>NW_027413123.1:10255902-10867378 GCF_048544455.1 Silene latifolia
AGGCCAAAACTCAGTTTTGGCTCGTCTAACCCATGTTTTGGATCGTATTATGCATTGTTCATGCATATAAACTCATGAAAACAATAAAGACATGAAATAGAGTGAGTTGTTTACACCCTCAAACTTACGTGTATTGATGTTTGCGAAGTAGACGACTTTAGAGACGGTTTTCTCGTTGTGACTAATCGCGATCAAAGAAGTTTAAAAAGAGTGCCTTAAAAAAGGATTTTGTTTTGAAAATATGTTGAAAGTATGTTAATTAAAACATGTTGATTAATGTTGAGTTGGTCGAATGGGTCGGTCGAATGCACGGCGACAGTACCAAACAATATGTGTAAGGTTTGTGTTTACAAACGGTAGGTCGTAAACACGTGTCGATTTTGTGACTTAGGAAGTCGAGTATAGATGTTTAAGGGAGATGTGAGGGGGCGGACGCTCGCGTGAGTATTATGGTGTGTGATGGTGGGTATTTATAGAGAAATGTGGGATGGTAGGTCGGTCGATTTTGCTTGGAGGCTAAGGAGACACTCCATTGAGGCGCGAGCCACCCCGTGACTCAATGGGGTGTACTGTCCCTTTCACTTTGAACGTGGGCTATTCTCCATCCATTGTTTGGTTGGTTTGATATGTGGTATTCATATAAGATGTCGTGTAATAATATGGGCATCTAATAAGATGATTTTAGGTGTTACTTGAGGTAGGTGTTTTGTGTGCTTGACTCGGATTTGACCCGTGTGAGTCGGGATTTGAATTTCGAGTCGGTTTTTGGCTCGGTGTCGGTTTTAACTCTAAATAGAGTTATTTTAATGAAAATGCCATGATGAAAACATTCATGACTTTATTTTTGAAATTTGAGATTTGGGTTGACTCAGGTTGACTCGAGTTGCGGGTTTCTGAGTCGGTTTTGGGTCCGAAGACGGTTTTAACTCTAAATAGTGTTATTTTAATGCAAATGAAGTTAGAAAACTTTTTATGAAATCATTTTTCATATCCGAGTAGTGCATTAAACCGTCTCATATATAGCCAATCCACGTACGCATATCAAAAACACGTTATAGTCCGATCATCATCGGGTGGTTTTTGGAAGGTGCAGATACTGGGTATCTACAGGAACGGATCCTAAACGGATCTAAGACGGCAACGGCCTCCAGTCTAGCGCAAGACCCCATGTTCGACCCGAAAAAGGTCAATGCACGGCCCACCATATTCTTGGGGCCGAAACTCCTCCTCTTCGGTGCTCTCATCACATCGGGGGTAGCTCCATCAACATACTCCTCAAAGAAGGCACGGTTGGGCTTGCCAACCTCTCGGTACTTCAAGTCGACAACCTCGTCCTTACGAAATTTGGATCTCTCTTTCAAGGACGGAGCACGTGACCACTTGACATAAGCGGGAGTCACCCATGTCGTGGCAGCGGGGTTTGGCACCTTCCAAAGCGGCCGAGTGGCCCACCACCTTTCAAAGAATTCCACAAGCTCGGAGTTCCGGAAAACGATCTCTTGGAGAAGAGTATCTTAAGCGGGCACCTTTTGTTGACGCCCTATTTGCCTCATGAGCCTTTCGGGATAAATGAAGGAAACAACCTTCAAACCCACCACCATCAAAGAATGAGGACTAGCACCCAAAGCGGGCAACCCCGTGAAGGACCTCAAGTTCCACCACGGCACCACCCAACGGATATAAGGACCACCCTCCTCCGCCAATCTTGCGGCCCAATAGGCCTCGGTGGAAGCAAAACTATCCGGGTACAACTTTTTCCTCATAGTAAGGTGACGGAAGGAGTAAGAAGAAGAATCAACCGGAGGCTCTAAATACCTTAGCCTCTCCAATAGCCACACTTGAAGGATCCTTGGGGATCCGAAAGAGGGAGCTTCTCCACAAGAGCCTTCCTTGTCCAAAGATTGGATAATCTCTCCAAGCACCAACCATGATGGATCTCTACCATTCTCCATTCGCTCAATCACATGGATAAGGGTCATGCTACCATGGCATCTCGGCCCCTCCTTCTTCAAGACATCAACAAAGAGGTACACATGGACAGGGCAAAATGCAAGAGCCCTTCTCCTAGCCACCTCCGAGACATTAACATCTAATCGGTTTGAAAAGATGTTGATAAGAGCTAGCATATCCACACCATGTGGAGCAAGAAGAAAGTTGATTTGGCTTGTTGATAAGCCCAACATGGAACGGAATTTCTCCTTGTAGCACAACCGAGTCGGAGGAAGCACCGGAACACAACCCGGCCACCCACCAATGGCTCCAACTTCTTCGGCAAGAGGACAAAGCTCACCTTTCGGGAAAATGAAAACATGGTGTTTCGAATCCCAAAACCGAGAACATGCTTCAAGAAACGAAGGTTGCACCTTGACCTGTTGAAGCACCAACAATTGACCAACTCCCTTGCTAAGGATTTGATGCTTTTTGGGAGGCGACAAATCCCGGCACCATTGTCGCAATGCGTTCTCAAAAGCATCCATGAAATATTTTTCTGGAAGAAGAAGAGGTTTTGTAGAGATGATTTTGTGTTTCGGATGATGAAACAATGAAGCGCAAACGTCCCTATTTATATAAAATGATCAGTGCATTTTTTCAGAAAAAGGGGAGAGCCGGCTTCCATCGCCAGGCTGCTCGCGCCTCTTTAAGGTTTCTCTAGGATTCCCGTTGTTGACTTGTCTCTTTCAACTTGTGCTTTCTCCTGACACCTCAAACCTCCCGCCAGGAAGCTCGCGCCTCTTTGGGATAATCCGGGACATTTTGTGTTTCCTCACACTCACATTTCCTCGTTTTCGCATTTTACGAAATCCGACACGGTTTCCATGACGCAACTGTAAACATAAGGATTTGTTTTCTTTTTTTCAAGGGGGGAAGGGCTAGTCGCCCCGATCCGCGATGGATCGTTTCCATGTCAGTCGAAATTCCGAAAATTTTTCGCTTTTTCGCAATTTTCCATCAAAAATCAAAACCGAGGATTGATAACACGACATCAGTTTTCCTCAAAAATTCAAGCACTCACAAATTCGAGTCTTGACCTCAAAAATCAAATATACTCGCAAAAATCCTTTTCTAAAATTCTTTCCTGACGGTTTGAGTTTGAATTTTTCGAGTCAACTTCGATAATTTCGACGCAATTTAATTCACGACACGAGTTAATTGCTCAAATTTTCAAATCATTTATTTTTGAATTCCGAACGTAACGTCTTGTCACGGAATTTTCAAAAGTCATTTGAAAATCTCAAATTTTAACTTCAAGTCATCTTGGTTAATTTTTGTTTTTCAATCAAATGCTTCTACGTGTTTGCGTTTATGCGTATGTGCTATTTGTTTCCTGTTTTCTACACTAACGACGCAGGAACTGGTGCAAAGCAAAAGGAGAATCAACAGCCGACAGCGCTCCTCCGAAACACAACACAAAAAGCCAAAAATCACAGAATGAACCACAATCCAAAAACACATATATACAAACCCCCTTACGCAAAATACATCGACAAACGTCTATCATACAGACACTGGCCTAAAAAAACGTCTATCATACAGACACTGGCCTAAGACAACGAACTGGGGGCTATCCGCCACCTACCGAACTAAGCACTCCCTACCCTTCCGATCAGAAAAGAAAGGGAGCAACATGGGAAACAGAGGAGCAACAGCGAAATCAGAGGAGGTTACCATGACGATAACCCCCCGCTGCTGCTCCACGACAAAAAAAAGAAGACAGTGTCTTGCAGACTTCGGATAATGAGGAGGCCCAAAACCGTGATGCGATGCACCATTCCGATACTGAACCCACTCATCAGCCACCCTGTCTATGAGCCACAACGAAGAGGACAAGCCGGCCATATCAGCCGCCTCTGCTCCTCTACGAAAACATCCTCCACCACCGCCTCGAATACGGCAGCCTCCTCGGCCGCTACAGCCCCTCCAGGATCGACTTCCTCCTCCAAAGCCTCAATGACGGACTCCATAGGTCCCAGACGATACCCTGCGGTAAAAAAAAAAGCAACAACAAAAAACGTCAGCCGGAATTTCGGCATTACGACGGCATGAAATGGATAAATCCAAAAACAAAAAACAACCTGCAATGCAAAAACAAGGGCAATGCCGCCCAAAATCCAACCAAACAAAACCATTCACAAAAAAAAACACAAAAACGACTCGCCCCTCTTTTCAAGCAAAAGACGAGTCAAAATCACAAAAACGGCATTTCAAGACCCCAACAAGGTCCGCCAACAACCAAAAATACATTGCCGACACAATGGGGATTTTTCTACGGTGCAAAAAGGCAATTCATACGCTAATTTGAGCCCAAACCGGTCAAAATTTCAAAATGACCGCAAAAAGGCAAACGTGATTTTATCCCGCCTCAAGGTGACCTAAAATACCAATAAGGTCCAATTCAAGGCAAACTGACTCAATTCAAGCCCAAACAGGCGCTTATTTTGTCAGACATAAGACCGTCGCAAAAGGCAAAAATCCAATTTTGCCCAAAAGCATCCAACGAAGGTCTTTAAATGGCAAATACGGGTTTTCCCAACTACAATGCAACCTAGTGGGACCCACTACCCAAGGAAATAAACTTGGCATTGTGAAATGAGACGGTTTTTCGCCTCACTCACGTTTTTCGAGCATAGGGAGCGGGAACGGGGACCAAAATGCAAACTAAAAGCACCCCTATACTCCTAAACAAGTTTCTAACCTAATGAAAGCATCAATTTCACTCGAAATAGGCTCAATTAAAAACGCCCAATTCGATTTTTAGGGCAAAATTCGCCCTAATTCAATCAAACTAAAGATCAACAAATTTAAATGGATTCAAGAGGAAATACTTACCTTGAGATGACATTGTTGATGAAGGCAAGAATTTGAACAAGCTAGAAGGTCCAACAATGGCGGATTTGGCTTTGTTTTGTCGAAGAGAAGGAAGACGAGATTATGGTTGATATGCGGCCTGACCTCGCGTCTTTTACAGAAAATAGGGTAGCCCCTTTGGTTCGCCAGGTGGCTCGCGCCTTAAGCAGGCCTCCCCCTTACTCTTTCAGTGGATTTTGGGCTTTAGCCCAATTTCCCGTAACAAACTTCAAACTTTCACTTGGCGATACTAAAGGTCGTCATTTTTTTCAAAAACAAATAGTGAAAATTCAAATTCACTATTTTCGAAAGCTTTAAATGACGGCACATAAACCGTCCCTCCAATCGAATAGTGAAAATTTAAATTCACTATTTTCGAGAATTTTCAAGCAAACGGCGATCAAAACCGCCAATTTCAAAAATAATGGTGAAATCAAAATTCACCATTTTCCTTCAAAATTTCAAAAATAATAGCGAAAATTCAAAAACCGCTATTTCTCCAAATTTTAGACGACGGCAATTAAAACTGTCATTTTCAAGATAATAGTTGGAAATTGAATTCCACTATTTTCACCACACATGTCAACGGCGGCACATAAACCGTCACTTCAATCAATAGTGAATATTCCAAATTCACTATTTCCATCGAACGTCAACGGCGGCACATAAACCATCACTTCAATTAATAGTGAAGATTCCAAATTCACTATTTCTTTCAAATGTCAACGGCGGCATATAAACCGCCATTTCAGAACGTAATAGCAGATTTAAAATTTGCTATTTTCCTTCAAAATTCAAACAAACGGCGATCAAAACCGCCACTTCAAGAAGGTCGAATGGTGAAGATGCCAAATTCACTATTGTTTCAAATACCAGCAGGGGGCTTCCTCGCGGAACCTGCTCATTCCAAAAACAGTGATAGTGAGAATCCATACTCACTATTTCCCCAGCGACATCACGAGTTCGCTACTTTCAAAACAAGCCCATTCGACGCGGCTACTCCCATGGTCCATTAACCGACCTACCATTGGCTGGCGAGCCTTTGTCCGCAAACTTTTAAGGTCAGATCCCGAAGATGCCTCGGGTACATTTCCTTACCATTGGTTGGCGAGCCTTTATCCACAACCTTTCAAGGATAGATCCCGAAGATGCCTCGGGTACATTTCCTTACCATTGGCTGGCGAGCCTTTGTTCGCAACCTTTCAAGGATTAATCCCGAAGATGCCTCGAGTACATTTCCTTACCATTGGCTGGCGAGCCTTTTTCCGCAACCTTTCAAGGATAGATCCCGGAGATGCCTCGGGTACATTTCCATACCATTGGCTGGCGAGCCTTTGTCCGCAACCTTTCAAGGACACATCCCGAAGATGCCTCGCGAACATTTCCTTATCATGGCTGGCGAGCCTTTGTCCGCAAGCGCGCAAGGACATATCCGAAGATGCCTCAGGTATGACTCCTTCTTATGGCTGGCGAGCCTTCGTACGTAGTCTAACGGACTTTAAACGACCCGCACGGACAGTCGACAGACTCTAAACTATTCCCGACGACAGGTCCTTGACTCGTACCCTCGAGTCGCCTTGGCGTCGCCCTTCCCGACGGCAGGTCCTTGGCCCGAATCCTTTCGAGCCGCCTCGACGTCGCTTGGGTCTCCAGGTTGTAATCTTCGATTGACCTGGAGGCTCTACTTTGACTTTCGCCCTGTCCAAGCTCAGTTAAAGTGGGGGCTCTGTAGATACCCAGTATCTGCTGAGACTCCAACAAACACCCGATGATTATCGGACTACAATATGCTTTGGAATCGCGGCGTTTGATCGACAATTTGTGTACAACTTTATGTCGGAAAACTTAAAACGATTTCGAAAATAAAACATCTCAAAACACTTCAAAAATACCTGGAGTGTTTAATGCACGGCGACGGGGTCGCAATGACACTAACTAGAGTCAAAACCGACACCGGACCAAAAACCGACTCAAATATTCAAATCCGGACTTCAACAACGAGTCAAACCGAGTCAACCACAAAAAACCAAACATTTCAAACCTTCTAACTTAAGTTTTCCCGGATTCATGTTGGTCAAGTACCAAACATGTGACTACAAAACCTAGGATAGAACAAATCATGATTGCGTTTGTTGTGAAAGTGACAACACAGCTCGAAGACCCGCGACGTGGCTAGCGCCTCTTTGAGCAGCCCAGGTGGCAACGTCGCTAAAAACTCACACAACCACTCATTTCCCTATAAATACCCCTCAAATGCCACCCATTTGAGAGTTACGTGAGTGTCCGCCCCCTCTTTTCTCCCTTAAAATTCTCGACTCGACTTCTAAAGTCACAATCCGACGCTAATTTACGACCTACCGATCGTAAACACGAGCCTTACACATTTTTTGGTACCGTCATCGTGCATTAAATCACTTGACCGACCATTTCGACCACTACACCATCACTAAACTTTTCAAACACTCTTTTACTTAACAAAACGGTTTTAAACCGAGTTTTTTCCCGATCAAACGAGTCGTTACACTTACGTCGGTCACTCGCCATAACCAAAAATGTAAGTATGAGGGTGTAAAAATCCTCTTTTATTGTGTTTTCATTTTGTTTCATGACTCTAACATGCTAAAACATGAATAACATGAACCAAAACATGGAATAAACGAGCCAAAACTGATTTTTGGTCTGAGGCAGAAGCCCCTTAGGTCGCCAACTAGCTCGCGCCTAAATGGGGTATTCAGACCAGAGATCAACCGTGTTTGTTCTCGTCATTTCCCTTAATCTATTTTTCATATTTGTAATCGGTTTTCACCATTGCAAGTATTTTCGAACCTTTGTTGTTTTATTTCACATGTTTTAACCATAAAGCATTTTTCACCCTTGGTTCTTCATACCATGACGGTTAAATCCGTGTTTCGGTGATAATATTTGGTTAATGACATTTAGAAGGTATTTTAAAGCCTTTTATTTCATTTCTTTACATTTTCAAATAAACATATTAGTCACCAACACAAAGTCATCTTTGGGTCTACATACCATGCCGGATTTTAACCCGGGTACGATAATGAGTACCGACTAATTACATTCAAATGGACTTAAGACAATTTGTCCATAATCATTTTCAAAACTATTCATGTCAAGTTTATCAAATCGAACCCGACACCGAATATTATCAAATAATGATGATTATTCGAGTCTAGTTCTTCAAATCAACAAATGTGGTCTAAACGACCCCCTTTCAAATCAAACCGGGTTCAAATACCCATTTTCAAACACGTTTTATAACGTTTTCTAAAAGGTCAGAACACGGCACATAAACCGTGGGCTAACCCGCGCCTAAACAGGCTCTCCATTTCTCATTTTCAAAACCAGAGGGAGGCCCTTTGTATCGCCAGCTGGCTCGCGCCTCATGTAGCTGTCTGACACAGGGCCTGTTCCCTTCCAGCATTAGTCTAGGATGATCCCAACTCCGGTTAACCCGGATATAGGACGAATCAGACGACTATTCAAACCATATTTGCAAAATGCCTTACTAAGACAAATGGATCATGTTATGCACCCTTAACCTAATACGGTAAATGGATGTTTAATTTCCGTCTTGCATACAAATCAATCATTAATCCAACTCGACATCTTATACTTGATACTTGGATTAAATAAACCGACTTAGAAAGCTCTCACATGTTAGGTTTAAATTATTGGATGCACATTCATGCATTTAAACCGTTCTATCAACTTTTGCATTCAACCAACCAAGATCGATCAGTAGAGGCCGCTAAACGCGGGCGAGATTGGGTGTCTGATTAAAGGGCTTCCCAATACGTACCTTCACCTCTTACTCAGAAACTTTAGATAGTGGGCGACCTTATCCAGGGCGTACGAGAGTCATTCTAGAGATAGGATGCTAAAGAGGGACGATTTCCTTATCTTTACTACGTATGTCAAACGCTGTTTTGTGCTTCAATTTGACCGAGGTATAAAGTGGAATTCGAACGGGTTCCAGGCATCCCACAAATGCTTGGTGGCGACTCCGAACATCTCTAATCGTTTTGAGACCCTTACCGAGACGAAAACGACCGATTTAAAACGATTCGGTCGAAAGCATTTTTACGCCGTCGAGCGTGGCTTTCAACCACTGCATGTCCACAGATTGGCTTGGCGTGCAGGTGGCCCGTGACTACGGACCGGTAGGTGGCCCAAATCCACAGACCGAGACGTGGCCCATGTCCACACACTGATTAAACCAATTTCCAACTGTAAAGTCTCAAATCGTTCTCTAGCTAATGATTTTGCCAAAATGTCTGCCCATTGTTTCTCATTACTACAAAATTCAAGTTTTATATTCCCTTTTTCAACATGGTTTCTTATAAAGCGGTGTCTAATTTCAATGTGTTTGGTACGCGAGTGCTGCGCGGGGTTTGTGGAAATAATAATAGCACTCGTATTATCACATAAAATGGGAATACAACCTACGTCAACACCATAATCATGTAATTGTTGCTTAAGCCATAATAATTGAGTGCATACCAGACCTGCTGCGATATACTCGACTTCCGCTGTTGATAGGGTAAATGAATTCTGCTTCTTTGAACCCCATGTAATAATGCAAGGTCCAACAAACGTGGCAACACCTGACGTTCTTTTCTTGTCTAGAGATCATCCTTCGTAATCGGCATCTAAATATCCGACCAAATCGAAATTGCACTGCATTGGTTACCATAAATATAGTTTGGCCGTTCCAATAAGATATCGTAAAATCCTTTTTACGGCCGTCATATGAGATTCTTTGGGAGATAATTGATATCTAGCACAAACGCATACGCTGAACATGATATCTGGTCTACTTGCAGTTAAGTATAGTAATGACCCAATCATCCCATGGTAAGTTATTTCATCAACTAGCATACCGTCTTCATCTAAAGTTAACTTCTTGTCTGCGACCATCGGAGTAGGCATAGCATGGGAATTTTCCATTCCGAACTTTCGAATTAATTCCTTAATATATTTTTTTTGATGAATTTTAAAGCCTTCCTCAGTTTGTTGAATTTGCAGACCTAGAAAGAATTTCAGTTCTCCAATCATGCCCATCTCAAATTCAGAAGTCATCAACTCCGAAAAATATTTGCACAAGCTACGGTTGGTCGATCTCAAGATGATATCATCAACGTAGATTTGAACAACCAAAAGGTCAGTACCCTCGGATTTTAGGAATAGGGTTTTATCAACAGATCCTCTATTAAATCCACTGTCAAGTAGAAATTTTGATAATCGGTCATACCAAGCCCTTGGTGCTTGCTTCAATCCGTATAGGGCATTGTCTAATTTAAAGACATGGTTTTCAAATTTTATATCCTTAAATCCAGGGGGTTGTTCTACGAAGACTTCTTCCTGTAGATACCCATTTAGAAATGTTGTCTTGACATCCATTTGGAAGAGCTTCATTCCTTTATGAGCTGCGAACGCTATCAGAAGTGTAATAGCTTCAAGACGACCAACAGGTGCAAAAGTCTCATCATAATCTATTATTTCTTGTTGATTATAACCTTGGACCACCAATCTTGATTTATTTTGAACAATGACTCTGGCATCATCTTGCTTATTTCTAAATACCCATCTTGTTCCAATAACAGATCGATCCTTGGGTCTAGGAACTAAGTGCCAAACTTTGTTCCGTTCGAATTGTTGAAGTTCTTCTTGCATAGCTATAATCCAATCTGATTCTGCAAGAGCTTCCTTGATATTTATTGGTTCGATCGTATATAGGAATGAATAGAACGAGGAGAAGTTGTTCAAGGATCGTCTCGTTTGAACTCCCTTCTTAATATTGCCAAGAATATTATCCATTGGATGTGAACTCTTGTATTTCAATTTAGTTGAAGTACTTGGCTCTTCATCATTATTTGAACTTGACCCAACTTCATTTGGCTCAGAATTTGAGGAAGTTCCCCCTGAATCCAATCCTGGTGTTGTAGTAGAGCCGGGTATAACTTCAGACTCATTACCTTGATTTGGATTCAATGTTATAGTAACATCACCTATAATAACATTAGATTGGGAATCCTTATCTTGAGACAATGTTATAGTATCATCAACTATAACTTTAGTTTTCTTCTTTTTATGTTTAGAAGAATGATCAAGTTCATCATTTATTCTTTCAATCTCATTATCCTCCGTTACCAATTCTAGGGGATCATCTCTTGAAAGACGAAAGTCAGGTTCGTCCAAGTCTTCTTCCTCAACCCGTAAGGGCTTTTCAAACACGTTATCTTCATCAAAAATAACGTGAATACTTTCTTCAATACAAAGTGTTCTTTTATTGAAGATCTTGCAAGCCTTGCTATGATCCGAATAATCTATAAAAATAGCCTTATCACTTCTAGGGTCGAACTTACTTAACCTATTTTTACCATTGTTGTGAACAAAACACTTACTCCCAAAGCAACGAAGATGGGAGATATTAGGTTTGCGACCTCTTAGAAGTTTATAAGGGGTTTTCTTAAGGATAGGTCTTATCATTGCACGATTATGGATGTAACATGAAGTACTAATAGCTTCAGCCCAAAAGTTACGAGGTAAACCACTACATAAGAAGAGCATTGTACGAGCCATATCTTCTAGTGTTCTATTCATACGTTCAACGACACCGTTTTGTTGACGAGTTCTTGGTGCATAAAAGTTATGTCCTACACCATTAACTCTACAATATTCTATAAAGGCTTGATTATCAAATTCAGTGCCATGATCCTTACGAATAGACACAACGTTAGTCTTATATTTATTTTGAACAAGTTTCATAAGACAATCAAATTCATCAAAAGTCTCATCTTTTGAATGAAGAAAGCTAGGCCATACATACCTTAAGTAGTCATCTACGAGGACAAAGACATACGTGGATCCTCCTCGACTTCTTAACTTCATAGGACCGCATAAGTCCATGTGCACCAATTCCAGTGCTTGATTCGTGCTTACCACTCTTTTAGATTTGAACGATGTTCTCACATGTTTGCACCTAGCACACGTGTCACACATCTTTTCTTGGTCGAACTTGAATTTAGGTAGTCCTTCAACCAAGTCCCTGTTAGATTAATTAATCTCATTAATTTACATATTCATATATGAATTGATTTATTTAGTCATAAAATAAATGCTAGATCCTATGCATGCAAACTAAAACAAGATAAGAGAAGAAATCGTCTATCTTACTTAGGGATTTCGGATTAAAGGGCACCAACAAATTTCACCTATTTGTTAGTTCTTGAGCTTTCTTAATATGGATGAACAAAGGTCCAAATTAGAACCTCTCCCAAATGTATATATCCAAGGAAATCTCTTAATAACCAATATTATTTTGTACTAGAAATAATACAAGTCTTATTTAAAATTTGACACAAAATAAATTTTGTTCTCTCTTGTATTTTTCGGCCAAGAGAGGAAAGATTTATGAGGATTTTATTTCTCTAAGTTTTCACAAGGTGTAGAGAGAATAATATTTCTCACTCTAGAAATATAATAGGTGGAAGTAGTATGAATAATAGAGGAAAACTCTATAATTCCCTCTTAGAAACCGGTGGGGATGGGTGGTGGTGAGCCAATGCATGGTGCTCATTTTCTTCCCAAGAAAATAGGCTTGCATGGCTACAATTAGGTAGCTAATCATTTTGTTTTCCACTTAAAATAATTAACACAATTTAAACCTTATACTCCCCCTTATTTTCGGCACATATGACATAAAATGGAAGGTCCATTTTATTTTGCCATTTGTCAATTGTAATATATGTGACATGTTACTTATGAAATTGTAATGTATTTTTAACATATTAAAAATCAACATACTCATAAAACATATCATATACAAAATCGACTAGTAATTCGTAATTACTTGTACCAAAACGGTTTATCAAATTATAAATTACAATGTCTTGTATTTGTAATAAATTATTCATACAATTTCAATTTCAATTTGTTTCGTAAACAAAAATTTTATCTAAGTAATAAAACAATTCGATTACTTAGACCGTATCTAATTTAATCGAAATATGACAAGATACGTTAATCTCACTCACAAATCATCCGTCAATTTTAAGTAATTTAATTAACTCGAATCGGTATACAATTAATTAAATAATCAATTAAGGGTATTTTCCTATAGGTATGACCTAAAGGGATCAACTGATCACCACCGTCGCACGACAGTAATGTCAAACTCTAGTCAGCCAATCATTACCGATATGTGTGGACCAGTTGACTGTAAAATATTACATCCCACATGTCTTCTTAAAATGAGATTTAAACATGTGATCATCATGATCGACAGTTGTGATCGCATTATTGTCGGAGGACACATATTCCAACAATCTCCCACTTGTCCTCTACAAGTGTGCGTCACCAATTCTCTTGTCCTATTACTATCTCCCATTCAATGCAAGGTGTCTTTCAGGTCGTACTTGCAAGTGATCATATCGAGAGTGGTTTCCTCGATCTGGAGAATAACTGATTGACAGGAATTATCTACCATAGATACCTTCCGAGCGTGGCCACGCATTTCCAGTTCATTACTCCTCGAGTGGCCCTGAGATATTGTTATAACCCTTACAAGGGGTGGACAATTCTTGTCGCACTTATTCCCTTCGACTAGCCACATCCATCATAACCCAAAATATGCCCATTTGACCCCATTTACGAAGGTCGTAGTAACATAAATCAAAGTTAATCTAAAACTGTGCCACCTTAGGCGAACAGTCTTTAGTCAAAAGAATCGACTCATTAGAATACTATAGTAGCTCTTGCCACGACCAGGGAATATAAAATTGCCCGAACTCTATAAGTGGTCATTAGCCCGACAAAGTGTTCCTAACAGTCTGCCTATGTGATCGAATAGTCATTCTCATATGACTCTATGGCACTTGAACTTGCCATCAATCGCATCACACTCTAGTCACTTCGAGACGTCACCTCATACAAGTGACTATGGGCGATTACTATGTCAATTTAGTTCACTTTAATGGGGTTCAATCTTGTCTCCACAACCCATTTGAATATGACAAAGTAATGGAAAAATAAAAGACAAATGTGATTATGCATATGATCAAATAAAACAACTCTTTTATTTCATATCAAAATCTAACATAAAACTGGCATGCGTTTAAGTCCCATGGACGCAACCTGTCCATCATGCTTAGCCTGCGATAAAGGCTTGGTGAGCGGATCAGCTATGTTATCATCCGTCCCAACCTTACATATCGCAATTTCCTTTCTTTCAACGAAATCTCTAATTACATGATATTTTCTAAGTAGATGTCTAGATCTATTACTAGACTTTGGCTCTTTGGCTTGGAAGATCGTCCCACTATTATCACAATAGAGAGTGATGGGATCATTGTCGGTAGGTACTACAATACAGCTTCCTTAGCAGCTTCTGATGCTTCAATGTACTCAGCCTCCATTGTTGAATCCGCGGTCACAGCTTCCTGGAAGCTTCTCCAGCTAACAGCACCACCATTGAGCATGAAAACAAAACAAGCTTGTGATTTCATGTCATCTCTATCCGTTTGAAAACTTGGGTCCGTGTAACCATTAACACGGAGCTCGGTGTCTCCTCCAAACACTAAGATAGAATCCTTAGTTCTTCTCAAGTACTTAAGGATGTTCTTGACGGCTATCCAGTGACTCTCACCTGGATTTCCTTGATATCTACTCGTCATGCTCAAGGCATACGAGACATTGGGACGTGTGCATATAAGGGCGTACATGATTGATCCAACAGCGGAAGCATAAGGGATCAACTTCATGTGTTCAACATCATGGGGTTCGGTGGGCGATTCAGACTTGCTCAATATTGTCCCACTTACCATAGGTACCAATCCCCTTTTGGATTTGTCCATGCTGAAACGTCGAAGAATCTTATCAACATAAGATTGACTTAGGGCCAACATCCTCTTGGATCTATCTCTATGGATCCTGATACCTAATATGCGTTGTGCCTCTCCTAAATCCTTCATTTGGAAGTGGTTACCTAACCACTTCTTAACCGAAGACAACATTGGAATATCATTTCCAATGAGTAGTATGTCATCGACATACAAGATTAGGAACACAACATTGCTCCCACTAAATTTCATGTATAAACATGGTTCCTCAACACTTCGAGTGAAACCATTCTCTTTCATCACATGATCAAATCGATGATTCCAACTTCTTGATGCTTGCTTAAGTCCATAAATGGATCTCTTAAGTTTGCATACTTTGTTAGGATTTTTAGAATCAACAAAACCTTCGGATTGTATCATGTACACCTCCTCTTCTAAATGCCCATTTAGAAAAGCGATTTTGACATCCATTTGCCATATTTCATAATCATGAAATGCGGCAATCGCTAACAAAACCCGTATGGATCTTAGCATGGCTACAGGGGCGAAGGTTTCATCATAATGAAGACCTTGGACTTGGGTACATCCTTTTGCCACTAGCCTAGCTTTGTAGACATAATCATGTCCTTCTATGCCATTCTTGACCTTGAAAATCCATTTGCATTGAAGAGGTCGTGCCCCCTTAGGCAAATCCACCAAGTTCCAAACTTGGTTTTCATGCATAGAATCCATCTCGGACTTCATGGCTTCAAGCCATAAGGAGGAATTTGGACTAGAGATTGCGGCTTTGTAGGTGGCGGGCTCATCACTTTCTAAAAGCAACACATCGAGTGTTCCATCTTCTTCGATTAGTCCCACATATCGATCGGGATGGCGAATAACTCGGCCCATTCTTCTAAGTGGAGGAGGGACAACCGCGCTAGACGACGAAGGAACATCTTCTTGCGTCTCTACCTCGGTTTGTGGCTCTTGAACTTCATCAAGTTCAAAATTCTCCCACTCTGTCTCTTAGAAATAAATTCTCTTTCTAAGAAGACAGCCTCGCAAGACACAAACACTTTGTTTTCTTGAGGTTTGTAGAAGTAATATCCTCGAGAGGTCACGGGGTAACCTACAAAGATGCATTTTTGGGATCTTGGGGCAAGCTTGTTGTCGGTCTTTGCCTTGACGTAAGCATCACATCCCCAAATCTTCATATAGGATATATTGGGAACCCTTCCCGTCCACATCTCATATGGAGTCTTTTCAGTTGTCTTTGTGGGACTATTATTCAAAGATATAATTGCGGTTTGAATCGCAAATCCCCAAAACGAGTTTGGTAGCTCGGTTTGAATCATCATTGATCGAACCATATCAAGTAGGGTTCGATTTTTCCTTTCGGCAACACCATTGAGTTGTGGTGTTCCGGGTGGAGATAGTTGTGATATTATGCCACAACCTTTCAAGTGTGAATCGAATTCATGGCTAAGATATTCTTCACCACGATCGGATCGTAGTGCTTTTATCCTTTTGTTCAATTGGTTCTCTACTTCATTTTGAAATTCATTGAATTTCTCAAAAGCTTCACTCTTATGCTTCATTAAATAGATATACCCATATCTACTCAAGTCGTCGGTGAAGGTTATGAAGTAGTCATAATTTCCTCGAGCGGTGATACTCATTGGTCCACACACATCGGTATGTATGAGTCCCAATAGCTCACTAGCTCGTGTTCCTTTACCGCTAAAAGGATTACGAGTCATCTTGCTAAGAAGGCAATATTCGCATGTTCCATATGATTGATAATCAAATGGTGTAATC
The DNA here is from genome assembly GCF_048544455.1 of Silene latifolia. Lineage (NCBI taxonomy): Eukaryota > Viridiplantae > Streptophyta > Magnoliopsida > Caryophyllales > Caryophyllaceae > Silene > Silene latifolia. The sequence continues at coordinate 10,272,408 of NW_027413123.1, forward strand.
ACATTAGTCGAAATTAATCTTTTGATGCGATTCTCGTTTATGTGACCTAATCGACAATGCCAAATGAACGATTCATTTGGATCACTTGATTTGAGTTTCTTTGATTGAATGTTGTAGATGTCATTAGTTGGATTCGAGGTTTCTAAAATGAAAATGCCATTAATGGAAGGAGCTGGGCCTATAACCAAGTCGTTCCTTGAAATAATACAACGATTGTTTTTAATGACAAAACAAAAACCATCCATGTCTAACATGGCGATAGAAATAATGTTTTTAGAAAGTGTAGGCACATAAAAACAATTATGTAAATACAACTCAAATCCATTAGGCAAAGCTAATACATAAGTCTCCTTGGATTCGACCGCTACTCGAGCTCCATTTCCAAGGCGTAGATCCACATCTCCTTTGCTAAGCCTCTTCACGTCTCTTAACCCCTGTAAATGATTACAAAGGTGAGAACCACAACCGGTATCCAGTACCCATGTCGTAGTGGAAGTATAATTTACATCAATAACATAAATTTCCTTAGGAATTTTACCTTTTGGAACGATGATTCCTTCCCTTATATTTCGCAAATATATAGGACAATTCCTAAGCCAATGTCCCATGGCATAGCAATAATGGCATTCATCTTCAACTTGCTTGAAGTTTTTCCCTTTCTTTCCCTTCTTCTTGAACCTTTTGCCATTAGAAGCAAGAGCTTGATTGCTTTAGCTCCCACTAGTTTTGGCATCTTTCTCTTCCAAAGATAAAGATCCTATAGATTTTATTAGGCGGCCTTCCTGAGACCGGCTCACAAGAGATCTTATAGTAGTAGGTGGTCTAGAAGAAGAGATGAAGTTTATGTTTCCATCCGAACCTATCCCAAAATGAAGTTATCTAGTAGTGTCGAAATCATTGTTGAAGCAAACGTCGTCAAAAACATTGTGGCAAGACTCAATAGTTATCGGTGTAGTAGCGTTTGATGGATTCATTGTAATGAACTACAAGTATGGAGGAAAAGGAAATATTAACATTTGTCTTTTTAATCATACTTGTAAATAATTTTAACAAGATATGAGCATTTATATAGTGACCTCTACCCAACTATTATAAATAATTCCAAGATCCAAATTCATATTAACTTGGGCACGGTGTAGCCGATTCATCCCTTATCAATAAAACTCGGTGGATTAACTCTTTAATCGATTCTACTTTTAGAACTCTTGGTCGATAAAATTACATTAACATTTATCTTTAGCCCAAAACACATCTGACAATGGTCGAGAATACTTTTGTTGAGTTCAACCAAAATTTCGAATAAATGTGTCCATGATCCAAATCCACAATAACTTGGGCACGGTGTAGCCGATTCATCCCTTATCAACATGAATTCGGTGGATAGACATTTATCACCCACTTCCCCTACGTAACAAGGTTTGTACCCCGGTGTGGCCGAGCGCACTCCCTCACGAAATAGGTTTTCATGGTTTCTACTTTTTGGTAAGGCTAAGTCTCAATTGTTAATTTTAGCGAGAGGTTATGTCAATTTATTATCTATCACGTTTTAAGTGAACTAAAGCGGTGAACTATGATAATTGTAATTGACACGGTCGATAAACTCGATTAAAATGCATGTTTAGTTATGGCGATTTAGCGATGCATGCAACATATAAATAAAATGCAAAGCATAAAAATAAAATCCTAGTATGGCCTTCCAAAAATAGTAAATCTAATAAACTATTACAAATTCGGAAACCAACTCCTTTGGTCCCTTGAACTTCGGTCTTGGCACGCATTTCAAGGTAACACCGTCTTGATGGACCGCTTTCTCGAATGGTACCGTCTTCAAAGAACTACGGAATAATTAAATTACAAAACGAATTACATAATTTCCTACTATAAACTTGTAATAAAAATAAAAATAAATCTATTATTACAAAACGGTGATACGAGATCACAATAATTACAACTGAATCGATGTTCCCATACATTTCGGGTAATATCAATTAAAACTAAGGCCAAACTAAGTAAAAATTACATAATTCAAAAATTACATAAAATTAAAATATGACAATCATAAATAAAATGCAGCATTATAATATGTATGAACATGCTAGATTTTATGCTAAATCGCCTTTTAAGAGCCAATATCATATATTAATCGGTTTTTACGGATTTGCGTGATATTAACCTTTTAAAAACACAATAACTAAATAAATTCATATTTATGTACAAGTTAATTACCGTAACCATCTTAGGAATCAAAATTATCCTCCACTAAAATTTTGATAATAATTAAAATTGATTTCTTAATATTGTTCATAAATGGACCCAAAAATACAAAAATATGCTATAAACTTCAAATTAAATTATAAAAATTTCAAATAATGCGAAATTTGAAATTTAAACTCATGAAAATTCTGGAAAAATACCATGATACTAATAATGTTCAAAACTTAGGTTAAAAAGTTCGAAAATTTATGGAGAAAAACAATGTTGCGGTTTATCGGTTTTAACAAATATGACCATAAAAATATGAGAAAATTATTTTCATCAAATTTTCACTTTTAGATCTGAAATATATGATAAAATGCAACATGTGAAATTTTTCCTTTAGTCATGAAGTATGTTTTAGCATTATTACCAATTATAGTCACTATTTATGTGATTTTTCATCAAAAATTCATAAATCATGCATAAAGACTTCATTATAGCCAAATATGTTACACACATCTTGTAAAATTACATGTGCCAACATACTAAAGTTTCATGACCAGATTCGAAATATAACTCATATTAACCTATTTACCCATTTAAATACGATTTTAACTTAAAAAATCCATATTTTGAGCAAAACAACTCATTTTAACATAAAAATTTACAGGTCATCAGTAGATAATATATGTGAAAACATATCCAAAAACCCTTGAAAAATTCGAAGTTTAGCTATTTTTCGTCCAAAAATGACATTTACATAAAAATCATATTTTAATGCCAATATTATATAAAATGAACAATAAAATCCATAAATAAACCAAAATGTCCTAAAAATCACTTAGGACCAGAAATGTTTAACATGCAAAGTTTTTTTTAGGTTTATCTTCATAAATCCAAATTAATTAGTTTTGTATGTTAATCTTATAACTCGGAAAAACTATAAACCGATTTGCATGCAAACAACCTAAGGCTCATGATATCGCTTGTTAGATTCATTAATCTCATTAATTTACATATTCATATATGAATTAATTTATTTAGTCATAAAGTAAATGCTAGATCTTATGCTTGCAAACTAAAACAAGATAAGAGAAGAAATCGTCTATCTTACTTAGGGATTTCGGATTAAAGGGCACCAACAAATTTCACCTATTTGTTAGTTCTTGAGCTTCCTTATTATGGATGAACAAAGGTCCAAATTAGAACCTCTCCCAAATGTAAATACCCAAGGAAACCTCTTAATAACTAATATTATTTTGTACTAGAAATAATACAAGTCTTACTTAAAATTTGACACAAAATAAATTTTGTTCTCTCTTGTATTTTTCGGCCAAGAGAGGAAAGATTTATGAGGATTTTATTTCTCTAAGTTTTCACAAGGTGTAGAGAGAATAATATTTCTTACTCTAGAAATATAATAGGTGGAAGTAGTATGAATAATAGAGGAAAACTCTATAATTCCCTCTTAGAAAACCGGTGCGGAGGGGTGGTGGTGAACCAATGCATGGTGCTCATTTTTTTCCCAAGAAAATAGGCTTGCATGGCTACAATTAGGTAGGTAATCATTTTGTTTTCCACTTAAAATAATTAACACAATTTAAACCTTATACGCCCCCTTATTTTCGGCACATATGACATAAAATGGAAGGTCCATTTTATTTTATCATTTGTCAATTGTAACATATGTGACATGTTACTTGACTTATGAAATTGTAATGTATTTTTAACATATTAAAAATAAACATACTCATAAAATATGTCATATACAAAATCGACCAGTAATTCGTAATTACTTGTACCAAAACGGTTTATCAAATTATAAATTACAACGTCTTGTATTTATAATAAATTATTCATACAATTTCAATTTCAATTTGTTTCGTAAACAAAATTTTTATCTAAGTAATAAAACAATTCGATTACTTAGACCGTATCTAATTTAATCATATTATGATAAGATACGTTAATCTCACTCACAAATCATCCATCAATTTTAAGCAATTTAATTAACTCGTATCGGCATACGATTAATTAAATAATCAATTATGGGTATTTCCCTATAGGTATGACCTAAGGGGATCAACTGATCACCACCATCGCACGACAGTAATGCCAAACTCTAGTCAACCAATTATTACCGATATGTGTGGACCAGTTGATTGTAAAATATTACATCCCACATGTATTCTTAAAATTAGATTTAAACATGTGATCATCATGATCGACAGTTGTGATCGTATTATTGTCGGAGGACACATATTCCAACAGTCCCAAGTCTTGAGTTTGTTCAAGGTTAGTGAGCTAATGTGACCAAAATGTTTGTGTTATAGAGAAGGATCATTAAGTGTAACTTTCATGCATGTGAAAGAGTTAGTAGGCACAGCATTTAAATCTACCATATACACGTTCCTTTTCCTATGTCCTTTAAGAATAACATTGCTTGTACCTTCAATTATAATGCGACAACCATCAGTATGAAAAACAACCTTGTTACCTTTGTCGCATAGTTGGGATATGCTAAGCAGATTATGCTTGAGACTATCCACTAAATTAACATTACTGATTGCGTGTGATTTAGAAATTCCAACTTTGCCCACACCAGTCACTTTACCCTTCTTGTTGTCCCTAAATGTCACCTTTCCTCCATTGAAAGGTTTGAGTGAAAGAAACAAATTCTTATCTCCAGTCATGTGTCTTGAGCATCCACTGTCAAGATACCATTGATTGTTTTCTTTCACTATTACCTGCAGAAAGATTAGATACAGTTTTTAGGTACCCAAGCTAGGTTGGGTCCCTTATGATTAGTTACTCTATATACTAAATCCTTTTGTACCCATACTTGTCTAATGGTCTTATTTTTAAAGCTTGGGTAGTTTTATTTAGGAGGAATTCTAGGTTTAGGGATATCTCTAGGTCTCACATTGCCACTCTCCTCGTGTTTAGGTTTGCTTTGTTTGGATTGAGAAGGAGCTTGTGAAGGGCTAGGCTTTTTGGTGCGATCGAATGCTATATCGTAGAACCAACGAAAGTTGTTGTTCCTTTCTTCGTTAGGTTCTTTTGTAGGGGATTCTTCGTCCTCGACTGTTGTGTTAACCGTTTTAACAAATTCGGTATTTTTTCATATATCATGTACACGTTTGACACAATTGTCTTGGATGTGACCCGTATGACCACAGTAATTGCAAATCAAATATTCAGGAAGATCTACATTTTTTTTTCTGAAATTGTAATCAGAGGGTGTTGATTTGCATTTGGAGTGATCTCTACGGCTGTAGCACTCTTATCCTAACCCCATCTTCATATTATTGTCAGATTGTTCGGTTAGGAAGTTTAGGACTTTTGTGCTACCTTCCCATTTATCATGGACTTTCCTTGCTTGTAGAAGTAAGTCCTTTAGGTTCTTAATTTCTTCAAGACATTTCGTTTGATCTATGTCATTCTCCTTCTTATAATTGTCACGAAAGTCTTGGAACCTTTTGTTAAGAATAAACACAACATCTGAATATTGTTGCTTAACATTGATCATCTCAGTTTTAGATTCTTTCAATTGCTTTGTGAGAAAATCACTTTCTTTCTTCTGGTCTAAAATCACTGCTTCATCAGATGTGATTTTAGTTACTAGAAGTTCCTTGGCTTTTCTAAGTTCAAAAGTTATAGCTTCATTAGCTATAACCTTGGCTTGAAGATGATTAATATTAAGCTTTAGATCTAAAGTTATAGCTTCATTAGCTTTAACTTTAGATTCTATGTAATACTACGGTTTTATGAGTCTCTGGGTACTCTATCGAGTGGGCCTTACTCTGTCGAGTAAGGGTGTGTTGCGTTTTAAAACAGTTTCTGACCTGTTGGGTACTCGATCGAGTAACCTTGATACTCGATCGAGTAGGGGGGCACTCGATCGAGTAGCCGGTTTACGAGGGGATGATTTGTCGGGTTTTGTTAATAATGCGATTTAATATATAATTACTTCCGTCACTTTCTTTAAACACTTTTACAAACCTAATTGCTTTCAAAAGAGAAAACAAACTACGTTCTTCGCATCAATCGCATTATTGGCAAATCCCGGAGCTTGGAAGGTCGGATTTCACCTTTCTTTATACCTTTGTGATCCTTGCGTCGAGGGTAAGATCTACGTACCACTTTTATAGTATTTCGTTAAAGTTAGTTAAACCCTAATTTGGGAATTTGGGGGTTTTGTTGTGTTTCTTGATTGGTAGTAATTGTATGATTGTATGTTAGGAGGAGGATTCGTAGAAGAAGCCTTTTGATATCAGCTGTTGAGACCGTCTGACTTTGTTGCTTTCCAGGTAGGGTTTCCCTACTCAGTATTAGTCCCATAATGTGTTGTTGGTGTTTTGTGGTTGTTGAATATTATCATACTCGTATTGTGACGATTGCTGGATTTGGTTGCTGATAGTAGTTGTGATTGTTTGTATCTGTCTGTGTTCTTCGGGGCGCGTCCCTGGCTGAGTGGAGTCACTTGCGGGAGTGCCTCCACGCCCATTATTCGCCTTCTATGGAACCCGCCACATAAGGGATGTGCACATTAAGGAATTTGGGTTTATCGCTCGATGGAGATGAGCGGGGATTTGGTGGGTACGGCTGCGGTCCCCCACTGGCGGCGTGGAGTGACCAGTTACGATGGGCACTCTGGCAGGGCTACACACCTTAGTGTGTAGTCAGGATTGTGGAGTTGAGATTGGAGTTCGGAGTATATCTGTGATGTTTGAGCTGATTGTTTACTGTGTTGTTGGTTTATGTAGATTGTGTGATTAGTACTTACCCCGTTTATTGTTTTAAAAACTATGGTGATCCATTCGGGGATGGTGAGCAATTGTTGAGCAGGTATGAGTCAATTTACATGGGATGTGCCTGTTGGAATATGTGTCCTCCGACAATAATGCGATCACAACTGTGATCATGATGATCACATGTTTAAATCTCATTTTAAGAATACATGTGGGATGTAATATTTTACAGTCAACTGGTCCACACATATCAGTAATGATTGGCTGACTAGAGTTTGACATTACTGTCGTGCGACAGTGGTGATCAGTTGATCCCCTTAGGTCATACCTATAGGGAAATACTCTTAATTGATTATTTAATTAATCGTATGCCGATACGGGTTAAATAAATTGCTTAAAATTGACGGATGATTTTGTGAGTAAAATTAACGTGTCTTATTGTAATTCGATTATATTAGATACGGTCTAAGTAATTGAACTGTTTTATTACTCAGATAAAATTATTGTTTACGAAACAATTTGGAATTGAAATTGAATGAATAATTTATTATAAACACAAGACGTTGTAATTTATAATTTGGTAAACCGTTTTGGCACAAGTAATTACGAATTACTAGTCGATTTTGTAAATGACGTAATTTTATTAATACGTTGATTTTTAATATGTTACAAATACATTACATTGTGACATGTCATGTAACATGTAACATATGACAAATTGACAAATGACAAAATATAAAATGGACTTTCCATTTTATAAGTGCCGAAAAAATGGAGGGTTTAAGGTGTATATTGTGTTTTTATTTTAAGTGGAAAACACAATGATTACTACCTCACATAGCCTTGCATACCTATGTTTTTCTTGGGTAGAAAAACTAGCCCATGCATTGGGCTCTCCTTCCCCTCCAACCGGTTTCCACATAGAAAAGACAAGAGGCCTTTTTATTTTATCATTCACTTCTTCTCCACATAATTTTCTAGTGTAAAAATTATGACTCTCTACATTTTTGGTGAGACATTTTTAGAGAAAGAAAAACCACAAAATCATTCTCTCCTCTTGGCCGAAAATTATTCAAGAGGAAATAGAATTTTTGTATCAATTTTTAGTAAGATTAGTATTATTTCTAGTACAAATAATATTAGTTATTAAGAGATTTCCTTGAGTATTCACTTTTGGGAGAGATTCTATACTTAAATCTTTGTTCATCCATTATTTGGAATGCTCAAGAACTAACAAGAAGGAGATCTTGTTGGTGCCCATAAAACCGAAATCATATAGTAAGATTGATGATTTCTTCTCTTATCTTATTTATGTTTGCATGCATAAGATTTGTATTTAATTTTATGACTAAATTAAAAGTAACATATATGAATATGTAAAGTAATGAGATATAGATTTCTAATAAGTGGTATCCGAGCCTTAGGTTGTTTGCATGCAAATCGGTTATAGTTTTTCCGAGTTATACGATTAACATATAAAACTTATAAATTTGTGTTATTATGATATATCACGAAAAAATTTTGCATGTTAAAGTTTATGGTCCTAAAATGTATTTAGGATATTTTGATTAATTTATGGATTTTTATTGTTCATGTAATAAAATAATGACATTAAAAATGTGATTTTAGGATAAAAATGTCATTTTCGGACTAAAATTTGCTAAACTTCGAATTTTCATGTTGTTTTTGCATATGTTTTCACATATAATATTTTTAGATGACCTGTAATTTTTCAGAATTTTTGGAGTTTTTATGCTCGAAATATGGATTTTTCATGATAAAAATCTAATTTAAATGAAAAATAGGTTAATATGTGTGTAAAATAATAGGCTATTATGAAGTCTGTATGCATGTTTTATGAATTTTTGATGAAAAATAGCATAAATAGTGACTTTAATTAGTGAATAATTGCTAAAACATACTTCATGACTAAGGAAAAACGTCACATGTTGCATTTTATTACCTATTTCAGATCTAAAATTGAAAAGTTGATAAATATATTTTTCTCATGTTTTTATGATTATATTTGATAAATCCGATAAACCGCAACATTGTTTTTCCCGATAAATTTCGAAATTTTTAACCTAAGTTTTTGAACATTATGAGTGTCATGGTATTTTTCCAGAATCTTCATGAGTTTAAATTTTAAATTTTGAATTTATTTGAAATTTTTATGATTTATTTGGAGTTTATAGCATTTTATTGTAATTTTGGGTCCATTAATGGACAATTTTAAGAAATATAAGTTAATTATAGTCAAATAGTTAGTGGAGACTAATTTTGAGTCCTAAGTTGGTTAGGGTAATTAACTTGTGCATAACTATGATTTTATATAATTTATTGTGATTTTAAAAGGTTGAATCACGCAAATTCGTAAAAATCGTTTAATATACGATATTGGCTCCTTAAAGACGATTTAGCATAAAATTGGCCATGTTCATACATATTATAATGCTGCATTTTATTTATGATTGTCTTAATTTTATTTTATGTAATTTTTGAATTATGAAATTTTTACTTAGTATGGCCTTAGTTTTTAATTGGTATTGCCCGAAATGTATGGGAATATCGATTCGGTTGTAATTTATTGTGATCTCGTATCACCATTTTGTAATTTAATAGATTTATTTTATTTTAATTACAAATGTATAATTGGAAATTATGTAATTTGTTATGTAATTTATTTATTTCGGAGTTCTTTGAAGACGGTGTCACTCAAGCAAGACGATCAATTAACGATGGTGTTACCTCGAGATGCGTACCAAAAACCGAAGTTCAAGGGACCAATAGAGTTGGTTTCCGAATATGTAATAGTTAATTAGATTTTCTATTTTAGGAAGGCCATACTAGGATTTTATTTATGTTTTGCATTTTATTTATATGTTGCATGCATCGCTAAATCGCCATAACTAAAACATGCATTATCATTAAATCGAGTTTATCGACCGTGTCAATTACAATTATCGTAGTTCGCCGCTTTAGTTCACTTAAAACGTGATAGATAATAAATTGACATGACCTCTCGCTAAAATAAACAATTGAGACTTAGCCTTACCAAAAAGTAGAAACCATGAAAACCTATTTCGCGAGGGAGTGCACTCGGCCACCCCGGGGTACAAACCTTGTTACGTAGGGGAAGTGGGTGATAAATGTCTAATCCACCGAATTCATGTTGATGAGGGTTTCATCGGCTACCTCGTGCCCAAGTTAATGTGAATTAGGATCATGGACACATTTATTCGAAATTTGGGTTAAACTCAACAAATGTATTGATAAGGGTTTCATCGGCTACCCCGTGCCCTTGTCGGATGTGTTTTGGGCTAAAGATAAATGTTAATGTAATTTTATCGACCGAGAGTTCTAAAAGTAGAATCGATTAAAGAGTTAATCCACCGAGTTATATTGATAAGGGTTTCATCGGCTACCCCGTGCCCAAGTTAATACGAATTTGGATCTCGGAATCATTTATCATAGTTGGGTAGAGGTCACTATGTAAATGCTTTACTTGTTATTTACAAGTATTAATAAAACGATAAATGTTAAGTTTTCACTATTCCGTTATCATATTGTTCTATTTCTTTACCACAATTCATATACGATATCATTTCGATTTTTGATTCAAATCTCCATTAAAACATCGTAACTAAAGACAAATATGAATTTGCTTCTAAAACCTCAAATGAACCATTGCTAAGGATCTCTTGTAAAGAGTATAGATTAAATTTATTCATTATCAAACACGTTTTTTATTCTTGACTAAACACATCTACTTACAATGGATTGTTTCTCACATGCTTAATTGAGTTAAGTACCTTGAAACGATAAATTGTTTTGGTAACTAGATTTGTTAGAAATCGTAATTGACCAAAATACCGCAACCACTTCAATGAAAGTTTTAAGACTAAACAAACGAATGAAGAGTAGTCTTCATGAAATTCAATTTTGCTTCTCTAAGCAAAGATTCATTGAAATGAGTGGGAGTATTCTCTTAAACCGTTAAGAAAAGGACAAGGTTCAAGAAGTAAAATTAGAATGGAATTGATACAAGGTAATGTTAAAATTAAAGTTATTGAGAATAACGATACTAAACCTATCAATCCCGACCGATAAAGTTTCCACGATCTTAAATGTTGGACACTAGAAAGGAAACTACCCCAAATTATTGAAGAATCAGTAAGTTAGTTGTGGGACATCTAATGAGACCTTCTTCTTTAAATGTTTATTCGATTAACATAAGTTTTGCTAGTACTAATTCGTCAATATTAGAAACCAATGGAGGTTTTCATCATTGTATTTGATACATATAATGATTAGAATATGACGACTAGCAACAATGATGTCGAGAGATAGAGTCATTGTGTACTCAATCTAGTTTTTGGGTTTAGAGTTGTACTTAATTGTGACTATTAAGTGCAGAAACTCCAAATAAGAGTATAAACTTGTTAAGATACAAAAGAGGTTTCACTTTTGTGACCCTATACACCATGAGTTGATGTATGGCTAGCCCATTATCAAAGGTGATTATATTTTAAACCAAACTAGAATGATATATCATGAAGATGATACAAGACTCAAATTGGTAACCCAAGATTGAACCTTAAATTCTGGAATGATGAACGCAAAGAGTTATCGAGTACTCTTGAAACCATTACATTGTTAATCTTATGGTATATGCGTATCTTGTATTCAAAGCAAGATGTCTCGTGCCTTTTGGTTGAAAAGGAAATCGAGGTTGTAAATCATTGATACAGAATAGGTTGTTCATTTTATTTTACCATCAATTTAAGTTGACCCCAATATGTTTACTTAATAAGGTAAAAGGAGAAATCTTTGAAGGAGTTCAAAGAGTTCCATGAATCACGATCAAGTCGTGATGGGATTATCAAAGTGAAGACTTTGATATAAGCCAAAGGAAATGTGATATAGTATCACAAATTAATCTCTCTTAGCACGCATTATGGGATGATGTATGGTTGGATAAAGAATTCAAACTCTATTGGATATGGTTTGAACTTCAATCAAGTTACTTTGAGTTACTTGATCCTTTTGGGGATTCTATCATTTTGTCTAAGTTGTTTTTCCACTAAATCTAAACGATACATATGAGATATGAAATGGTAGAGTACCATGCTTGTAAGTTTTCACAAGACACAAATGCTCATTTTTCCCTTTCAATTATCACGAGTACAACGGGTTTGCGGCTCGTGAAACTGTCTTTCTAAAATACAAGTTTATTTCTAGAAGACAGAGTGGGAGAAATTATTCAAGAGCCACAAAGAATGCCACAAAGAATGTTATGTCCCAAGAAATTGGTCTTTCTTGACTACATGAGACGTTTTGTGTAAGACGTTGTTTCTTCAAAACCTAGGAGGTTAAAATCATCATTTGTTGAAGATGATGAATTAGTATTACTTTTAGAAAGTAAAGAGCTTACAACTTACAAATGAATTGTTTGATTCAAGTTAATTACTTTTGGAAAGTAATGAACATATGACTTACATGAGAATGTTTAAGTCACAAATCAATACAAGGCTTAGAGCCATGAAAATCCGAAATAAAAGGCTTGATTAGTGACAAAGGGTTTTGCACTAATAAAGAGAGATTTCAAAGGTTGAATGGTAGCAAAGGGTTTTGCACTAGTTGAAATGCTTAAGTCTATTTGGATCTTCTTAGGAATTGTGTTTCAATATGATGATATACATATAGCAAGTGAATCTAAAACCCACTTCTTCAATTAGAAGGAATGTATTCAATACATGTCCTGAGTTTTGTAGATTCTTGAAATTCTAAGATAATGTGAAACTTAAGAAAGGGTCTTAAGTAGGACATCAATGAGTTAGAATTAATGTTTTGATCATATAATAAAAATTTTCTCAATAAGTTGAGAAGTTGTGTTTATACAAGGAGTTTAGTGGAAGTTATGGAAATTTTAATTAGTCTTATATGTGGATGACATATTGATTATTGGAAATGATTTAAGACTAGGAGAAAAATAATACATCTTAATATCCGGATTTATGGAGATAAATCCACATGATATTAATGTCAAATAAGGAGCCTTATGTTGATAAGGTTCATGACTAGTTCAATCGAATTGGACATATTTGATTGATTCTATTTGCTTCCGCTGCCGAATCAATTAAATAGGAAATGATGTATAATACTTCATATACTTTGAGTATGATGAATTGTTTCAAATAGAATTTAAGTAATAGTTACCAAGTAAGCCATAAAGATTACCCTTAAGTGCTGGCAGAAGCATTAAAGTTGGAAAGTTAAGTGTTTTTGATGCAATTTTGTGTAAGGGTGTTACACAAATGACAATTGACAATTGAGATTGCGCATGGTTTCCGACAAAACCAAAATCAAAACACATTAGGATGGTTAAGATACCATTGTGGCTATGTTATTTAAGAAATAGATTTTCTAGAATCGTTCTAGGCAATAAAGAACAATGAGAAATCTCTACGACGGAAATTGAGTACACTTGCAATCATGAGATGTGAAAAAGGATGAGTCCCGCACATTGTGAAAACAGTGGGAGCTATTCTAAGGCTAGAGAGCTCATGTCTAGATTGGATCTAGATACGTACTCAGAAAGTTTTGTAATGCAAATGTATACATTACAAAGGAAAACGAGTATGTAGTAAGGTTGAGTAAGGTACAAGAAGTTGATAAAACCTACTAATCAAAGCCTTCTCATAGGCTTAACATGATGAGTCATGTCATTTCAATTGAATTGAGATGAACAACTACATTGAACATCAAACTGGATTATAGAATATGAAGTAGTAATCAGGCATTGACTATTCATATGTGATAATCACATTTGTCGTTCGAGTTTTTAAATCTAAAAACTCCTTTTATACCTTGTTACATCCAAATGGGTTGTAGAGACAATATTGAACCCCGTTAAAGTGAACTCGGATTAACATGGTATTTGCCCATAGTCCCTTGTATGAGGTGACGTCTCGAAGTGACTAGAGTGTGATGCGATTGATGGCAAGTTCAAGTGCCATAGAGTCATGTGAGATGACTAGTTGATCACATAGGCAGACTGTTAGGAACGCTTTGTCGGGCCTTATGACCGCTTATAGAGTTCTGGAAAATTTATATAGCCTGGTCGTGGCAAGAGCTACTATAGTATTCTAATGAGTCGATTCTTTTGACTAAAGACTGTTCTCCTAAGGTGGCACAGTTTCAGATAAACTTTGATTTGTGTTACTACGACCTTCGTAAATGGGGTCCAATGGGCATATTTTGGGTTATGATGGTTGTGGCTAGTCGAAGGGAATAAGTGCGATAGGAATTGTCCACCCCCTTGTCAGGGTTAAAACAATATCTCAGGGCCACTAGAGGAGTAATTAACTGGAAATGCGTGGCCACGCTCGGAAGATATCTATGGTAGATAAATCCGTTCAATCAGTTATTCTCCAGATCGAGGAAACCACTCTCGATATGATCACTTGCAAGTACGACCTGAAAGACACCTTGCATTGAGTGGGAGATAGTAGTAGGACAAGAGAATTGGTGACGCACACTTGTCAAGGACAAGTGGGAGATTGTTCGAATATGTGTCCTCCGACAATAATGCGATCACAACTGCGATCATGATGATCACATGTTGAAATCTCATTTAAAGAATACATGTGGGATGTAATTGTTTACAGTCAACTGGTCCACACATATCGGTAATGATTGGCTGACTAGAGTTTGACATTACTGTCGTACAACGGTGGTGATCAGTTGATCCCCTTAGGTCATACTTATAGGGAAATACTCTTAATTGATTATTTAATTAATCGTATGCCGATACGGGTTAATTAAATTGCTTAAAAATTGACGGATGATTTTGTGAGTAAAATTAACGTGTCTTATTGTAATTCGATTATATTAGATACGGTCTAAGTAATTGAATTGTTTTATTACTTAGATAAAATTATTGTTTACGAAACAATTTGGAATTGAAATTGAATGAATAATTTATTATAAATACAAGACGTTGTAATTTATAATTTGGTATACCGTTTTGGCACAGGTAATTACGAATTACTAGTGGATTTTGTAAATGACGTATTTTTATTAATACGTTGATTTTTAATATGTTAAAAATACATTACATTGTGACATGTCATGTAGCATGTAACATATGACAAATTGACAAATGACAAAATATAAAATGGACTTTCCATTTTATAAGTGCCGAAAAAATGGAGGGTTTAAGGTGTATATTGTGTTTTTATTTTAAGTGGAAAACACTATGATTACTACCTCACATAGCCTTGCATACCTATGTTTTTCTTGGGTAGAAAAACTAGTCCATGCATTGGGCTCTCCTTCCCCTGCAACCGGTTTCCACATAGAAAAGACAAGGGGCCTTTTTCTTTTATCATTCACTTCTTCTCCACATAATTTTCTAGTGTAAAAATTATGACTCTCTACATTTTTGGTGAGACATTTTTAGAGAAAGAAAAACCACAAAATCATTCTCTCCTCTTGGCCGAAAATTATTCAAGAGGAAATACAGTTTTTGTATCAATTTTTAGTAAGATTAGTATTATTTCTAGTACAAATAATATTAGTTATTAAGAGATTTCCTTGGGTATTCACTTTTGGGAGAGATTCTATACTTGAATCTTTGTTCATCCATTATTTGGAATGCTCAAGAACTAACAAGAAGGAGATCTTGTTGGTGCCCATAAAACCGAAATCATATAGTAAGATTGATGATTTCTTCTCTTATCTTATTTATGTTTGCATGCATAAGATTTGTATTTAATTTTATGACTAAATTAAAAGTAACATATATGAATATGTAAAGTAATGAGATATAGATTTCTAACAGAGCCACCGTCAGATGATAGAGTCTTCCGCTGTAGCATGATTAGTCTAATAAACATTTCTTTTAGCTGAGTAGACAGTTGGTTTTGAGAACATGTAACCGTATTTTTATATTTGGTTTTGGATTATAACCTTTCACTAAAGTTATACTATTTAAATGTTGTTTCGTAATTGTCTTATGATTATCATTGCCTCGGGCAACCGAGATGGTAGCATCTTTATACCTGAGTGGTCCTGGTAAGGGACTTGGAGTATGGGGGTGTTACAAAATGGTATCAGATCGACGATCCTGAAACCTGTAACCAATGAATCTAATGAATATAGGAAGTCAATTAAAATGAACCAGGGGTAAAGGTTGTAGGAGCTAATGCAAAGACTTGGGAGACGTCCTAAAGTCGCGAACTCGCCCTACAATTTTGAACCGGTCACATGGGGGTATATGTCAAGGTCGTATGTGATGTTTGCTAGTTTGTATGTAATGTAACGATATATGTTGTGAATTGTTGGATGTTGGGAGTAGAAGATTGAAATTGTGAATGAAAGGTTGGTGAAGTATATAAAAATGTTATTTGAATAAGAAGCATGTTGGATGTTTATTATTTGGCATTTGATAACATGAAATAGTTATTTTCTTGATCATATGAAGAGTTGTGTAGAATTGCATGCTTAACTATATTATAATGTTGAGTTTATAAAGTTGTATAGTATGTTGGGATATGTGAGATAACATGCGGGTAGTATATACGAGTCAGCATGACTCGATCGAGTAGGGGGTACTCGATCGAGTAGGTGAGGTACTCGGTCGAGTGGGCCTGACTCGATCGAGTGGGTATTTGACGTTTTTATAACCAGAATCGTGTTTTTGGGCACTCGATCGAGTACATAGGGCACTCGATCGAGTATGGGGTCACTCGATGCTACTCAGTCGAGTATGTTAGAGATCAGAAGGTCTGTTTTGGGTCTGATGTCGGGGCACTAGATCGAGTATAGTGGGCACTCGATCGAGTAGCCTCCACTCGATCGAGTAGGTTTAGGAACTCGATCGAGTGTGTTATGGGCAGTCTGCTTTCGTGTTTTGAGGTTTTAGTGCGTATGTTTATATCTACCCTTTCTTATATAGTTTCAAGATGCCGCCCAAGAGAAACGCCTTGTATGCGATAGCTGAGAGCATGAACATCGACGATGTAGTTAAGATGTTGGAGCACCAAGATGCTCTTACGGAGGCCCTAAAGAGAGTGGGAAAGGATAAGGAGTTTGATCACTCCAAGATCAGCCTTTATATAGCGAGGTTGAACCCAAAAGAGTACAAGGGGACCGGGGAGCCTAATCTTCTTGACAACTGGCATCGTGAGATGGAGAACATACTGGACCTGGTACACTGTCCTGATGAGATGAGAGTAGAACAAGTTGCGTTCTACCTGAGGGAAGCAGCTGGTAAGTGGTGGGATAAGGTGAAGGTGAGTGCTAGGGAGATGTACACAAAGCATGGCTTACCTGCTATACCTTGGGAAGAGTTTCAGAGAGCTATGAGGAAAGAGTTCGTACCTGAGCATGTAAGGAGTAAGATGAGGGAGGAGTTTGATGGGTTTAGGATGACATGTGACGTGTCAGTAGCTGAGTACTACAAGCAGTTTAATGAGAAGTCTAGGTATGCTGAGGACATGGGTTTGAGTGAGGAGAACCTAGCACTGAGGTTTGAGAGGGGGTTGACTCCTAAGATCATGGATAAGCTACCCGTGGGAGTCCTTACTGATGTTAAGGAAGCTTATGAGAGGGCTTGGAGAGCTGAGAGGTTGGTGGAGATGGCTCAGGAGAGAGAAGTTGAGAAAAGAAAGGCTGAGAGTGAAGGTGGTGGCCAATCTAGTCATAAGAAAGGCAACCACAATCAGGCTAGAGCGTTTTCTTCTGGGTCAGGTTTCAGTGCTCGGGCTTCCTTTGGGCGTGGCCGTGTGAGTGGTAGTGGTAGTTGGGGGATGACCTGCTATGGTTGTGGCGGTGTAGGCCACAAGAGATATGAGTGTACGAGTTTACCTAGGGCTTTTCAGAGGTCGGCTCAGGGAAGCTATTCTCAGGGCCCGGCACAGAGTTATGCGAGCAATAGACCATCTGGGTCATGGTCTAACCGGGGAAGTCAGAGCTATCAGGGTGGAGGTAACCGCAATGGCGGTAATTCTTATCAGAAACCAGCTACGAACAACAACAACAATCAGGGATCGGGTGCTAAGCCGACCACATCACCCAAGATCTTGTCCGGGAGGTAGACAGAAGACCAGTGGAAAGCTGTTCATGATGGACAAGAAAGCAGCTGAGGATGATGCACATGTTATCACTGGTACTTTTCTTATTAACGGTATTCATACCTTTGTTTTGTTTGATTCGGGGGCGTCTAAGTCATTTGTATCTTCGAGTCATATTAAACGGTTCGGTTTGAGGGTATATGAGTCTGTAAGTGAGAAAGTTTTTATACTTTCGGGTGAGTCTGTATCTTGTGGGAGGTTGTATAGGGGTGTACCTATGATTGTTGGGCAAGTTGATCTACCTGTAGACTTGCTAGAGTTTCCTTTTGACGGTTTTGAGATGATATTCGGGATGGATTGGTTGGGAAAGTATAAAGCTAAGATAGACTGTCATCAAAAGAAAGTGTCTTTGAGGGGTCCTAAGGGTGTTAGTGTGTCTTATCGTGGGTTTGTGGTCAAACCCAAAGTTAAGTTTATTGCAGCTGTTACCTTGAAGTCTTATCTAAGGAAGGGATGCCCTTTGATCTTGTGCCATGTGAGAGATGACCGGATAGAGAGTCCGACAGTTGATCAGATACCAGTGGTGGGTGAGTTTGCAGATGTCTTTCCAGAGGAGATTCCGGGGTTGCCACCAAAGAGGGAGATAGATTTCACAGTTGAGTTGAAACCGGGGACGGGGCCAATCTCTAAGGCACCATACCGGATGGGTCCTAAAGAGATGGAGGAGCTCAGGAAGCAGTTACATGATCTGATAGAGAAGGGGTACATTAGACCTAGAGTATCACCGTGGGGAGCACCAATTCTTTTTGTGAAGAAGAAAGATGGGAGTTTGAGGTTGTGCATAGACTACATAGAGCTGAATCGAGTGACGGGGAAGAACAAGTATCCTTTGCCAAGGATAGATGACCTGTTTGAGCAGTTGAGTGGTGCATCAGTCTTTTCCAAGATTGATTTGAGGTCGGGGTACCATCAGGTGAAGATTAGAGAGGTGGACATACCAAAGACAGCTTTCACGTCGAGGTATGGTCATTATGAGTATGTGGTGATGCCGTTTGGGTTATCTAATGCACCGGCTGTGTTTATGGATTTGATGAACAGAATCTTCAGACAGTTTTTGGACAAGTTTGTGTTGGTGTTTATCGATGACATCTTTGTCTACTCCAAGACTAAGGAGGAGCATGAGGGGCATCTGAGGATTGTGTTGAAGACTTTGAGGGAGCATGAGTTATATGCTAAGCTGTCCAAGTGTGAGTTTTGGTTAGAGAAAGTTGCTTTTCTAGGGCATGTGATCTCTAAGGATGAGGTAGATGTGGATCCGGCAACGATTGAGGCAGTGACAAAGTGGGAAGCACCAACGAATGTTGCTGAGATCATGAGTTTCTTGGGTTTAGCTGGATACTACAGACAGTTCGTGAAAGATTTCTCCAAGATTGCTAGACCTATGACAGCGATGATTGAGGAAAGAGAACAGGTTTCGTTGGGATAAGAGTTGTGAGACGGCGTTCCAAACATTAAAGGAGCGTTTGACCACAGCTCCTATCTTAGCATTTCCTGAAGGGATCGAGAACATTGAGGTTTATACAGATGCCTCAAAGAACGGGTTGGGATGTGTGTTGATGCAGAACGGTAAGGTGATTGCCTATGCTTCTAGGCAATTGAAGCCGTATGAGGAGAACTACCCTACACATGATCTAGAGTTGGGTGCTGTGGTATTTGCTCTCAAGATATGGAGACATTACCTTTATGGGGCGACCTTTAAGGTATTTTCGGATCACAAGAGTCTCAAGTACATCTTCACTCAAAAGGAGTTGAACATGAGACAGAGGAGGTGGATGGAGTTGATTGGCGATTATGACATGGATATTATCTACCATGAAGGAAAGCTAATGTTGTTTGCAGATGCTTTGAGTAGGAAGAGTGTACATTCTTTGTGTACAGCTCTATCTTTGATGAGGTTGAGAGATGAGGTGGGGAGGTTTGGGATACATATGATGCAAAGAGGGGATGCCATGGGAGATTTGACAATGCAGCCTGATCTTTATGATGATATTCGAGGTAAACAGGCGTTGGATCCTAAGATGGTTGAGTGGAGAGCTGGAGTAGAGAAAGGGACAGTGTCTCGATTCTCTATTCATACAGATGGTAGTTTGAGGTTTGATGGTAGGTGGTGTGTCCCTAATGATGAGGAGCTGAAAAAGACAATCATGACAGAGGCACATTGTACACCGTATTCAGTACATCCAGGTGGTGACAAGCTGTACAAGGATTTAAAGAACACGTTTTCGTGGCCTGGGATGAAGAAAGAAACAGCTGAGTTTGTGGCCCGTTGTTTGACATGCCAGAGAGTTAAAGGGGAACAACGACGACCACAAGGTAAGATTCAGTCTTTAGAGGTACCTGAGTGGAAGTGGGAATCCTTTTCTATGGATTTTATCGTGGGTTTGCCAAAGAGTCAACAGGATAACAACATGATATGGGTAATAGTGGATCGACTGACCAAGTCAGCTCACTTTATGCCAATGAAAGATACATGGACTAAGGCACAATTAGCTATGGCTTATCGGAAGAATGTGGTTAAGTTACATGGAGTCCCTAAGGACATAGTATCTGACAGAGATGCGAGGTTTATCTCAAGGTTTTGGAAAGAGTTGCAGGAATCTTTGGGTACAAGTTTGAAGATGAGTACAACATTTCATCCTGCGACAGACGGTCAGACTGAGAGAACGATCAAGACTCTTGAGGATATTTTACGAGCTTATGTGATGGACTTTGGTGGTAGCTGGGAACAGAGGTTGGATTTGATAGAGTTTGCTTACAACAACAGCTATCTCACTAGTATTGGTATGGCACCATTCGAGGCCTTATATGGGAGAAGATGTAGGAGTCCGATTTGTTGGGACGACAGTGCTGAGGCAGTGGTTCTAGGACCAGAGATGGTGCATGAGATGGTTGAGCAGATTAAGATGATCAGGGAATGGATGGAAGCAGCTCAGGATAGGCAAAAGAGTTATGCAGATCTACATCGCCGGGATATAGAGTTTTAGGTTGGGGACAAGGTTCTTCTGAAAGTGTCTCCTATGCGTGGGGTTATGAGATTTGGGAAGAAAGGCAAGCTGAGTCAGAAGTTCATCGGGCCTTATGAGATCTTAGAGCGGGTTGGAGAGGTTGCATATCGTCTGGCTTTACCAGTTGCGTTAGAGAGAGTGCATAATTTGTTTCATATATCTCAGCTGCGGAAGTATGTGAGTGACCCGTCACATGTGTTAGAGTCATAGAGCTTAGAGCTAGATGAGTCCTTGTCATATCTTGAGGTATCTAAGCAGATTCTTGACCGGAAGGTTAGGAAGACTAGGAGTGGTGAGACAGTTTTGCATAAGATCCTTTGGTCTAACCACGAGTCTGAGGAAGCTACATTGGAGGCAGAGGAGGCCATGAGAGAGCGTTACCCTTTCCTTTTTAATCAGGTATGTATGGTTACGGGGACGTAACCTTGTTTCTTTTAGGGGGTAGGAGATGATCGCGAAGAGTTTTTAAGAGCTTTTATACCTTTTTATGTTGTGTCGTATGTTTGTTGTGGTTGAGTCGGGTTGAGTTTGGGTTAGTAACATGTTTTATGTTGAGTTTTGTTTTGGTTGTTGAGTCGGGAGTGTTGTAGTGTGTGTCTTAGTTTTGTTGTGGTTTGAACTTCGGGGACGAAGTTCTTTTTAAGGAGGGAAGACTGTAATACTACGGTTTTATGAGTCTCTGGGTACTCTATCGAGTGGGCCTTACTCTGTCGAGTAAGGGTGTGTTGCGTTTTAAAACAGTTTTTGACCTGTTGGGTACTCGATCGAGTAACCTTGATACTCGATCGAGTAGGGGGGCACTCGATCGAGTATCTCAGCTACTCGATCGAGTAGCCGGTTTACGGGGGGATGATTTGTCGGGTTTTGTTAATAATGCGATTTAATATATAATTACTTCCGTCACTTTCTTTAAACACTTTTACAAACCTAATTGCTTTCAAAAGAGAAAACAAACTACGTTCTTCGCATCAATCGCATTATTGGCAAATCCCGGAGCTGGGAAGGTCGGATTTCACCTTTCTTTATACCTTTGTGATCCTTGCGTCGAGGGTAAGATCTACGTACCGTTTTTATAGTATTTAATTAAAGTTAGTTAAACCCTAATTTGGAGATTTGGGGGTTTTGTTGTGTTTCTTGATTGGTAGTAATTATATGATTGTATGTTAGAAGGAGGATTCGTAGAAGAAGCCTTTTGATATCAGTCGTTGAGACCGTCTGACTGTGTTGATTTCTAGGTAGGGTTCCCCTACTCAGTATTAGTCCCATAATGTGTTGTTGGTGTTTTGTGGTTGTTGAATATTATCATACTCGTATTGTGACGATTGCTGGATTTGGTTGCTGAAAGTAGTTGTGATTGTTTGTATCTGTCGGTGTTCTTCGGGGCGCATACCTGCCTGAGTGGAGTCACTTGCGGGAGTGGCTTCACGCTCATTATTCGCCTTCTGCGGAACCCGCCACAGAAGGGATGTGCACATTAAGGAATTTGGGTTTATCCCTCGACGGAGATGATTGGGGATTTGGTGGGTACGGCTGCGGTCCCCCACTAGCGGCGTGGAGTGACCTGTTGCGATGGGCACTCTGGCAGGGCTACACACTTTAGTGTGTAGTCAGGATTGTGGAGTTGGGATTTGAGTTCGGTGTATATCTGTGATGTTTGAGCTGTTTGTGTACTGTCTTGTTGGTTCATGTAGATTGTGTGATTAGTACTGACCCCGTTTATTGTTTTAAAAACTGTGGTTATCCATTCGGGGATGGTGAGCAGTTGTTGAGCAGGTATGAGTCGATTTACATGGGATAGCTGGGATATGCCACTGTCAGATGATAGAGTCTTCCGCTGTAGCATGATTAGTCTAATAAACATTTCTTTTAGCTGAGTAGACAGTTGGTTTTGAGAACATGTAACCGTATTTTGATATTTGTTTTGGATTGTAACCTTTCACTAAAGTTATACTGTTTAAATGTTGTTTTGTTATTGTCTTATGATTATCATTGCCTCGGGCAACCGAGATGGTAGCATCTTTATACCTGAGTGGTCCTGGTAAGGGACTTGGAGTATGGGGGTGTTACATTCTAATTCCTTCTTTTCAGCATTAGCAGTATCTAATGTTGTAGCTTTATCAGCTGTAACTTTAGATTTCAACTTCTTAGCTTTTGCCTTTAGAATATGAATCTCCTCATGAATATCAAGAATCTGTTCCTTTAGATCCTTTAGTTCCGTATCTTGTTCATGACATTTATCGAGGGATTGCTCAAAGAATTCAATTAGGGCACTTTTAGACAACTTCTTAACCCGTTCTTTAGTTCAAGATAACTAACCTCATTATCGTCGTCTGCATCTGGTTCTCCTAGAAAGCAATACTTTGATTAAGAGTCCGTGCTATCGTCGTCGCTGTCAGAGATTAGGTCAAGACTAACGTTGCTGAGACAAAGATTCGCTACTTCATCTTCTTCGGATCCTTCATCATCTTCTGAGTCAAGATCTCCCCAACACGAAGCCATCATTACTTGTTTAAACTCCTTCTTTGTCTTTTCGCGTTTTGCCATGTCCTTGATTTTCACCCATGTTGGACAATCCTTGATCATGTGATCAGATTCTCCACACTTGAAGCAACCTCAGTTAGCAAATGATGATTTTGATTCTGTTGCTTTCTTGTTCGAAGACTTGTTGTTGTTATAAAACGATTTTGCTTGCTTGTTTCGAAAGATTCTGTTTTTAAAACGACGTGCAAACAAAACAGTCTCATCTTCTATATCGGAGCCAACATCTTCGCTTTTCAAGGCCATATTTTTTCTACTCGGTTCTGCTTCATCAACATTTAGAGTAATTTCATGGGCCATAAGAGCACCAATGAGTTCTTGGTATGATAGATTCTCAAGATCTCGCGATTCCTCCATTGCTGTGACTTTGGCACGCCACTTTTTAGTTAGACTCCTAAGAACCTTCCTTGAAATGTCCTCGGTATTGAACTTTCTTCCTAGGTGATGGTGCATATTCTGCACCCGCTGACCGAGTCAACATATTGAACAAGGTCAAAGCCAAAAGACAGGAAGTCAACATAGCAGACAGCCTAACCGACGCAGCCTGTCGGCCTGTCACTTGGGTCTCGGCTGGGCAACTAGCCAGCCGGGAGGCATATCCGCGTACTCACATCCAAGTCCCCTCGGCATGGAGTCAACCAGACCAGCCGGCCTGCCATGGGTCCCTCGGTCGAGGGTAGAACAGTCTTTCCATCTGCTAGCCACTTGGCCACTTGGTCACTACGTGACAAAAGGTGAAAGTCTATAAATACTCCTCAATCCTCATTGAGAAAACGATCCACAATTCATCCTAAAACTCACTATTAATCTGGTATAAACTCCCTTATCTCTCTATAATATACTTTGCCAAGTAACACACAACTTAATCTCTTTAAGTTTACTGACTTGAGCGTCGGAGTGAGTACGCTCGGTACCAAGCCGAGCCCTCAGTTTGTTCATCTTTAACAGGAAAGAGCGAAAGGAAGAGACAAGCAAAGACATCAATCTACAAGCTTACATGGACACAAATCCTGCTCAGGAATTACACTCGGAACAATTGGCGCCGTCTGTGGGAACATACTAAAAGCTGGTCACCTACCTTAAAAAAAAAAAACAACCAAAAAACCATTCAAAGAGCTAAGAAGATGTCAAAATAGCCAGAACTTGTGAGTGTAGAAACTGAATTCTACCAGGACGACACGTTCCCTAATTCTGAGATCGGGCAGTCTCCCACCGGCCGAGTGATTGAGCCGGTGAAGTACGGGATGCCAAGAGAGCCAGAAATACCGCTGCCCACCGGCCAAGTCACCGTCATGGGACATGTGGTCGATGCAGCCAAACTGAAGCTATTCCTGGACCTGATGGGTGGTACGCCGGTCACCCCTATCACGACGACGGTGACGGCAGCGCCTCCACAGGTGACCAGGGCCCACAAAGTAACTCCGAACAACTTGACCGGAGTAATACAAGGAGCTGGGCATGCAAGGACGCCGGCGGAGCCCGTGGTGCCAGTGGCAGACCAAAGTCCATCCCCCACTCGCGGGAGGACAGCGTCGCCGCGGCAACAACGAGGCCACCCCCGAAGAAATGAAGAAAGAAGTCCGAATCTCCAAAGTCGGACAACAAGAAGTCCTTCCCGCCACATGGAGAGAAGCCGGACTAGAGGTGCGAGGAGCCGATCGCCGCGTGTCATTCGGCACGTGGTCAGACAGCCCCTCAGTGCCTATGTCCTCGAAGTCCCGGTGCCGACCAAACTGAAGCTGCCGCCCCTATCGTACAAAGGGGATAGCGACCCAACCGACCATGCTGAGGCTTTCGAGTCGTACATGTCGGTGTGGGAGCAACCCGACGAGGTGTGGTGCCGAGTCTTCCCAACGACCCTCCACGGCATGGCTCAGAGTTCGTACAAGGGCTACCTAATGGCTCGGTATACTGCTATGCCGACCTGAGAGATAACTTCATAGCCCAGTACGCCTGCAACAAGAGAAGGGCCGTGGAAACCTCGGATCTCCTAACTATGCGACAGGGGGAAGACGAGTCCCTCCGAAGCTATGTGAAGAGGTTCGATGCTAAGGTTCAGCAGATTCGTGAGCTGAACACCGAACTGGCGGCCTTCGCACTGATGAAGGGCCAGCCGAAAGGCGAGTTCAAAAATGAGCTCATCAAGTGCGAGGACCTCAACCTCGTCACCGCCAGAAAGATGGCCGATCGAGCCGTGAAGGTGGAGGACTATCACAAGACCTGGGTAGGCCACATCGAAGCTGGGCACCCAGATTGGAGGAGTCGTCGGGACAACGTAGACGAAGGACGCCGTGATATGAATAGGTCACGGCCTGAAAGATTCAATAGGAAACCGAACTCGGCAGGCGCCGGGGGGAGTTCGGGACCATACACCCAGAAGCGGTACAGCGGTCTCACCCCCCTGGTCAAATCACCGGCCGAGGTCTTTGCCCTAAGTAAGAATGAAGGGCAGAAGTGGGCCAGGCCCCCAAGGCGAGGGGGGACGGCGACACTAACCAATTTTTTGACTACCACGGCCAAACCGTCCATAAGACCGACAAGTGTCGGCATTTGAGGAACGCCATCGAGGAGATAATCCGAAAAGGGGCCCTCAGCAAGTATGTAGCTGGAGGCCCGGAAACAAGCTCCGACGGGGCGAACAGAAAATCAGTATTCCAGAGGATGGGAGTGATCCAGGTTGTAACTGGAGGAAACGAGAACGGTGGGTCAGCTAATGGGCACAAACGGCACCTGAATGAGCTATACCAAGCCATCAACTTTGTGCCCAAAATAGCGATCCCCGCTTCCACCATCCCCGATATAACCATCTGAAAGAAGGACTACGAAGGAGTCATCGCTCCGCACAGCGACCCGCTCGTAGTCCACTTAACTAGACATAGCCAACCACTTGGTCAAAAGGTGCCTGATTGACACAGGCGCCTACACAAACATCATGTTCAGGGAGTGCTTTCTAAATCTCGGTCTGAAGATTGAAGACCTGAGCCCCTGCACCAACCCGCTATACAGCTTCTCCGGGGCCGGCCTGGTACCCCTGGGGTCAATCAGACTGCCGATGATGTTTGGCCAAGCCGATGCGGCCAAGAATGTTTTATCCGAGTACGTGGTCATTGATGGTTCGTCTGCCTACAATGTTCTCATAGGCCGAGTCACTCTGAGCGAGGCCGATGCAGTGATGTCCATCCGGGCCTTGACATTGATGTATGTCTCGGACCGGGGGGAAGCGCAAAAGCTCGTCTCAAAGGACGAAAGAGACGAAATTGTCAATGTCCAAGTATCTGCCAGAGGGTACAACATGCAATCCCTCAAAGTGGCGAAAAAATCAGAGAAAGGGAAGAGCCCATCCTTACAACAGGAGGGTGATCCGATGAGCACCAACAACGTCGG
Source organism: Silene latifolia (assembly GCF_048544455.1). Lineage (NCBI taxonomy): Eukaryota > Viridiplantae > Streptophyta > Magnoliopsida > Caryophyllales > Caryophyllaceae > Silene > Silene latifolia. The sequence goes on from NW_027413123.1 coordinate 10,299,420, forward strand.
CATGGTCGAAGGAGCCCAGACCGAGGAAGTGAAAATTGACCCGGGCGCACCGTAATCGCGGTGTCGGCGGCCGGAGCCAAAATTCGTCTTGATCTCCTAGACCTGCCGAGGAAGAACAAAGACGTCTTCGCGTATTCAGCCGCCGAGATGCCAGGCGTGAGCCGGGAGGTGATCGTTCACAAGCTGAACGTACTCTCCACCGCTCGCCGTGTCAAGCAGAAGATGAGGAACTCCTCGGCCGAAAAGGATGAGGCCATCAAGGCCAGGGTAGACAAACTATTAGAGGCGGGCTTTATCATGCCTTGTACTTACCCTGAGTGGCTAGCAAACGTTGTAATGGTAAAGAAGTCATCAGGGGGGTGGAGGATGTGTGTTGATTTTACAAATCTTAATAAAGCATGCCCTAAAGATTGATATCCCTTGCCTTGAATAGATAGTTTAATTGACGCAACGGTAGGCTACACTATGCTGAGCCTGCTAGACGCCTTCTTAGGATACCATCAGGTATTCATGGCCGAGGAAGACATGCCTAAGTGCGCATTCATCACCATACACGGCCCATACATGTATAAAATGATGTCGTTCGGTTTGAAAAACGATGGCGCAACTTACACTAGGCTGGTGGACAAAGTGTTTCAAGATCAAAAAGGGCGAAACATCGAGGCTTACGTCGACGATACTATTGTAAAAAGCAAGTCTGACAGCGAGCACTTGGCCGATTTGAGCGAAACATTTTGTTCACTAAGGAAATATAAGATGAAGCTTAACCCAATGAAATGCAACTTCGGTGTCCGGGCCGGCAAGTTCCTCGGCGTACTTGTCAGCGCCAGGGGAATTGATGCCAATCCAAAGAAGATCAAAGCAATATTAGACCTGCCGGAGCCGAGGAATCGAAAAGAGGTTATGATGCTGACCGGGAGGATGGCGGCTCTCGCCCGCTTCATCTCTCGGTCGGCCGACAAGAGCACCCCATTCTTTAAAGTGTTGAAGGGGAATAAAGACTTTTGCTGGGGGGAGGAACAGAGTGCGGCTTTCAAACAACTGAAAGCCCACCTACTAACTCTCCCGACCCTGTCCAGGCCGACGCTGGGGGAGACGCTATACCTATATTTAGCAGTTACCTCGGCCACGGTCGGTCGTAATCGTCGAGAAGAAAAAACAAGCAACACCCAATCTACTTTATCAGCCATACATCACGCCGCCGAAAGAAATTACCCACTGATTGAAAAAGCGGCCTTCGCCGTCGTCGTTGCCGCAAGTAAGTTAAAGCCCTACTTCGACGCACATCCCGTGACGGTCTTAACCGACTAGCCATTGGAGAAAGCCTTAGAAAAATTCCAAAAATCCGGCCGACTTATCAAATGGGCAGTGAAGCTATCCGGCTTCGGCCTTCAGTACAAGCCGAAGCCTTCGATAAAGGAGCAGGCGCTTGCAGACTTCCTGGCCGAGTGCAATTATCAAGAAGAATCACATCCCGGTGTGTGGGAAGTATACACCGACGGGTCCTCCACGGCAAACAGCTCAGGAGCCGACATCCTTATCACCAGCCCTAACGGGGACGAGTTTGAGTACGCCTTAAAGTTTACCTTCTCGGCTTCAAACAACGAATCCGAATATGAGGCGGTGATAACTGGAGTCGAGTTAGCTAGAGCTGCCGGGGCGGAGCATATTGTGTTGAAGACAGATTCACTCCTAGTGACCAATCAAATCAGAGGCGAGTATGAGGCTCGAGACGACGGGATGGTGAGATACCTGGAAAGGGTCAAAGCTGAAACTGCAAAGTTGAAATCTTTCCAAATACAATGTGTCCCCAGGTCTGAGAACAACCGAGCCGACGCTCTCTCAAAACTTGCCAGTTCAAGCATCAATAATGTCAGTCGAACCGTGCTGGTGGATATCAGGAATGCTAAAAGCATCACTGAGACCGTCGGCATGGTGGGCGACATCGAGACGACGTGGATGACTCCGATAATGAAATACAAACTAACAAAAGAGTTACCGGAGGACCGCAGTCTCTCTCAGAAGATAAAGAGGATCGCCGCAAGGTACTTGGTGTTTGAAGGAGAACTATACAGAAGGTCCGTGATAAGACCACTTTTGAAATGTGTCGGCCCAGCTGACGCGGAGCTCATACTGACAGAGATTCACGAAGGCATCTGTGGACATCACATGGGGGCAATAACGCTAGCCCACAAAGCTCTCCGAGCCGGCTACTTCTGGCCTACCATGCTTGAGGATTCCAGAGTTTAGACCAAGAAGTGCAAGAATTGTCGATGCATGCTCCGTGATACACGCACCTTCCCGAGACTTGCAAACCGATACTTAGCCCCTACCATTTGCACAAGTGGGGGATGGATTTATTAGGGCCATTTCCGACGGCCTCCGGAGGAAGGAAGTACCTAATCGTCGCCGTTGACTACTTCACCAAATGGGTCGAGGCTGTCGCGGTACCTGCCAAGACCACGGCGGCCGTAAGAAAGGTGTTTTTTGCGAGAACGTCATAACTCGATTTGGGTTGCCCCAAGTCATGGTATTTGACCACGGCCAAGAGTTTTGGAGCGGCATGGTGATGAATTGGTTGGAGGAGCTCGGAATCAAATTTGCATATTCCTCCTCCGCCACCCTCGCGAACGGGCGGCGGAAGCGACTAATAAAACAATCGAACGGGTGAAAAAGAAGGTCGAAGACCTAAAGGGAAGATGGGTGATGAACTACCGGCGCCCCGTGGTCACTTCGAACCACGGAGAAAGAAGCAACGGGTACAGTCCATTCCACCTAGTCTATGGGTCCGAGGCCGTCCGCCAATTGAAGCGGCGGTGCCGGCATTGGCATAAACGCAAACCTTTGACCCAGTCGAAAATGAGGAAGGCCTGAGAGCCTCCCTAGACCTGGTCGAAGAAAGTCGAGACACGGCACGGCTCAACTTGGCAGTGTATCAAAACCGAATGAGAAGAGCATACAACCGTAGGGTCCACAAAAGGGACTTAAGAGTAGGAGATCTAGTCCTAAGAAAGTCGGCCGCAACCAACAAAGGAAACATCCATGGTAAAATGACGGCCAACTGGGAAGGACCTTACAAAGTTGTTGAAGAAATGAGGCCGGGGACATACCGGCTGACAGACATGGAGGGTGTTCCTTTAATGAGCCACTGGAACACGGACAACTTAAGGAAATATTTTGTATAGCGGCGGAGGTGTCCGAGACCGTTGTGGACACCCCAGCACGAAATTATACCTTATGAATAATGATCCAAATCTTCCATCAAGATGCTTGTCCCCTCCGTAGTCGTACCAAGGTAGACGCCACGGCCAAAGCCGGGCAGTCACCGCAATGGCTGGTCATACTCGCGAAAGCGACCAACATGCTTAGTAGACGCCACGGTAGTCACTACAAATGCAGTTGATACTCGCGAAAGCGACCAACATGCTTAGGAACGTATAAGTACAGTTGAGAAACGCAAATCTGACCGCCACGGCCAATCCGGGAGTGGCAGAGGAAGCGATCAATATGTCTGATCTGACGCCGTCGAGCCAGAACCTCGATTGCCTCGGCAAAAACCGGGAGTGACGGGGACACAACGACCGATACGCTAATAGGAACGTATAAGTACAGTTGAGACGGAAATCTAGCCGCCTCGGCCAACCGAAGGCCTGGCAGAGGAAGCGATCAATATGTCTACAGATACGAACGCTGTCGAGCCATAACCCCGTTTTACCTCAGCCAAAGCCGGGGGCGACGGGGACACAACGACCGATACGCTAACATGTTCACAACGGTGGTTGGGAAGCGCAAATCTGACCGCCTCGGCTAAGACCGGGGGTGGTGGAGGAAGCGGTCGACATGCCAACATGTTTAAACGTTTAAGTACAATTGAGATGCGCCTTCTAACTGCCTCGGCCAAGCCGGAAGTAAAAACGAAAAAGCACTCAATATGTTGAAACGTAAGAAGACAACTTAATGGAGGCAAAATAAACAAACTTTATTAAAAATGTTTACAGGATGAGGCAAATCAAAGTCGACGGCCGTCCCCATAAGGATAGCCTAAACACAACCTACCAAAAGTTTAACAAAAACAAAAAGTACAACAAAAGTGATGTGGAGTGATGTCGTCGGGTCACGTCCAATCAAACACATTTGTAATACTCAACATACAACTAGTTAGCGGTAAGTCGAGGTCGATCCATGGGACGGTGTGCTTTGGGTTCTAAGTCTATCTATCTCAATTTATGTTAGTGTCACGATTTGTTTGGGTTTGTAGTTGTGTTCTAGACTAATAAAAGCAATAAAGTAAAACAAGCAATAAAAGGAAAGATGTAAACAAATGATAAAAAGTGCTAGGATATCATGGGGTCATAGGGGATTCATGGTGTTGATCATACAAACGTGTTTACAATTATATGCAAGCAATTAATGTTGTGGAGAAACCGAGTTGGTTTATGTCTTACGGTTCATAGGAAGAGTTTGGTCCCGGAGCCGAATCGATTAGATTGTACAACACCTACAAGTCGACTTACTTTCCTCCTATTCAACTTCTATGCATGATCTAACAAGACTCGAGTTGGGTTATATCTTACAAGTCAAGTTGAGTAGATAAGAGATGGTTGTAAATGCAAGGATTCATAGGCTTAGCATTTCATCAAACATAACATGTGCATAAAGTTGACATCACAACTAGCAAGCAATTTAATCATGTGAACATATTAGATTAAGCATGAATCAATCCCATGTTGGTTTCCCTTAATTACCCACTAATCCTAGCTAAAGGACTACTCACTCATTATCAAGTTTAACATGTTAATAAGGGTGTCAATCATCACAACAAGAATAAACATGATAATAAAATGAAGAAATGAACAATAAAGATTAAAGAGTAAAGGAATTATACCAACTTAAGATGATCCAAATAATAAAGCAAAGAATAATAGAAGAACTTGATGATTGATGGAAGGTTGTCAATCTCGTAATAATAACCCAATAATCTTCAATTACCCAAAAATAAACTTGAATAATAAACTTGAACAATAATTAAGGAGAGATTAATGTGTAATTTGTGTGGAGAGATTAAATGATAATTTATTCTAATCTACTTCTAATCTAATCTAAGAGAGTTCCCTCCTATAAAACCACCCACTTGATTAATTTACAATATGGGATATTTATAGTGGAAATTAGGTGGATGCATTAGGGTTAACTAAGGGCTAAACTAGTAATTACACTTTTTAGATTGAGCAAGGAGGAGCCGGTATTTCTCGAAGGAAGGGCTTCTCTCTTTGTAGGTTGGAGAAGACGAAATTATGCTGTGAAGAAATCCGTGCGTATTGGAGTCGGGACGGGCGGATTCTGCTGATGGAAGACGAGCGGATTCGAGGGAATCCGGGCGGATTCTGGCGGGGCAATCCGAGCGTCTTTGAAGGAAATCCGCTCGGATTGTGCTGTGAGGAGACGGGCGGATTCGAGGCAATCCGCACGGATTGTTCTTCAACAATAATTTTTCTTCTTTTCTTCCCTTTTGTTCACATCCATTTTATTCTTGTGGGATTGGTCTTTAGTCCTTGCTTCCTCTTCATACTAGTCTATCTAGTATCGTCAAGTAGCTTCCGAGAACGCACGAAAGACGGGAATTTCCGCCTTATTATCTCCTTTTCTACAAAACATATGAAATGCGATAGAAAAGCAAATAGGAAGGTTTTGACGGATAAAATGGCCATGAAATGTTATAATAGTATGCAAAATAGGCTCAATTAGGGGACTAAATGTGCGCAAATAATGGTCACATCAAATATCCTCAAACCGAACCTTTACTCGTCCCGAGTAAGAGGTGACAAAAACTAGACCTTTATTTAAACTAACCTAATAATATAACCGATATGAGACAATTAGCGGGTCTCACTCCGCCCTTTCAACTCACAACAAGGAAACCATGAGGTAGGATGCCTTCTTGCAAGGCAAGGTGGGTCTTGCCAAAATGTCGACACATCCAAACATTAAAGCACACAAAATCAAGTAATGGATGCATCTACAAAAGAATAGCCACTTTCCTCATCTAAGTGGCGGAAATTATCTACAAGGGAAGCAATTCAAGGGTACACACTCCTTCATAGATGCAATTTCTTCAAACTACTAAGCCTAGAAGGATACCAATAAATCACCTCCAAGTTGTGTCAAGCTAGGGTACCTTTGTCCTCAATCGTTAAATGCTTTTGTCAAGAGTAGACTCCCTATGGCGTTAGAAACACTGGAGGATCGCGGAATTCCCCCTCTTGCCTAGACAAGAAGAAGGGTCGTCCCCTCTCTACCATGCACAAAAATGGATAAGATGGAAAAGGGATCGATAGTATTTGAGTTTCATTTTGGGAGTTTGCTTTCATTGTTGTTTTTCCCCCCAATTTCTTGTGGCATATAACATTTGAGAACACTTTCTTTTTGCCATTTCTTTTTGATTTTTGGCATTTCAACACTTGACAACTTTCAACTTTTCTTTGCATTTCTTTTTGAACATTTTCAAAGTCACCCCATATGTAGGGAGGGTGCCTTATTTTTGAAGTTTTAGGAGTCTATTTTTGCTCTTCTTTTCATTTGATGCATTTTTGCAAACTTTCTTTCACTTTTCATTTCATTGAACTCAAATTGATTTCTTTTTGTGCCCATTCCCTTTGATGACAAAATGTGTGGTAGAACATGGATGAATGATGGATGCATGGTTTCAAGGGTCACCTTGGAATAAACGGTAGCCAAGGAGTTATCACACCACAAGGTACTCTAGACTAGGCCTTAATCCATGGGTCAAAGGATACTAGCATGACACATCCTAGGGTGTTTTACAAGTATTCTAACAAGCAAAGTCTTAAGAAGAAAAAGCATCTACTAGGGCCTATATACACTTGCCAAGCTTCCCAAGTAGACGGTTTCGCAAAATTTGTCTAACCATGCAAACTACATGCCATGATGCAACTAGCATATATACAACCTAATGCAAATGATTCTACCAACTAATATGCCATATAAACTAAATGCAATCCTAAATTCACATTGTTTTTACCGCATCAATCAAAATAAAGCCACATAGTCATTAACATAAAGAGGAAAAAGGAGATTAGAAAGATCATACCATGCGGTCTTCAATATCCTCATGTCTCGGATGTGGCGTAGTCAATCAATGTGAACAAGGATAGAACAAACACAATATATACAAGACAATATATACAAGACTACACTATAAAGGAAATGAACTTGTTTTTGGATTTTAGAATTTTTCAAATTTTTATTGTTTTTGTTTTTATGAACTTAAAAGACATATTTTTGGGATTTTTCAAAATTTTTCAATTTTTATGCATTTTGGAATATAAATTCCCATCCCCCACTTTATTTTGGACATTGTCCTCAATGTACATGTAGGAGTAGAAATGAAAAAGAAATACATGTTTTTGGATTTTTGATTTTATGGAAATTGAAGTGCAAATGCAATGATATGATATGAATGAATGCATGCTCTAACTAAATGCAATTCTATATGACATATATAACAAGTGAATGCAATCTAAACTATACTATATGATGCATGATAAATGCTTAGGTCACCTATGATCAAACCTCCCCAAACCGATTTAAACACTATTTCTAGTATAGAAAAGAATAGGATTGGTCATTAGTGGCTATGCATGGATTCTAATCTATATCTACATGAATCATGTGAGATAAATTGCAATGCAACTATACTATATGAGCTAACTAATGCAAGTGAAGTATGATACAAGTGCATGCGAAAACTACACTAAATGCAATATATATACAAAAGAGAGAGAGAGAGAAATGGGTATCATACAAATGGAGGTGGTGAGGTAGGCCTCTTTCACTCGTCATCCTCATCTTGATCATAGCCATAATGATGAGAGCTTCCGGCTTGATCATATCTGGGTGCTTGGCCCCAATATCCTCCTTGGTCAAATCCTCCTCCTTGACTCGAGTACCCTCCACCTTGGCTAGAATGCCCTCCGTCCCCTCGAACCCAAGCTTGGTCCCCTTGATTTGGGAACAAGAGCTCCGGTTGTGCCCAAGAGGGCTTAGGACCATCGGGGTCAATATACCCTTGTTGAGCCATGTTATAGTATTGGGGGTAGAGGGCCAAGTAGTTGTCTTCCCTCCCTTTATGCACCCCAAGGTCCACTCTATTCATGAGTGCCATCAAATCATTAATGCCCGGGTTACCGGGATTGCGGCCAAAGTCGGTATATGGAGTAGGGTATGGCGGGATAGGTACGTAGGAAGGTGGGCGAATAGGTATTCCCGGCCCTCCACGAGGTGGTTGACGGTGTGGCTCTTCCCTTTGAGGGGGATTATCAAGAATTTGGATATCAAGGAGGTAGCTTGGTGAAGGAGAGTATGGACTCAATCTTGGGTCAATGCCCGGTATCTTCCATCCTTCAAGGATCATTGAAGTGCATCCCTTGGTGTGCCACTCCACACTCCCATCTCGAGTGTAGTTACACCATCGGTGACTGTGGAAGATGGTGTGCTCATCAATCAAAGTCCTCCCCTCAAGAGGAATATAGGTTCCTCGGGCATTGAACCCGGGACAAAGGTGGTGGGCCAAAATGGTAATTAGACCTCCCATCATGAAGGTTTTGAGTTGGGTGGTCCCTTGAGCAAAATCATGGAACCTAGTAAGTATCTCAAGTGGCGTATTAAAGTTATAACGCCTCGCCGCTCGAACATTCAAATAGGACTCAAGAAAAGTTAAGTCGATGAGAGTACACCTATCTTGTTCGTACATCCCATTGATGCAACCGGCTACAAAGCGCTCGGTGAATCGAATCACCGGATGTTGGATGGCAAAGGTATAGCAACGCTTTATATGGGTAAAGTCCCTCCCGGAGATAGCCTTCCAAAGAAAGTCCACACCAAAATTATCGGGCTTTTCGGTATAGTCGGTGGGTACTTCAAGACCGAAAACATAGGCAAATTCCTCAAGCGAGAGACTATGGTCTAGGTTGCATAACCTAAACTCCATGCCCACATTGTTGCGGGTATCTGCCACAATGCGAAGGCTACTCAAGAATTCAAGGGTGAGACTAAGGTAAGTCTCTTCATGGGCATGGAAAAATTTCCCAATGCCAAGGTCAGTAAAGAACATCTCGGTAGGGTACCTTATCTTAAGGATTTCCAACACCCTAGTGTCTACAAATTTAGTGGGTTCGTACTTCTTACCTAGTAGCTCGACAAATATTTCGCGGTGGTCGTCGGATTGAAAGAGCACTTCTTGAAAGTGGTTGAGTTGTTCAATGCCTCCCCTCATTAAGGGTTGGGAGCTCCTTGGTAGCACTGCCTCTCGCGGCGTTGAGGAGGTTAATCCCTTGCGCTTCTTCCCGATTGATTCAACAAATTTCTTGGCCTTTCCTTTGGTGTTCATCAATGGTATCATTTGGATGTTGGTGATGGGGGTGTTTTTGAGGATGGGAGGGTGATTTTGAGGATTGAGATGAGTGTTTTAGGGTTTGGTAAGGTGAGGAAATGAGGGAGAAAGGGGGTGATTATATAGAAGAAATAGGGAAGCCGAACAGATAAGGTTGGATCAAACCCGTTTTATCCGAAGGAACAGGACAATCCGAGCGGATTTCTGTCGGGACGGGCGGATTATGGGAGAAGAAGACGGGCGTCTTTTCTAGAATCCGCACGGATTCAAACACAACAAACTTCCTCGGCTGAGAAGTGGGAAAAGACGGGCGTCTTGCCTTTGGGACGCGCGGCTTGACTGGGACGGGCATCTTGCTCAAAATCCGCACGGATTTTGACACAGCTCAAAATCTTGTTTTTGGACGACACACGGGACGGGCGTCCCGTGAAGAAAACGGACGTATTGTCCAAGACGGGCGGATTTGCTCGAATCCGCACGGATTCTTCTTCAGATTTAACCTTTTCTTGCCCGTGGGTCTTGGTCGAGCGTCCTCCGCTCGATCCGGGCGTCTTCTGGTCTTTTCCTTCTTTTTCTTCCTTTTTCGTGAAACAACACACCCTTTTCACTGATTTTCTCTTTTTCCTTATCTTTCTCTGAAATTTGCTTATTTAACAATGTGAGATGCCTCTCTCTTTCTCCTCTCTCATGCAAGAAATTAAATGCAAATGTAAATGTACAATATTATACAAAGTAAAGGGTCCAAGAAATATCTTACAAATGGTGGTTTGAGATAGGACTCCACCAAACTAGTTCAAATTGTAGAAATTCTTGTCCATAGAGCTCAAAGCTCTTAATAAAAGATCAAAAGCTTGTGAACAAGCTCCAAATAAGCACAAGTATGGGTTGCTCAATTTGAATATGAAATTTGGCCAAGGAGGCTTGTAGAATGTTCTTTTCCTTGCCTTCTCCTTAGCGTTAGAGCTTTCCCGATGCTTTAAATAGGTAAACCCATGATTCTTGTCAACACTAAGCATGAAGTGTGGTTCATTTTCATCCGTGGACTTCCACTTACCAACTTCTTCTTCAATTTTGGTGATGATGATAGCATTTCGATTTTTCAATCCTTCCAAGGTAGAAGGAGAATTTTCATGACTTTGATGATTGGATACCATAGGAGTTGAGATTGCGGGTGCCAAATCTTCACAAGTAGCCTCACGAGCAATTTTCTCTTTGAGCTTTTTCACCAAGTAGCTCTTGTAAGAAACTTTGGCCTTTTGAAGAAGGTCTATCATATCCTCTTCAATGATCATTGGCTCCATGATAGGTGCCAAGTGGTCTTCATGAAGAATAAAGGAAGGACGTTCTTCTTCATGATAGGGTATCTCAAATGCCTCAAGGATAGGCTCCTCAAGCAAGGTGATATTGTGAGTCCCTCCTCTAGGTTCATCATCATTGTTGCTATCTTCATATGGATCATAGACGTGGGCTTCATGTAACTCTTTTTTCAACACCTCAACGTTCACATCAAAAGACACACCCTCATACTCACAAAAGTTAAGAGTATTTGGCTCATTTAATCTCATGTCTTCGTCATGAAATACCATACTCTCATACTCACAAGAGCTCAAGGAACTTGGCTCTTCCCACTTCTCATCTTTCATATCAAAGGTCACTACTTCAAATTCGCATTTATGCTCAATGTCCAAAGAACGGTGGGGAGTGATTGCTTGGGATTTTAATTGGGCAATTTGAATCCTCAATTCCTCTCTTTGGATAACAATGTCTTTAAGAACATTATCTTCTTTTTGGCTCTCTTCTAGCATTTGTTTGAAGAAGTTTTGTTGATCTCCCATCATTTGGAGAATCATGTTTTGAATGGGTTCATCTTTTTGTTGTGGGTAGGTGTGAAAGTGGTTGTATTGTGGCAATTGAAGTTCATTGTGAAATGGGTATTGGGTGGGTGGTTGTTGTTGATATTGGGTGTGGTGATTTTGGTGGGAAAAATTGGGGTAGTGGTTAGGATTTTCGTTGTACAAATAATAGGGTAGGTTTGTGTTGACTTGCTCCTCAAACTCCCCATACCCATAGTCATACTCAAAGAATCTACCACATACTCCATAACACATGCCTTGAGTCATCATAACTAAGTCAAGGAGATAACTACAAGCATGGAAACTACGAGAAAACAGTAAAAACGATCCTTGAGGAACAAGTTCCTCAAGGTGAAAGCAAAATCAAAATAGACAAACAAGTAAGAACTTAATCACATAGCACCATCCCCGGCAACGACGCCATTTTGATGTGGAGTGATGTCGTCGGGTCACGTCCAATCAAACACATTTGTAATACTCAACATACAACTAGTTAGCGGTAAGTTAAGGTCTATCTATGGGACGGTGTGCTTTGGGTTCTAAGTCTATCTATCTCAATTTATGCTAGTGTCACGATTTGTTTGGGTTTGTAGTTGTGTTCTAGACTAATAAAAGCAATAAAGTAAAACAAGAAATAAAAGGAAAGATGTAAACAAATGATAAAAAGTGCTAGGATATCATGGGGTCATAGGGGATTCATGGTGTTGATCATGCAAACGTGTTTACAATTATATGCAAGCAATTAATATTGTGGAGAAACCGAGTTGGTTTATGTCTTACGGTTCATAGGAAGAGTTGGGTCCTGGAGCCGAATCGATTAGATTGTACAACACCTATAAGTCGACTTACTTTCCTCCTATTCAACTTCTATGCAGGATCTAACAAGACTCGAGTTGGGTTATATCTTACAAGTCAAGTTGAGTAGATAAGAGATGGTTGTAAATGCAAGGATTCATAGGCTTAGCATTTCATCAAACATAACATGTGCATAAAGTTTACATCACAACAAGCAAGCAATTTAATCATGTGAACATATTAGATTAAGCATGAATCAATCCTATGTTGGTTTCCCTTAATTAACCACTAATCCTAGCTAAAGGACTACTCACTCATTATCAAGTTTAACATGTTAATAAGGGTGTCAATCATCACAACAAGTATAAACATGATAATAAAATGAAGAAATGAACAATAAAGATTAAAGAGTAAAGGAATTATACCAACTTAAGATGATCCAAATAATAAAGCAAAGAATAATAGAAGAACTTGATGATTGATGGAAGGTTGTCAATCTCCCAATAATAACCCAATAATCTTCAATTACCCAAAAATAAACTTGAATAATAAACTTGAACAATAATTAAGGAGAGATTAATGTGTAATTTGTGTGGAGAGATTAAATGATAATTTATTCTAATCTACTCCTAATCTAATCTAAGAGAGTTCCCTCCTATAAAACCACCCACTTGATTAATTTACAAAATGGGATATTTATAGTGGAAATTAGGTGGATGCATTAGGGTTAACTAAGGGCTAAACTAGTAATTACACTTTTTAGATTGAGCAAGGAGGAGCCGGTATTTCTCGAAGGAAGGGCTTCTCTCTTTGTAGGTTGGAGAAGACGAAATTATGCTGTGAAGAAATCCGTGCGTATTGGGGTCGGGACGGGCGGATTCTGCTGATGGAAGACGAGCGGATTCGAGGGAATCCGGGCGGATTCTGGCGGGGCAATACGAGCGTCTTTGGAGGAAATCCGCTCGGAGCTGTGAGGAGACGGGCGGATTCGAGGCAATCCGCTCGGATTGTTCTTCAGCAATAATTCTTCTTCTTTTCTTCCCTTTTGTTCACTTCCATTTTATTCTTGTGGGATTGGTCTTTAGTCCTTGCTTCCTCTTTATACTAGTCCATCTAGTATCGTCAAGTAGCTTCCGAGAACGCACGAAAGACGGAAATTTCCGCCTTATTATCTCCTTTTCTACAAAACATATGAAATGCGATAGAAAAGCAAATAGGAAGGTTTTGACGGATAAAATGGCCATGAAATGTTATAATAGTATGCAAAATAGGCTCAATTAGGGGACTAAATGTGCGCAAATAATGGTCACATTAAAAAGTTTACAGACATAAGACTTGAAGCGCCAAAAGGATGGCAGGAAGGAAAGGCTCGAGTTGGCCCCGAGCAGTGAAGGGTATCGATGGGCGGGTGAATCTGGTGACGACCGCCCATCTCCCTATGCTTGTTTCGCTCGCCACGGCCGCGCAGCTTAGCAAACATCACCATCAGTGGGCGACCCAGAAGCCGACTTGGCAGCTTCACCTGCCTTTGCCCTCTCAGCTTCCTCCCTGGCCGCCTTCACATTTTCAGCATGGGCCGCCTTGGCCTTAGCCTCCTCAGCGGCCTTCGCCGCCTTTGCCTTTTCCGCGGCCTTTGCCTCCGCAGCAGCCGCCTTCTCATCAAGAAGCCGGTCAAAATCTTGCCACGGGAAGGGGCCTTCAGGAAAGACCTCTTTAATTACATCCCTGTTAGCATCTTCAGCCTGATCCCGGTACTGGGCACACATGTCAGGGATGATGACAGTTTGGAGCGTCTCAATGTCCTTCTCCCTCTGAGCAAGGATGGCCTTTGTGTTCCTGTGCTCCTTCGCCTCGGTCGGATGCGGGGACTTCCATTTTTCCTGCTCAACCATAGCATCGTAACCGCCACTGAAGCTTCTCTCTCTCCTCCGCATGACTTAGCGGCGTCCCAACGCGGCCTCAACCTTGGCTCTCTCGGCTAGGACCCGCTTCTCGCTTCATCCTTAAGCTTTATTGAGTGAGGAAGTTCTCCATGGTGGCGACGAAGTCCTTCGTCGCCTTCTTGGCCTCCTTCTTAGAAGCAGCAAGCTCAAGCCTAAGCGTTCGGCGCAGGAGCGCCTCGGCCATGAGCTTTTCTTGCTCCATAATATGAGCGCCGGCTAGTTGATCCACTTCGCCAACTTCTTGGACAACCTTATGCCTTCCGCCCTAACTGGGCGGGGAAGGCTTCAGGGATGAGAGTCGACGGCGGCATTTATATCGCCGATCCCCGCACGAGCCGCTTCTCCAATTGCCGTTCGAGAAGAGCGACAGCGGCGGTGGCTGATCTACGAAAAACCCAGACAAAGCATCCATGTCAACATTCATTGACATGTTAGAGAGCCTGTCATCAGGAATGCCTAATGAACCTGCTAAATCCGAGCCATAGGTTAGATCCGTACCAGCCTTGGCCTTCTTGGTTGGAGGGCCGGATGACCCCTTTTCTTTCCCGGCATCGGTAACAGCAGCGGCGAAAGGCGTTGCCTCTTTTCTCTTGTTTGAAGGAGGAGGACCCTCCGCAACGGTGACCTCCTCTTCAACATCAACGACGACCACCTGCTCCTTTTGGACCACGGGGATTGAAGGCGAGTTTGGAATTGACGCGTTGCCGCCGTAAACGTTGTCTTTGGTCTCCGGCAAGCACGTTCCCAGCAATCTGCGCTTGAGCGCCGTCACATCCAATGCCTTCAACTGCTTTGCTCCATAAGTTCGTGAGGAGCCGGTCTGCGATCACGTGGCCCGGCCTTAGGATGCAGCTCAACAAATCTCCCGTTCTCTTCAAGTCCCAACCTCTTGAGGACGGAGACAGGCAGTTCCGGGCCAAATCGGTCTGCAAAAGAAACGAAGCTGGAGTTAAGCAAAAGAAAAAAATCAAGGTTCAAATACAAAAACATAAAAAGCAAAGATGGGCCTCATACCGACCCCACTCACCTGGGCGAGGGCCGGTATGAGGCCGACGTGGCGGAGCGGCTCATCTGAAGAACGATCTGCGTCGGGGGCAGCCAT
The DNA here is from genome assembly GCF_048544455.1 of Silene latifolia. Lineage (NCBI taxonomy): Eukaryota > Viridiplantae > Streptophyta > Magnoliopsida > Caryophyllales > Caryophyllaceae > Silene > Silene latifolia. The sequence continues at coordinate 10,314,522 of NW_027413123.1, forward strand.
CCCTTCGGCGTGCCATCCTTCTCGGCCTCAAACTTGACCTCATTGCCCGCTTTTCGTCCTTATTAAGATAGACCCTGCTGGCGTCCATCTTAAGCTTGCTCCGGGAGACATATTTGTCATGCTCCCCTTGATTCTCACACCGCAAATTGACGCGGCTCTGAAAGGACCGGGGCAGCGAGTAGTCCTCCGGAACCTCAATGTATACCCACCGCCCCTTCCAGTCCTTGCAAGATGTCAACTTGAAAACGGTGACATAACCCGCCTCGGTCTGTACGCTGTACCACCCCGGGCCACCTAGGGTAGTCTGCCGAAGATGGTGAAGCCGGCGGAAGAGGTTCACCGTTGGGGCCTCCCCTTTAAAGAGACATAACCATACAAAGCCAATAGCCGTCCTGATGGCCAACGGATGTAGTTGGGCCACGACGACATTCATGGCTTCAATAATGGCAGCAACGTATTCATTCAGAGGAAACCGGAGCCCATACTCCAGGTGTCTGATGTATACGCCGATACAACCCTCGGGAGGGCAACAGACGGCCTGACCCTCCTCAGGGATAACAATTTTATACCCCTCGCCGAAGGAGTAATGATCCACAAAAAGATCAGAACCGGAGCAACTAGCGAACTTATTCGTCCAGGCACGGTCAGGACTGATCGAGCAGGCATCACCGTGCCATGAAAGAAGCGGCATCTTTACGACAGAAGGGGTCGCCTCATCATCATCATCATCAAAACCCTCCAAAAATTGCTCATCAATTTCGGGAGAAAGCGGCTTGGGACCCCCAAACCCTATCGGGGTGACAACCAGTGCCTCCTCTTCATCAGGACGCGACGGTTCGCCTCCCGGTGCAGAGGTACTGGGTTGAGCATCCGCATAAGACATAGTGAAACAAAAACTTAACAATTAAAAGTTGGAAAAATTTGTTTGTTTACCTTGGAAAGAGTGCTACGCCGAGTAACGCTTTGAAGACTAGAGAGAAATTTCTTCGAAAAAACTAAGAGAGGGGAAATTTTTTTGAGAAAATGAAGTTTGATGGCCAAAAAATGGGGCACACTGCTCTATTTATAGAGCAAAGCCCATGAAGCGGACCAATCAGGGCAAAGCCCATGAAACGTCCACCAATCAATGCCAAGCCACGTGTCAAGCATGCAGCCACGGAATGTCAATCGATAAACAGTTACAAATCTTCTTCGACACGCACCTTGGTATATACTCACCACCGGCCAGCTGATCAACCAAGCTTAGCAGCACCGGCCGGGGACAATCAAAAGTACAAACGGCACTCTCAACCTTGGTCTCGGCCAGCGCCATTTTCTTTTCCACATAGGATGTCCATTACACATCCATGTGGAGGGGGGATATGGTACGGCCGGGCAGAACAAGCCGAGGAAGAAGAAGCGGGAAGAAGTTCAACTTGCGCGAGAATACGCTAAACACTCATCGAAGGTCCATACCACGGCATAGACTACGCTGGGGGAAATTGATGGGGCATATTCTGCACCGCTGACCGAGTCAACATATTGAGCAAGGTCAAAGCCAAAAGACAGAAGTCAACATAGCGAACTGACCCTAAGCAGCGCGACTGTCGGCTGTCACTTAGGTCTCGGCTGGGCAACTAGCCAGCCGGGAGGCATATCCGCGTACTCATATCCAAGTCCCCTCGGCATGGAGTCAACCAGGCCAACCGGCCTGCCATAGGTCCCTCGGCCGAGGGTAGAACAGTCATTCCACCTGCTAGCCACTTGGCCACTACGTGACAAAAGGTGAAAGTCTATAAATACTCCTCAATCCTCATTGAGAAAACGATCCACAATTCATCCTAAAACTCACTATTAATCTGGTATAAACTCCCTTATCTCTCTACAATATACTTTGCCAAGTAACACACAACTTAATCTCTTTAAGTTTACTGACTTGAGCGTCAGAGTGAGTACGCTCGGTACCAAGCCGAGCCCTCAGTTTGTTCATCTTTAACAGGAAAGAGCGAAAGGAAGAGACAAGCAAAGACATCATTCTACAAGCTTACGTGGACACAAATCCTGCTCCGGAATTACACCCGGAACATAAAGATAGACAGATCAGCCTCTTTGCGGTTAGTCAATCAAGAGCAAGAGGCTCTAATACCAATTGAAGACTCTATCGATCCGAAATACTCAAGAGGGGGGGGGGGTGAATTGAGGATTAAACTTTTACCTACTTTTTCGATTGTATATGTATAATTAATTATTTGAAGCTTATTGATTAAACTTTAACTAATTAACTAATTAACGAATAATAAACGAAATAAACAAACGAACGAAAGAGAGAGACGCACGGTTTTTGAAGTGGTTCAGTTTAACAAATCGAAACCTACGTCTACTATTCTCGATTAATAAATTTAGTACCTTTCTACGGATAACAAATTTACTAACCCAACTCGCACAACTAACCCTAGTTGTAACTCAAATGAGTATCGTTAAATACTCGAGTGACTACATTACGCTAATAAGAAAGCACAGCTGATTCTACTAAAAGTTCATGTTAATGAATGAGTAAGAAATTAATTAAGCACTATTATCTTATAACGATAACTAAAGAACGAATGCACAAGTTTATAAACTGTTTCAGGTGTAATTCCGGAGCAGCATTTGTGTCCACGTAAGCTTGTAGAATGATATCTTTGCTTGTCTCTTCCTTTCGCTCTTTCCTGTTAAAGATGAACAAACCGAGGGCTCGGCTTGGTACCGAGCGTACTCACTCCGATGCTCAAGTCAGTAAACTTAAAGAGATTAAGTTGTGTGTTACTTGGCAAAGTATATTGTAGAGAGATAAGGGAGTTTATACCAGATTAATAGTGAGTTTTAGGATGAATTGTGGATCGTTTTCTCAATGAGGATTGAGGAGTATTTATAGGCTTTCACCTTTTGTCACGTAGTGGCCAAGTGGCCAAGTGGCTAGCAGGTGGAAAGACTGTTCTACCTTCGGCCGAGGGACCCATGGCAGGTCGGCTGGCCTGGTTGACTCCATGCCGAGGGGACTTGGATGTGAGTACGCGGATATGCCTCCCGGCTGGCTAGTTGCCCAGCCGAGACCCAAGTGACAGGCCGATAGGCTGCGTCGGTTAGGCTGTCTGCTATGTTGACTTCCTGTCTTTTGGCTTTGACCTTGTTCAATATGTTGACTCGGTTAGCGGGTGCAGAATATGCCCCATCAATTCGCCCCCAGCGTAGTCTATGCCGTGGTATGGACCTTCGATGAGTGTTGAGCGTATTCTGCGCAAGTTGAACTTCTTCCCCGGCTTCTTCTTCCTCGGCTAGGTTCTATTCAGGCCGTACCATATCCCCCCTCCACATGGATGTGTAATGGACATCCTATGTGGAAAAGAAAATGGCGCTGGCCGAGACCAAGGTTGAGAGTGCCGTTTGTACTTTTGATTGCCCCCGGCCGGTGCTGCTAAGCTTGGTTGATCAGCTGGCCGGTGGTGAGTAGATACCAAGGAGCGTGTCGAAGAAGATTTGTAACTGTTTGTCGATTGACATTCCGTGGCTGCATGCTTGACACGTGGCTTGGCATTGATTGGTGGACGTTTCATGGGCTTTGCCCTGATTGGTCCGCTTAATGGGCTTTGCTCTATAAATAGAGCAGTGTGCCCCATTTTTTGGCCATCAAACTTCATTTTCTCAAAAAAAATTTCCCCTCTCTTAGTTATTTCGAAGAAATTTCTCTCTAGTCTTCAAAGCGTTACTCGGCGTAGCACTCTTTCCAAGGTAAAAAAACAAATTTTTCCAACTTTTAATTGTTAAGTTTTTGTTTCACTATGTCTTTTGCGGATGCTCAACTCAGTACCTCTGCGCCGGGGGGCGAACCGTCGCGTCCTGATGAAAAGGAGGCACTGGTTGTCACCCTGATAGGGTTTTGGGGTCCCAAGCCGCTTTCTCCCGAAATTGATGAGAAATTTTTGGAGGGTTTTGATGATGATGATGATGAGGCGACCCCTTCTGTCGTAAAGAGGCCGCTTCTTTCGTGGCACGGTGATGCTCGCTCGATCGATCCGACGTGCCTCGGACGAATAAGTTCGCTAGTTGCTCCGGTTCTGATCTTTTTGAGGATCATTACTCCTTCGGCGAGGGGTATAAAATTGTTATCCCTGAGGAGGGTCACACCATCTGTTGCCCTCCCGAGGGTTGTATCGGCGTATACATCAGACACCTGGAGTATGGGCTCCGGTTTCCTCTGAATGAATACGTTGCTGCCATTATTAAAGCCATGAATGTCGCCGTGGCCCAACTGCATCCGTTGGCCATCAGGACGATTATTGGCTTTGTATGGTTATGTCTCTTTAAAGGGGAGGCCTCAACGGTGAACCTCTTCCGCCGGCTTCACCATTTCGGCAGACTACCCTTGGTGGCCCAGGGTGGTACAGCGTACAGACCGAGGCGAGTTATGTCACCGTTTCCAAGTTGACATCTTGTAAGGACTGGAAGGGGCGGTAGGTATACGTTGAGGTTCCGGAGGACTACTCGCTGCCCCGGTCCTTTCAGAGACGCGTCAATTTGCGGTGTGGGAATCAAGGGGAGCATGACAAATATGTCTCCCGGAGCAAGCTTAAGATGGACGCCAGCATGGTCTATCTTAATGAGGACGAAAAGCGAGCAATGAGGCTGTTTGAGGCTGAGAAGGATGGCACGCCCAAGGGATGGTTGCCCCCGACGCAGATCGTTCTTCAGGATGAGCTGCTCTGCCACGTCGGCCTCATACCGGCCCTGAGCCAGGGTGAATGGGGTCGGTATGAGGCCCATCTTTGCTTTTTATGTTTCTGTATTTGAACCTTGATTTATTTCTTTTGCTTAACTCCTGCTTCGTTTCTTTTGCAGACCGATTTGGCCCGGAACTCCCTGTCTCCGTCCTCAAGAGGTTGGGACTTGACGAGAACGGGAGAGTTGTTGAGCTGCATCCTAAGGCCGGGCCACGTGATCGCAGACCGGCTCCTCACGAACTTATGGAGCAGCAGTTGAAGGCATTGGATGTGACGGCGGCTCAAGCGCAGATTGCTGGTAACGTGCCGCGCCGGAGACCAAAGACAACGTCTACGGCGGCAACGGCGTCAACTCCAGCTCAGTCTTCAATCCCCGTGGTCCAAAAGGAGCAGGTGGTCGTCGTTGATGTTGAAGAGGAGGTCACCGTTGCGGAGGGTCCTCCTCCTTCAAACAAGAGAAAAGAGGCAACGCCTTTCGCCGCTGCTGTTACCGATGCCGGGAAAGAAAAGGGGTCAGTCGGCCCTCCAACCAAGAAGGCCAAGGCTGGTACGGATCTAACCTATGGCTCGGATTTAGCAGGTTCATTAGGCATTCCTAATTACAGGCTCTTTGACATGTCAATGAATGTTGACATGGATGCTTTGTCTGGGTTTTTTGTAGATCACCATCGCATTTGTCGCTCTTCGAACGGCAATTGGAGAAGCGGCTGTGCGGACGGGTGTTATAAATGCCGCCGTCGACTCCTCATCCCTGAAGCCTTCCCCCGCCCTGCTTAGGGCGGAAGGCATAAGGTTGTCCAAGAAGCTGGCGAAGTGGACTGAACTAGCCGGTGCTCATATTATGGAGCAAGAAAAGCTCATGGCTGAGGCAGCTCCTGCGCTCGAACGGCTTAGGCTTGAGCTTGCTGCTTCTAAGAAGGAGGCCGAGAAGGCGAAGAAGGACTTCGTCGCCACGATGGAGAACTTCCTCACTCACTCGGAAAGCTTAAGGTGGAAGTCGAGAAGCGGGTCCCAGCCGAGAGAGCCAAGATTGAGGTGCGTTGGCCGACGCCGCTAAGTCATGGGAGGAGAGAGAGAAGCTTCAGTGGCGGTTACGATGCTATGGTTGAGCAGAGGGAAAATGGAAGTCCCCGCATCCGACCGAGGCGAAGGAGCACAGAACACAAAGGCCATCCTTGCTCGGAGGGGAGAAGGACATTGAGACGCTCCAAATCGTCATCATCCCCGACATGTGTGCCCAGCACGGATCGGTGCCAAGATGCTACCAGGGATGTAATTAAAGAGTTCTTTCTCAAGGCCCCTTCCCGTGGCAAGATTTTGATCGGCTTCTTGATGAGAAGGCGGCTGCGGATGGAGGCAAAGGCCGCGGAGAAGGCAAAGGCGGCGAAGACCGCCGAGGAGGCCGAGGCCAAGGCGGCCCATCTTTGAAAAGGTGAAGGCGCCAGGGAGGAAGCGAGAGGGAAAAGGCGGTGAAGCGCCAAGTCGGCTTCTAGGTCGCCCATCGATGGTGATCTTCGCTCGCCGTGCCGGTGGCGAGCGTAAACAAGCATAGGGAGATGGGCGGTCGTCACGATTCACCCGCCCTTCGACAACTTCACTGCTCGGGGCCAACCATCGAGCCTTTCCTCCTCGCCATCCTTTTGGCGCTTCAAGTCTTATGTCTGTAACCTTTTGTTGTAATTTTTGTTTTTGTAAAACTTTTGGTAGGTTGTGTTTAGGCTATCCCTATGGGGACGGCCGTCGACTTTGATTTGCCTCATCCTGTAAAATTTTTTAATAAAGTTTGTTTATTTTGCCTCCATTAAGTTGTCTTCTTACGTTTCAACATATTGAGTGCTTTTTCGTTTTTACTTCCGGCTTGGCCGAGGCAGTTAGAAGGCGCATCTCAATTGTACTTAAACGTTTAAACATGTTGGCATGTCGGTCGCTTCCTCCACCACCCCCGGTCTTAGCCGAGGCGGTCAGATTTGCGCTTCCCAACCACCGTTGTGAACATGTTAGCGTATCGGTCGTTGTGTCCCCGTCGCCCCCGGCTTTGGCCGAGGTAAAATGGGGTTATGGCTCGACAGCGTTCGTATCTGTAGACATATTGATCGCTTCCTCTGCCGGGCCTTCGGTTGGCCGAGGCGGCTAGATTTGCGTCTCAACTGTACTTATACGTTCCTATTTGCGTATCGGTCGTTGTGTCCCCATCAATCCCGGTTTTGGCCGAGGCAATCGAGGTTACGGCTCGACAGCGTTCGTATCTGTAGACATATTGATCGCTTCCTCTGCCACTCCCGGATTGGCCGAGGCGGTCAGATTTGCGTTTCTCAACTGTACTTATACGTTCCTAAGCATGTTGGTCGCTTTCGCGAGTATCAACTGCATTTGTAGTGACTGTCGTGGCGTCTACTAAGCATGTTGGTCGCTTTCGCAGTATGACCCGACCATTGCGGTATTTGCCGACTTTGGCGTGGCGTCTACCTTGGTGCGACTACGGAGGGGACAAGCATCTTGATGGAAGATTTGGATCATTCTTCATAAGGTATAATTACGTGCTGGGGTGTCCACAACGGTCTCGGACACCTCCGCCGCTATACAAAATATTTCCTTAAGTTGTCCGTGTTCCAGTGGCTCATTAAAGGAACACCCTCCATGTCTGTCAGCCGGTATGTCCCCGGCCTCATTTCTTCAACCACTTTGTAGGGTCCTTCCCAGTTGGCCGTCATTTTACCATGGATGTTTCCTTTGTTGGTTGCGGCCGACTTTCTTAGGACTAGATCTCCTACTCTTAAGTCCCTTTTGTGGACCCTACGGTTGTATGCTCTTCTCATCCGGTTTTGATACACTGCCAAGTTGAGCCGTGCCGTGTCTCGACTTTCTTCGACCAGGTCAGGAGGCTCTCGGGCCTTCTTCATTTTTCGGGTCAAAGGTTTGCGTTCGAATGTCGGCACAGCTGCTTCAATTGGCAGGATGGCCTCAGACCCATAGACTGGGTGGAATGGACTGTACCCCGTTGCTTCTTTCTCCGTGGTTCGAAGTGGCCACAGTACGCCGGGTAGTTCATCAGCCCATCTTCCCTTTAGGTCTTCGACCTTCTTTTTCAGCCTGTTCAGGATTGTTTTATTAGCTGCTTCCGCCTGCCCGTTGCTCTGAGGGTGGCAGACGGAGGAGTATGCAAATTTGATTCCGAGCTCCTCCAACCAATTCATCACCATGTCGCCCCAAAACTCTCGGCCGTGGTCAAATACCATGACTTGGGGCAACCCAAATCGAGTTATGACGTTCTCCCAAATCACCTTTCTTACGGCCGCCGTGGTCTTGGCAGGTACCGCGACAGCCTCGACCCATTTGGTGAAGTAGTCAACGGCGACGATTAGGTACTTCCTTCCTCCGGAGGCCGTCGAAAATGGCCCTAATAAATCCATCCCCACTTTGTGCAAATGGTAGGGGATAAGTACTGGTTGCAAGTCTCGGGAAGGTGCGTGTATCACCGGAGCATGCATCTGACAATTCTTGCACTTCTTGGTCTTAACTCTGGAATCCTCAAGTATGGTAGGCGAAGTAGCACGCTCGGAGAGCTTTTGGGCTAGCGTTCTTGCCCCCATGTGATGTCCACAGATGCCTTCGTGAATCTCTGTCAAGTATGAGCTCGCGTCGGTGGGGCCGACACATTTCAAAAGTGGTCTTATCACGGACTTTCTGTATAGTTCTCCTTCGAACACCAAGTACCTTGCGGCGATCCTCTTTATCTTCCGAGAGAGATTGCGGTCCTCCGGTAACTCTTTTGTTAGTTTGTATTTCATTATCGGAGTCATCCACGTTGTCTCGGCCGATGTCGCCCACCATGCGACGGTCTCGGTGATGCTTTTAGCATTCACGATATCCACCAAAGACGGTTGTGGCATTCTTAATGCTTGAATCGGCAAGTTTTGAGAGAGCGTCGGCTCGGTTGTTCTCAGACCTGGGGACACATTGTATTTGGAAAGATTTCAACTTTGCAGTGTCAGCTTTGACCCTTTCCAGGTATCTCACCATCCCGTCGTCTCGAGCCTCATACTCTCCTCTAATTTGATGGGTCACTACGAGTTAATCTGTCTTCAACACAATATGCTCCGCCCCGGCAGCTCTAGCTAACTCGACTCCGGTTATCACCGCCTCATATTCGGATTCGTTGTTTGAGGCCGAGAAGGTAAACTTCAAGGCGTACTTAAACTCGTCCCCGTTAGGGCTGGTGATAAGGATGCCGGCTCCTGAGCTGTTTGCCGTGGAGGACCCGTCGGTGTATACTTCCCACACACCGGGATGTGATTCTTCTTGATAAGTGCACTCGGCCAAGAAGTCTGCAAGCGCCTGCCCCTTTATCGAAGGCCTCGGCTTGTACTGAATGCCGAAGCCAGATAGCTCCACTGCCCATTTGATAAGTCGGCCGGATTTTTCAAATTTTTCTAAGGCTTTCTCCAATGGCTGGTCGGTTAAGACCGTCACGGGATGTGCGTCGAAGTAGGGTTTTAACTTCCTTGCGGCAATGACGACGGCGAAGGCCGCTTTTTCAATCAGTGGGTAATTTCTTTCGGCAAAGCGGTGTATGGCGATAAAGTAGATTGGGTGTTCTTGCTTGTTTTCTTCTTCTCGACGATTACAGATCGACCGTGGCCGAGGTAATCGCTAAATATAGGTATAGCGTCTCCCCAGCGTCGGCACTGGGACAGGGTCGGGAGAGTTAGTAGGTGGGCTTTCAGTTGTTTGAAAGCCGCACTCTGTTCCTCCCCCCAGCAAAAGTCTTTATTCCCCTTCAACACTTTAAAGAATGGGGTGCTCTTGTCGGCCGACCGAGAGATGAAGCGGGCGATAGCCGCCATCCTCTCGGTCAGCATCATAACCTCTTTTCGATTCCTCGGCTCCGGCAGGTCTAATATTGCTTTGATCTTCTCTGGATTGGCATCAATTCCCCTGGCGCTGACAAGTACGCCGAGGAACTTGCCCGCCCCGGACACCGAAGTTGCATTTCATTGGGTTAAGCTTCATCTTATATTTCCTTAGTGAACAAAATGTTTCGCTCAAATCGACCAAGTGCTCGCTGTCAGACTTGCTTTTTACAATAGCATCGTCGATGTAAGCCTCGATGTTTTGCCCTTTTTGATCTTGAAACACTTTGTCCACCAGCCTAGTGTAAGTTGCGCCAGCGTTTTTCAAACCGAACGGCATCATTTTATACATGTATGTGCCGTGTATGGTGATGAATGCGCACTTAGGCATGTCTTCCTCGGCCATGAATACCTGATGGTATCCCGAGAAGGCGTCTAGCGTGCTCAAGCATAGTGTAGCCTGCCGTTGCGTCAATTAAACTATCTATTCGAGGCAAGGGATAGCAATCTTTAGGGCATGCTTTATTAATATTTGTAAAATCAACACACATCCTCCACCCCCCTGATGACTTCTTTACCATTACAACGTTTGCTAGACACTCAGGGTAAGTACAAGGCATGATAAAGCCCGCCTCTAATAGTTTGTCTACCTTGGCCTTGATGGCCGCATCCTTTTTCGCCGAGAAGTTCCTCATCTTCTGCTTGACAGGGCGAGCGGTGGAGAGTACGTTCAGCTTGTGAACGATCACCTCCCGGCTCACGCCTGGCATCTCGGCGGCTGAGTACGCGAAGACGTCTTTGTTCTTCCTCGCAGTCTAGGAGATCGGCTCGAATTTTGGCTCCGGCCGACAAAGCGACGATTACGGTGCGCCCGGGTCAATTTCCACTTCCTCGGTCTGGGCTCCTTCGACCATGCCGACGTTGTTGGTGCTCATCGGATCACCCTCCTGTTGTAAGGATGGGCTCTTCCCTTTCTCTGATTTTTTCGCCACTTTGAGGGATTGCATGTTGCACCCTCTGGCAGATACTTGGACATTGACAATTTCGTCTCTTTCGTCCTTTGAGACGAGCTTTTGCGCTTCCCCCCGGTCCGAGACATACATCAATGTCAGGGCCCGGATGGACATCACTGCATCGGCCTCGCTCAGAGTGACTCGGCCTATGAGAACATTGTAGGCAGACGAACCATCAATGACCACGAACTCGGATAAAACATTCTTGGTCGCGTCGGCAGCCAAACATCACCGGTCCCGATTGACCCCTGGGGTACCAGGTCGGCCGGAGAAGTCAGTATAGCGGGTTGGTGCGGGGGCTCGGTCTTCAATCTTCGGACCAAGATTGAGAAAGCACTCCTCGAACATGATGTTTGTGTAGGCGCCTGTGTCAATCAGGCACCTTTTGACCAAGTGGTTGGCTATGTCTAAGTGGACTACGAGCGGGTCGCTGTGCGGAGCGATGACTCTTTCGTAGTCCTTCTTTCCGATGGTTATATCGGGGACGGTGGTAGCGGGGATCGCTGTTTTGGGCACAAAGTTGATGGCTTGGTATAGCTCATTCAGGTGCCGTTTGTGCCCATTAGCTGACCCACCGTTCTTATTTCCTCCGGTTACAACCTGGATCACTCCCATCCTCTGGAATAATGATTTTCTGTTCGCCCCGTCGGAGCTTGTTTCTGGGCCTCTGGCTATATACTTGCCGAGGGCCCCTTTTCGGATTAGCTCCTCGATGGCGTTCCTCAAATGCCGACAGTTGTCGGTCTTATGGCCGGTTTGGCCGTGGTAGTCACAAAATTGGTTAGTGTCGCCGTCCCTCCTCGCCTTGGAGGGCCTGGCCCACTTCTGCCCTTCATTCTTACTTAGGGCAAAGACCTCGGCCGGTGATTTGACCAGGGGGGTGAGACCGCTGTACCGCTTCTGGGTGTATGGTCCCAAACTCCCCCCGGCGCCCGCCGAGTTCGGTTTCCTATTGAATTTTTCAGGCCGTGACCTATTCATGTCACGGCGTCCTTCGTCTACGTTGTCCCGGCGGCTCCTCCTCTCTGGGTGCCCGGCTTCGCTGTGGCCTACCCAGTACTTGTGATAGTCCTCCACCTTCACGGCTCGATCGGCCATCTTTCTGGCGGTGTCGAGGTTGAGGTCCTCGCACTTGATGAGCTCATTTTTGAACTCGCCTTTCGGCAGGCCCTTCATCAGTGCGAAGGCCGCCAGTTCGGTGTTCAGCTCACGAATCTGCTGAACCTTAGCATCGAACCTCTTCACATAGCTTCGGAGGGACTCGTCTTCCCCCTGTCGGATAGTTAGGAGATCCGAGGTTTCCACGGCCCTTCTCTTGTTGCAGGCGTACTGGGCTATGAAGTTATCTCTCAGGTCGGCATAGCAGTATACCGAGCCATTAGGTAGCCCCTTGTACCAACTCTGAGCCATGCCGTGGAGGGTCGTTGGGAAGACTCGGTACCACACCTCGTCGGGTTGCTCCCACACCGACATGTACGACTCGAAAGCCTCAGCATGGTCGGTTGGGTCGCTATCCCCTTTGTACGATAGGGGCGGTAGCTTCAGTTTGGTCGGCACCGGGACTTCGAGGACATAGGCACTGAGGGGCTGTCTGACCACGTGCCGAATGACACGCGGCGATCGGCTCCTCGCACCTCTAGTCCGGTTTCTCTCCATGTGGCGGGAAGGGCATTTGTTGTCCGACTTTGGAGAGTCGGACTTCTTTCTTCATTTCTTCGAGGGTGGCCTCGTTGTTGCCGCGGCGACGCTGTCCTCCCGCAAGTGGGGGATGGACTTTGGTCTGCCACTGGCACCACTGGCTCCGCTGGCGTCCTTGCATGCCCAGCTCCTTGTATTACTCCGGTCAAGTTGTTCGGAGTTACTTTGTGGGCCCTGGTCACCTGTGGAGGGCGCCGTCACCGGCGTCGTGTGGGGTGACCGCGTACCACCCATCAGTCCAGGAATAGCTTCAGTTTGGCTGCATCGACCACATGTCCCATGACGGTGACTTGGCCGGTGGGCAGCGGTGTTTCTGGCTCTCTTGGCATCCCGTACTTCACCGGCTCAATCACTCGGCCGGTGGGAGACTGCCCGATCTCAGAATTAGGGAACGTGTCGTCCTGGTAGAATTCAGTTTCTACACTCACAAGTTCTGGCTGTTTTGACATCTTCTTAGCTCTTTGAATGGTTTTTTTGGTTGTTTTTTTTTTTTTAAGGTAGGTGACCAGCTTTTAGTATGTTCCCACAGACGGCACCAATTGTTGCGGGTGTAATTCCGGAGCAGGATTTGTGTCCACGTAAGCTTGTAGAATGATGTCTTTGCTTGTCTCTTCCTTTCGCTCTTTCCTGTTAAAGATGAACAAACTGAGGGCTCGGCTTGGTACCGAGCATACTCACTCCGACGCTCAAGTCAGTAAACTTAAAGAGATTAAGTTGTGTGTTACTTGGCAAAGTATATTGTAGAGAGATAAGGGAGTTTATACCAGATTAATAGTGAGTTTTAGGATGAATTGTGGATCGTTTTCTCAATGAGGATTGAGGAGTATTTATAGACTTTCACCTTTTGTCACGTAGTGGCCAAGTGGCCAAGTGGCTAGCAGGTGGAAAGACTGTTCTACCCTCGGCCGAGGGACCCATGGCAGGCCGGTTGGCCTGGTTGACTCCATGCCGAGGGGACTTGGATGTGAGTACGCGGATATGCCTCCCGGCTGGCTAGTTGCCCAGCCGAGACCTAAGTGACAGGCCGACAGGCTGCGTCGGTTAGGCTGTCTGCTATGTTGACTTCCTGTCTTTTGGCTTTGACCTTGTTCAATATGTTGACTCGGTCAGCGGGTGCAGAATATGCCCCATCATAAACACAAGACCTTTTCGAAAATAGCAAAACGGTTTTCTTGTTTTGAAACACACGGTTTTTTGCTTTTAAAAATAAAATCAATTTTATGCTTAAAGGTCTTACTTTTAAATGTTGCAAAGTGTAAAGTATTTATAGTAAATGAGGGAGCATAGCTCTTGGTTTGCCCGAAATCCTAATTGCCAAAATATAGATATGTAAGCAAATCATATCTTTATTATTTCTTTCCTTAAAACCCTAAGAGATAATAGAGAATATTTAAAAAGATAAAATATAAATTATTCTTCTATTATCTTTTCCATAAATCTTAAGATATAAAAAGATTTTCCATAACAAAAATATCCTTATCATAAATAACCATATCAAGTTAAATATAAAAGATATGTTAAGATAATTCTAGAGAATAAAATCTTAACAATAAAAATCTTTTATTCCTTAAGGTAACAGGAGATAACACGGCACATATGCCTCGTAATTCGTGAAATACCCTAGCTTGAGATTAAGTTAGATTTTAGGGTTTAAGAGTATGCCATGTTAAAAACCCAAATTAGTAATATGGCTCAACTCATAAGTTGATCCAACATAATTTACTAATTATAAGATTAAAATAAAACCACACTCTTTATGAATATGGGCTTCCTTATTGAATAAATACTTTTGCTAGAACATTTAAAAGAAACAAAAACATTTTTCAAAAATAATTTTGAAAACATTTTGAGTCGTGTGTTAATATAAACTCAGCATCTCAATGTTATAGTAGAAGAGCTATAACATTGAGCTCTTTCACAAGTAATGTTATAGCTGTCAAGCCATACCTTTACCAGTATAAGAAATTCATTCTTATGTTACTATTATGAGATAATCACCTATACTATCTAATCTTCTTAGGAGATCGTCGATTATAGGCTACTTCACCATCCAAGCTTCATTAATCTTTATACGAGCTTCGTCTTCTCATGATGCTTGAATAACTCTTCTACAATCTTGATTCGTAATTGAGGGCTTGATCATAACATAGTCTTGTATACTTTCATCAAAATTTTCTAAGCTTGGCAAATAGTAAGTCTAATCTGAAGAGACTAAACAAACGATTACGAGCAACGAGTACATAAAAACTAAAGCACAATTGACATCATCAAAACATAAACATATATTCTATATGGTTCAACAAATTCCCCTGTTTTGATGATGGAAAGTCTCCTAAAATTGTGACTAAGTTTATAGTTCTCCCTCAATATAATACCGTCATCATGATAATAAAGATCAACGTAAGATCAAGGCGATTAACACAAAACTGAAACTTAAAAGAACTTTAAGAGACAATCGGTCTTGACAAGGAGAAGGCTTAGGTAGATGCTTACCGTAGACGTTCTTTCCCTCTCTTAACATCATCGAAAAGATAAGAACAAACATAAAATGACTAGAATAATATAAGACGAGACAAGAGATAAGAACGAGAAAAGAAATTAATAGACCATAGATAAACATAAGTACCTAGGAATTAAAGTAGCACACAAACTAAAAGAAAACATGTCTAAAGCCAAATTACCCGAATAAACAACATGTTGAGAACTACTTGGGCCATATCCACAAGTAGCTGTGACAAAATGGGCCGAATGGTAGAGTTGTGAAAAATACACCATCAGAAAATCAAAAAAGCTTAAAGCAAATAAAAGAAAGTGCGAAAATAGGCGAGAGGTAAGGCAAGGCTAAATTTGACGGGTCTTATACGGGTTAACGTAATCGGAACGAATGTGATGTTCCAAGGCATCAAGACGATCAAATGAGCTCCTCAAAAGCGTAGTTTGAGGTTGAAGACTTCACTCAAAGTTGAGGACCTTCAAAGACAAAGCCTTTGTCGCCTCCAAAGTAAGAGATTGATCGGCCGCCATTGCTTTCCCGTGCATAACCAATGCACCTCCTTGACTAGTGAGAAAAGATAGACGATCTCCGTGTTGGAACACTTCCCCACGAATTGCCTTAAACTCCCTCAAAAACCCGTAAGCCTCTTATCAATCCCGTCCATCCACGCATAAACCCGAGCACTATCCAATCCACCATCCGAGGACCGTGAAGGCCCAACCCGAGACATGGCCGTGGCTAATGCCGTGGTTTGCTCCTCAAATTTAGCCATCAAAGAACCCATAAAATTTTCCAATTTAGCTTCCATAGCTACTAAACCAACATCACTAGAATTCTTTTCAACATTATTAGCAAATACCAATTCGGGTCCGTCAAACCCGCGACCCATCAACTTGATTACACGATCACACATGCTATCCTTCGCACTAACACCATAACTTTTCCGTCGCACAACTTGTTTTATTTCCAATAATCTTCATATCCACATCCCATATGGAAGATCAAGAGTGGTAAAAAATTTCTCCTTGGTGACGGTTAGACTCGTTTGAACAATACAGTTTAGAACAAGACTAGCCAAATTGATTTTTCGACCCTCCAACCAAGAATACACAATGATCGCTTCATAACTCGACACTTTATCCCGCCCACCCCTTCTCGTCACAACCGTATTCCAAAAAAAGTTCAAGAGAAACTTGATTTTTGCCGAGGGAGGACGGACTACAATATTACCATTATCCAACCTAACTTCATCAAAATACTTCTTAATAGCTAATTGTTTATCATCATCCACATTGGACCATTCCATGGTTCGATTGATATCAATTCCATCATGAGGAACCGAAAAAGCCAAACGCAAATTGTCAATTGAAACGGTCACATCAACACCATTAACAATTACATGCAACACACCATCCTTAACTTTGACTGAAGCGAAAAATTGGACAACCTCAACCGGGTATGTAGGACCGACATAGGCGAGAGGTAAGGCAAGGCTAAATTTCAATTATCGTTTTTTATTTATGATATTTATTTATGTATGATTTATTCCACTTGTCTTTCACATGAAATCAATTCTAAATCCCAATTTGACATTAATAATTGCTAAATTATTTGTTCACCGACATAGTTTAATTCACATGCTATGATTAATCTGTGAAAGTTGCATTGCATGCATATAATCGACGACATATCAAATATGAACGATTTCCCTAATCATTAGTAGAGGCCGCTATCGAGGCGGGCGGGATTAGGTGTTCAGTAAAAGGACGTCCTAATACATACCCTCACCACTTACTCCAGATCTCCGTGAACATCTGTGTTCATTGGCATCCACGAGAGTCATTCTAGACATAGAATGCTAAGGGTAACGAGTTCTTAGTGTTCATGTCACTACTTTGTATCTTGACATAACACGAGGTATTCGAACGGTTCCAATTTTCCTTAAAAATTGGTGGCGACTCCACAAATGCAGGCTTATTCAACCTTTCACCTGTTTCAATGCCTCACAAATCGGTAACGGCCCATGACGTGCTTTGGCTATCCAAGGTTCCGGGGGAGAAGTGCCGCCACCTCAAACAACATAACGTGCGGGTGCGCGCGGCGCTGGTGGCCCATGTCCACAACCTCATGGACTTCTTGTTGTGAGTTGAAGAGGCGGAGTGAGACCTACGAATTGTCTCACATTGGCTATATTAGTATTATTAGTTTAAATAAATGTCAAGTTCTAGTCACCTTTTTACTCGGGATGAGTAAAGGTTCGGTTTGGGGATATTTGATGTGACCCATGATTTCCCACATTTATTCCCCTAATCAACCTATTTTTGCATACTAATATAGCATTTCATAATCATTGTATTCGTCATTTGCTTCCTGTTTGCTTTCCTAGTCATTTTATATGTCTTTAGGAATGAAGATAATGAGGCGGAATTCCCGTCTCTCACGCATATTCGGAAGCTTGTTGATGATCTTAGATGGACTAGTATGAAGAGGAGGCAAGAATGATGACCAAAGATGATAGAAATAAAAAGTATATAAAAGCATCATAGGCATAAAAGCAAGAAAAGGGAATTTGTGCCTCAACCCGCTCGAGTCAACCTCAACCCGCTCGGGTTGTGCCTCAACCCACTTGAGTTGAAGCTCGGGACGCTCGATTTCACCTCAAATCGAGCAGATTGTTCGGTAGGAAGATTTCTTCGCAATAGGGAGCCGTGGGGCTCCTTAAGGACTTGCAAGGCTCTATTCGACACCTAAGAATTTTATTTCCTAATCTACCCTTGCTTAACCTAATGTTGTACCACGATATATACTTCATTTGTAATAATCAAGAGATTATGCTTCCTTAGTTTAGATAAGCTCTCATTAGGAGTAGATTAGAATAGATTAATCTTAATCATTCCACAAATTACACATTAATCATTCCTTACTTATTGTTCAAGCATTCATAGATCTTATTGGGTAATTCAAGATTATTGGGTTATTATTTGGAGAATTGACAACTCTTCATCATTCAAACAAGTTCTCTTCTATTATTCTTTCCTTTCCATTTGTTCATCTTAAGATTGGTATAAGTCTTTTACTCTTTACTTTATTGCTTAATATTTTACTCTTCTATCATGTTTATACTTGTTAAGATGATTGATACCATTGTTAAAATGTTTTCCATGATAATAAGTGAGTAGTTTCCTAACTAGGGATTAGTAGGGGATTAAGGGAGTTAATCATGGGAAATATTTATGATTAATGAGATCATATGAATGCTTGCTTATTGTTTTCCAACTTATGCACATGTCATGTTTGATGAAATGCTTGATTGACAAACTAGCATGTTTCTCTTATCCTTTCAAAAAGACTTGTAAGACATAAACCAACCGAAGGCCTGTTCGACCATGCATATAGTTGATTAGGAAGAATTAAGTCAATTGTTGGTGTTGTACAGTCTTGACCGACTCGGCTCCGGGACCCAAACCTTCCTAGGACTCATTTATGTTATATCACCATGAATAGGGAAAACAAAGTCGAATTGTAGGTGTTGTACAGTCTTGACCGACTCGGCTCCGAGACCTAAGTTTCCCCTAGAAATCGTAAGATATACACTACAATCATTCCAACAATAATAATTGCTTGCATCTTTGAAACTTGTTTATTTGATCTCACCATGATTCCCCTATAATCCCATGATTCCCTAGTATTGTTTATCATTTGTTCACACCCTTGTTTTATTACTTGTTTATCTTTCATTGCTCTTATTAGTTTAGAACCATCAACGCAAACCAATCATGACACCCTAGTGCAACTACATCTAGATTGAACAATTTGAGTACCCCCATCCTTTGGGTTCGATCCCGACTTTCTTACTATACTAGTAGTTGGGTATAAATGTGTTTGAGAGCGTACAACGACACGCTCATCAAAATGGCGTCGTTGATATAATGGGGACTTTGAGATAATGTCCAACGATGGAAATAGATTCAAAGTGAATGGTCAACGTATCAAGCCTTAGTATGAAGGAGCTTTTGTAGGAGAGGTTGAGGTCACTCGCCTTGAGCCTCTCCCACCATGATCTAACATTAAAATGGAGGAGAGTTTGGTGGAGTCCTCCATAAACCACTATTTGTAAATATACTAACTTACTTACTTGCACTTAATAACTCTTGCAATATATTTTACATTCCCACTTTAAATCAAATTTTAACATGAGTGTAAGTGAGGGAGGGTTACTAATTAAGTTTGATGTGTGAAAAAATAAGGTTCAAGTGTGGGGAAGCTTTTGCCTAGGCTAAGAGAGAGCCTATGTCACTCATTCAAGGAAGAAGAAACTATAGAGGAGCTAAAAGGAGAATCCCCACGAGCTAGCCATGATCCGTGGGAGCTGGAGCCAAGAGGATTAGAATATTTTATGCTTGAAGGAAATCTGGGCGTCCCAACATCAAGACGGGCGTCTCAAGTACTCGAGACGGGCGTACCACCCTTAGGGACGCGCATCCTTATCTGATCATCCATGGGAAATTTTTACACTATAAAGATATCCGGGCGTCCTAGCTCCAGGACGGGTGGACCATTTTCAGGTCGCACGTCCCACACTGCATATACAATTTTTCCTACAAGGCAGAAGACACACGGCTCCCTGAATGGACCGCGCGTCTCCCTCCCGTGCCGCACTTCTATTGGCTAAAAATTATCTTTCTTCTCCTAATTTCCACCATACATATCATGCCACATCAACTCTTCACACTTAGTAAACCCAAAACCCCCTCACAAAAACATAAAATCACCCACTTCATCCTCAAGAAAACAAATTAACCTCTCTAAACTTGAACTCACCCAATCTAGGGTTTTCAACAAAGCAAAGAGATCTATTTTAGAAGGTTTGATTTCACCATCACTCAATCACATTCAAAGTCCTCATGTTCAAAACAAAATGAGTACACAAAGGAGATTCATGACAAGGGAACAAAGAAGAACAAGGATTATAGGAAGTTCTTCCACCTCACATATCAACACAAGGAGGAGAGAAAATGAAGAAATTAATGATCTTTCAATACTTGACCGGTTTCCGCATATCGAATTTGTTAATGATGCTCAACGAGTCGTCTTTCATCGACTATTAGGTAAGAGCATCCTTCCAACCAAGTTTCTTTATCATGAAACACTTAGAAAGCTAGGGATCTATCACCAAACTGAAGCTTTATTCGACTTATTTGGACTCTCTACCATGTTCCATATGCATGAGCTTACTTACAAATCACTTGTATTAAAATTCCTAAACTTTCTAAAAATTTCAACTCTCAACAACACCATTTGCATAGAATTCTGATTGGAAAATGTCACTAGAATGGTAACATTGGTTGAGTTTATGGATATTTTGGGCCTAGATGTATCACCCTCTCGATCATCTAAGCCTCAGAAATATAGTGTACAACCACTTTGGAGAGCCCTAACGGGTCGTGACTTGACAAAGATTAAGTATTGTTTGGCTTATTTCATCCAAAACCCGATCATAAGACTCACCTACCGTTTCCTAACGAGCACCCTACTTGCTCGCCGTGATCCCGCGGTGGTAAATGAGCTTGACCTCACTTTTATGGAATCATACTTACAAATCCAAGGTAAAAGTGGATACGACTTCAATGCTCCTTTGGTACTTCTTGAGAGATGGGCACGTTTTCGAAATGGGTGTGATAACAGGATGAAGCATATTGTGAATGGAGGCTTGATCACCAGAATTGCAAAGTGGTTTAACCCAAATTTCAACCATGATAATTTCTATGTTCCCCTCCAATAATAGGATTAATGAATGTCTTCTTTTAACAACATCATTGGATAGCCTATGAGGGCTATAAAAGAAGGATCAAATAGCTAACAAAGGGAAGTGATCCACTAATCCTTCCAATGGAAGGTTTGACAAGAATTTCACCTAGAAGAGGGCCTCATTCCCGTCTACCTTCATACCTAGTACCCGGAACCTCAAGGAAAGAGAACCAAGCACCACCCCCTCCACAACAACAAGAGAATGAAAACAAGAATGAAGGGGATAAGATCACTATTCTTCTTACCCCTTCCCTTACCAACCCTACAACCACCCTAACCTGTTCATTCTTCCAAGGGATGACTTTGCCACGGGTTAACTCAAGCTTTGCACCAACAACAATATAATTATAGGGTGAATGCCTATTATGCTCTATACCACAATTTCCATTGAATGGCTCGTCAAGGGCACATAAATGAAGAGGGAATGCTTCCCTCTTGGGCTCAAGACGATATAATCTTTCCAAATTCGGCTCATGGGAATGGTGAAGCTAATGGCAATGGCGAGGATTGAGAGAGTGATGTCAAAACCGTTGAGGTTAATACTGGAGGGCATGAATTCATGGACTTGTATGAAAGTGATGAGTCTAGAGCGGAATTGAATGATGAATATGGAGGAGATAATGACGATAAGTGAGGAGTTATTTGGCTAGATGGAGTAGGCAAGAGGCACCCATCAAAGCTTATGTGAGCTTTTTCTTCCTCTCTCATCTCTATGACAAAATTTGATTTGTTTAACTAACTTATTTTGAATCATCATTGTTGTTTTTGCTTTTTGCTTAGTGAAGTGTCCTAGCAACAACAAAGGACTTTTTCCACCTTAGCCACACTAAGGTGATGACAATTTTTGTTCCAACTAGGAAAAATCCAATATGACAATTAGAATACCATTGCATTCATGGCCTTGTGGCCGAACTTCGCCCATAAATTTAACCGGTTTAGGGAAGTTTAGTCACAAGTATCCCGAGTTAATCTAAATTAGTTCTCCGAACAATAGAAAGCATGCATAACTTAGACTATTTTAGTTTGCATCATTTTGTAATATATTCCGTATAGCTTGCTGAAGTGAAATTGGAAACAACACCAAGCTCCATTTTCCACGGTTTTGGACCATCTCCTAAAATGAGGTCCAATTCAAATTCCGTTTAAGAACACATGCTGATCCATAATCCGGACGTGCAAAGGAAGCTAAAGATAGAAACGACCCTAATACAGGCAAGAAAGCATAGGAAAGAGGCTAGTTTGGGGGCTAAATATGCGCAAATATGAGTCATATCCAATATCCTCAAACTGAACCTTTGCTTGTCCCGAGTAAAGAGGTGACTAAAAGTATGAACCTTATTAAAACTACTAGCCGATGTGATACAATTAGCGGGTTTCACTACGCCCCTTCAACTCACAACAAGACATCTATGAGGTAAGATGCCTTCTTGCAAGGCAAGGTGGGGCTTGCCAAAATGGCGATGCATCCTAACATTTAAGCATATAAAAACAAGTAAAGAATGCATCTATAAAAAGAATATCCACTTTCCTCATCTAAGTGACGGAAATCACCTTTAAGGGAAGCAATTCAAGGGCACGCACTCCATCACAGATATTGGTTCTCCTAGTTACTAAGTCCAAGAGGATACAAACAAGTCACCTCCAAGTTGTGTTAAACTAGGGTACCTTTATCCACAATCGCTAAATGCTTTTGTCAAGAACCAAGTCCCTATGGTGTTAGAAACACTGTAGGATCACAGAATTTCCCCTCTTGCCTAGACAAGAAGAAGGTGCGTCTCCTCTCCACCATTGAAGAGTCTATTGATCCAAAATACTCAAGAGAGGGAGGGGGGGGGGGGGGTTGGGGTGAATTGAGGATTTAAAACTTTTGAAAGCTTTTTCGATTATGTGTATGTAATTGATTATTTAAAGTTTATTGATTAAACTTTAACTAATCAACTAGTGAATGTAAAACGAAATAAACGAAAGAACGAGGAGACACACGGTTTTTTAAGTGGTTCAGTTTCACAAGTCGAAACCTACGTCCACTATTCTCGATTAATAAATTTAGTACCTTTCTACGGATTACAAATTTACTAACCCAACTCGTACAACAAACTCTAGCTGTAACTCAATGAGTACCGTTAAATACTCGAGTGACTAACTTACGCTAA
This sequence comes from Silene latifolia, assembly GCF_048544455.1. Lineage (NCBI taxonomy): Eukaryota > Viridiplantae > Streptophyta > Magnoliopsida > Caryophyllales > Caryophyllaceae > Silene > Silene latifolia. Next base: position 10,337,274 of record NW_027413123.1, read on the forward strand.
TAAGAAAGCACTAATGATTCTAACAAAGGTTCACGTTAATGAACAAGTAAGAAATCAACTAAGCACTATTATCTTATAACGATGAAAACAAGAACGACTATACGAGTTTAAAACACACGACCTTTCAAAATAACAATCAGTTTTTCTGCTTGAAAACACACGGTTTGCTTTGTAAAATTAAAATCATTTTTTATGCTTAAGATCTCTACTTTAAATATTGTAAATAGCAAAGTATTTATAGGAAAGAAAGAGCAAGGCAATTCGGTTTATAGAAACCCTAATTGGCCGAATAAAAGAGATATGTTAACAAATCGTACCTACTATTATCTCTTTCCTAAAAGCCTTAAAAGATAATAAAGAATATTCCAAAACATAGAATATAATCTATTCAAATATTATCTTTACTATAAATTCTAAGATAAGATAAAATTTCCCAAAACAAGAATATCTTTTATCATAAACAAATATATTAAGTAAGATATATAAGATATGTAAAGATATTAATATAAAATAAAATCTTTACCAAATATACCCTAGGTAACACGAGATGTCACGGCTCATAAGCCTCGTGACTCATGTAAACCCTAGCTCAATATATGGGTTAGAATTTAGGTTTTAAGAGAGGTCTTGTTGAAACCCTAATTAGTAGCAAGGTCCAACTCATAAGTTGGTCCAAAACAACTACTAGTCATCGTCCAACATAAAACCAAACTCTGCACTAAACCGGGCTTTATTATATAAATAATTTTATTAAAACATTTAAAATAAACTATAAACAACTTTCAAAACAATTTCGAAATATTAAAAGTCGTGTATAATAAACTCAGCATCTGAATGTTATAGTAGGAGAGCTATAACATTGAGCTCTTTTACTAGTAATGTTATAGCTGCAAATCTATTACTTTACCAATTCAAGAAACTCATTATTGGTTATCATTACAAGATAATCACCTATACTATTCTAATATTCAAGGAGATCTTCGAGTATAGGCTACGTCATCATCCAAGCTTGATTAATGTTTAGACGGACTTCATCTTCATATAAATCTTAAATGAATCTTTATATCGTTTGATCTTGAATAGAGGCTTGAACATTTCATACTATCATCACAATCTTCTTGGTTGCTTTCTTGTAATAAGTTGATTCTAAAACACTTTGACAAACGATTACACGCAACAAGTATATAAAATGTAAAGCACCTTGACATCATCAAAACATAAACATATAAGCTATATGGTTCAACAAATTCCTCCTTTTTTTATGATGGCAAGCCTCCTAATAACTGTGACTAAGAATATAAATTCCCCCTCAATATAATACCGTCATCTTAATAATAAAGATCAACGCAAGAGCAAAACGATTTATCAAAAACCGAAACTTTAAGGACTTTAAGAGACAATCGGTCTTGACAAGGAGCAAGCTTAGGTAGATGCTTACAATAGACGTTGTTTCCCCCTCTTGACATCATCGAAAAGCTAAGAACAAATCAAAAATGACTAGAATAATATAAGACGAGACAAGAGATAAAACGCCATAGAAATAAATATTATCATACATAACTAAAAGCATCGAGAAGTTTAATTATTAAACAAACTTAAGAAAACATGCATAAAGCCGATGGGCCGAATAGAACGCATGTTTAAAGAAACACTTGGGCCATAATCCACAAGTGCGTGCCAAAATTGGGCCGACTGATAAGTTTTTGAAACACACCATAAGAAAAGAAAGCTAAAAAAATAGACAGAGCTAATTATGGTAAGGCAAGGGTAGATCAAATGTTGAGGGTGTGGTAAGGATTCACATAGTCGGGCCGAGTACGATGCTCTAAAGCATCAAGACGATTGAAAGAACTCCGCACAAGCTGAGAAAGAGTCTGAATACTCCTTTCAAAGTTGAGCACTTTCAGGGACAGAGCTTTCGTGGCCTCCAATGTAAGCGATTGATCACTTGTCATAGCCTTCCCGTGCATGACCAACGCTGAAGGAAAAATAGATCTATATACTAACATATTCATATATATTTTATTTTAATTTGTCAAAAAATTAATTAGTGATCTTATGCATGCAAACTGAAACAAAAGAGATAAGAAAATCAATTTTCTCACCAATTAAATTTCGGTCAAATGGGCACCAACAAGATCTCCTTCTTGTTAGTTCTTGAGCTTTCCAATATTGGATGAACATACATGACCTCAAAATAGAAGCCCTCCAATTAGTAGCACCCAAGACTATCCCTTAAACCCACAAACTAATATGTACTAGATATTTATATTGTGGTTTACCTTAATATTGATTACTAATACTCATATATTACATTGATAATTTTAGTAATCTTTTGAACAAATTTTAATAAAAAATTCATCCTTTTTGATGAAGATTAAAGAGAGAATAATTCATGAACTTTTGCATGTGTTTTGAATGGTAGAGTGTGATAGAAAATAAAAGAACAAAAGCACTCATCAAGTAGTGAGGCCACACGGTTTTTGGTGAGGCAAGGGACCAATATATGGTCCTTCACTTTTCTTTTTGTTCTTTTCTATACCTTAGACTTGTAAGGCTAGTTGTAGGTTAGTGATCATTAGCTTATTTTATCTCATAAAATAATTCACCCACTAACTCCCTTTACACTCTTATTTCGGTCCATCTATATAAAATGGACTACCATTTTATTTTTGTCAATTTAACATTTGTCACACAATATGTCACATGTAATATGATACATGTTACTAATTAATTAAATGCATATTTATCACATAAATATCATTTTATAAATTAATTAAATTACTTTCAACAAATTGACTAGTGATACTTGATCACATAAATAAAATGGGTCATATAATTATAATTCACAATATCTTGTAATTATAATCAACCATTCATTCTTATCTTTATTGTTTCTCAAACAATAAACAATTTTAGTAATAAAGCATTTTATTTACTAAAATAAATCTTATTTAATCCCATTACAATAAGATATCAATATTCTCTCTCTCAAATTGAATTGTTCAATATTAAGGAATTAATTAATCTGTATCGGTATACAATTAATTAACCTTTTCAATTAAGGAAATCGTCCTTTAGGTGTGACCTCAAGGGATCAACTGATCACCACCGTCGCACGACAGTAATGTCAAACTCTAGCCAGTCAATCATTACCAATATGTGTGGACCAGTTGACTATATATATATTATGTATCATCCCTTCCGTATTCTTGTAATGAGATTTAATAATGATATTTAAATCATGTGATCGCACTATTGTTGAGGACACATTACCCAACAATCTCCCACTAGTCCTCGACAAGTGTGCGTCACCAATTCTCTTGTCCTATTACTATCTCCCACTCAATGCAAGGTGTCTTTCGGGTCGTACTTGCAAGTGATCATATCGAGAGTGGTTTCCTCGATCTGGAGAATAACTGATTGACCGGATTTATCTATCATCGATACCTTCCGAGCGTGGCCACGCATTTCCAGTTCATTACTCCTCGAGTGGCCCTGAGATATTGTTTTAACCCTGACAAGGGGTGGACAATTCCTATCGCACTTATTCCCTTCAACTAGCCACAACCATCATAATCCAAAATATGCCCATTTGACCCCATTTACGAAGGTCGTAGTAACACAAATCAAAGTTAATCTGAAACTGTGCCATCTTAGGCGAACAGTCTTTAGTCAAAAGAATCGACTCATTAGAATACTATAGTAGCTCTCGTCACGACCAGGCTATATAAATATGCCAGAACTCTATAAGCGGAGCCCGACAAAGTGTTCCTAACAGTCTGCCTATGAGATCGACTAGTCATCTCACATGACTCTATGGCACTTGAACTTGCCATCAATCGCATCACACTCTAGTCACATCAAGACGTCACCTCATACAAGGGACTATGGGCAAATACCATGTTAATCCGAGTTCACTTTAACGGGGTTCAATATTGTCTCTACAACCCATTTGGATGTAACAAGGTATAAAAGGAGTTTTTAGATTTAAAAACTCGAACGACAAATGTGATTATCATATATGAATAGTCAATGCCTGATTAATACTTCATATTCGATAATCCAGTTTGATCTTGAATGTAGTTGTTCATCTCAATTCAATTGAAATGACATGACTCATCATGTTAAGCCTATGAGAAGGCTTTGATTAGTAGGTTTTATCAACTTCTTGTACCTTACTCAACCTTACTACATACTCGTTTTCCTTTGTAATGTATACATTTGCATTACAAAACTTTCTGAGTACGTATCTAGATCCAATCTAGACATGAGCTCTCTAGCCTTAGAATAGCTCCCACTGTTTTCACAATGTGCGGGACTCATCCTTTTTCACATCTCATGATTGCAAGTGTACTCAATTTCCGTCGTAGAGATTTCTCATTGTTCTTTATTGCCTAGAACGATTCTATAAAATCTATTTCTTAAATAACATAGCCACAATGGTATCTTAACCATCCTGATGTGTTTTGATTTTGGTTTTGTCGGAAACCATGTGCAATCTCAATTGTCAATTGTCACTTGTGTAACACCCTTACACAACATTGCATCATAAAGACTTTGCTTTACTTCCTTAATGCTTCTGCAAGCACTTAAGTGTAATCTTTATGGCATACTTGGTAAAGATTACTTAAATTCGATTTTGAAAACAACTCATCATACTCAAAGTATATGAAGTGTTATACACATTACTCATTTAATTGATCCGGCAGCGGAAGCAAATGAAATCAATCAAATATGTTCAATTTAATTAAACTAGTCATGAATCTTATTAACATAAGACTTCTTATTGACGGTAATATCATGTGGATTTATCTTCATAAAACCGGATATAAAAGATGTATTATAATACTCCAAAAGTCTTAAATCATTCGCAATGATCAATATGTCATCCACATATAAGACTAATAAAAATTTCCGTAACTCCCACTAAACTCCATGTATAAACACAACTTCTCGACTTATCGAGAAAAGTTTTATAACATGATCAAAACATTGATTCTAACTCATTGATGTCCTACTTAAGACCATCTCTTAAGTTGCACATTATCTTAGGATTATAAGAATCTATAAAACTCATGACATGTATTGAATACATTCCTTCTTTTGAAGAAGTGGGTTTTAGATTCACATGCTGTATGCGTATTGTGACACCCCGCGATAAAGCGGAAAATATAACTAATAATTTAATGCGGAAATTAGTGAGATTTTAAAAACTTTTTAAATTACTAACTAAAGATTAGCACGCGGGTGCCACTAACGAAAAGAAACAAATACTAAAAGAGACAAATATAGGTTATTACAACCTAAGTCTAGAAAGCGGGGAAAAGATATCCCACGAATAAACAAATAAAAGGTTTCTAAATTAGAAACTAAGGTCCAAGGGTTTAGTTCTCGCTAGCCCACACGTCTTCCCCACGTAAGCGTCTTCAAAACCTGTCATTCATGTAAACATGAACGCCACAGTCAGTGGGGAGTAACTCAAGGTTCTCCCAGCCACAATATGTCGAAATGCAGATAACAAACAACACTTAATCAAACATATTAATCATGCAACATATACGAACAATAAGGAATAAGGAGATATAATGAACAATCATGGTGAAACAGGCATAATACTTTCTTAGTAGAATAGGCATGATGCATGAGGATGAATATGCAATCAAGGAAATAGAATCACCAAGTCAACCCACTCATGTGGACACGACTCAACAAGTGTAAGACATATACTTAGTATGAACTCAAACAAGACAAACCATCTAGACTCCAACCTCTTGGTAGGACGACGATCATAATACGGTCCTAGTCTAAACCTGGCCAGACTCTCGGGATGGACGACACCCGGTCGACACACGATACCAAATCGTATCCAAGACTCGAAACATGGTGCACCTAACCGTGCCCGAAAGTCGAGTAACCCCAAATCGGAACCTTGTCACCTAACCGTGACCCCCGGTCCGAAGAGGCGGAAGGAAAAATAGCCCAACTCGGAAACAATGGCACCTAACCGTGACCCAATGTCCGAGGGCAAATAAATAAGGAATGTCAAGTAGTCACACAATGTAAAATGTCACACTTGAGTCACAATAAGAGTAAGAATGATCATGCAAACATCATATGACACGGGACCATAAATGTCACATTCATACTCATGGCTTGCATCTCACCATGAGTACAGATGGGAACATTAATCCCAACGATCATATCGCAACTAGAGGGCTTATAGCTCACCCCTAGTATCCGATAGGACCAAGACTCTCACAACGGAACAATACAAGGCATTATCAAGAATATGACTCTTCACAAATAACCATTTAAAAATAATGACTCAAACTTATCCTATATTAATAGATATTCCATTTTCTAATTTAACATGCCGGTTGAATAAAATATAATAAGTGATAATGAATAATTTACGTCATGTGAAAATTTACGAAATGCATACAATCGATTACATGTGACAAAGTGAGTCCAAAGATACAAAAGTAGTGAGTCCAAAAGAGAAAAGAATATGAGTCCAAAACCTTTAAGAATTTGAGTCCAACATACATGAGGGGTTGAGCCCACGAAGTAAAAGTCAGTGAGCCCAACAAATAAATGATGCCAAGCCCAACGAATATAATATGTCAAGCCCAAGTAAAGGATTATGACAAGTCCAAATAAATTAACATGTCTAAGAGCGATATTTAATCGAATTAGGTTATATAAAATACGAGACGGGAAATAAACAAATTTCAAATGAACTAAACAAGCGCCCAAAAGCACCCGTAATATGAGTATGACCCAAACTACAAGTCAAGCCCAATAATTAGAATATAATGAGCCCAACTTTTAATGTCAAATAAACCCAATTGAAATAATAAGTAAACGAAATATAAACGAGTTGTGTTATATAAATATGAGACGGAAATTAAATTAATTCAATCATACCAAATTGCGCCCAAAATTACTCAATATACAACCCAAGGACGTCATTTGGACAACCAAAATCCCGACCCATACAAACCCGGTTACCGCCCAAACGGTCACCATTCAAACCACCACTAGTAATCAAAAACCCGTCCAAACAGCTACCCCAAAACCAAGCACACCCCGAGTAGAAACAGTCCCACACAACCCGTTAAACAGTCACAAAAACGGTACCGCACACGACCATACCGAGACAGCACCTGCAAGAGCTGCTAGAATGCAACACAACCAGGCCGTGACGGCCACCACACCACCTGACCACGGTGGAAAAACAGAGAGTGACACCGTCCTAGGAAGAGTTAGACTGGGACACAGCTGATACGAAATTAAGACAGGAACTCCTATGAATAACACAAGCTCAAAACAGTCTATAAAAGCCAATTAAAACCATACCAAATTTCGACACAAAGTATCCGTCTTTCACGGTCCCAAAACCGCACCATAATATGCACAAGCTACGTATGAAGGCAAGTCACTAAATCCTTCGGATGGGCACTCAAGAGGACCATCAAAGAGCATATTTAACCACATGAATGGAAGCAACTATAAAGGGCACAACTTTAATACGCAGGACGACTAAAAACGAGTTTATAGAACGAAAAATCGACACATTGTCGAGTAACCTATCACCGTTACCTTTATCCTTGCAAATTCCAGAGCAAAACGTCCAAAACACGAGCCTATCATCAGTCTTCAACTAAGAAGGGAGAAAAACGAGTAACATGGGTCACAAAACCGGGTTTGTAATAAGGTGCCCATTTCGAAAATTCAACAAGAATAAGACTTTCTTACCTAGAAATGAGGAGGAAGAAGAGAGGAAGCTAATGGTGTAAAAATCATCGAGTTTGGTCGAGAAACGAAGGCGGGATCGGAGTTTGAAGGTGCGAAAATGGAGGTTGAGTGTAGCTGAATATTGCTTGCGGTTGTTGTTTTTTTGGGAAAAGAAGAAGAAGACGGAGTATAAAAGGGGGTGGGGACGGGTTACAAAACAACAACAATAATAATATATAATAATAATAATAATAATATATAATAATGATAATAGTAGATATTTTGAGGGTGAGGGAATGTGTTGTTGGTTTTTGATTGGTCCATATTAAATTAGGTACAACATGAAATGTGACAGTCTAAAGTTTAGACGGAAATTGAGACGGGACTTATTATTACGGTCATTATTATTGTCACTAATATCATCCGACCAAGATACGTATATATATATTATTATATAAATTACGCCTCAAAAATATAATTTAGTAATACGTATTTTTATAAAAATGAGCTTTTATATAATACGTTTATAAAATCGTGTTTGACATAAAATTAATTAAATTGAATAATTCAAAATTATAAAATAAAGTAGTCAAACGGTTTAATAAATTTTAAATGTCAAAATAGAAAATTCGCGGGTGTTACAATCACCCCATCTTTTAAAAAGTTTCGTCCTCGAAACTTGAAAGTAGAAATGAAAGGTTATAAAAATAAAATTGGACTTTTAAAGTTGGTAACCAAAACAATAAAAGGTTACTTATCGTAAGGATTATAATTCTTCCAAAAGTTTCACATAAAATTTTCGACAGAACCATATTCTCATCAAAGGAACGAAAGTGTTCTCGTTACGTATTCAAGAACATCACATTCCAAATCAAAGATAAGGTAAAAAGGCAGATCATTTGTATGAATTGAAAATCAAAATACTTTCAAAAACATAAATGAAGAGTTTTCAAAAGTATAAGTCTCATTCATGGAACGAAATTGTTCTTGTCGTGCACACAAGAACGCTAACCTTCCAAGTCAAAGACAAATTCAAAACAAAATCATTCATCGATAGGTGCAGGACAAGTTATTAGACGCCTTTAATAACGAGACCTAACATTCCATCAACGTTAAAAACAATCGAAAAGGTAATTTATTCAAATTTTCCTTTTACAAAAGCCAAAATAAAAATAAAAGTTCCACTTTTAAACTCAAAAAGGGAGTCAATTTCCAGAAAATATAACATTATACTTTGACAAAATCATAAATAGATCGAAGTTTAACAGAAATTGGATAAAATTTAAAGGAATATCAGGTTTAGCAACTAAATTCATGATAAATAAGTTTATATTCAAAGAACAAATAGAAAATTGAATCACATTTTCATTTTCAAATCCTTAAGATAGGTAAGGTTTTTCAAAAGTAGCATCAACTTTTATCAACGAATCAAAACTGATAGCTTGAAAGTTTAGAAGTTGTAAAAAAAAGGAAGGTAACTTAGATAGCATAGATACAAGATACGCTATGAGGATTCAAACTTAACTAACAAAAGAGCTATGATGAATTTCATAGGGGTAAGAGTTGAAGTAAGGTCAACAAGGGTGTCAAACATAGAGCTCCACAGGTCACGAGTACCAAACTTAAAGAAGGAGCATGATGAAGCGAAGAAGAGAGGTATGAACGGTAACGCTTATGTTCAAAGAAGAAAGGAAATTAGACAACAAGGAAACGCCAGGTACTTACATCTCAAACGACAATGTCATCCGAACGGTTTAAAACTTCCTAACCACAAAACTCATAACCACATCACTCCCAAGGATTTCCTCAAAACTCTTATGTTACTTCATCCTAAGCTATTCCTTGAAACAAGGTACTCCACTAGAAGTGTGATCTCATCACTTCAAACCCTCAAACATCTACAAACGACTTCCACAAGATCAAGATCAAAACTACTAAGAGAGTTACACTCATATCCAACTATCGACCACTATGAGTTCTCACTTTGGTAAAATCCTTAATCAAAGATCATAATCCCAAGTTCCTTATACAATTCTAACACTCCAAACAAAATCTTATTCACACCCGAATTCACAAGCATAGATGATCACATTCCCCAAATTATAAAGATCACCAACCAAAAAGATAAATAGGTATCTCATACGAATTTTCCTACTCAACCTAACTTAAGTTCTACTAATCCAACTTCGACGAAAACAAGACTCACAAAGAATCCTCAAGGAGCATCTCACTCACTCTACAACGTAGCCAACAATGCCATCACTCTACTAAGGAAACAAGAGTAATAACCAGGTCAGGAAATGATAGGAAATTTCAAGGGGATACATGAACATGTCAAGATGTGAGACTAAGAGAGTCGAATCATAAAGATAACCAGTTAACAACCAGTAAAAGATATTGGAATTAGGGGGGGTATTCAATACAAGGAAATAACGAGTAAACTTTTATACCTAAGAATTAAATCCAACCAAGATATGAACGAAGGGGAGGAAAACGATTAATGGTACGAAGGAGGATTTTAAGGCTTAAACTATACGCTTCCTAAGGCTTAAGGTTCTCTCTAACAAAGTCACGCCTATTAGGGTATATTGCCTTCATATCAAAACAACTAAATCCCAAAAACGAGGGTGAAAGCAATTCATCTCATTCCTCATATGCAAGTCTCTCTTAAAGGGTTACACCTCTATGACTTATCAAAGTAAAATAATTGCTCACTTAAGGGTTGATATATTGGTTAGATACCTCTTCCACCTATCTTATCACATATTAGGATTTCCCTAAAGCAAATCTACCACTCAAGTATAAAAGCACCCATTTATCTCAAGTACTTGACACAACCTCAAGGTTTTAGAACCAAAGAATGAATTAACGAAGACTTCTCAACAAAATTCTTAAGGAACAACTGACATCAAATCACATCACCAATCTATACGGGATCATTAACATCTAAAAATGGGTTTTCTCCCAAATTCATATCCTAAACTTATCTCATGTTTACTCCTAAGGTAACGACGCTCAACCTACTAAGCTTTCAAATCTCAAACATAAACAGCAAAGCCAAGTTCTATAACTTTAATCGCATAGGCAACTCACTCCTAACACAAAGAATCCACCAATCAATTATACTCACTTGTCAAGGAACTAGGTATAAGAATCACTAAGTATGTTTCATCACATTACCTAAGTCTTTCTAACATCACGACCTCTCAAAACCAGGGTTAAGGGTCAAACACAAACAAACTCCACAAAAGTCAAATTATCCAACTATGGTTAACATTCCACAAAGGAAAGAGTACTCTAAAAAGGTGTTAAGGGAGGATAAACAAGGAACAAAGCACAAGTTAGGAGTACAAGAGTAACTTTCAAAGTAGAACAGAAGAGAGTTTAGAAGAGGGATAAGCACCAAGAGATAAAGAATAAGGCAAGGTACACAAGGAATGAGAAACATCTTCGAGGAAGTAGAAACATTCTTCAAAGTTGAACAAATCTTCAATTTCCGGCAATAGGCACCAAAACTTGATCTTCACGACGGTAGGTTTACGGTTATTGATCCAAGGGCACAACAATTATTATATGACAATCAACAAACATGTTAGAACCTAACAAAGAGCAAACACACTAGAGACTACCATCTTAGGTCCTTAAGTCTACCCATCTCTCATTCATTATTCAAGGTCAAGTTCAAATTTAAATTTGGGGTACACGTGTGTGCGTCGGGAGCAACATATGCTCTGATACCAACTGTGACACCCCGCGATAAAGCGGAAAATATAACTAATAATTTAATGCGGAAATTAGTGAGATTTTAAAAACTTTTTAAATTACTAACTAAAGATTAGCACGCGGGTGCCACTAACGAAAAGAAACAAATACTAAAAGAGACAAATATAGGTTATTACAACCTAAGTCTAGAAAGCGGGGAAAAGATATCCCACGAATAAACAAATAAAAGGTTTCTAAATTAGAAACTAAGGTCCAAGGGTTTAGTTCTCGCTAGCCCACACGTCTTCCCCACGTAAGCGTCTTCAAAACCTGTCATTCATGTAAACATGAACGCCACAGTCAGTGGGGAGTAACTCAAGGTTCTCCCGGCCCACAATATGTCGAAATGCGAGATAACAAACAACACTTAATCAAACATATTAATCATGCAACATATACGAACAATAAGGAATAAGGAGATATAATGAACAATCATGGTGAAACAGGCATAATACTTTCTTAGTAGAATAGGCATGATGCATGAGGATGAATATGCAATCAAGGAAATAGAATCACCAAGTCAACCCACTCATGTGGACACGACTCAACAAGTGTAAGACATATACTTAGTATGAACTCAAACAAGACAAACCATCTAGACTCCAACCTCTTGGTAGGACGACGATCATAATACGGTCCTAGTCTAAACCTGGCCAGACTCTCGGGATGGACGACACCCGATTCGACACACGATACCAAATCGTATCTAAGACTCGAAACATGGTGCACCTAACCGTGCCCGAAAGTCGAGTAACCCCAAATCGGAACCTTGTCACCTAACCGTGACCCCCGGTCCGAAGAGGCGGAAGGAAAAATAGCCCAACTCGGAAACAATGGCACCTAACCGTGACCCAATGTCCGAGGGCAAATAAATAAGGAATGTCAAGTAGTCACACAATGTAAAATGTCACACTTGAGTCACAATAAGAGTAAGAATGATCATGCAAACATCATATGACACGGGACCATAAATGTCACATTCATACTCATGGCTTGCATCTCACCATGAGTACAGATGGGAACATTAATCCCAACGATCATATCGCAACTAGAGGGCTTATAGCTCACCCCTAGTATCCGATAGGACCAAGACTCTCACAACGGAACAATACAAGGCATTATCAAGAATATGACTCTTCACAAATAACCATTTAAAAATAATGACTCAAACTTATCCTATATTAATAGATATTCCATTTTCTAATTTAACATGCCGGTTGAATAAAATATAATAAGTGATAATGAATAATTTACGTCATGTGAAAATTTACGAAATGCATACAATCGATTACATGTGACAAAGTGAGTCCAAAGATACAAAAGTAGTGAGTCCAAAAGAGAAAAGAATATGAGTCCAAAACCTTTAAGAATTTGAGTCCAACATACATGAGGGGTTGAGCCCACGAAGTAAAAGTCAGTGAGCCCAACAAATAAATGATGCCAAGCCCAACGAATATAATATGTCAAGCCCAAGTAAAGGATTATGACAAGTCCAAATAAATTAACATGTCTAAGAGCGATATTTAATCGAATTAGGTTATATAAAATACGAGACGGGAAATAAACAAATTTCAAATGAACTAAACTAGCGCCCAAAAGCACCCGTAATATGAGTATGACCCAAACTACAAGTCAAGCCCAATAATTAGAATATAATGAGCCCAACTTTTAATGTCAAATAAACCCAATTGAAATAATAAGTAAACGAAATATAAACGAGTTGTGTTATATAAATATGAGACGGAAATTAAATTAATTCAATCATACCAAATTGCGCCCAAAATTACTCAATATACAACCCAAGGACGTCATTTGGACAACCAAAATCCCGACCCATACAAACCCTAAGTTACGCCCAAACGGTCACCATTCAAACCACCACTAGTAATCAAAAACCCGTCCAAACAGCTACCCCAAAACCAAGCACACCCCGAGTAGAAACAGTCCCACACAACCCGTTAAACAGTCACAAAAACGGTACCGCACACGACCATACCGAGACAGCACCTGCAAGAGCTGCTAGAATGCAACACAACCAGGCCGTGACGGCCACCACACCACCTGACCACGGTGGAAAAAAAGAGTGACACCGTCTAGGAAGAGTTAGACTGGGACACAGCTGATACGAAATTAAGACAGGAACTCCTATGAATAACACAAGCTCAAAACAGTCTATAAAAGCCAATTAAAACCATACCAAATTTCGACACAAAGTATCCGTCTTTCACGGTCCCAAAACCGCACCATAATATGCACAAGCTACGTATGAAGGCAAGTCACTAAATCCTTCGGATGGGCACTCAAGAGGACCATCAAAGAGCATATTTAACCACATGAATGGAAGCAACTATAAAGGGCACAACTTTAATACGCAGGACGACTAAAAACGAGTTTATAGAACGAAAAATCGACACATTGTCGAGTAACCTATCACCGTTACCTTTATCCTTGCAAATTCCAGAGCAAAACGTCCAAAACACGAGCCTATCATCAGTCTTCAACTAAAAAGGGAGAAAAACGAGTAACATGGGTCACAAAACCGGGTTTGTAATAAGGTGCCCATTTCGAAAATTCAACAAGAATAAGACTTTCTTACCTAGAAATGAGGAGGAAGAAGAGAGGAAGCTAATGGTGTAAAAATCATCGAGTTTGGTCGAGAAACGAAGGCGGGATCGGAGTTTGAAGGTGCGAAAATGGAGGTTGAGTGTAGCTGAGTATTGCTTGCGGTTGTTGTTTGTTTTTGCAGGAAAAGAAGAAGAAGACGGAGTATAAAAGGGGGGTGGGGACGGGTTACAAAACAACAACAATAATAATATATAATAATAATAATAATAATATATAATAATGATAATAGTAGATATTTTGAGGGTGAGGGAATGTGTTGTTGGTTTTTGATTGGTCCATATTAAATTAGGTACAACATGAAATGTGACAGTCTAAAGTTTAGACGGAAATTGAGACGGGACTTATTATTACGGTCATTATTATTGTCACTAATATCATCCGACCAAGATACGTATATATATATTATTATATAAATTACGCCTCAAAAATATAATTTAGTAATACGTATTTTTATAAAAATGAGCTTTTATATAATACGTTTATAAAATCGTGTTTGACATAAAATTAATTAAATTGAATAATTCAAAATTATAAAATAAAGTAGTCAAACGGTTTAATAAATTTTAAATGTCAAAATAGAAAATTCGCGGGTGTTACACGTATCCTCATAATGAAACACAATCCCTAAGAAGATCCAAATAGACTTAAGCATTTCAATCAGTGCAAAACCCTTTGCAACCAATCTTGCTTTAAAATCTCTCTTTATTAGTGCAAAACCCTTTGTCACTAATCAAGCCCTTTTGTTTCGGATTTTCATGGCTCTAAACCTTGTATTGAGTTGTGACTTAAACACTCTTATGTAAGTCATATGTTCATTACTTTATAGAAGTAATCAACTTGAATCAAACAATTTCTTTTGTAAGTTATAAGCTCTTTACTTTCTTAAAAGTAGCATGAATTCATCATTTTTTAACAAGTGACGAATTTAACCTCCTAGGTTTTGAAGAAACAATGTCTTACACAAAACGTCTCATGTAGCCAAGAAAGACCAGTTTCTTGCGACATAACATTCTTTGTGGTATTCTTTGTGGCTCTTGAATAATTTCTCCCACTCTGTCGTCTAGAAATAAACTTGTATTTTAGAATGACAGCTTCACGAGCCGCAAACCCGTCGTACTCGTGATAATTGAAAAGGGAAAAATGAGCATTTGTTTCTTGTGAAAACTTACAAACATGGTACCCTTACCATTTCATATCTCATATGATTCGATTTAGTGGAAAAATAATTTAGACAAAAATGATAAAATCCCCAAAAGGATCAAGTAACTCAAAGTAACTTGATTAAAGTTCAAACCATATCGAATAGCGTTTGATTTCTTATCCAACCACACATTATTCCATAATGCGTGCTAAGAGAGATTAACTTGTGATACTATATCACATTTCCTTTGGCTTATATCAAAGTCTTCACTTTGATAATCCCATCACGACTAAGTCGTGATTCCTTGAACTCTTTAAACTTCTTCAAAGATTTTTCAATTTACCTTATTAAGTGAACACATTAGCGTCAACTTAATCGTTGGTAAAAGAAAATGATCAACCTATTTTGGATCGATGATTTACAACCTCGATCTCCTTTTCAACCAAAAGGTATGAGACATCTTGCTTTGAATACAAGATACGCATATACCATTAACAATCTAATGGTTTCAAGAGTACTCGATAACTCTTTGCGTTCCTCATTCCAAAATTTAAGGTTTAATCTTGGGTTACCAATTTGAATCTTACATCATCTACATGATATATCATTCTAGTTTGGTTTAGAATATAATCACCTTGTTAATGGGCTAGCCATACATCAACTCGTGGTGTATAGGGTCACAAAAGTGAAAACCTCTTTTGTATCTTAACAAGTTTATATTCTTATTTAGAGTTTATGCACTTAATAATCACAATTAAGTACAACTTTAAATCCAAAAACTAGATTGAGTACACAATTACTCTATCTCTCGACATTATTGTTGCTAGTCGTCATATTCTAATCATCTTATGTGTCGAATACAATGATGAAAACCTCCATTGGTTTCTAATATTGACGAAGTGGTACTAGCAAAATTTATGTTTAATCAAATAAACATTTAAAGAAGAAGGTCCCATTAGATGTCCCACAACTAACTTGTTGATTCTTCAATAATTTGGGGTAGTTTCCTTTCTTGTGTCCAACATTTAAGACAATGAAAACTTTATTGGTCGGGATTGATAGGTTTAGTATCGTCATTTCTCAATAACTTTACTTTTAACATTACCTTGTATCAATTCCATTATTATCTTTACTTCTTGAACCTCGTCTTCATCTTCACGGTTTAAGAGAATGCTCCCACTCATTTCAATGAGTCTTTGCTTTGAGAAGCAAAATTGAATTCATGAAGATTACTCTTCATTTGTTCGTTTTAGTCTTAAAACTTTCATTGAAGTGGTTGCGCTATTTTGGTCAATTTTGATTTCCAACAAATCTATTTACCAAAATTAGAAACAATTCATTATAAGTAGATGTGTTAGTCAAGAATCAAAAACCCGTTTGATAATGAATGACTTTAATCTATACTCTTTACAAGAGATCCTTAGCAATGGTTCATTTGAGGTTTTAGAAGCAAATTAAAATTTGTCTTTAGTTACGATGTTTTAATGGAGATTTTGAAAAATCGAAATGATATCGTATATGAATTGTGGTAAAGAAATAGAACAATATAATAACGGAATAGTGGAAAACTTAACATTTATCGTTTTATTAATACTTGTAAATAACAAGTAAAGCATTTACATAGTGACCTCTACCCAACTATGATAAATGATTCCAAGATCCAAATTCATATTAACTTGGGACACGGTGTGCCGAAATACCCCTCATCAATATAACTCGGTGGATTAACTCTTTAATCGATTCTACTTTTAGAACTCTTGGTCGATAAAATTACATTAATATTTTATCTCTAGCCCGAAACACATCCGGAAATACGTCGTGAATATTTTCGTTGAGTTCAACCCAAATTTCGAATAAATGTGTCCGTGATCCAAACCCATGTCAACTTAGGGCACGGTGTGCCGAAATACCCTTTATTAACATAAATTCGGTGGATAAACATTTATCACCCCACTTCACCAACGTAACAAGGTTTATCTTACGGTAAAAGCGCTCAACTCCCCTTGCTAAACCGGTACTTCATGGGTTTCTAATTTTTGGTAAGGCTAAGTCTCAATTGTTTATTTTAGCGAGAGGTCATGTCAATTTATTATCTATCACGTTTTAAGTGAACTAAAGCGGTGAACTACGATAATTGTAATTGACACGGTCGATAAACTCGATTAAAATGACAATGCATGTTTTAGTTATGGCGATTTAGCGATGCATGTGACATATAAATAAAATGCAAAGCATAAATAAAATAATCCTAGTATGGCCTTCCTAAAATAGAAAAACTATTTAACTATTACATATTCGGAAACCAACTCCATTGGTCCCTTGAACTTCGGTTGAGGCACGCATCTCGAGGTAACACCGTCTTTAATGGATTTCCTTCTTGAGTGACACCGTCTTCAAGGAACTCCGAAATAAATAAATTACATAATAAATTACATAAGTTCCTATTATACATTTGTAATTAAAATAAAATAAATCTATTAAATTACAAAACGGTGATACGAGATCACAATAAATTACAACCAAATCGATATTCCCATACATTTGGGTAATACCCAATTAAAAACTAAGGCCATACTAAGTAAAATTACATAATTCAAAATTACATAAAATAAAATTATGACAATCATAAATAAAATGCAGCATTATAATATGTATGAACATGCCCAATTTTATGCTAAATCGCCTTTAAGGAGCCAATATCGTATATTACACGGTTTTTACGGATTTGCGTGATTCAACGTTTTATAATCACGATAATTACATAAATTCATATTTATGCACTAGTTAATTACCCTAACCTCTTAGGACTCAAAATTAGTCTTCACTAATTACATGACCATAATTAACTCATATTTCTAAAATTGTTCATTAATGGACTTAAAATTGTAATAAAATGCTATAAACTTCAAATAAATCACAAAAATTTCAAATAAATTCAAAATTTAAACTCATGAACATTCTGGAAAAAAAAATACCATGACACTCATAATGTTCAAAAACTTAGGTTAAAAATTTCGAAAGTTATCGGGAAAAACATTGTTGCGGTTTATCGGATTTATCAATAAAAATCATAAAAACATGAGAAAAATTATATTCATAAACTTTTCTATTTTAGATCTGAAAAAGATAATAAAATGCAACATGTGACGTTTTTCCGTAGTCATGAAGTATGTTTTAGCAATTATTCACTAATTAAGTTACTATTTATGCTATTTTTCATCAAAAATCCATAAATCATGCATGAAGACTTCATTATAGCCTATTATTTTACACACATCTTGTAAAATTGCATGTGACAACATACTAAATTTCTATGACCATATTCGAAATATTTCTCATATTAACCTATTTTTCATCTAAATTCAATTTTTAACATGAAAAATCCATATTTCGAGCATAAGAACTCATACAATTATGAAACTTTCCAGATCATCTAAAAATAATATATGTGAAAACATATCCAAAAACCACTGGAAAATTCGAAGTTTAGCTAATTTTCGTCCAAAAATGACATTTTTATCATAAAAATCACATTTTACTGCCAATATTATATAAAATGAACAATAAAAATCCATAAATTAACAAAATTAACCTAAAACATTTTAGGACCAGAAACTTTAACATGCATAATAAATTTCGTGATATTTCATAATAAACACAAATTTATAAGTTTTGTTTGTTAATCATATAACTCGGAAAAACAATAACCGATTTGCATACAAACAACCATGGCTCTAGATACCGATTGAAGGAAAAATAGATCTATATACTAACATATTCATATATGTTTTATTTTAATTTGTCATAAAATTAATTAGTGATCTTATGCATGCAAACTAAAACAAAAGAGATAAGAAAATCAATTTTCTCACCAATTAAATTTCGGTCAAATGGGCACCAACAAGATCTCCTTCTTGTTAGTTCTTGAGCTTTCCAATATTGGATGAACATACATGACCTCAAAATAGAAGCCCTCCAATTAGTAACACCCAAGACTATCCCTTAAACCCACAAACTAATATGTACTAGATATTTATATTGTGGTTTACCTTAATATTGATTACTAATACTCATATATTACATTGATAATTTTAGTAATCTTTTGAACAAATTTTAATAAAAAATTCATCCTTTTTGATGAAGATTAAAGAGAGAATAATTCATGAACTTTTGCATGTGTTTTGAATGGTAGAGTGTGATAGAAAATAAAAGAACAAAAGCACTCATCAAGTAGTGAGGCCACACGGTTTTTGGTGAGGCAAGGGACCAATATATGGTCCTTCACTTTTCTTTTTGTTCTTTTCTATACCTTAGACTTGTAAGGCTAGTTGTAGGTTAGTGATCATTAGCTTATTTTATCTCATAAAATAATTCACCCACTAACTCCCTTTACACTCTTATTTCGGTCCATCTATATAAAATGGACTACCATTTTATTTTTGTCAATTTGTCATTTGTCACACAATATGTCACATGTAGTATGATACATGTTACTAATTAATTAAATGCATATTTATCAAATAAATATCATTTTATAAATTAATTAAATTACTTTCAACAAATTGACTAGTGATACTTGATCACATAAATAAAATGGGTCATATAATTATAATTCACAATATCTTGTAATTATAATCAAACATTCATTCTTATCTTTATTGTTTCTCAAACAATAAACAATTTTAGTAATAGAGCATTTTATTTACTAAAATAAATCTTATTTAATCCCATTACAATAAGATATCAATATTCTCTCTCTCAAATTGAATTGTTCAATATTAAGGAATTAATTAATCTGTATCGGTATACAATTAATTAACCTTTTCAATTAAGGGAATCGTCCTTTAGGTGTGACCTCAAGGGATCAACTGATCACCACCGTCGCACGACAGTAATGTCAAACTCTAGTCAGCCAATCATTACCGATATGTGTGGACAAGTTGACTATATATATTATGTATCATCCCTTCCGTATTCTTGTAATGAGATTTAATAATGATATTTAAATCATGTGATCGCACTATTGTTGAGGACACATTTCCCAACAAACGCTCCACCTTGACTCGTGAGGAAAGTAAGACGGTCACCATGTGGGAACACTTCCCCACGGATTGCCTTCAATTCCCGTTCAAAACCCACTAATCTCTTATCCATCGCTTCCATCCAAGAATACACCCGAGAAGCATCCAAACCCGACTCAAAAGACCGGGACGGTTCAACACGTGACAATACCGTAGCCAAGTTGGTTGAATGCTCCTCAAACTTCTCCATTAAACCACTCATAAACCCTTCTAATTTCGCCTCCATAGCTCCCAAACCCGAATCACCCGAGGTTTTCTCAACATCCTTAACAAGAAGTAACTAGGGTCCATCAATAACAAGATCCATAAGCTTGATCAACCGATCACACAAGCAATCCCGTGCACTTACACCGTAACTATCCCGTCCCACCACTTGTTTTATCTCCAACAACCGAGACACCCACATCCCATATGGTAAGTCGATTGTTGTACTTAATTTCTCCTTGGTAACCGTGAAACTCAATTGAATGATACGATGCAACACAAGACTAGCCAAATTCACTTTTTGTCCCTCCAACCACGAATAGACTACAATAGCCTCATAACTCGAAACTTTATCACGACCTCCTCTCCTCGGCACAACCGTGTTCCAAATAAAGTTCAAGAGGAACTTGATTTTTGCCGAGAGAGGACGAACCACAATATTACCTCCGTCCGTCCCTACCTCCTCAAAATACCTTTTAACTAACATCTCCTTTTCACTCACCACATTAGACCATTCAAGACTCGGATTAACTTCAATTCCGTCATCGGGAACCGAAAATGCAGAGCAAAAATCCGAAACAGAGACCGTCACATCAACCCCATTAACCACCGCATGCAAGACTCCCTTCTTAATTGACACACTAGCAAAGAATTGAACCACTTCAACCGGATAAATATGACCCGAAAACTGACTAATGTGACTCCACCCTTAAAAATCAAGAAAATCAACAAAGAACTTAAGAGCGGGAACATTAATGAACCAAGATTTCGGATAGTACCTTCCTCCATGAATAGAATACCTCAAAACACGAGTAACAAGGATGCTTTCGTCATGAGTAAGCCGAACACGATTTAACCCTTCCTTTGTTGCGGCTTTCGAAACATCCCGAAGCAAGGTACGAGCAACACTGTTCCGAACAATAACCTCGGGTTCCTCCATATCTTCACCTTCATCAACAACTACCTTATTTTTCCCTTTAAAAAGACGGCGTCTTTTACCCTTGGACATCGACGCGTCCCGACCACGAAACAGGGGCGTAGTTGGGTTTGGTTTAGGTGAAGGAAAATTAGTGGAATTATGATCATTTGATGGTAGTAGTGATGATGGTTTGTGAAAGTGACGGCTTTGTTGATGGCAAGTTGAGGATCGGGTTTTTGCATGGTTAGGATTCATTATGATGGTGATAGTTGAATAAAGGAAGTGATGGTGGTGGTTGTGTAAAGAGGATGATGGTAAATATTTTGAGAAGAGAAAAAGTAAGGCAAGTGGGTTGTGGGTATGGTGTACAGGGCAAAGGGAGGGGTAATTATAGGACTAGGGTTAGATGAAATATGGCAAGTGGCATCCTAGTCTATGATAAAAAGGGTGTGATTTATTTTGGGAAGTAGCAAATAGTGATAGGAGTTATGGTAGGTATAGGAGATTTAGGTGATAAAATTTATATAGTAAGAGATAAAATTTAGGAAGTAAAATTGTATATGGAAAGCTAGCCGTGTAACATGGAAGACGATTTTAAGGAAATTTGTATGTGGATTGGAAAGACAAAAGATACGGTGTGTCATATTTATTTTATAAGGAATTAAGTTTGTATAAATAATAAAATTCTAAATAACAAATAGAAATTTATAACAAATATATATTCCTATAACGATATTATTCATGCAACGCAATATACGGACACAGTCATACAATCTTAACTTAACTAGTCAGTCATAGGAAAATTGAACGTGTATAGAAACTTAGGTACCACTGATTAAACCAATTTCCAACCGTGAAGTCTCAAATCGTTCTCTAGCTAATGATTTTGTCAAAATGTCTGCCCATTGTTTTTCAGTACTACAAAATTCAAGCTTTATATTCCCCTTCTCAACATGGTCTCGAATAAAATGATGTCTTATTTCAATGTGTTTGGTACGTGAATGTTGTGCGGGATTTTTAGAAATAATAATTGCACTAGTATTATCACATAAAATAGGAATACATCCTACATCAATACCATAATCACGTAATTGTTGCTTAAGCCATAATAATTGAGTACATACCAGTCCTGCAGCGATGTATTCGGCTTCAGCAGTTGAGAGGGCAACCGAATTTTGCTTCTTCGAACCCCACGTAATAATACACAGTCCGACAAATGTAGCGACACCCGACGTACTTTTTCTGTTTAGAGAACATCCTGCATAGTCAGCATCAGAATAACCGACTAGATCAAAATTACACTCCAACGGATACCACAAATATAGATTGGCCGTTCCAATTAAGTATCGTAAAATTCGTTTTACGGCCGTCATATGCGATTCTTTGGGAGATGATTGATATCTCGCACAAACGCATACGCTTAACATAATATCGGGTCTACTTGCGGTCAAATATAATAGTGACCCAATCATCCCACGGTAAGTAGTTTCATCAATTGATTTTCCGTCTTCATGCAATGTCAATTTCTTGTTCTCGACCATTGGAGTAGGCATAACATGAGAATTTTCCATCCCAAATTTCCGAATTAATTCTTTAATATATTTTTGTTGATGGATTTTAATGCCTTCTTCAGTATGTTGTATTTGCAGACCTAAGAAGAATTTTAACTCTCCCATCATACTCATCTCGAACTCGGAGGTCATTAACTCAGAAAAGTATTTGCACAAAATTCGGTTGGTAGATCCAAAGATAATATCATCGACGTATATTTGAACAACTAAAAGGTAAGATTCCTCGGATTTTAGAAATAGGGTTTTATCAACAGATCCTCTACTGAATCCACTGTCAAGTAGAAACTTGGATAACATGTCGTACCAAGCCCTAAGTGCTTGTTTCAATCCATATAGGGCCTTATCTAACTTGAAGACGTGATCTTCAAATTTGCTATTTTTAAATCCGGGAGGTTGTTCAACGAAGACTTCTTCCTGTAAATACCCATTCATAAATGTTATCTTGACGTCCATCTGGAAGAGCTTCATTCCTTTATGTGCAGCGAAGGCTATTAGAAGTCTAATAGCTTCAAGACGAGTGACAGGTGCGAAGGTCTCGTCATAATCTATTCCTTCTTGTTGATTATAACCTTGGACCACCAATCTTGCTTTGTTTCTGACAATGACTCCGGCATCATCTAGTTTGTTCCTAAAGACCCACCTTGTTCCCATGACTGAACGATCTTTTGGTCTAGGAACTAAATGCCAAACCTTGTTTCTTTCGAACTGTTGTAGCTCTTCTTGCATAGCTATAATCCAATCAGATCCAGTAAGAGCTTCATTGATATTTCTTGGTTCGATCATGGATAGAAAAGAGTAGAAAGAGCAGAAGTTATTCAAGGATCGTCTTGTTTGAACACCCTTCTTAATATTCCCTAGAATATTGTCCATAGGGTGTCAGCTCTTGTATTTCCACTTTGTTGAAGTACTTGGTTCTTCATCATTATTTGAGCTTGACCCAACTTCATTTGGATCGGAATTGGAGGAAGTTCCCCCTGAATCAAATCCGGGTGTTGTATTAGAGCCGATTATAGCCTCGGACTCTACACCTTGATTTGGATTCAATGTTATAGTAACATCATCTATAACATTGGTTTGGGAATCCTTATTTTGAGTCAATGTTATAGTATCAACAACTATAACATTGGTTTTCTCCTTTTTATCTTTTGAGGAACGATCAAGTTCATCATTCGTTCCCTCAATCTTATTATCCTCCAATTCTAGTTCCGGGGGATCGTCCCTTGAAAGACGGAAGTCGGGTTCATCCAAGTCTTCTTCCTCATCCTTTACAGGCTTATCAACTACGTTATCCTCGTCAAAGATGACATGGACACTTTATTCAATACAAAGAGTTATTTTATTGAAGACTTTGTAAGCCTTGCTATGATCTGAATATCCTATGAAAATCGCCTCATCACTCCTAGGGTCGAACTTACTTAACCGGTTTTTACCGTTGTTATGAACAAAGCATTTACTCCCAAAGCAACAGAGATGAGAGATATTAGGTTTTTGACCTCTAAGGAGTTCGTAGGGAGTTTTCTTAAGAATAGGTCGAATCATAGCACGATTATGGATGTAACAAGAAGTACTAATGGCTTCAGCCCAAAAGTTACGAGGTAAACCACTACACAAAAGCATTGTACGTGCCATATCTTCTAAAGTTCTATTCATACGTTCAACAACACCGTTTTGTTGAGGAGTTCTTAGTGAATAAAAATTATGCCCTACACCATTAACTCTACAATATTCTATGAAGGCTTGATTGTCAAATTCGGTGCCATGATCCGTACGAATAGATACAAGATTAGTCTTATATTTGTTTTGAACTCGTTACATAAGACAATCAAATTCATCAAACGTTTCATCTTTTGAATGAAGGAAGATAGGCCATACATACCTTGAGTAATCGTCTACAAGATCAAAGACGTACCTGGAACCTCCTCTATTTCTTACCTTCATTGGTCCACATAAATACATGTGTACTAATTCAAAGGCTTGATTTGTGCTTATTACTCTTTTTGGTTTAAACGATGATCTCACTTGTTTGCACCTAGCACACGTGTCACACATCCTTTCTTGGTCGAACTTGATCTTAGGTAACCCTTCAACCAAGTCCCACTTTTTGAGTTAGTTCATGGTTAGTGAGCTAATGAGACCAAATCGTTTATGCCATAGACAAGGATCATCAAGAGTAACTTTCATGCAAGAAAAACAGTTAGTAGGCACAGCATTTAAATCTACCATATAAACATTTCTTTTCCTGTGGCCTTCAAGAATAACGTTGCTAGTTCCTTCAATAATAATGCGACAACTATCAGTATGAAAAACTAATTTGTTACCTTTGTCGCATAGTTGAGATATGCTTAGCAAGTTATGTTTTAGACTGATGCGTGTCCTAAATATGATTTTTACACCCCATTTTACACGCATTTCAGAGCTCAAATGTGTAGTTCTATGCTACTATTTGCCCCATTTCGTCTACTTTCGTATTTTTATGTAATATTACAGATTTATGCGGAAATGAGTAGATTTTGAGCTAAATCCGTCCCCGAGTACCTTGCACTGCATTTGACGTAAAGTATTTACTCATGGATCTTGATTCTCTACAAACTCCATTCGGTATTCTCCTGCTCTTATTCAGTTTCATTGCTTATATTTCGTTAATAGTACAGAATTGCTAGTTAGTTTCCCGAAGCCGATTATCGTTTATTGTTATTTGTTGTTTAACTATTTCAAGCATTAATCTAGCAGTTTTATTCATTAATATTGTTGTTGTTTTTATCAATATCATGAGTAGCTAAATTCATCGTGCTAGGATGTAGGGAATCTGTAGGTTAGGCGGCATTAAAATTGGTACGACCTAAATCGCACGCCGGTCGATCGACTGGGTTCCCTAATCGATCGACTGGCCACGTGAGCTGTGTTTCGTTTTAATTGTTTTAATTGTTACATTTGACGAATCGAATGCATGCGACTAGTTGAATGCTTAGTATATGACCGACCCATTAGATCGAAAGATAGGGAAAGTTGTTAGACTACCAATTAAAATGACTAAACTATGCTAAGATCGAAAGATAGGTAAAGTTTAGATTTTTAGTCACTTTTCAGGACGAGAGTCAGTACTAGTGATATTAGGGACCCGTAGCGAGATCGAAAGATGCTACTTGTTAGGAGTGGACCGAGAGGACCTCTTATTTTCCCGACTCACGTGATTTGGTTTAGACCTACCTAGCCGCTGCCGCCGAAACTACAGTGAACCGACCATCTTAATACCCCTTTTTATTATTTGATTTAATCTATTTCTTTTATTAGCTCGTTTATTTGCCATTAGTTTTAGACCAATTCAACTCAAAGCCCCCCCACACAATTGTTACCTTAGACTGAAATTAGACAACTAATAATTACATCTGCCTCTCTGTGGTTCGACCCTGCTACCGCTATCTATAGTTGTAGTTAGGAATTATAAATTTATTTTTGGTGCACACAACGACGGGCATCAAATTTTGGCGCAGTTGCCGGGTAGGCAATTGTTCTAATTTTTAGTTCTTTTATTTTAGTCTGTTTCTTAGTTTAAGGGACATTCGTTCCTTAAGCTCTTCTCATATTCTTTTTATACTTTTCTCTTATGCGCAGGTCACAGGGTGGTGAATTAGTACCGTTCAATCCTGAGATTGAGAAGACTTTGCGCGAGTTGAGACGATCATCGAGGATATTGCCGACAGAGGAAGAGCTGAGTACTCTGTCCAGTTACTACAAGAACGAGCTGTTCGAGGAGGATCCACCTTCATCTCCTATTTCTACTTCATCAGCTGAGACCGCCACTTCTCCAGATTTTCTAGAGATGGCTGAAGAAGCAACTATAGCAAGTCACTCTGAGCCGACAGCTGCAAATCTATATAAAGGGTTCGAATTACCGGGAGCTGATAGAAAATTAGAACCGAATCCTTCTTATATCAACTTGGTTGAGAGAAACCAATTAGGGGGAGCTGCAAATGAAGATGCTGCCAAGCATATGGATATATTTATTGATTATTGCTGCTCTATAGCCCTGGCGACCGGTGTGACCCAGGACCAGGTGAAGGAGACAATATTTATATTCTCACTTCGTGATGCTGCAAGGGAGTGGTACAGAGACCTGGACCGAGCTGCTAATGGGATCACCGACTGGAATTCTTTGGCCTTGGCATTTTACAAGAAATATTTCTCTGCCTCGAAGACGAATGCTATTAGAGCTCAGATCACGAGCTTTAAATAGGGTCCTGATGAGAACTTTCATGAGGCATGGGTCCGTTTCAAGAAGCTGGTGCGAACCATTCCGCATCATGGGTTTGAGAAATGGAGCTTAGGCAATCAGTTCTACAATGGGCTCTATGACGATCAGAGAGCTATCCTGGATGCGGCAGCTAGTGGCCGATTCCAGGAGAATATGGGAGAAACTAAGGGGTGGAAAATCATTGATGACTTGGCCACCCATAAAGCTGAGTATGGAAATTCCAGGGGAAATCAAAGGAGAGCTGCTGAATCTCCTTCTGTAGCTGCATTAGAGGCTCTCACGGCGAGATTTGATAAGTACGAGTTAGGGGGAGCTTCAAAAGGAGGGATTTACCATGTAAACGTTGTTTCAGACGGTCCTTTTGTCTGCAAAAGATGTGGGGCTGAGGGACATGTTTCAGACAACTGTCCTAATCCCTTTGAGTCATGTGCTGCCTTTCAACATTATAGGCAGACAAACACTTACTATGAGCCGAATGTCCATCCGAATCGAGGTGGAGCACCTAAATGTCTTGAATCCGACTCAACCTCCACAGTTGACGCAACACCTAATTATGTGCCCCTCATAAGCAACAACAGTTCCAAAGCCTCCATATGTCCCTCAGCAGCAACAACAATCCCAAAATTCTGAGTTTGCCGAACTGAAGAACTTGTTGCTGAAGGAGTTCCAAGCTAGAGAGGCCGGGATGAAGATGTTGGAGAGCCAAATTGCCCAATTGGCTAGGAAGAATACAACTCGAGCTCCGAGACATTTACCGACTCAAACGGACCAAAATGAGACTCTTAATGCCATTACTTTGAGGAGTGGGTCTACCCTTGAT
Organism: Silene latifolia; assembly: GCF_048544455.1. Lineage (NCBI taxonomy): Eukaryota > Viridiplantae > Streptophyta > Magnoliopsida > Caryophyllales > Caryophyllaceae > Silene > Silene latifolia. Next base: position 10,365,389 of record NW_027413123.1, read on the forward strand.
GGCCCCGCTATGGTCGAGGACATTGCTGAAAAAGATGAGGCGGAACCGAGTCAGAAGAAAGCTGGAACGAACAGTGGAAAGAAAAAGACGATCACAGGTATGTCGTCGATCGATCGACATACCCCCGATCGATCGGTCCGCGACAACGAAGCTACTCTTCCTGTAGAAGTCAGTCGATCGACTGACCAACCTGGTCGATCGACTGACAGTGCTGCTGAAAGTGATTCTTTTCGTCCTCCAATGCCTAATAACTTGAGGGATCACTTGTTTCGGGGTACTACTGCCCCGAAAATATTGAGGCCAAACCCGGCTGCTGATGGGTCCTTTCCGGTTCCGAAATACGACCCTTTGTCGATTAATGGTTCACATTTGAGACGGTCTGAAGAAGGGTCAAGCTACAACAAGGAGAAGGTTGTGGACTTTCGGCCCTAAGTCCACCGTCAGGCATGAGAGATTTAGAAGAGAGGGCTAAGTTACTTCTTACAGCCCCTTATCCAGAGAGATTAGTGCCAACGAAGGAACAAGTATCATTTAATAAGTTTGAAAATGTTATCCGTAGCTTAAATGTACAAGTTCATTTTCTTGAGTTAGTAAATCAAGTGCCTGCTTATATGAAATTCATGAAGCAACTCTTGTCTAAAAACAAGTCACTTGAAATTGTGCACACTATCGTAATCACTGAGGAGTCATGCTCTTATTTGACCCATACTGCACCCCTTAAGCTAGAAGACCCAGGTAGTTTTTCAGTCCCATGTAATACTGGCACCTTTTCTATTGAGAAAGCCTTATGTGACCTAGGAGCCAGTATTAGTGTAATGCCTTTGAGTCTTGCTAGGAAGTTGAAGTTGAATAGGTTTGCAGTCACGAACATGACAGTACAGATGGCTGATCATTCTGCGGTCCAGCCAATAGGAGTCTTAGAGGACATTCCCGTGCAAATAGGGAAGTTCTTCTTCCTTGTTGACTTCGTGGTACTAGATATGCCCGAAGATGCCCGCATTCCTATTATTCTAGGTAGACCATTCCTGCACACTGCTGGTGCAATAATTGATGTTGGGTTGGGTACTTTGACCTTTAAGGTAGGGAAGCACTCCATTGTCTTTGCCCAGACAACTAGGAAGAAAGACCCCATGTGGCCCGTCACTTGCAATACGGTTTCTGAAAAGAAATCTTATTTTATACTTCCTGATATGCCTATCTCCACCCCAACTCCTATTGTGACACCTCCGCCCCAGACTGGGAGTAAAGTGGAGGAAGATTCTTCTGTTTTAGATATTACAGGAGTTGGTTTGGGGAAGGAAGAGCCGCATGTTGCTCCAGCTGTGAAGGAGCCAATAGTTCAAAGAGGCGGTCTAGGATGCCTTAGCTATGGCACGGATGAGGAGCCCGAAGATGAGTCAACCAAAGCAACGGAGTCTGATCTGGATTCCGACGAGTCCTAAGAGGTCATTGAATGGAAAGATGTCCGACATGTTGATCCGTTGAGCTGCGGATGCTGGAGCTGAGAAGAGTGCAGCTGAGAAGATGAGCACTATTGAGGCTACCTCTTGTAGCCAGAAGCCGTCCAAGTGGGCCATTCCGTGACCGTTCTTGATCAACTATTAGTTGATCGCATGCTTTTTCAAACTTTCATTTTTATTGCTTTTTAAGACTTTTTATTGTTTTCGTGTGCGCGAGACTTCGCTCTTTTACGTTTGCTTAGGATTTTAAACACTTTAGTAGGTTACTTTGGGTTTTGCGCAATTTTGGGCGCGTTATTATGTGTGTTTGCAGGTTTATAGACCATATTAGCTCAAGTTCTCGAGCTAATTCGAAGAAATCAGAAAATTACAGCAGTATTTTCAGTCGATCGACCGCCTACCCTGGTCGATCGACTGAGGTGCGACTTCCAGGAGCTTGTTCTGTTCATTTTCGATCGATCGTCTGCTATATGGTCGATCGACCGTTGTCGCATTCTTGCACTGTTCACGACCTTTCTCCTGCTGTGTTTGGTCGTTTTGCGGAATTGAGGGAGTCTTTCCTTCTCTTTATTTTCCGACATAATTCTGTTTTCTTCCAATCTTAATTTTTGCACATAATTACCGCTTCCACATCGCTTTCTCGGTTTTATGCGTGGTATTGTTGTCTTTTCAGGTACTTATTGGTACCACTGCTGGCTACTGAAACCTCCTAGCTCACACTGGTTTGGGGAGGTTTCCTTTTGATGCGCTTAAAGTCTTGTGAGTTTCCGAGTCCTTTCTTTATGTCAATTTTAAATTTTTATCTCGCAAAATCCCAATTTCCTTTGCTTCTTTATACATGATTTTGCACAATGAGGACATTGTGCGATTTGGTTTGGGGAAGGGTTTTGCGTTGCATTTCATATGTTTTTGCATTCACGTTTACATTTTGTCTTGCTTTGTTGTTTAATTTCTCCGATATTTACAGAAAATTCAAAAAAATTAATAATTTCAACAAAATTCAAAAAATGCACGTTTATTTTAGCATATAGGTTGAGTTGGAACGGTAGTATTTCAATGATGACATTGCATTAGCATCTGTTTTATCGCCTAAGCCTTGCTAATTGACATGTTATTAGTAGAATCAATTGCATAGTCTACGAGTTTTCGTTATAATTCCTGCTGGACTTTGGACTTGACTTAGAAATTTGGCAAACTGCATCATTTTCTGAGTTATTAGAGCTTATAACAGGTGTCATCTATGACCAGTTTATCTAGGATGTGAGTAGTTACTCCGTGTGAGTCATGTTTCATTAATTTGCATAAATATGAACTTAATCTGCTTAATACCTGTGTGCATTCGGTTTGTGGTTTGTTGACACATGTGGTAGAGGTCCCCTTTTTCTCATCTTACCCATAAGCTCCACACTGCCAAAAATAGCCTTTTTGTCCCGTTTACTACATCCTACATTTAGCCTACCCTTGTCAAGCTAGAAGTTTAGTTTTTGGGATTGTTACTACGTTTTTGGTGGCATATGCTCATTTTGAGATGTTGTTGAGAAAATGGAAGAGGAAAGAAAGGAACAAAAAAAAAGAAGAAAAATGATTCGAAAAAGAAAAAGAGAGTACTGTACTGTAGACGTGGTCGATCGACTGACCATCCTGGTCGATCGACTGGCGTCCGTGAAGGAAAAGAAAAATCAATTCGCATAATTCAAAGTCTTTTTTATATGGCGATTTTTGCTCCCATGTTGCAATTATATCTTATGGGGAGTTGATTGATTAATTATTATGGAAATTGCGAGATTTGTGCTTTTGATTAGCACCGGGTTTTATCGTTGATTATGAGCAAGAAGTTGGATATTGTCATATGGCTTTGTTGGGTACTAGCTTGATCACCTGTACCTCCACACTCCCATAATTATCGTTGCCTCTTCTTACCCATTACCTCACATATCCATATATATACCTCGGCATGTGTCATGGTCATTTGTTTGGTTGGAATGCATATGTACGGTTGTAGATATTATTTTCATATTATATTACAGGCATGTTCTTGTAGGTCGTAGTTAGGTGAGAGTCATTAAAAAATGAATTCTTTCTATCTTTCACATATATTCACCAGTATTTATTGAGTGATTTGAGCGACCCGTGAGAGTCCAATTTGATAAGTCTCTATAGTTGACGGTTCAGCAGTTTTTGACGACTACATAACTCGTTTGCATGATTCACATTTCTAATTGATTGTTGGTTGTTGCATTAAATTGGTTTAGGCTTTACTTGTGCATTTCGCTCTGAGATTGAACTCGTTCCATTATGTTTTTAGGATCGAGTCTAGTTCTTGCTTAGGGACAAGCAAGTGTTTGGTTTGGGGAAGTTTCATGCGTGTCCTAAATATGATGTTTTACACCCCATTTTACACGCATTTAAGAGCTCAATTGTGTAGTTCTATGCTACTATTTGCCCCATTTCGTCTACTTTCGTATTTTTATGTAATATTGCAGATTTATGCGGAAATGAGTAGATTTTGAGCTAAATCCGTCCCCGAGTACCTTGCACTGCATTTGACGTAAAGTATTTACTCAAGGAACGAGCTTGGTGCGCATTTCGAGGTCCAAAAGACAAATCCAAGAGAATTTAGAAGTCAAATATCAGCTAAAGCAGTCGATCGACCGCTACCTATGGTCGATCGACCATACCACGACTTCCAGGTGCCACTGTTCAGAGCCTACCAGTCGATCGACCGGCCTCATTGGTCGATCGACCAAGTCGCTAATGTGCGTGAATTAATAGAACGAGGAATAGGAAGCCCATAGTAGTTAGGTTTTGGAAATAAGAACTACGTTGTATTCTATATAACGTATGCTAGGTTTTGAGAACAGGGATTCAGTTTTTATCAAGCTTTTAATCAAGTTTTATTATCAGAAATTCTTTAGGATTCTTTAGTTTATAATCTTTTACATTCAATAAAAGTTACTTTGGCATTCGGGTTCTTGGATCTTGATTCTCTACAAAATCCATTCGATATTCTCCTGCTCTTATTCAGTTTCATCGCTTATATTTCGTTAGTAGTATAGAATTGCTAGTTAGTTTCCCGAAGCCGATTATCGTTTATTGTTATTTGTTATTTAACTATTTCAAGCATGAATCTAGTAGTTTTACTCATTAATATTGTTGTTGTTTTTATCAATATCATGAGTAGCTAAATTCATCGTGCTAGGATGTAGGGAATCTGTAGGTTAGGCGGCATTAAAATTGGTACGACCTAAATCGCACGCCGGTCGATCGACTGGGTTCCCTAGTCGATCGACTGGCCACGTGAGCTGTGTTTCGTTTTAATTGTTTTAATTGTTACATTTGACGAATCGAATGCATGCGACTAGTTGAATGCTTAGTATATGACCGACCCATTAGATCGAAAGATAGGGAAAGTTGTTAGACTACCAATTAAAATGACTAAACTATGCTAAGATCGAAAGATAGGTAAAATTTAGATTTTTAGTCACTTTTCAGGACGAGAGTTAGTACTAGTGATATTAGGGACCCGTAGCGAGATCGAAAGATGCTACTTGTTAGGAGTGGACCGAGAGGACCTCTTATTTTCCCGACTCACTTAATTTGTTTTAGACCTACCTAGCCGCTGCCGCCGAAACTACAGTGAACCGACCATCTTAGTACCCCTTTTTATTATTTGATTTAATCTATTTCTTTTATTAGCTCGTTTATTTGCCATTAGTTATAGACCAATTCAACTTAAACCCCCCACACAATTGTTACCTTAGACTGAAATTAGACAACTAATAATTACATCTGCCTCTCTGTGGTTCGACCCTACTACCGCTATCTATAGTTGTAGTTAGGAATTATAAATTTATTTTTGGTGCACACAACGACGGGCATCATAGACCATCCACGAGATAAACGTCACTGATCACGTGAGACTTAGAGATTCCGATTTTGCCAACGCCAATTACTTTTCCCTTTTTGTTGTCCCCAAACGTCACTTTTCCTCCGTTGAAGGGCTTGAGTGAAAGAAACAGGTTCTTATCTTCGGTCATGTGTCTTGAACATCCACTATCAAGATACCATTGATTGTTTTCTTTCACTTCTTCCTGCAGAAAGGATTAGATACAATTTTTAGGTACCCAAGCTATGTTGGGTCCCTTAAGATTATTTACTCTATATACTAAATCCTTTCGAATCCACACTTGTCTAATAACCGTTTTTCTAACTCTTGGTTTATTATGCTTTGGAGGAGTTCTTGGGTTAGGGTTTTCTCTTGATCTAGGAACTTCTCTAGGTCTTTCATGACTATTTCCCTTCTGAATAGGTCTACTAGGTTGAGATCGACAAGGGTTTTGTGAGGTGCTAGGTTTCTTGCTATAGTCAAAGGCCATGTCATAGAACCAACGAAATTTATTGTTCCTTTATTCGTTAGGTTCATTAATGGGGGTTTCATCATTCTCGTCAACCGTGTCAACAGTTTTAGCATCGTCGGCATTTTTTCGTATATCATGAGCCTTTTTGACACAATTGATTTGGATGTGACCCGTATTACCACAGTAATTGCAAATCAGGTATTCAGGAAGATCAGCATACTTCCTTTTTCTGAAATCAAAATTCGAAGGTGTTGATTTGCATTTAGAGTGATCTCTATGGCTGTAGCACTCATGTCCTAACCCCATCTTCATATTATTGTCAGATTGTTCGGTTAGGAAATTTAGGACTTTTGTGCTACCTTCCCACTTATCATGGACCTTTCTAGCATGAAGAAGTAGGTCTTTTAGGGTTTTAATTTCCTCTTGACATTTTGTGTGATCTACATCATTGTCCTTTTTAAAGTTGTCACGAAAGTCTTGGAATCGTTTGTTAAGAATGAACACAACATCGGTGTGTTGTTTCTTAACATTGATCATATCGGTCTTAGATTGTTTTAATTGCATTGAAAGAGAATTTATCTCTTTTTTTTGGTCTAAGACCACTTCTTCATCAGATGTGACCCTAGTTTCCAAAAGTTCTTTGGCTTTTCTAAGTTATAAAGTTATAGCTTCATTAGCTATAACTTTGGCTTGAAGGTGGTTGATGTTAAGCTTTAGGTCTGAAGTTATAGCTTCATTAGCTATAACTTTGGCCTCGAATTCCTTCTTTTCAGCCATAGTAGAATCTAACGTTGTTGCTTTCTTAGCTATAACCTTAGATTTCAACTTCTTAGCTTTAGCCTTGAGAGTATGATTCTCTTCCGCGATTTCGAGAATCTGTTCCTTCAGATCTTTCAATTCCAAGTCGTGTTCGTGACACTTATCAAGAGATTGTTCAAAGAATTCAATTAAAGCACTTTTAGACAATTTCTTAAAGCGTTTTTTAAGCTCAAGATAACTTACCTCTTCATCGTCATCTTCTTCTGATTCTCCGAGAAAGCAATAGTTTGAGTGAGAGTTTGTGCTTTCATCGTCACTGTCGGAGATTAGGTCAAGACTAATGCTGCTAAGACAAAGGTTAGCAACTTCGTCGTCTTTAGATTCCTTGTCATCTTCTGAGTCAAGGTCTCCCCAACACGAAGCCATCATAACTTGTTTGAATTCTCTCTTTGTCTTCTCACGTTTTCTCTTGTCCTTAATCTTTTCCCATGTTGGACAATCCTTGATCATAAGACCAGATTCTCCACACTTGAAGCAACCTCTATTTGCGAAGGACGACTTTGATTCAGTAACCTTTTTGTTGAATGACTTGTTGTTGTTGTTGTTATAGGATGATTTTGTTTGTTTGTTTCGAAATATCATATTTTTGAAACAGCGTGCAAACAGAACAGTTTCATCCTCTAGTTCAGAGTCAACTTCTTCGCTTTTTAAGGCCATACTCTTATTTCGGCTCGGTTCAGTGTCATCTTTGTTAAGAGTAAGTCCAAGGGCCATGAGAGCACCAATGAGTTTTTGATACGATAGGTTTTCAAGATCTTGTGATTCCTCCATTGCAGTGACTTTAGCACGCCACTTCTTAGTCAGGCTCCTAAGAACCTTTCTAGCAATGTCCTCAGTACTGAATTTCCTACCTAGGTTTTTCAGTTCGTTTATGATGCTTGAAAACCTTGCGGACATACTATATAGGGACGCATTAGGCTCCATAATGAATAGCTCATATTTTTGCATAAGCAAATCCATTCGGTGCTTCCTAACAATGGAAGTACCTTCATAAGCTAGTTCAAGTCCATCCCATATCTCCTTGGCCGTAGAGCATGAAGAAAACCGATCAAACTCTGTAGAAGTCAATCCGTTTTGCAGGAGACTTATTGCTTTGGAGTTCTTTTCGGCCTTTTTGTAATCGTCCTCGATATAGTCCTCTTCTTTATTTTCATAGGTAGTACCTTCCTCGGATGCTACAAGAATTTTGTGCGGTCCGTTTTGGATAATCCTCCAGCACTCCCAATCGTGACCTTTCACATAGTGAGTCATCATGTTTTTCCATAATCCATAATTCTTCCCATCAAAAACGGGACACTTGAGATATTTGAAATCCATTTATCACGTGATAGGCAGCGGAATATAAAACAATAAGATAAATGAAATACAAGATAGATCAGCCTCTTTGCGGTTAAGCACTCAAGAGCACGAGGCTCTGATACCAATTGAAGAGTCTATTGATCCAAAATACTCAAGAGGGGGGGGTTGAATTGAGGATTTAAAACTTTTGAAAGCTTTTTCGATTATGTGTATGTAATTGATTGATTATTTGAAGTTTATTGATTAAACTTTAACTAATCAACTAGTGAATGTAAAACGAAATAAACGAACGAACGAAAGAACGAGGAGACACACGGTTTTTGAAGTGGTTCAGTTTCATAAGTCGAAACCTACGTCCACTATTCTCGATTAATAAATTTAGTACCTTTCTACGGATTATAAATTTACTAACCCAACTCGTACAACTAACTCTAGCTGTAACTCAATGAGTACCGTTAAATACTCGAGTGACTAACTTACTCTAATACGAAAGCACTAATGATTCTAACAAAGGTTCACGTTAATGAACAAGTAAGAAATCAACTAAGCACTATTATCTTATTACGATGAAAATAAGAACGAGTATACGAGTTTAAAACACACGACCTTTCAAAATAACAAATCGGTTTTTCTGCTTGAAAACACATGGTTTGCTTTGTAAAATTAAAATCAATTTTTATGCTTAAGGTCTCTACTTTAAATGTTGTAAATAGCAAAGTATTTATAGGAAAGAAAGAGCAAGGCAATTCGGTTTATAGAAACCCTAATTGGCCGAATAAAAGAGATATGTTAACAAATCATAGCTTCTATTATCTCTTTCCAAAAAGCCTTAAAAGATAATAAAGAATATTCCAAAAGATAGAATATAATCTATTCAAATATTATCTTTACTATAAATTCTAAGATATGATTAGATTTCCCAAAACAAGAATATCTTTTATCATAAACAAATATATTAAGTAACATATATAAGATATGTAAAGATATTAATATAGAATAAAATCTTTAGCAAATATACCCTTGGTAACACGAGATGTCACGGCTCATACGCCTCGTGACTCATGCAAACCCTAGCTCAATATATGGGTTAGAATTTAGGTTTTAAGAGAGGTCTTGTTGAAACCCTAATTAGTACCAAGGTCCAACTCATAAGTTGGTCCAAAACAACTACTAGTCATCGTCCAACATAAAACCAAACTCCGCACTAAACCGAGCTTTATTATATAAATACTTTTATCAAAACATTTAAAATAAACTATAAACAACTTTCAAAACAATTTCGAAATATTAAAAGTCGTGTATAATAAACTCAGCATATCAATGTTATAGTAGGAGAGCTATAACATTGAGCTCTTTTACTAATAATGTTATAGCTGCAAAGCTATAACTTTACCAATTCAAGAAACTCATTCTTGGTTATCATTACAAGATAATCACCTATACTATTATAATCTTCAAGTAGATCTTCGAGTATAGTCTACGTCATCATCCAAGCTTGATTAATCTTTAGACAGACTTCCTCTTCATATAAATCTTGAATAAATCTTTATATCGTTTGATCTTAAATAGAGGCTTGAACATTTCATACTATCATCACAATCTTCTTGGTTGCTTGCTTGTAATAAATTGATTCTAAAACACTTTGACAAACGATTACACGCAACAAGTATATAAAATGTAAAGCACCTTGACATCATCAAAACATAAACATATAAGCTATATGGTTCAACAACCATGCAACAAACTAGGATCATCAAAGTATAAAAGGGTTTCAAGATACATGAGTTTCATTGATAGTAGTTTGCTTTTTGGGTTTGTTTTTCCCCCCATTTTTGTAGCATTTGACGATTAAGAACATGCCATTTTTTTATGTTTGGCATTTTTCAACTTTTTACATTTTCTTCGAACATCTTTCAATGTAACCCCATTTGTAGCAAGGGTACTTCTATTAAAGTATAGGAGTCTATTTATGCTCCTTTTTTTATTTGATGCAATTGCAAACTTTTGACATTGATTACTTGAACTCAATTTGACATTTTTGTGCCCATTCCCTTTTTGTTGACAAAAATATGATGATAGAAGTGTAAGAACGGTTGCATGGCTTCAAAGGTCACCTTGGAATAAACGGTAGCCAAGGAGTTAACACACCACAAGGCACTCTTGACTAGGCCTTAGTCCATGGGCCAAAGGATGCTAGTATGACACATCCTAGGGTGTCTTGAGGGTATTCTAACAAACAGAGTCTCAAGGAGAAAATGTATCTACAAGGGCCTTATATACACTTGTCAAGCTTCCCCAAATAGGCATTTTCACAAAAATGTCCCTATTATGCAACTACATGCCATGATGTAACTATCATATATACAACCTCATGCATATACTTCTATTACTAGTATGTCACATAGTCTAAATGGAACTCCTATAATCACATAGGTTTGTACCGCATCAAACAAAAAGAAGCCACATTGTCATTAATATATAAGTGGAAAAAAGAGATTTGGAAAGAACATACCATGCGGTCTTCATATTTCTCATGCCTCGAATGTGGCGTAGTCGGTCTCAAGTGATAGAAGTGAACAACAAAGAAACAAATATATACAATATATACAAAGGAACACGTTTTTTGATTTTTTAATATATTTCAAATTTTTATCGTTTTTTGAAATAAGTTAGAGGTTAGAATTCCCCATCCCCACACTTAGAATGGAAATTGTCCCCAATGGACAAAACAATAGGGAATTGTGCACATGAAATGATATGAAATGCATGAATCTACACTAAATGCAAGCTATATGGATCATATTAAAAAATGATGCAAGCTAAACTAGTCTAAGTGATGCATGCTTTCTATTGTTCGGAGATTTAATTTAGATTAACTCGGGATGCTTGTGACTAAACTTCCCCAAACCGGTTAAATTTAAGGGTGAAGTTTGGCACAAGACCATGCATACAATGCAATTCAATTTGTCATTTTGGATTTTTCCTAGTGGGAAAAAAATTGTCATCACCTTGATGTGGGTAAGGTGGAAAAACTCCTTTGATGTTGCTAGGACACTTCACTAGGCAAAACGCCGAAATAACAATAATTATTCGAAACAAGTTAGTTAAACAAATCAAATTTTGACATTGAGATGAGAGAGGAATAAAGAGCTTACATGAGCCATGATGGGTACCTCTTGCCCACTCCATCTAGCCAAAGAACTCCTCACTTATCGTCATCATCTCCTCCATCTTCATCACTCCATTCCACTCTAGACTCATCACTTTCATAGAAGTCCATGAATTCATCCCCTTCACTATTAACCTCAACGTTGTCGCCATCACTCTCCCGTCCTTCACCATTGCCATTAGCTCCACCATTCCCATGGGCCGAATTTGGAAATAGTATATCAACTTGAGCCCAAGAGGGAATCCATCCCTCTTCACTAATACGCCCTTAGGGGCCATTTGATGGAAATAAAGGTATAGAGCATAATAGGCATCCATCCTATCATCATATTATTGGTGATGCATAGCTTGAAGTAAACCCGTGGCAAAGTCATCCCTTGGAAGAATGAACAGGTTAGGGTGGTTGTAGGGTTGGTAAGGGAAGGGGAAAGGAGGAATAACGATCTTCTCCCCTTCATTCTTGTTTTCATTCACTTGTTGTTGTGTAGGGGGTGGTGCTTGGGTCTCTTGCCTTGAGGTTCCGGGTACTAGGTAGGAAGGCAGACGGGAATGGGGTCCTCTTCTTGGTGAAATTCTTGTCAAACCTTCCATTGGAAGGATTAGCGGATTGCTTTCCTTTGTTAGCCATTTAATCTTTCTTTCATTGCCCTCATAGGCTATCCAATGATGTTGTTTGAAAAGAAGGCATTTATTAATCCTAGCATTGCCCGGAAGGGGAACATTCGAATTGTCATTGTTGAAGTTTAGGTTAAACCACTTTGCAATCCTTTTGATCAAGCCTCCATTCATAATATGCTTCATCCTGTTGTCACACCCATTTCGAAAACGTGCCAATATCTCAAGTAGTCCCAAAGGAGCATTGAAGTGGTATCCACTTTTACCTTGGATTTGTAAGTATGATTCCATCAAAGTGAGGTCAACTCATTTACCACCGCGGGATCACGTCGATTAAGTAGGGTGCTCGTTAAGAAATGGTAGGTGAGTCTTATGATCGGGTTTTGGATGAAAGAGGCCAAACAATATTTAATCTTTGTCAAGTTACGGCCCGTTAGGGCTCTCCAAAGTGGTTCTACACTATATTTTCGAGGCTTGGATGATCGAGAGGGCGACACATCTAGGCCCAAAATATCCACAAACTCAACAATTGTTACCATTCTAGTGACATTTTCCAATTGGAATACTATGAGAATGGTGTTGTTGAGAGTTGAAATTTTTAGAAAGTTTAAGAATTCTAATACAAGTGATTTATAAGTAAGCTCATGCATATGGAACATGGTAGAGAGTCCGAACAAGTCGAACAAAGTTTCAGTTGGGTGATAAATCCCTAGCTTTCTAAGTGTATCAGAACAAAGAAACTTGGTTGGGAGTATGTTCTTTCCTAGTAGTCAATGAAAGACGACTCGTTGAGCATCATTAAAGAATTCTATATGAGGGAACCAGTCAAGTATTGAAAGATCGATAATTTCTTCATTTTCTCTCCTCCTTGTGTTGAGATGTGAGGTAGAAGAACTCCCTATAATCCTTGTTATTCTTTGTTCCCTTGTCAAGAATCTCCTTTGTCTACTCATTTTGATTGGAGCTTGAGGACTTTGATTTTGATTGAGTGAAAGTGAAATCAAACCTTCTAAAATAGATCTCCATGCTGTGTTGAAAACCCTAGATTGAGTGAGCTCAAGTTTAGAGAGGTTAATATGCTTTCTTGCGGATAAAGTGGGGTGATTTTGTGTATTTGTGAGGGGGTTTTGGGTTTAATAAGTGAGAGAAGTTAATGTGGCTTGATATGTGTGGTGGAATTTAGGAAAAGAAAGAAACATTGTAGCCAATAGACGAGCGGCACGGGAGGGAGACAAGCGGTTTGTTTTAGGAGTCTGGCGTCTTATGTATTCTAGGAGAATTTGTACATGCATAAGGGACGCACGACCTGGAGTCGGCCCACTCGGCTCAAGCACTGAGACCCCCGTCCTGATGTTAGGATGCCCGAATTTTGTGGTAGTGCAAAAATTCTCTTGGATGAGCAGATAGGGACATGCGTCCTTGTGGGTGGTTTTCCCGTCCTCAGTATTCGGGACGCCCGTCCTTATGCTATCCTGTAATACTCTTGGGTTTAGCATCCTTAAGCCAAAGTTGAGTGAGGGGTTTTGCAATTTTAGAAAAATCTTTTATGAATAGTCGGTAAAACTCCACGTGACCGCGACAACTCCGCACCCCTTTGACATTCACGAGTGGCGGTAATTTCTCTATCACCTCAACTTTAGCTTATCTACCCTGATGCCCTTTTCCGAAATCAAATGACCTAAGACAATGCCTTCATTTACCATGAAATGGCACTTTTCCCAATTCAAAACAAGGCTAACATCTTCAGATTTTTGCAAGACATGAGATAAATTATGCAAACATGAGTCAAAGTCTTTCCCATAAACACTAAAATCATCCATAAAAACTTCTATTATGGTCTCTAAGTAGTCGGAAAAGACACTCATCATACAACACTTGAAATTAGCGGGAGCATTACATAGCCCAAAGGGCAGTCTCCTATATGCAAATGTTCCGTAAGGGCATGTGAAGGTGGTCTTATGTTGGTCATCCGGGTGTATCGGGATTTGGAAGAATCCCGAGTACCCATCAAGGTAGCAAAATAAATTGTTAGAGGGAAGCCTCTCACGCATTTGATCAATGAATAGAAGAGGGAAATGTTCCTTCCTTATTTCGGAATTCAACTTACGATAATCAATAGACATTCGCCAACCAGTAATCTTCCTTGTGGGTATTAGCTTGTTCTTGTTGTTTTTCACCACCATGGTACCTCCTTTCTTGGGTACCACATGAACGGGGCTAACCCACAAGGAATCTGATATAGGGTAGATGATTCCCGCATCAAGCAATTTCATAACCTCCGCTTTGACAATTTCTTGCATATGAGGATTTAGTCTCCTTTGTCCTTGGATGGTAGGCCTATGGTCCTCCTCTAGATGAATCATATGCTTGCAAAAGTCGGGGCTTATTCCCTTAAGGTCATCTAGATTATAACCTATAGTGTTCTCATGTTCTTTCAACACGCCAAGCAAACTTTCCAATTGACTATCATCAAGTTTTTCATTTCCAATCATGGGTTTGGTTTTAGACTCATCAAGGTAAGCATACTTCAAATTAGGGGGAATGGGTTTTAGAGATGGAGTTTGTACCTCAACCTCTACTTTTAATGGTTCATTGGGAATACTCTCCACCTCCATTACGCTTTCCACCTCTACTATACTTCCTACTGCCATTGCTTGTTCCACCTTGATGGATTGTGATGATTATTTAAGGATGCTATCTATCCTCATGGATTGCTCATAGGTGAGCTCTTTATTGGCTAGAGCGGCCTCAAGGAGATCTACTTGCAATGCCCAATGTTTATCGTTGGCCTCACTTGCTTCCAAGGCCTCCAATGCTTCCAAAGAGTCTTTGATGAGAGTAGAACTTGCATGGTCCTCTACACAACAATCTAAAAGGTTCATCTTGCAATGTAAACTAAGAGAAAAATGTAAGAAGTACCTTGAGGAAATGTTTTTACCCAAGGCAAAGAAAGACACAACTAAAATCAAAGATTAATAACAATTCAAGTGAACACCGTCCCCGGCAACGGCGCCATTTTTGATTCGGTCTAAACTTTGTCGTCTAAGCTAACCAATCAAAACAATATTCATAATCTCAACTAACTACTCTTAGTAGAGTGGTGAGTAACAGTAGGATCCCAAGAGACGGGCATTGGGTTAAGTTATCGATTGCAAGTAGCTATGTCTTAGGGTGTCACAATTTAATTTCGATTGAGATGGTTATCTAAATTACTATACAAGTTAAAGAAAGTGAATGGAAAAACAAAGCAAGTAAAGTAAATGGGAATATAATCAATTGATAAAAGACACTAGGGTGTCATGGGTTTATAGGAGAATCATGGTGAAGATCATACAAACAAGTTTACATAGATGCAAGCAAATTATTGTTGTAGTGGAATCGAGTTAGTTTATGTCTTACAATTCCTAGGAAGATTTGGGTCTTGGAGCCGAGTCGGTCAAGACTGTGCAACACCTACAAGTTGACTTAGTTTCTTCCTATTCAACTATATGCATGGTCTAACAAGGCTTGAGTCAGTTTATATATTACAAGTCTTGTTGAACGGATAAGAGATTCATACTAGGTTATCAATCAAGCAATTCATCAAGCATAACATGTGCATAAGTTGAAACTACAACAATCAAGCATTCATATGAAAACGTATTAAATTAAGTATGGATCTACCCCCATGATTAATTCCCTTAATCCCCCATTAACCCTAGCTAAGGGACTACTCACTCATGATCATGGGAAACATGCTAACAAGGGTGTTAATCACATTAACAAGTCTAAACATGATGGATAAGTAAAGCAATGAACGATAATTAAGCAAGGAGTAAAGGAATTGTACCAAACTTATGATGAACAAATGAAGGAAAGAATAATAGAAGAAAACTTGGTTGATGAATGAAGAGTTTTCAATTCTTCAATAAATCCCAAATAATCTTCCAAATACCCAACTAGATCTAAGGATTCTTCTACAATAATTAAGGAAGGATTAATATGTAATTAAGCTAATTGATTTTTAATCTATTCTAATGACTTACTGATGATCTCCTAATACAATGGAGAATTTTTACTAAGTACAAGTATTAGGGTAACTAAGGGCTTAACTGACGATTAAGTCCCTAAGAAGAAGATTAACGCCTTGCAAGTCCTTAAGCAGCCTCACGACCTCCCTATATTGGATGCTCATACTGCATAGGGAACCACCCGTCCTACTTGTGGGACACTCGGTCTGAGCATCGGGATGCTCGGGTTGTTCTTCAGGACGCTTGGGTTGCTCTCATAACGCCCGGATCATGGGTCAGTATGGTTTCCTCTTCTTTGACTGCCTCAAGATCCGTGGGTATCATTAAGGGGTCGTAGGGGTCTTCATAACTGCCAATTCTACTTGCTTTATTGTCTTAGGCCTTTAGTATTAGTCTCCTCTTTGATGCTAGGTCGTTAAATGCGATCAATTTAGCTCCATTTTTGCTCCATACACGCAAGGCTAGCGCTCCTTCCCTACCAAGGGCACAAAACCTCAAAGAATATGCAAAGTAGAAAAATAAAGATAAAAACGACCCTAATAAAAGCAAGAAAGCATAGGAACGAGGCTTGTTCGGGGGCTAAATGTGTGCAAATATGAGTCACATCAACAATCTGGAACTTTTTGCATCCAATCATCATTCACCAATACCCTATAATTATTCTACTATAGATCTTAGTATTATCCACTTACTTATTAGTCCATCTAAAAAATGAACCACTTGCTTTTAAATCATGTAGCCGACAATCAAAGACCAGTTGCTTCATAGGAGCAATCTCTGCCCAAGATGTCTCAGCACCACCAATTCTCTCATCAAATTCCTTAATATTGTTGAAATCACCAAGGACCATCCAGGCACCCATAACATCTTTAAATTACTATCTAAGAGAATCCTATAGACCAACCCAATCATAAGCTTATTGAACCCATAGACCACAGTGAATAAATAACCCAAACCCTTAAGTCTATTATGCACTTTTGTGTAAATACTCTTGAGCATTAACATTCCTAACATCAACCTGGAACTGACTTGGTTCCCACTAGAGCACAAACATACCACCTTTATGCTGACTGTTGTGATGCGAGAGTAGCACAAGAAAATGAAAATGAAGTCTTGATTAGTCGAAATGTAACTCACATTTCCGAAGGCTTCAAAATGGGCTCAAGTCAAGTGAACATGGTAACTTGGAAGTAGGGCATTGACGAGTTAGCTTGACAGGTGTTCCAAGGAAGGTCAACACTTTGGTAAAGTCGGTTACGGAGTAGTGCTCTACAATTCTTAGTTTCCTAATTTCAGTTTTCCTTATTCTATTTATAAGCTTAAGGTAGTTGTTGTTTATTTCCTTGTTTTCTTTCCTAATCCTAGCAAGATAAAATAAAGTAATTGTACCATCTTTCCTAATCAATTTAGGACGTGTTTAGGACAGCTTTAGAGCTGCTTGAAGTCGGTCTATTTAGTATAAATAGGGGTCATTGTATTCAGTTTTATTCATTCAAGTGGAGAGATTAATACAAGTTTTCTTGTTGTTCTAATTGCTTGCGAGTTATTAGGAATATTATTTCGTTCTTGCGAGGGTGAGATAATACACATTCAGCCTTGCGAGGTTGAGTGATAGTTGTGAGTTGAATCAAATTTCTTGCGAGGAAGGAGAGCAATTCGCTTTATATCTTGTTATTTTCAATGGTGATTTGGATCTCGAAAAGTTCACGGACTTAAGCTTGACATAGCTGATTTCAATGGTGATTTGGATCCCGAAAAGTTCTTGGATTGGATTATGAAAGCTGAACGAGTTTTTGAATACAAGGGTACGATGAGCATAAACAATTCAAGGTAGATATTCTAAAAGTTACTAGATATGCATCGTTGTGGTATAAAGACTTGAAAAAATATAGAAAGCGAGATAAGAAGAGTAAGATATATACTTGGGAGAAATTAAAGAGGCACCTTATGAGGAGATTCTTACCAAGAGACTATGGGCAAGAAAATTACTTGAAGTTGAAAGCTTTATCTCAATAGGGACTGTTTGTGGCCGAGTACCATAAAGAGTTCGAGAGAATGACTATCGTATGTGATCTTGAAGAGAAGGAAGAGCTTAGAGTTGCAAGATTCGTCAAGGGTCTTACGCCCTCTATTGCTAATAGAGTCAAAGTTCAGATTTACAATGGATTCGGTGTTTGTAGATTGGCTCTAAAGTTTGAGAAGCAAGATAAAACGAGAAAACCCTATGCTTATTAAAGAGGTGCAAGTTCTGGTTCAAGTTCTTCTTCAAAGCCAACAACTAGAAAACCAAAGGAAGTCATGATAGAGGATGTTAAAGACAAAGGTAAAGGAGTAGCTGTGGAGCCTAAGGTTAACTCGATGAGGCGTTGTTTCAAGTGCCAAGGCTATGGACACATAGCAAACGAATTCCCACAAAAGAGAGAACCTGTTGCTCAAGACTTATGCTACATGACTCCGGAGTTTGTCACGCCCGAGTATGTAACTATTCTGTCCAACATTGAGGAGAATAAAGAAGAAGGAGGGGCCTATGATGTGCATCCATTAAGTGAAGAGGAGTGCTTGGTGATTCATAATCTACATATCGAAACCAGTCCGGTTGAAGCCGAGCAACGGGAGCAAATTTTTCACACTCGATGCAAGGTACATAACAATATTTGCAATCTTATGATTGATAGCGGCTCATATACTAATGTGGTGTCGAAGGAGTTAGTTAATGAGCTGAAATTGCAAACTAAAAAATCTAGATAGACCGCATAAGTTGCATTGGCTGAATAAAGATAATGGGATATAAGGAAGGAAGAGTTAGTTTCTTTAATCTTGGGACCTTATAATGATGATATTTGGTGCGATATTATTCCTATGACTGTGTGCCACATTTTATTGGGACAACCATGGCAGTTTGATCGAAAGGTTGAGCATGATGGAACAACTTATGTGTTTAGCGTGAATAAGTGTAAAACAACATACAATTTAAAGCCTTATCACCTTATAAGATCAAGGCGCTGAAATCAAAGAAGGGGAGTTTATTTCTGGAAGCTCGAGAAGTAGAGGAAGTCCTAGCTCATGGAGAACAAGCCTATGTTCTTATGATTCGAGATTTGAAGGTTGATGGAGAGAGTGGCAGCCGTGAGGTGCAAAGGTTGCTAAAGGAGTTTTGCGATATTTTTCCCGATGAGTTGTCGGTTGCATTATCTCCTACAAGGGATATTGAGCATCAAATTGACATAATTCCGGGAGCTCAATTGTCAAATAAACCAGCCTATCGTTGTAATCCCGAAGAAGCGAAAGAATTACAAAGGCAAGTATAAGAATTGATCGATAGGGGTTATGTTCAAGAAAGTTTTAGTCCTTGTGTTGTACCAGCTCTATTGGTGCCGAAGAAAGACGGGAGCTGGAGGATGTGTATCGATAGTAGAGTTGTTAACAACATCACAATCAAATATCAATTTCCTATGCCGATATTGGATGATATGTTAGACGAGTTGAGTGGATCACGAGTATTCTCGAAGCTTGATTTGCGAAGTATCAATTCCCGCGCGTTGGTTTCGAGGCAGCAACACTTCTCCCACAGAACCATGGTTTGTCATAGCACGTCATGGGCCGTTACCAATTGGTGAGGCATTGAAACTGGTGAAAGGTTGAATAAACCTGCATTTGTGGAGTCGCCACCAATTTATTGTGGAAAAATTGGAAACCGTTCGAATACCTCATGCCATATCAAGACACAAAGTAATGACATGAACACTAAGAACTCGTTACCCTTAGCATTCTATGTCTAGAATGACTCTCGAGATGCTAATGAACACGGATGTCCAGAGATAACTGGAGTAAGGGGTGAGGGTACGTATTAGGAAGCTCTTTAATTCAAACACCCAATCCCGCCCACTTCGATAGCGGCCTCTACTAATGATTAGGAAAATTGTTCATATTTGATATGTCGTCGATGTAATGCATGCAATGCAACAAACATAGATTAATCTTAACATGTGAAATTAGACTATGTCGGTGAACAAAGAATTTAGTAATTAATTATGTCGAAGTCGGAAGTTAGATTCATTATATGTGAATGTCATACAATTAAATCATACGTAAAAATAATTACGATAAACGAATTACAACAATATTTGATCTACGTCAAAAGCACGCTCAAAGAAGGAATTTCGAAGAACAAAAATAAAAGAAAAAAAAATTAGAATATGAAAATACGGCAAATTAGAGGTGATAATACGAATAATAGTTGATTTAAACCGTAATTAGGAACTACGTCAAAGCGAGAGAGAGTTCAGAGACAGAAGCCAACCCAGAACAGGCGCAGCATCTGCTGCATCCGCTGGAAGAGACGCAGCACTTCCTGCGTCTGTTCTTAAGTTCGTTCTGGTTGTGAAGTCAGAATCACAATATCGTTATCGTTCGTTGGTAGATTAAGGATGGATTATCATTATTAGACTCGAATTGAAGTGCTTTGATTGATTACATGCATCTGGGCAAGTCATAAGATGAATAAAAGGCGAGAAATTACAGCAGTTTACATAATTACGATGAACTCGTGTCGGAAATACAAAAAGGCGAAACATGAGGTTAGATTAAAATGAAACTGGATAATTAAGTCTCCAAAGAAAACCTATATATCAAATTAGTATTCCATAACCTCAACGTGAACAAGTCGAAACACCGAAAAATTGATTTTAATTAAAACGGCGAAAACCCATGAATATTGAATTACTCGGGATTAAGGACGATTTAAGCATTGTAATGAAAAGTGAAATTGTTAGAACATGATTTATATTCGGAAAATAACAAAAAGAATGAAAGAAAAGAAAAGAAAATTACAGGAAGTCGAGGAAGAAGAAGAAGAGCAGGAGCAGCAAGCAACCTCTGGAAGAGGCACAATAGTGCTGTGATCCTTCGAAGAGGTGCAACAGCTAGTGCATTTCTTCTCGACGTCTGACTTCCGATGTTTTGTAAAAAACGGTTTTAAAAGATTGATTTTTAAATCGGTTTTTGAACGTGCTTTTGATATAGATCTACATTAATTATAATACAGTAAATAAATACATAATTAAGATGAGATTTTACATCCTCAGACTTGTATGTCAGCGTAGCGAGATTTAACTAAATCGGTTTTTTAGTGCTAACTCGACTCGATCTATACAAATATGAAAGTGCCATTGGAAAATGAATTTAAAAAATTGATTAATTGATTGTGTAGTGATCAAATTGGTCGGTTATGCAAACATGACTGGTACCCAGAAGGATCTGGGCTTACGTGGTCGATTGATTAACCACGTAGGCGTCGAAAGGCATAGCGTGGTCTTAGAATACAAAGGAAGAAGAGAAGGGCGGACACTCGCGTGAGAAATATGTGAGGCAGAGACCTCTATTTATACTAATCACAAGGGAATTATGGAAATGGTAGAATTTGGAAAGGAATATGAAAGAATATCCGAAAACAACCGACTTAGGTTGATTCACGGAAACTTGGACAAAAAGAAAGCCTTGAGAAAAGGCGCAGCAGAACTGCGCTTCCCAAAAGAGGCGCATCATTTGCTGCGTCCTTTCTCAGGTAGTATTCTTCTGCGCAAGAAAACGCGTTTGACAGTCTGACGTATTTTAAGCATAACTTTCTCTTTAAGACTCGGATTAAGGTGATTTTGGCGGCCTTGGAAAGCTAAGAGAAAGATCTAGAACTTTCTGTGAAATAGGCCAGACCCAAAAAAGTCGTTATCACCACGTAAAACGGGCCTAAATGCCGGGTTGTCATTTTAGCTAAATGAAATGCACATTTTGTAATGTAAACTTTATGTTTAGCTCAAAGAAGTGATACGGGACTCAAAATGAGATATACTTATAACATTTTATGACATCCTAACCTTAGGTAGATAAGCACATTGCTTTTTGACTCGGGATTTGACGGTTTTAGGAAATGAAGACGGTTTTTGACCCGGGTTCCAAATGCACTCTAATTACTGCCAAAACGACCGTAATGACATCTGGATGACAACCAAGGGGTAGCACAAGTGTACGAGTTACCTTTTATTAACCGATTTACAAAACGTCATAAAATCGCGACATATACTAAACATGCGGCCCAATCATCACTGGGTGTTCGGTGGGAGGTGCAGAAATGAGGTATATACAGAGCCCCCACTTTGACTGAGGCTTGGACAGGCGAAAGTCAAAGTATAGCCCTCAGGACAATTGAAGATTACAACCTGAAGACTATGGCGACGCGAGGTGGCTCAAGGGGTCTAAGCCAAGGACCTGTCGTTGGGAACATTTTAGGGTCTGTCGACTATCGGGGAGGGTCGTTTAAAGTCCATTAGACTACTTAAGGAAGCTCGCCAGACATAAGACGAAATCATACCTGAGACTTCTTTCCCGAGTTATTTCCGGAGTTGCGTAGAAGCTTAAGGTATGACCTAAAAAATATGTAAGGATTGGTGCTAGGGTGTGAGACCCCAAAGGAAAACATTGACGGGAAGGAGGCCAAATATAAGTTAAACCTAAGGGGTAAACAATGTTGGAGTATGTGTCCTCAACAATAGCACGATCCCATTAATAAAACTCAAGATAAGAATACGTAAAGGGATGATTCATTTTTATACATCAACTAATCAACATTAATCGGTAATGATTGGCTGACTAGAGTTTGACATTACTGTCATTTGACGGTGGTGATCAGTTGATCCCTTAAGGTCACACCTAAAGGACAATTCCCTTAATAGATAAAATTAATTAATTGTATAATGATACAGATTAATTAATTCCTTAAAATAGAACAATTCACGAATGTAAGTAAGAATATGAATCTTATTGTAATTCGATTAAATGAGATTCGTTTTAGTAAATAAAATGTTATATATTACTAAAACTTTGTTTATGAAACAATTAAAATAAGAATGTGCTGTTAATTATAATTACAATATGTTGTAGATTATATTAACATGGACTATTTTATTTAAAGGTAATTGGGAATTACTAGTCAATTATTGTATATAATTAAAGTAATATATGTAATGATATTTAATTGTTAAATATGCATTAATATTATTAATAACATGCTATATGTCACATGTCACACCTTATATGACAAAATAGCAAAATTGACAAAAATAAAATGGAGTCCATTTTATCTAATGGACCGGTTTTTAGAGGAGATTTGGAGGGTGAATTGTTTAATTATTTAATTGAGTGGAATATATAATGATTATAATTATGGTCTATTCAACACTCTAACAAGTTTTGATTAGGACTATTGCAAGAGCAATTTTTGCATGCATTGACTCTTTAATCCTCTCCCCTCCCAACCGGTTTTTCACTTCTTAAAATAAGAATTGTTCTTATTTTTCATTATTCATTCTTACACAATTTCATTTCCTTACTCTTCTCTCTTCTTCTCTCTAAAATAAAGTTTTAGAAGAGAAAATTAAATTGTTCAAAAATATCTTATATTTAGTTTACTAAAAGTAGTAATAGAAATAACAATAAGATTAATTTTAAGGTCACTAATTTAATATATCTAGTTAATATATAAATTAGTATTAAGGGTTTGTCTTGGTGCAATTGAAAGGAGGATGTCACAATATTGAGACTAGGAGGATCATCCATATATTTTAAGCTCAAGAACAAGTAGGAAAGGAGTTCTTACTTGTGCCCTTAAAATCCGATTTCCATATTGTAAGAAGCATTCTTCTTATCTTTGTTTAATATTTTGTTATGCATGCATAAGATCATCATATTTAATTAATGAGTAATTAGATATAAACTTAAAGAGTTTAATTTGAGGGTTTATGAATCCTTTCAAATGGTATCAAGAGCTTTGGTTGTTGCATGCATAATCGGCTTAGTTTTTCCGACTAAATTAAAACTTGAAATTTGTGATTTATATGAATAAGCCACGAAATTATTTTGCATGTCATATATTCTTGTCCTAAAATAAATTTAGGTCATTTTGATGATTTATGGTATTTTTTTAGCTCAATTTAATGATTTTTAGTAATTTTGGTAATTTTATTGATTAAAATGATGTTTAAAATGCTAAAAATAGTTAAACTTTGTCTCTGAACTTGAATTTTTTATATGACCTCACATGCATATTTTACTTATTGTATGTAAAATTTCGTATAAATTTGATTTATTTTGCAGGATTTATAATTTTTATGAGATAAAAATGACATAAATGGAGGTAAAATGGTTAAAATTAGTTAAACTTCGAAATAGGCCATGAAATTTTAATATGTTGTCACATACACATTTTACTCACTGTTTGTAAAATTTTAGATGAACTTGATTCATTTTGCATGATTTATGAATTTTTAGGTGTAAAAATGACATAAATGGTGACTATTTTAGCATAAATGGCTAAAACAAATTAAATGGCATGAGAAAATTATTTTAGGTTACATTTTTATCCCACATATCATATCTAAAGTTGTAACATTGATTAGATTAATCTTCATATGCTATAGATGTTTTATTAGATAAAACCGATAAATTGCAACTATATTTTCCTCGAAATAAATTCGAAAATTTTAACCTAGATTTTTGATATTATGAGTGTCATGGAATTTTTCCAGAATAATAAAAAATTTAAAATTCAAATTTTGAAATTACTGTAATTAAATTTGGATTTATTTCATAAAATGTTATGATATTAAGGTAAAAAATGATTATAAATGATAAAACAAGTTGAATTATTGTCAAAAATTGAGTGATGACTAATTTTTGAGTCCTAAAAGATTAGGATAATTAACGTGGACTAAAATTAGAATTTAGTATTATTTTGTGATTTTAATAAGTTAAAGATCACAAATATCCATAAAACCGGATCATATTTACTATATAAGTTTAAATAGGGTGATTTGGCACATGATTGGCATGTTAGATACATATTATATTGCTGCATTTTTCAATGATGAATGTCATATTTTGTTTATATAATTTTGAATTATGCAATTTTATCTTAGTATGTCCTTAGTTTAATCGATATTACCCGTAATGTAAGGGAATAATGATTTGGTTGTAATTTATTGTGATCTCGTATCACTTTTATTTTATTTTATTAGATTTTATTTTTACAAATGTATAATAGGAAGTACAATGTACATTTTATTATTTAATTATTTGTAATCCCGGAGTTTCCTAAAGACGGTGCCATTCGGAAAGGCGTTCCGATCGAGACGGTGTCTATCCTTGGGAGGCGTGCCAAATGAAGATTTAAGGGACCAAAGGAGTTGGTTTTCGAATATGTAATAGAATATAAGATTTTCTATTTTAGGAAAGGCCATACTAGGAAATTTGTTTTCTTTATTTGCTTGTTGTATATGTTTGCATGCATTGCCAAATCGCCATAACTACACATGCATATTTATTCGTTTTATCGACTATTGTCAATTATAATTATCGAGTATTAATTGACTTAGTTCACTTAAAGATGATAGATAATAAATCGACAAGACCTCTCACATATTTAAAATAGAGATTAGCCTTACCAAATAGTAGGACTCATGAATCCATTTGACATTTGGGGTAGATTCGGTTCCCCGTGGTACTTTCATTTATCATTGGGTAAGTGGGGTAATAAAACGTTATTACACGTGAAATTTGGTTGGACTCAATGGGATATAAAGACTAGTCTTATGATCCGGGGCTAGAGATGGAATTTATGAAATACATCGACCGAGAATTCTATAGTAGAATCAATTAAAGGGTTAATTCACCAAATTTATGCGAGTATGGGTTGTATCGGTTTCCCGTGCCCATGTTTATATAAAAATGGATCTCGGAATGATTTATATAATTTAGGTGCGAGGTCATTATATAAATGCATATTTTCTTTAAAACCTTGTCAAAAATGTTTACAAGTAAGATGATAAATGTTAATTGTTTCCTTCATTTCCTTTTTGTAGTCAATTTCGATTAATTTGCAATGACAACTCCGATTTCATCCGCTTCCACAAGTGGAACCGCTCCACCTCTCACCAATCCATCTTGGCTCTGATCCTTCATGGATCGATGTAAACTTGAAAAGAATGTCACTAACTTTGTCGATTGGGATGCGCAACTCCGCTTGGCCGCGGAAGGTGACGACAAGCTTCGTTACCTTACCGAAGCCGCTCCCACTACACCTACTACTAGGTCTGAGGGTTAATATCCGTATACTACCCCTTTAATTGTAGGACTATAACGTAAAATTTACATGTGAATATTGTCATAAAACATAAAAACGATAAGGAACAAGAAATCAACCTCGGGTCCTTGATGAACGGCGTAAAGAACAGAAATCAAACCAGATTCCCTCCTAATTGTTGCACCCAAGACCTTGTCCGAGATATGCCCTTGTGCTAGAACAGTGTTCTCCGATTGCCTTGCAATATTGGGAGAACTGATGTGAGTTTTTCACTGGATGAGAGATCCGAATTTCGAGAGGCACTGTTCTCGAAACCCTAATAATTTTTTTAGCAAAATGAATTAGGTTTTTCAAAAGGAGAGAACTCCCCTTTTTGTCTTTGTGATTCTCGGCCAAACCGAGTGAGAGGAGCCCGTATGGGCTTTCCATTTTCTCTTCACTTAAACTCGCGGTCCGGTCCATCACTCGCTAAGTGTATATGACGTGGTCTGATTATAAACTGTTATCGGTTATCGGAAATTAAGGCATCAGCTAATAATACGGGTTAGTGAATTATTAATACGTGTCCGACAAAACAGTATTGTATAATTATATTCAATATACAATTAAATATAAATCGCTTATATTTAATTTTACGAATTAACTGGTTAATTCGCCTTAGCCCATGATATTTAATCCGTATTAAATATAATATCTCAACATCACATATTTGACTAATTACTAGTCAAATAACTCGGACTAACTGGTTAGTCAATTTTGGCATCTACATGACAGTATTTCCATACTGTCACGTCTCTCGAGCGTATCCTATAGGTGTGACTTTTAGGGACCAGTTGATCACCGCCATCTGTATGACAATAACGTCAAACTCATCTAGCAAGCCAACCGTTATTGATAAACGTGGATCAACTGATGATAATACCAAAGTATGCCCTTTGATCCTTTTAGAGGTTTATAAGTCCTTGCACTAACTGTTAAGGACACCAACCCCAACAAGCTCCCACTTGTCCGTACAAGTGCATGTGCAATGACGTTATCCGCACTAACTGGAGGACACAAGCTCCAACAAACTCCCACTTGTCCGTACAAGTGTATGTGCGATAACCGATTCTCATATTCATTTAAAAATTTCTCCCACTCAATGTAAAACAATTTGCAGATCTGGATCCGCAAAGGTCGTATTTTACAATCGATCTGTATCTAGAGTGGTTTCCCCGACTAGAGAGTAACTTAACTGATAAAACGAATCCGTATCCGAGCATGGCCATGCATTTCGATTCTGACTCCTCGAGTGGCCCCGAGAAATATCGAGTACCTTATAAAGGTGAATATTTCCTTCAACTCGACTCCTTCCGATCTAAGCACAACATGAAATGACCAAGAAAAAATCTACTTGGCCCCCTTTACGGATGACCGTGAGAAAGAAACCAAAGTCACCCAAAATCGGCCGTAGTCTCAAGAGACGATCGATAGTCAAGAGATTCGACTCTAAGGATCACCATGGAAGTCCTATCCACGACCGGGCAACGAATGTTATAAAACATTTAGGACTCCACGTCGATGTCACAAGTGTGTCCTACGAAATATCCGTATAAATCGCCTCTCGTGATTGGGTCAACCAGTTGACTTATGGCTCGTTGAACCCACCATCAACCAACGTCACAAAATAATTGCCAGAGTTATCAGCTCATGTGGGCAATTAAGGACTGAAAAGATATAATGTTCGTTCAGTTCACTTTGTGGTGTTCAAAATTTGTCGTACAAATCCACATGAAAAACAAAATATATATATAAAATATCAAAACGATGATGTCGTATAGAGTACAAGAGAGGATGAATCAGATCCATAAAAGAGTACTACAACTTAGGAACACGTTTAATTCCCATGGAATTAACATGCCCTTCATGCTTATCTTGTCGTAATGCTTTAGTGAGAGGATCTGCTATGTTATCATCCGTAGCAATCTTTTCTATCACTACTGTCTTTTGCTCCACGTAATCCCGGATTAGATGAGCTTTCCGTTGTACATGTCTAGACTTGTTGCTAGACTTTGGCTCCTTAGCTTGGAAGATGGCACCACTATTGTCGCAATAGATGGTGATCGGGTCATTCGAACTAGGCACTACAGAGAGCCCATGTAAGAATTGACGCATCCATATCGCTTCCTTTGTAGCTTCAGACGCGGCATAGTACTCGGACTCAGTCGTAGAATCTGCTGTAACAGTTTGTTTCGAACTCTTCCGGTGATCATAGCAGCGCCATTAAGAGTAAAAACGAATCCGGATCGAGATTTCGAGTCATCACGATCCGTTTGGAAGCTAGCATCTGCGAACCGGTTGCGCATAGCTTTTGTTCGCCTCCATAAGTCAATGCCCAATCTTTAGTCCTCCGTAGGTACTTAAGAATGTTCTTGACAGCCAACCAATGTGATTCACCTGGATCTTTGTTGGAATCGACTTGTCATACTCAATGCATATGCCACGTCGGGACGTGTGCATATCATGGCATACATGATAGATCCTATTGCCGAGGCATAAGGTATCCGTGCCATGCGCTCTTTCTCTTCCGTGTCTCTCGGTGCCGAGACTTGCTCAAATGCACCCCTGGAGACATAGGAAGGAACCCCTTCTTGGAGTTAGTCATGCTGAATCTCTCTAGGACTTTGTCTATGTAAGACTCCTGACTGAGAGATAGCATCCGTCGTGATCTATCTCGATAGATACGGATACCTAGAATTCTTTGTGCCTCTCCCAGATCTTTCATCTGGAAATGGTTTTTCAACCATACTTTTACCGAAGTTAAGAGAGGTATGTCATTCCCAATCAGGAGTATGTCGTCAACATACAATATTAGGAAGACAATCTTGCTCCCACTCGACTTGATATATAGACATGGTTCCTCGACCGATCGAGTGAATCCATTGTCTTTTATCACTTGGTCGAAGCGATGATTCCAACTCCTTGATGCTTGCTTAAGTCCATAAATGGAACGCTTAAGCTTGCACACTTTCTTAGGATGTACTGGATCGATGAAACCTTCGGGTTGTACCATGTACAACTCTTCCTCCAAAAAACCATTTAAGAAGGCGGTTTTCACATCCATTTGCCAAATTTCATAGTCATGAAAAGCGGCAATCGCTAAGATAATCCGAATGGAACGCAGCATGACTACGGGTGCAAAAATCTCATCGTAGTGCAAACCTGGCACTTGGGTGAAACCTTTAGCAACTAGTCGTGCTTTGTAGATATCTTCCGACCTTCCACGGATTGCTTTATCTTGTAAAGCCATTTGCATTGAAGGGGACGAACCTTAGCGGGTAAGTCAACAAGATCCCATACGTTGTTCTCATACATAGAGTCCATCTCGGATTTCATGGCCTCAAGCCATAGTTTCGAGTCGAATCGGTCACGGCACCTTTATAGGTTGCGGGTTCACTACTCGTTAAGAGTAGAACGTCATCTATGTCATGTTCCTCGACCATACCAATGTATCTGTCCGGAGGAATAGAGACTCTTCCCGACCTCCTAGGTTCCTCGGGAATATTCACAAGGCGGGATTGAAGGAACAGGTTCCTCCAATGGTTGCTCGGTGTTTGGTTCCGGGAATCTCCGACAGTCGAAGGTTCTATCACTCTTTGCATTCTCGAGAAATTCCTTCTCTAAGAATGTCGCACTCGCCGCAACAAAAACACGTTGTTCGGTTGGCGAATAGAAGTAATGACCACGTGATCCTTTAGGATAACCTATAAAGTATGTCTTGACCGATCGCGGGCCGAGCTTATCTTCAGGTCTCCACTTGACATAAGCCTCGCAGCCCCAAACCCGTATAAAGGACAAGTTAGGGACCGTTCCCTTCCATAGTTCATATGGAGTCTTGTCAACAGCTTTAGACGGACTTCGGTTAAGTATTAGAGCGGCTGACAAAAGAGCATAACCCCATAACGAATCAGGTAAAACCGTGTGACTCATCATGGATCGAACCATATCAAGTAGTGTTCGATTTCTCCGTTCGGACACACCATTCAACTGAGGTGTTCCAGGTGGAGTTAACTGTAGGGCAATCCCACAGTCTTTGAGGTGTTGATCAAACTCGTGAGAAAGATACTCGCCACCACGATCTGAACGTAGTGTTTTTATCTTTCTACCAAGTAGGTTCTGTACCCTATTTTGGTATTCCTTGAATTTCTCAAAGGATTCACTTTTGTGCTTCATTAAGTAGACATATCCATATCTACTTAAGTCGTCCGTGAAAGTGATGAAATACCTATAGCCTTCTCGTGCGGTGATTGACATAGGACCACATACATCCGTGTGTATGAGCCCTAATAGGTCAGCAGCGCGCATTCCAACACCTTTGAAGGAAATCCGAGTCATCTTACCGATGAGACATGATTCACACGTGCCAAATGATTGAAAATCAAAGGCCGAGATAGCTCCATGTTTGATGAGCTGTTTTACGCGTTTCTCATTGATGTGTCCCATACGGCAGTGCCATAGATACGTTTGATCTTTGTCACCAACCTTTAACTTTTTATTCATTACGTGTAATATTTCCGTGGTCTGATCTAAAACATAAATTCCGTTCATGGAGATCGCCTTTCAGTAAATCATATCGTGTAATGAGAAAATGCAAGAATTATTTTCTATTACAAATGAAAACCAAGTTTATCAAGCGTTAAATCGAAATAATGTTTTTCGAAAGACTAGGAACATAATAGCGATCAAATAAAGACAACTCAAATCCGCTAGGAAGCTGGATCACATATGTCCCCTTGGAGATGGCAGCTACTCTTGCTCCATTTCCAACACGCAGGTCCACCTCACCCTTTACGAGGGGTTCGATGTTTCGGAGCCCCTGCACATGATTACACAGATGAGAACCACAACCAGTATCAAGTACCCAAGTTCCGTAACTTGCGTGGTTAATCTCAATCATATGAATAAAAGTAGAAGAGAGAGAAGACATACCAACAGGTTTAACACGACCTGCCTTTAAGTCCTCATGATAAACAGGACATGTGCGTCTCCAATGCCCAGTCTTGTGGCAATGATGGCATTCCATGTTTTCACTCTTGCTCTTTGTCATGCCTGATGAGTTGCTCGCCTCACCAGGACCACTCTTACCTGAACCCGACTTCTTGAACTTCGCCTTACCTACTGTTAGGTTTGCCGGAGCTTTGCCCTTACCTTTCCCTTTGTTTGACACAACGAGAACATCCTGTTTCGAGCTCCCACCGCACTTCATGTCCTTCTCGGTCTGTACGAGGAGGGAGTGCAATTCATGGGGAGTTTTCTTCAAATCATTCATATAGTAATTCGCTCTGAATTGCGAATAACCATCGTGGAGTGAATGAAGAATACGGTCGATAACAATATTCTCGCTGATGTTACAGTTAAAGGTCTCCAGTTTCTCGACATTCTCAATCATCTTTGAGAATGTGTGGGCTAACAGTTGGCCCTTTCGGAGTCTCGCATCAAGGAAGCGAGTGGTATGCTCATAGGTCACGATTCTCGGTGCTTTCGAGAATTCCTTGGTGAGCGTGGTGAAAATCTTGTTTGCACCATGGGCTATGAAGCGTTTCTGCAAATTGGGTTCCATTGCAAAAATGAGTACGTTTTTAATCGCACCCGCTTCCATACAGAAATCATTAAACTTGGTGACTTCGGCTCAGCCGTGGGACCGGGTTTGCCGGGATAGGCTCCAAGAGATATTTGAGCTTCCGTCCGCCAGCGGCAAAGCATTCCGTAATGCCGCCTCCCGGTCCGCGAAGTTGGATCCATCATTCTTGATCGAGTAGACCGATTCATCCGATTCATGAAGATCCTAAGCCAGGACTCACGGTCCAATGTGGCACTTGGCATTGGGTTATCACTTGAACCAGCCATTTGATGTTTAGATTTAAAATCGTGATCTACATCGAAAAAGAAAGAAAACAAAACGAAATAAGCAACTCATCGAGGTGATTTAAGTCTATTTTAAAATTCATTTTAAACATGTAGACTCTTGCACTTGCATAATTGATCTCCCTCAAGAATGATACAAGTGATCCCAAGACTCAATTTCTGTAAATTGATAAGCCAACTGTTTAGCTAATTCTTCCGGAAGAACTCTTGGTCGATAGATTTCCGTAAATCCTATCTATAGTCCACCATGATCACAGGATCGTACGAGTGACCATAGTGTTGAGATAAAATAGGTCAATCGGTTCCAACTTACCCGACGTAGAAGGGGTCATAGTATGCCTACCGACGAAGAAGGGACTCATTGGAGTTTGACCTATAAAGACCGTTCTCAATTTTAGTTTATACGAGGAAGATCCCATCAACAAAATTATAATTCATTTTAAGTGAACAAATAACTAGCGTCTGTCGTGAATGAATTTATTTGGATGATGGCTTAAAGCGTGTGACATGAGAATGTCAATGAAAACTAACTCGTGACCTCTATATGTGTCAGTTTTCATGCAATAAATTATAGGTGGTTTGGTTTTTAGGCGGAATATGATGCAAATAATCGTTGCGAAAAATAAATAAAGGAATGCAATACGTAAATAAAAATTTCCTAGTGTGGCCTATCCTAGTATAAGAACAAAATACAACTTTGGAATCCACCGTTGGACCCGAAAAGCTTGTCTTGATGTTCCATCTTGATCCAAGTAGCGGGAGTGAGCATCGGTCTCCATCTTTGGTCTTCTCAAAAATTACAATTTAAAATTACAAATATAAACCTATTTACATTCTAATTAAAACTGTAATTACAAGTGAAAAATCCAAAACGGAGATGCGAGATCTCAAAATACAACCAAGACCGTGTTCCATCATTACGGTAACACGTTCTACTAAGGCCACACTAAGTTACAATCAATTGTAAAAATTAAATACGTAATAAAAGGGCATTCACGGCATTCATAAATTAACGATAAATAAAATTGCATCAACTAAAAACAAATTCATTCGTGACATAATTCCGTAATTATGTTAAATTTATCCAAACCACCTTTTAACGATTAAAATTCATGTGATAAAACCGCTTCTATCATTTAATTTTAATCCATTACAATCCATCATTTTAAAGACGCTTTAAAACAACTATATGGTACGTGAGTGAACCGATTCACTATTAAGCGAGTGTACTATATCCGTATAAAGTACATATTGAAGCCAAAAGAAAATTTAAATCAAAAGAAACAAATTTTCAAAGTCATGTTAAAGATTTAAATCCTTCGATCCAGGGACACAAGTGCTCGATCGAGGGACAAAGGGCTCGATCGATCAATCGCAAGTCGATTCGAGAGGTATGCTAACCAGAGGTGCTCGATCGACAACACCGGTGGTCGATCGAGTACCTATATCAAGCAAATCGCTCGATCGACTACGAGGATAACTCGATCGAAAGCAGAGGGGTTTTGAAAGGGTCGATCGAGTACAACAGGACTCGATCGAGCAAAAAGTTTTTGAAACAGGTCGATCGAGTACAACTGGGACTCGATCGAGCAAAAACAAGGCAGAAACAGCACTCGATCGTGTAGAAATACGCTCGATCGAATGCTTATAACGCTGAAACTTCAAAACCCTCGTAAAAACAGTTTGTCAAGACCAAATCAATTGCAATTTTGATCAAAAACGCATCAAAACAAATTTAACAATTGACAAAAACTTGACATGTTGCTATAATCTCCGTATAAAATAACAACATGTAAAAACAACATGAAAATTGAAACAAAACAGCCGTGTAAAACATGAGACGGCATGGATTTCGAGACAAAACAACAACACGAGCAACCGTGTAAACAGGACACGGTTCCCAATGCAACCAAAAACGCAGCAATTAAAAAAATTTTACGAGGGAAAATAATGAGCCGTGACATTTTTTAAACCAAAATTTATCGTTTCAACAATCGTTTGATGAAAAACACATATAAAATTTTACGTGGCCTCGCTCTGATACCACTTGAGGGTTAATATCCGTATACTACCCCTTTAATTGTAGGACTATAACGTAAAATTTACATGTGAATATTGTCATAAAACATAAAAACGATAAGGAACAAGAAATCAACCTCGGGTCCTTGATGAACGGCGTAAAAAGAAATCAAACCAGATTCCCTCCTAATTGTTGCACCCAAGACCTTGTCCGAGATATGCCCTTGTGCTAGAACAGTGTTCTCCGATTGCCTTGCAATATTGGGAGAAGCGATGTGAGTTTTTCACTGGATGAGAGATCCGAATTTCGAGAGGCACTGTTCTCGAAACCCTAATAATTTTTTTAGCAAAATGAATTAGGTTTTTCAAAAGGAGAGAACTCCCCTTTTTGTCTTTGTGATTCTCGGCCAAACCGAGTGAGAGGAGCCCGTATGGGCTTTCCATTTTCTCTTCACTTAAACTCGCGGTCCGGTCCATCACTCGCTAAGTGTATATGACGTGGTCTGATTATAAACTGTTATCGGTTATCGGAAATTAAGGCATCAGCTAATAATACGGGTTAGCTGAATTATTAATACGTGTCCGACAAAACAGTATTGTATAATTATATTCAATATACAATTAAATATAAATCGCTTATATTTAATTTTACGAATTAACTGGTTAATTCGCCTTAGCCCATGATATTTAATCCGTATTAAATATAATATCTCAACATCACATATTTGACTAATTACTAGTCAAATAACTCGGACTAACTGGTTAGTCAATTTTGGCATCTACATGACAGTATTTCCATACTGTCACGTCTCTCGAGCGTATCCTATAGGTGTGACTTTTAGGGACCAGTTGATCACCGCCATCTGTATGACAATAACGTCAAACTCATCTAGCAAGCCAACCGTTATTGATAAACGTGGATCAACTGATGATAATACCAAAGTATGCCCTTTGATCCTTTTAGAGGTTTATAAGTCCTTGCACTAACTGTTAAGGACACCAACCCCAACAAGGTCCACCGCCGCGGTTAAGGAGGCCTATGAGGCTTACCTAAAGGAATCGGCCGCGATAAAAAATGTCTTGATCTTCTAAATGGATGCCGATCTCCAAAGGAGTGCTATTAAGATAGGCACCGCTTATAAGATCTACACCAAGATTGTGACCATGTTTTCACAAGCTCCTAGGATCATCCAGTTTGAGGCGGCCTTGTTAGGTTCATATACCTATTATTAGACTCCTCTAATAGTGAACTAATTAACTTGTTAATTATTTGTTCTTTAGATCTAGTGCATGCATAACAAAATGAAAGATTTATAAGAAAAACAATGTTCCTTACATTGTTGGTTGGTTCGAAAATTTGGGCACAAGTAAGGTCACCTTCCTTCACTTGTTCTTGAGCTAATAATGATGGATGATCCTCCTAAGACTCCAAGTTTAGAAGCCACTCCAATAAATTGCACCCAAGATGAATCCCAAAAATCTCTACTAATATTAACTAGATATGTAGTAGTAATATTACCTTAATAACACTAATATTCTTATATTACTACTTCTAGTAATAGATTTGGTGTATTAGTATTTATTGAGAGCTTTTATTAATTTTGCATGTGAGAAAGCTAGAGAGATACAAACTAAACTAGCCAAAAACAAGAAGTGATAAAATGAGCAACCAAATGCTCCTTTTATCAAGCCAAAACCGGTGGCTTTTGGAAAAAAGAGGAATCTTTTGTCTTTTATTTTTAGTCTATAGTTTGTGTAGGTAGTGTGTAGGGTTTAAGCTTTGTAAGATATGTCATGGGTAAGTCATTATCACACATTGTTATAACAAAAAGAACAAGACAAAACAAGAGCATCTCTTGCTCTCATTTGGCCGAAATAATGGACCCTTTATGGTCTATTTTTGCCTTTTGTCATTTGTCCCACAAATGCTTATAAGTCATATGTTTAACTATCTTACATATTTAATTATTAATGTAATCATTTAACACTTAAATATTCCAATTAATAATATAATATACACTCCACTTTTTTAGTAGTATACTACCATTATATCAATATATAATGGGTCCCATAATTACTAGTTAGTTCAAATTACAACTTCTTGTAACTTTAAATAACTAATTACCTCTACCTCAAAACTTATATTAATATCTCAACTAATTCAGTAATATAACACTTAATTACTAAATTTAATCTTTATTTAATCACATTAAAATAAGACGCAAAATTGCACTCCCATAATTAAGGAATTAATTAATCAGACGCATACAATTAATTAAATATCTATTTGGGCCTCATCCTATAGGTGTGACCTAAAGGGATCAATTGACCACCACCGTCACACGACAAGAATGTCAAACTCTAGTTAGCCAATCATTACCGATTAATGACGGTCGATCGTATAAAGGATCATCCCTCACGTATTCTTAGTATGAGATTTAATTATGATATTAAATCATGTGATCGCACTATTGTTGAGGACACATTTCCCAACAATCTCCCACTTGTCCTCGACAAGTGTGCGTCACCAATTCTCTTGTTCTATTACAATCTCCCACTCAATGCAAGGTGTCTTGCAGGTCGTTCTTACATTTGATCATATCTTGAGTGGTTTTCTCGATCCGGAGATTAAGCGTCTGACCGGAATTATCTATCAAAGATACCTTCCGAGCGTGGCCACGCATTTCTAATTAACTACTCCTCGAGTGGCCTTGAGATTTCAAACAACCCGACAAGGGGTGGACAATTCCTATCGCCCTATTCCCTTCGTTCACCCACAGTCCATCATAACCCAAAATATACCCAGTTTGACCTCATTTACGAAATCGTAGAGTATAAATCAAAGCTAATCGGAAGTTGTGCCAACTTGGGCGAATAGTCTCTAGTCAAAAGAATTGACTCATAAGAATACTATAGTAGCTCTTGCCACGACCGGGCTTTATGAATTACGTAACTCTATAAGCGGTCATCGCCTCGACATGATTGTCTCATATACCTGCCTATGTGATCGACTAGTCATCCCGTATGACTCTATGGCACTTGAACTTGCCATCAATCGCATCACACTCTAGTCAGTTGGAGACGTCACCTCATATAAGTAACTAGGGGCGAATACCATGTCAATCCAGTTCACTTTAATGGTGTTCAATTTGTCTCTACAACCCATTCGGATACGACAAGGTAGCAGGTGAGTTTAATAAAACTCAAACGATAAATGTGATTATCACATAGGAATAGTCAATACACTATTACTGTTTCATATTCTATAATCATTAGTGTATTACTAACACTAGTTAAAATGCAATACAGGCTTGGCAGGTGGATATACCCGATATCCATATATTCCAATTTAATTAATTGCAATTTCCTTCCATTTAATGTCATCTCTTATGACATGAATTTCTCTAAGTATATGTCTAGACTTCATACTTGACCCGAGCTCTTTAACTTGAAAGAAGCTCCCACTGTTATCGCATAACATGTGATAAAGTCATTTGTAGAGGGATTCACCCTTAATCCCTACGTTGACCATTTTATCACAACTGACTTAGATTCCTTTTGTAGAATTTTCAATGCGCGAAACTAAAACACATTTCTTAGTTTCTTACTCCTTTGTCAATAACATTTGCTTAGGATTTCATCAAATCCTTTCAAGCTTGGAAACTAAAGTTTGTGCAACCCTTCAACACCTTAATTTAGTTTATCATCCAAACATGTGTACAAGTCATCAATTGTACTTTAAGGCTTTCACAAGCCCATCTAATGAATTAACTTATTATTGATTTATCATGTACCTAGCATATGGTACATCACAGCACGTGCGTCTGTTGGCATACATAATCGTTCTAATGGCGGAAACATTAGTAACCGATTTCATGTAATCAACAACTTAATGGGTTCAGTGAACGACTATGATTCCATCATAGTAATTCCACTTTCATCATCATGAATAAGCCATTCAACTTTGTTGATGTTAAACAGATATGAAAGAACTTATCTTCATAAGACTCTCAACTCTATGCCAATTTACTCTCACATAGATTCAAAATCTAGAATACTTTGTATCCCTTTCCAAGTCTTCCAATTACTCTTACCAGAAGAGAGCATTGGTATATTATTCTCAATAAGTAATATGTTATCAACATATAAGACATGGAGAAACAATTGTAGCTCCCACTTAACTTCATGTATATCATGATTCTTCAATCATGTGAATGAAACAATTCACTATGAACGTAAAGTATAATCCTTTAATGCTTGCTTAAGACCATCCTAGGTTTACTTAAGAAAGCTATGCATAATATGTTAGGATTCTTAGATCTTCATCTAAGGTTTTGTGTTTTTAAACATTTCCTTCTCTAAATTCCCATTTTAGAAAAGCGAATTATATTTGCCATTCTTCATTAAAATGAAATGCAGCAATTCCTAACATAATTTATCTTGATCAACATCTTCATGTAAATATTATGCATTTAAGTACTCAAAAGCTCTATTCAATTTAAGGAGACACTTTCCTTTAAGTAAATTTACTTTCGAGTAACAATTTTCGGATTGTAATGCTTCGGCTCGAATGTAACATGGTCATAATACTATAACTTTCACAAAGTAATATTTTTAAACAATAAGACATGTGCGATAAACTCCCACTGAACTATGCTCTCAATCTATCTTCATAGACTATAGTTCAATACCAACTCCCACTCTATAATTCTATTACTTTCACAAAGTAACATTTCAACTAAAAGAGATGTTTGTGACGATTCAATCTACTCCCACTCTATCTCTCAGAAATACACCTAATTTCTTGAGAGATAGCTTTGTGAGTCATAAACATATATTTAACGGAGTATTAGGAGTTTTCCAAGACTATATATTAACTTTCAAAAGGCCATCCTAACATGGCAGCTTGATAATATGACAGTCTGATCCATGTAATCTGGTTTAATAGACTCTCTATTCTAGGTATCTCACGGTTGACCATCCAATTAGAATAATATGTCCATTTGGTATCGTGAATTCCCTACTTGATGAGTTCAAAAACTCATTACAACTTTAGAATTGATCTTATATAAATAAGTTGTTACTTTAAGTAACAAAGACATAAGGAGAATCAGATTCATAGCTTATGGACATATAATGATCCCATCATCATAATCGTCTACTTGATCAATTTGAGTTGTTTATCTAATGTTTCTATACGCAAGTAATCAATGATGATGATTTTAGAACAAACAACATAATAAAACAAGTGATTTGGGTTGAAAACCAAATCACCAATATCCAAAATACAACCCGTGTTTAAAGGATACAACCCAATTTCCAAGTCACACAAGGAAATCAAAATAGTTCTAAAAACATGAAATTCATCATAAAATTAAAGACAAAGCAAATTAAAATCCAAGCTTCCATTGATCCATCACCATGGTCGGCTACTCTAGCTTTCCTCGTGATCCTCTAGACTTGCTTCTCCTTGCCTTTGTCCTTGCTAGGAGGGGCCCTATTTACAATAAAAAGGGGTAATCATCACAACTTGTATCACATACTAATTGAGATTGAAACATAAAAGATAGGGATAGTTATATACCTACTCGAATAACCTTTCCAGCTTTGATGTCGCCAAGGTATTTGGAACAATTTCTTTTCCAATGTCCAACACCACAACAATAGTGGCACTTGTCCCCGGAGAGGGCACTGTACTTGGGCTTGGAGGTGCTTGCTTCATAAGTCTTAGCTGTGTTCCTGTTGGGAGTTCGCTTCTTTCCCTTTTTCCCACTTTTCTTGAAGGTTTCTTTGCTCTTATGATTGACATTGAGCACATCTTTGGTGGTGCTAACACTTAGCCCCATATCCCTTTCGGCTTGCACAAGCATTTTGTGCAACTCATCAAGGGAAACCTTCTTATCTTGCATATTAAAATTCACCCGGAATTGAACATATGCTTTGATTTTACTGAGGGAATGGAGAATTCGATCAATTACAAGTTCATTAGGAATTTCCACCTTATGCATTTTTAAGGTCTCAACATGCTCTATCAACTTGAGCACATGAGGGCTCACCTTTTGGCCCTCTTTGATGTTAAGATCAAAAAATGCAGATGCCGCCTCATATTGAATGACCCTAGGAGCTCGTGAAAACATGTTCACAAGCTTCATATAGATCTCATGAGCGGTGCTAATCTTTATAGCACTTCGTTGGAGTTCGGCCTCCATAGCAAAGATCAATACATTTTTCATTGCGGCCGACTCTCTTTGGTAAACCTCATAGGTTTGCCTAGCGGCGGGGTGGACCTAGTAGTAATTTCACTGGGAGCTGCCTCGGTAAGGTAACGAAGCTTGTCGTCACCTTGCGCGGCCAAGCGAAGTTGCGCGTCCCAATCAGCGAAATTGGACCCATTCTTTTCTAACTTACATCGATCCATGAAGGATCGGAGCCATGACACATTGGTAAGCGGGGTGGAACTAGTGGATGCGGACGCGTTTGGAGTTGCCATTGCGGTTGATTAAAACAAATTTTGACTACAAAATAGGAAATGAAGGAATTAATTATCATCTATCGTTTTAATAATACTCGTAAATTTAACTACAAGTATTGCATTTATATAGTGACCTCCACCCAACTACATAAATGATTCCAAGATCCAAATTCATATAAACTCGGGCACGGTGAGCCGATTCATCCCTTATTAATATAACTCGGTGGATTAACTCTTTAATCGATTCTACTTTTAGAATTCTCGGTCGACAAAAATTACTCTAATTCTCATCTTTAGCCCGGAACACATGTGACTACGGTCAACAATACTTCCGTTGAGCTCAATCCAAATTTCGATGTAATAACTTTTTACTACCCCACTTCACCAACGTAATAAGGTTTGTATTACGGTGAAGCCGGATTAACTCCCTCATGAAATTGGTACTTCATGGGTTTCTACTATTTGGTAAGGCTATTTCTCAATTATTATATGTGACAGGTCTTGTCAATTTATT
Source organism: Silene latifolia (assembly GCF_048544455.1). NCBI lineage: Eukaryota > Viridiplantae > Streptophyta > Magnoliopsida > Caryophyllales > Caryophyllaceae > Silene > Silene latifolia. Next base: position 10,406,156 of record NW_027413123.1, read on the forward strand.
ATCTATCACGTTTTAAGTGAACTAAAGCGGTGAACTACGATAATTATAATTGACACGGTCGATGACTCGATATGATATGCATGTGTTGTTATGGCGATTTGGCAATGCATGCAACATATTAAAAGAAATGCAAAGCAATAAATAAAATTCCTAGTATGGCCTTCCTAAAATATAAAATCAAATAATCTATTACATATTCGGAAACCAACTCCTTTGGTCTCTGGAATCTTCAATTGGCACGCCTTTCAAGACACCGTCTTTGTCGGATCACCTTTCCGAATGGCACCGTCTTTGAAGATGCTCCATAATTACAAATAATAATAAAAATACAAAACTATTCCTATTATACATTTGTAAAATGGAAAAAACTACTGAAAATAAAATAAAAGTGATTCGAGATCACATTAAATTACAACCGAATCAATATTCCCTTTCATTACGGGTAATATCGATTAAAACTAAGGCCATACTAAGATAAAATTACATAATTCAAAATTATATAAATAAAAGACATTAAACAATTGAAATATGCAGCATTATAATATGTACCTATCATGCAAAATCATGTGCCAAATCGCCCTATTTAACTTATGTCGTACATATAACCCGGTTTCATGGAAATGCGTGATAATAACCTTTTAAAATCACTAATTAACACTTCAATCACATCTAAGCTCAAGTTAATTATCCTAACACATTTTAGGACTCAAAAATCAGTCAACACTAAATTTTTTACAATAATTCAACTTGATTTAATTTTATGCTCATTTTTGACCTTAATAAAACACAATATTTATGAAATAAATCCAAATTATATCATAAAAGTTTCAAAATTTGAATTTTAAATTTTTGAACATTCTGGAATAAGTCCATGACACTCATAATGTCAAAAATCATGGTTAAAATTTTCGAATTAATTTTGAGAAAATATAGTTGCATTTTATCGGTTTTATCTCATAAAATACATAAAGTATCCGAAAATTACTCCAATAATTTTTACAACTTTAGATCTGATTAGTGGGATATTAATGAAACTGAAAATAATTTTCTCAAGCCATGCAATACGTTTTAGCTAATTTTTGCTAAAATAGTCACTATTTATGCCATTTTTACTCAAAAATCCATAAATCATGCTAAAAAAGATATTTAAATCTAGAAATTTACATACTCTCTGTAAATCGTGCATGTGACATCATATGAAAAGATCATGGCTTAATTCGAAATTTTACTATTTTTAACCATTTTACCTCTTTTAATCCATTTTTATCTCATAAAAAACATAAATCATGCAAAATTAATCAAATTAACTCGTCCTTTTACACACAACTTGTAAAATATACATGTGAGGTCATATAAATTTTCAAAGGTCAGAAACGAAAGTTAACTATTTTTAGCATTTTAATTCCCATTTTAGTCATAAAAATGTAATAAAATGACCAAAAATCCTTAAAATGAGCAAAAAATTTCCATAAATCATAAAAATGACCTAAAATCATTTTAGGACCAGAATATATAACATGCATGGTGATTTCGTGGCTTATACTTATAAATCACAAATTTTTAGTTTTATATGTTAACCATTTAACTCGGAAAAACAATAACCGATTATGCATGCAACATCCTATGCTCTGATACCACTTATTAGGTTCATATACCTATTATTAGACTCCTCTAATAGTGAACTAATTAACTTGTTAATTATTTGTTCTTTAGATCTAGTGCATGCATAACAAAATGAAAGATTTATAAGAAAAACAATGTTCCTTACATTGTTGGTTGGTTCGAAAATTTGGGCACAAGTAAGGTCACCTTCCTTCAATTGTTCTTGAGCTAATAATGATGGATGATCCTCCTAAGATTCCATGTTTAGAAGCCACTCCAATAAATTGCACCCAAGATGAATCCCAAAAATCTCTACTAATATTAACTAGATATGTAGTAGTAATATTACCTTAATAACACTAATATTCTTATATTACTACTTCTAGTAATAGATTTGGTGTATTAGTATTTATTGAAAGATTTTATTAATTTTGCATGTGAGAAAGCTAGAGAGATATAAACTAAACTAGCCAAAAACAAGAAGTGATAAAATGAGCAACCAAATGCTCCTTTTATCAAGCCAAAACCGGTGGCTTTTGGACAAAAGAGGAATCTTTTGTCTTTTGTTTTTAGTCTATAGTTTGTGTAGGTAGTGTATAGGGTTTAAGCATTGTAAGATATGTCATGGATAAGTCACTATCACACATTGTTATAACAAAAAGAACAAGACAAAACAAGAGCATCTCTTGCTCTCATTTGGCCGAAATAATGGACCCTTTATGGTCTATTTTTGCCTTTTGTCATTTGTCCCACAAATGCTTATAAGTCATATGTTTAACTATCTTACATATTTAATTATTAATGTAATCATTTAACACTTAAATATTCCAATTAATAATATAATATACACTCCACTTTTTGAGTAGTATACTACCATTATATCAATATATAATGGGTCCCATAATTACTAGTTAGTTAAAATTACAACTTCTTGTAACTTTAAATAACTAATTACCTCTACCTCAAAACTTATATTAATATCTCAACTAATTTAGTAATATAACACTTAATTACTAAATTTAATCTTTATTTAATCACATTAAAATAAGACGCAAAATTGCACTCCCATAATTAAGGAATTAATTAATCTGTATCGCATACAATTAATTAAATATCTATTTGGGCCTCATCCTATAGGTGTGACCTAAAGGGATCAACTGACCACCACCGTCACACGACAGTAATGTCAAACTCTAGTTAGCCAATCATTACCGATTAATGACGGTCATTCGACTGTATAAAGGATCATCCCTCACGTATTCTTAGTATGAGATTTAATTATGATATTAAATCATGTGATCGCACTATTGTTGAGGACACATTTCCCAACAGGCCTCCGCATTATTTGAGCTCAACATCAAAGTGGGTCAAAAAGTGAGCCCTCATGAACTCAAATTGATTGAGCATGTTGAAACGCTCAAATTGCAAAGGGTTGAAATTCCTGAACAACTCGTTATTGACCGAGTTCTCCATTCCTGGAATCGCATCAAAGCAGTTGTATAGTTTAGGGTAAACTATACTATGCAAAACATGAAAACCTCTCTCCATGAATTGCACAACTTGCTTGTGTAAGGTGAGAGAGGAGTGGGTCTCAAATTGAATGCAACTAAGGATGTGCTCAATATTAATGAAAAGAGCAATGGGAAATTCAAGAAAAGCGCTCGAAAGGGTAAGAAACCCACTCCCAACAAGGGCAAAGGGAAAGCTATTGGGAATAGCTCATCCAAGCCGAACAAGGGTGCATATTCCGAAGATAAGTGCCACTATTGTTGTGGTACTGGCCATTGGAAGCGAAATTGCCCAAAGTATCTTTGAGATATTAAAGCTGGTCGTGTGACTCCAGTAGGTAATAAGTTCTCTAATTTATTGTGTTATTGATATAAATCTCAACTTTGGTCTTTATATACAAGTTGTGATTCTCACCCCCCCCTCTTTAAATGTGATATAGGGCATGTGAGCAAAGACAAAGGCAAGGAGAAGCAAGCTTGAGGATGATCTTCGACAAGGGATGCTAGAGTAGCTGCCCATAATAGAAGACCTATGGAAGCTTGGATTTTTATTTTGTATTGTCTTCTTAGTATTGCTGTATTTTAACTTGTTGTTTTAGAACTTCTTCTAATTTCCGTGTTCGACATGGAAATTTGTTTTATTCCATTTTGCAAACAATGGTTTTATGAATTTTAATGACTTGGTTTTCAACCCAAGTCATTCGGTTATGGAATTTTTCTTTGTTCTAAAAAATTGTCATTATGCACCTTTAACATCAACAACATAAATTGATTTGACTTAAATTGATCATAAAAGAATTACAATGATTGGATCATCGTAATAAATTCATAAGACATGAATTTGATTCCCTCTTATACATTTATGAGCAAATATCACATCTTATTTGAGATAAGATAGAACGATTAAAAAGTCAAATAGAGTTATTTGAACTCTAGATAGAGAATTTTAGAAACCAATTGAGAACACCACTTATAACAAAGACTTGTAACCACTTATAAGACTCCATACGAGTTATGCGAGGTCTTAAGACCCTGAAACTGTATAAGACATGGATATGAGTCCAATCCTTTATCTTATAAAGGTTTGTCTATCTTACTACTAGATTACAATGTCATTACAAGAGGGTCATCGATTAAGGTTATAATGTGCGACATTTACTCTTGAGAATTGTTTGTTGCTTACATTGCTATCTTTCGATAAAATAGGCGTATTTTACAAAAGATAGAGTGGGAGAAAATTAGCAACAAACCCAAGACTAGTGAGGAGACCAAAAGAAAGCTTGTTATATCAAACTCAAGACTAGTGAGGAGACCAAAAAAAAGCTTGTTATGTCAAACTCAAGACTAGTGAGGAGACCAAAAGAAAGCTTGTTAGGTCAAACTGAAGACTAGTAAGGAGACCAAAAGAAAGCTTCTTAGTTAAACTCGAGACTAGTGAGGAGACCAAAAGAAAGCTTGTTAGGTCAAAAATCAAGACTAGTGAAGAGACCAAAAGAAAGTGATCTTTTATAAAGATTATGATGTGGTTATATCGAGTAATTTCAAGTCAATTTACATAAGAGCCTAACGATCCAATGTGAAGTCTATGCATAAGAGTTGAATAGATAGACATTAAATTGCCCACAAAGCTAAGTTAAAGGGTAACTACGCTAAGATCCATATCATCATTGCTACACCTCAAAGTGTGAATAATCAAGTTAGATGTTAAGACAAATTTCAAAATAGGTATTTAGAAAGGGTGTGAGAGTATGACATTAACACAAGATTTTAATCAATACTTAGAAATTGCAATGATCATCTCAAGTTATGTGATAAGAAAATGGTTTTACTCGAGTTATCGAGAAGCCATTAGTATACATGGATTTAAGTGGGAGTCAATATTGTCATGTTTAGACATGGAGATTAGTGGGAGAAATTGTCTTTCATATTAATATCATTGAGGATGACATGCTAACACTACCGTTGATGAAGGAGTGTTTTTTGTGTTTCAATTCTCGATGAAAGAAGACATGTTGCACTTTAAAATTCCAAATCTATCATTATATAGGGAATTTTAAGTTGGCACGTATATAAGTATCTTATGTTTATAAGATTCTTTATCGGTTTAATATCGACATAGGTAGAGGAGGTTATTCATTTAGATGAAATTGGAATTACTATGATAGAGTCATAGTCATTCACTAAACCCCATAAGTTGTTGATTACAGGAAATCGATTGCTAATGTTTTTGCCATTAGAACGATCATGTATGCCAATGTTTTCACATGTCATGATGAATCATATGCTTGGAGCATAATGAGTCAATGACAAGTTATTTTGTATAAAAGTCATTTGAAAGCCTTCAAGAACATTCACTATAATTTCTGAGAAGAAATGAGGATCCGTTCTTGTGTTTGGAAGACAGACTAAGTTGTGTGTTGAAGGGTTACACAAACTTTAGTTTCCAAACCTATAAGGATTTAACGAAATCCTAGGCTAATTTTATTGACTCGGTAGTAAGTGACTAGAAAAATGTTTTAGAATCAATCATTGCAAATTCTACAAATGGAGTCCGAGTACATTGTGATAAGGTGGTTTATAAAAGGACTATAAGTAGTTCCTTCCACCAAGCGTTTTATCACAAGTTATATAATAATAGTGGGAGCATCTTTCAAGTTAAAGGACCCAAATCTAAGAAGAAGTCTAGACATGTACTTAGAAAAATTCATGACATTATAAATGACATTGAATAGAAGGAAAAAGCAATTTATAAAGTTGGATCAAATGGATACATGGTATATCCACTAACCAAGCTTCTATTGCACCTTGACAAGTGTAAAAGGTACACTTTAGATTATAAGATATGAAGTAGTAATATGGTATTGACTGTTCTTATATGATAATCGCATTTATCTATTGAGTTTCTTAAACTCATATATTACCTTGTTATATCCAAATAGGTTGTTGAGACAACGTTGAACCCTATTGAAGTGAAATGGTTTAACATAGTAATTGCCCCTGGTCACTCATATGAGGTGAAATCTCTAAGTGACTAGATTGTGAGTCGATTGATGGCAAATTCAAGTGCCATAGGGTCATAAGAGATGACCAGTCGATCACATAGACAAACTATAAGAGACACTTTGTCGGGTTGTGACCGCTTATAGAGTTCTAGTAATTCATATAGCCTGGTCGTGGCGAGAGCTCATATACTATTCTTTTGAGTCAGTTCTTTAACTAAAGACTATTCGCCCAAGTTGGCATAGTTTTTGAGTGACTTTAAATTATGCTCTACAATTTTCGTAAATGAGGTCTAATGGGCATCTTTTGGGTCATGATGAGCTATGGCCAAACAAAGGAAATAGTGCGATAGGAATTGTCCATCCCCTTGTCAGGGTGATTTAAAATCCCTGGGCCACTCAAGGAGTAGTGAACTGAAAATGCATGGCCACGCTCGGAAGGTATCTACGGTAGATAAATCCGATCAGACAGTTACTCTTCATATCGAGCAAACCACTCTTGATATGATCACTTGCGAGAACGACCTGCAAGACACCTTGCATTGAGTGGGAGATTGTAATAGGACAAGAGAATTGGTGACACACACTTGTCTCGGACAAGTGGGCGATTGTTGGAGTATGTGTCCTCAACAATAGTGCGATCACATTAATAAAACTCATGATAAGAATAAGTAAAGGGATGATTCATTTTTATACATCAACCGATCAACATTAATCGGTAATGATTGACTGACTAGAGTTTGACATTACTGTCGTTTGATGGTGGTGATCAGTTGATCCCTTAAGGTCACACCTAAAGGAAAATTCCCTTAATAGATAAAATTAATTAATTGTATAATGATACGGATTAATTAATTCCTTTAAATAGAACAATTCACGAATGTGAGTAAGAATTTGAATCTTATTGTAATTCGATTAAATGAGATTCGTTTTAGTAAATAAATTGTTATATACTACTAAAACTTTGTTTATGAAACAATTAAATTAATTAAAAATAAATAGTTAATTATAATTACAATATGTTGTAGATTATATTAACATGGATCATTTTATTTACATGTAATTGGGAATTACTAGTCAATTATTGTATATAATTAAATTAATATATGTAATGATATTTAATTGTTATATATGCATTAATATTATTAATAACATGTTATATGTCACATATCACACCTTATATGACAAAATAGCAAAATTGACAAAAATAAAATGGAGTCCATTTTATCTAATGGACTTGTTTTTAGAGGAAATTTCGAGGGTGAATTATTTAATTGTTTAATTGAGTGAATACATAATGATTACAATTATGGTCTATTGTACACTCTAACAAGTTTTGATTAGGACTATTGCAAGAGCAAGTTTTGCATGCATTGGCTCTCTAATCCTCTTCCCTCCCAACAGGTTTTTCCCCTCTTAAAATAAGAATTGTTCTTATTTTTCATTATTCATTCTTACACAATTTCATTTTCTTACTCTTCTCTCTTCTTCTCTCTAAAATAAAGTTTTATAAAAGAAAATTAAATTGTTCAAAAAAATCTTATATTTAGATTACCAAAAGTAGTAATAGAAATAATATCTAGTTAATATATAAATTAGTATTAAGGGTTTGTCTTGGTGCAATTGAAAGGAGGATCTCACAATATTGAGACTAGGAGGATCATCCATATATTTTAAGCTCAAGAACAAGTCCGAAAGGAGTTCTTACTTGTGCCCTTAAAATCCGATTTCCATATTGTAAGAAGCATTCTTCTTATCTTTGTTTAATATTTTCTTATGCATGCATAAGATCATCATATTTAATTAATGAGTAATTAGATATAAACTTAAAGAGTTCAATTTGAGGGTTTATGAATCCTTTCAACCACGGTTTGGGTGTAGGAACTCTAAGAAAAAAAAGTGACCATAAAAGATAGAAACGCTAGAAGTGTTTGAACTCTAGGGAGTTTGGGAACCTAAAGATCTGGGTGTATAAACCTGGGTATATGAACCTAAAAGGAGATGGGATCCTAAGGGTGAGTTTAAGAACTATTGGGTTACTAAATCTTGTTTTGAACGCATGCGTCCAGGCTTTCTATGGTATGGGAACTTCAAAAGGATTTGTGGTTTTATGAACCTAAGGACATTTGGTATGATAGCTTTCAGGTATTCGAACCTATGGGAAGCTATATTGGGATCTAAGAATCTAGGGGTAGGAATCCTAACTTTGGGTTTACAAACCTAAGTAAGGAAGCTCTAGTTCGGGAACTTCTGGAAAACGACACCTTTGCAGAACTCTGTGGAGAAACAATAATATTGAGGGTAGCAGGACGTCGGTAGAAACTGCTGGGGAATCTGCTTGCGTCGATCTCAAACGAACTCTGGAAAAAACTTGAGGTTGAATCTGCTTGCGTCATTCTAAAATGAATCGTGCTTCCGAGAAATAAGTGGGCTATAAGCGGCAACGAACTCTCGTTGGGGAACACCTTGATGATTAGGAACATCTTGATCGTTATGGAAGAAACCTTGTGCATCACTGTGAATACTGCTAGGGAATATCTTGACTGCCGCTGGGGAGAATGAAGACTTGGGCGAAGCCCCCACCTAGAGCGAACACTCCTTCTTGACTCTCTGCATGGTTAGTAGCCACACAAGAACGCAATCTAATAGGCAATAGCACATAAACACTTATGCACGCAAGCAATCAGCACATGTACCTCGAATAAGGAAGCACATAGGTTTTGCAAAATTCTTTTCTTAATTTAATTGTTAAAATAAAGGTGGAATTAGGAATTTGTTGCTTGTAATGTGTTATACATATTGAAAGGGCTTTAGATGACGCATGACTTGATGCGACGTAGACCTTATACGGACACAAGATGACAGACTGACGCAACACTAACTTAGATTTGACACGACACAAGGATGAATTTGACAGACTTTGCTTAAGTATGCGCAACCCCTAACCAAGTGTGGGTGACAACACGTATCAGTTCCGAAGTTAGAAGAATTGCAAGAATTATGACGGCATATAAAGGAAAGGCATGAGCCATGTATCAGATGTCTACTTAGACATCTTTTGACACCATTTGCTGTAAAAGAGACTCCTCTTGAGGCACGATAACTTGGAGAATCGATCTAAGACCTTTGTCATTGTCCGGACCAAGCACTAGCACGACTCGAATGAGACTCGAAGGGTAAAAGGAAGGACGAAGGAAGGGTGACATCTCGGAAGAGAAGCCCCCAAGGTGGGAGGATGACTCTGGATTTTGGTAAAAAAGAAGACTGGGTGACAAGAAGGAGCCCTCAGTAAAGAGGTAAAAAATGGAAATTGTGATTGGAAGGTTGAAATTGAGGTTGAAAGTTGATGGTTGAGGTGGCTGATAATTGAGGTTGAAAGATAAAAATTGGGATGGTTGTGTCCTTGGGGACTTCCTACGTAATCACGTGGAGTGAAATCAAACCAGATCGTAGTTCTGAGTGTGTGTCTAAGCTATGTGTTAGGGCCTTAAAGTGCATGGGCCAGGAGAGTATATTCCTTTGGTGACTCGAAGAATCGATTTGAGGTAACTCCCTCTGATCATAGACCGAAGAGGCATAATTATATGTTTTTAAAAATTTCCTTGTCATGTGAGCACACTTAATGGGGACCTTAAGGATGATATGGGTATGTCCCGTTTTGAGTAGCAAAGTATTTGAAGAGTCCGTGTCTGGGTCAAGGTGAAACTGGATTGGATATTTGGAATATGGGCTCGAAAATGAGAGGCTTTGATGAAACAAAACTCTGGAGCTTGATTTTGTGGAGTTAAGGCTTTATGGGGTTATGGTTTGTAATATGGCTTAGAAATGGAGTCTCCTGGCTTGATGTAGCCTGAGCACATAAAGGTAGGTTAAAATGACGTGGGTTCAAGTTTCCATGTCTTGGTCCTAAAGGATTGGTATACTTGACAAGCTTGAGAGGATTCTTAAAATTCCTAACTATCTCCCTGTAACGGTCTCGAGAAGGACTTAGGGTGTGTGAAGGGCTAAGAGAGGACGCTGGCTGACCATCTTTATTAATGTCTTGATTCTATATAGACTTCAGCAGTATTCCGTTCAGTATATTATTTCAGGCTTGTTCTTGATTCAGACTCAGATTCTTGGTCTATAATATTTCTCGGCTTTTTGCTGAGATTCTTGATTCAGGTTTTTGAAGATAACTTTGACTTTGGATATCGATATTGCTGGATTGAGCCCTATTCTTATTTTGACTCTTTTGTCTTGGATATTGATCTTGGTCATTTCTCTTGATTGAGCCTTTGTCTTTCATCATGGCTCGTATCATCTTGGATTTGCTTGCTACCATGGATTTGAGTCAGACTAGCACCTTTGGTGTGAAACGGATTGGTTTTTAGTAAACAGGTTATTTATTATGGGGAATGGGCTTCCCTTCCGTCATGTATTATTAACAAGGGAGACGGTCTGGATTCGTCTTAGAATCTCTTGAGATATGCTCGTACTAAACTGGGTTGTAGCAAGGTTTCTATTGCTAGACATGAAATTGGTAAGGAAAATGGACATGGAGTTTTTGGTCCTCTACAACTTAGAACGGAACATCATTTAAGTGTGCTCACATCGACTGTCATGTGTTGTTGTTCATTTTAAAAAGTATCAAACCAATTCTTGTTGTCACAGGAAATGGTAAAGGAAGAGATATGAGAGAATATGTGGATTGAAAAGTGTACTTTTATTGAAATGAGTAATGAATGTATTTAACATAGACTCGAGAAGACATGTGACTCGTGGGACACCCCCCAACTTGTTACTAGAAAAGGAAATGAACACAAAGAAAGATACTAGAATAATTATGGGATAGAAAGCCTAGGACTCGGACTTGAACTCTGACTTGATTATAGGTCCACACTCGTAATCATCGGCCCACGCTTGAAGATTTTCTTTTCCAGCAACTGGCTTTGCCATCTAACTTTGAGCATTCACCCATTTGAGCACCTCGTCCTCATCATTGGGAACACTGGAAGTATAACAGTTAAGGAATGTTTCCTGATAAGTGGTATATCCATAGGATTGCCTAAGCTGACTTGTGGGTTAAAGGTTGAGAGCGACAATTTCCCACATTCAATCATATCCTGGATCATATGCTTCAAACAAAAGTATGCTTTTGTATCATGTCCCCTACCACGATGATATTGGAAATATGCATTACTGTTCCATCTAAGCAGTATATTTTTAGGGTCTGGAGTTGGACCGAGTAGGTGTAATTTGCCTTGTGATACTAGCATTTGTAGCGCTGCTGGATAAGTGATGCCAAGGTTAGCGAATGCTCTAGGAGCCCGTCCCGGTCTTCTGGGTGGAGCTTCCATGAGTTTAGCCCTATCACACTTAATGTCAGTTTGATCAAAGGTCGATACATGATACTCGCCACTCTCGATATTATCCTGGATGATATTTTTTGTTTGTAGCAACTCTCAGTGTCATGCCCCCTTCCTTTATGGTATCAATAATACGAGTTGCCATCCCAAAACTTAGACTTCTTTTCCGGATCTGGGGTAGGCCCTATTGGTTGAAGAAGACCTAGAAAGGATAATTTGTTTAAGGCCAGGGCATAAGGTATGCCTAGACTTGTGAATGGCCTGGAAGAGTTGTTAGGTTTCTTTGACGAAGGCTCCATGAGGTTGCCATTGTTGATTTTGATTCCTGGATTAGAAGAACTAGAAATAGATTGCTCACTTGTTGCTTTAGGACTGTCAGGATGAGGGTTTGTCTTGACACTTTTCATCTTGAGAGATTGGGCCTCAAGCTTCTTACCCATTTTAGCAAACTGGCTCTCCATGTTGGAAAGCCGAGAGTTTAGATTATCAATAACTCCCTCTAACTTGGAAAATTTATCGTCTTCCTCAAGCACGTTGATCTCTCCGTCATTACAAGGATCGAGGAGATGAGAACAGTCTAGGATGATTCTTCATCATGTTTAGTGTTGCTAAACCCAAGAGGGTTGATTCTCTCAAATTTCCCGACAGAAAGTGGCACTGGAAGATTGCCCTCTTCGATCATATCTTGGATGGTGTGTTTCAAGAGAAAATGCTCTTCAATATTATGGCCTCTACCTTGGTTATATAGGCAGCACTTGTTGCTCTTCCAGAGGTTCACCTGCTTCTTTAAAGGTGGATCCGGAGTCGGACCTATCGGATGTAGCTTGCCTTGGGCAAAGAGTCTCTTCAAAGCATCGGTATAAGACATGCCTAAATCAGAAAGCACCCTTTGATGCCTCCCAGGTTTCCTTTTGGTTGTTTTCGGCTTTCTAGGGCGACAGTTATTGCAAGAGGTAAGCTTTGGACGACCTAGACTAGAGGTTTCTCTAGGTGGCGTGTTCTTTTCCAGCATTCCATTCTCAAGGGTGAGGACGCGAATGCTCAAATTTTCCACTGTAGCTTGAACTCGTAGGACCATGGCATAAACGTCTTTTGGAGACACGGTGATTGTGGCTTGAGCTGCTTCATGACTTTGCTGACTGACGGAACTTCTTGGATTCCTACTCAAAAGAGATGACGCGCATTACAACTCGATTCGATATGGGTTCACGCATACTAAGACAATGAGCAACGAACACAGGAAGGGAGAAGTAATCACGGGGATAAAACGACAAATCTAGACTTGACTTGTGAATTCGTGAAATGTCGTGAGCGACTTCTCGTGTTTGAATTCACGGTGCTTGACTTTAATTTTTGACTCGAGTGTTGACTTTGACTGAGTGACCCTTATATGGTTGACCTTATTGACGGGATTGATGACACGTGTTGATTCTAGACTCGGGTATAAGTGTAGATAGCCGAGGTGTGCTTATAGGTGTTAATAAGTCTTTTGTATATGACTCGGGCACGTGCGACTGGAAGTGTCGGAAATTTTTAGATCCTAAATGAATTGGGGTAGGGGGTCCAAAATGACGGTGTGACGCCTTAGGACTTGACTCGAATGTGAAAAGACCCAAAATGTAAAGGAAGGCGGGTTTATAACCTGACAGAGTTCCGACTAGGACATGGTCGGTTTGAACTTTGACTCTAACTTAGCCCATTTGAATTTACATATTTATATTTACATTGTCTGAAAATATTTTGATATAAAACGTTTTTTTTTTCACATTTACTCAAAAAAAAAAGACTCGACTCGTGAAGTGAGTGTGTGCCAATGTGTCAAGTGGGATTTGAAAATGACAGATTTTGAAATGTTTGTCCTAGATATTTGTAATGTAGTTGTAGGAGTGCTGACTCGATGTGAGTTTTGAAATGGGTTTGAGGCCCGAAGTTTGACTCGATATTTGGACAGATTTTCGGCTTATTCTGCACTGTTTTTGGTCATTTTTTGAAAATATTTACATATTTAAATGGATTTTATTTTACAAAATTTCGTCATGGTTTTGTTTACAAATGGTGATCACGTATATGATACAAACATACATATGGGCATTATAACGGTATGCAGAGTGCATTTAAAGGGTTTTGGCTTAAAAAGGTGGGTTGCCATACCAAGCAATCAAACCCTGTCTGCGGAGAGGTCTGTGCCAAATATGAGTAAGGTTGGTTCCTAGTCCATTTCCTCGAGTAGTGAAAGCTCTTGATACAAACATGAGTATGCATCGTGGTATGGTTGACGTCAATCGCTATCCATCTTTAGGCCCAGATAAGAATTTGGACCGTCCGAACGGGACGATTGGTCGAAAGCGTTGGGTTAAGCCTAGAAAGGCTGGCTAAAACGGCCAAAGAAGGTCGAGTAATAAAAATCAAAAACTATCTCTTATAAACTATTCCCTAAGGTTGTTCAAGTTTCACCCTGGGTAACACGTAAGTGTATCATCCCCAACAGAGTCGCCAAACTATGGACATGGGCCACCCGCGCCACGCGCACCCGCGCGTTGGTTTCGAGCCGACGACACTTCTCCCACGGAACCTTGGTTTGTCAAAGCACGTCATGGGTCATTACGGATTGGTGAGGCATTGAAACCGGTGAAAGGTTAAATAAGCCTGCATTTGTGGAGTCGCCACCAATTTAATGTGGAAAAATTGGAAACCGTTCGAATACCTCATGCCATGTCAATGTTAGAAATATTAATCTCATTATTTAACATATTCATATATGTGACATTTTAATTTAGTCATAAAATTAAAACTAGATCTTATGCATGCAAACTTGAATAAGAATAGAGAAGAAATCGTCTATCTTACTATGGGAGTTTTGGATTTTGGGCACAAATGAGTTCTCCTTCTCACTTGTTCTTGAGCTTTCCTTATATGGATGAACAAACGATCCAAAGAAGAATCCCTCCCAAAAGTTTATACCCAAGGTAACCTCTTAAAAGACTAATATTATTAGATCTAGAACAATATTAATCTTACTAAAATTACCCAAAATATTTGTTTTGGTCTCTTGTAATTTCGGCCAAGAGAGGAAGATTTTGGAGATTTTATTTCTCTAATTTTTCATAAGATGTAGAGAGAATATTAATAATTTCTTACACTAGAAATTATATTGTGAAGTAGTGAATGATTAAGAGAGAAACCATTTGCCTTTTACACCTCCAAAACCGGTAGGCATAGGGAGAGTAGAGCCAATGCATGAGCTTGTTATTCTACCCAAGAAAGAATAGGTATGCATGGCTATATTAGGTTGCAATCATCATGTTTTCCGCTTAAAAATAATTAACACAATTTAAACCTAATACTCCCTCCATTTTCGGCACTTATATAAAATGGGAGGTCCATTTTATATTTGTCATTTGTCAATTGTCACATGTTACTAGTCATGTGTAATTGTAATGTATTTTTAACATATTAAAAATCAACGTATTAATAAAAATACGTCATGTACAAAATCAACTTAGTAATTCATAATTACTTGTACCAAAACGGTTTACCAATTATAAATCAGAACGTCTTGTATTTATAATAAATTATTCATTCAGTTTCAATTGTTTCGTAAACAATAATTTTATCTAAAACAATTTGATTATTTAGAACGTATCTTATTTAATCGAATTACAATAAGACATGTCAATAATACTCACAAAATCTTCCGTCAATTTTAAGCAGTTTAATTAACCCGTATCGACATACAATCAGTTAAAATAATCAATTAAGAGTGTCACCCTTTAGGTATGACCTAAGGGGATCAACTGATCACCACCGTCGCACGACAGTAATGTCAAACTCTAGTCAGCCAATCATTACCGATATGTGTGGACCAGTTGACTTTAAAATATTACATCCCACATGGATTCTTAAAATGAGATTTAAACATGTGATCATTATGATCAACAGTCGTGATCGCATTATTGTCGGAGGACACATATTCCAACAATCTCCCACTTGTCCTCGACAAGTGTGCGTCACCAATTCTCTTGTCCTATAACTATCTCCCACTCAATGCAAGGTGTCTTTCAGATCATACTTGAAAGTGATCATATCTAGAGTGGTTTCCTCGATCTTGAGAGTAATTGATTGACCAGAATTATCTACCATAGATACCTTCCGAGCGTGGCCACGCATTTCCAGTTCATTACTCCTCGAGTGGCCCTGAGATATTGTTATAACCCTGATAAGGGGTGGTCAATTCCTATCGCACTTATTCCCTTCGACTAGCCACAGCCATCCTAACCCAAAATATGCCCATTTGACCCCATTTACGAAGGTCGTAGTAACATATATCAAAGTTAATCTGAAACTGTGCCACCTTAGGTGAACAGTCTTTAGTCAAAAGAATCGACTCATTAGAATACTAAAGTAGCTCTCGCCACGACCAGGCTATATAAATTTGCCAGAACACTATAAGCAGTCATTAGCCCGACAAAGTGTTCCTAACAGTCTGCCTATGTGATCGACTAGTCATCTCACATGACTCCATGGCACTTCAACTTGCCATCAATCGCATCACACTCTAGTCACTTCGAGATGTCATCTGATGTAAGTGACTATGGGTGAATACAATGCTAATCCGTTTGGATGTAACAAAGTACAAGTTGTGTTAATAATAACTCAAACGACAAATGTCGACATCACATCCGGGTAGTCAATATCATATTACAACCTTGTGATGTATATCGTAAGTGTGTAAACACTAGTCGTTTGCAACATGAGTTTAACATACCATGTGTCCATGTGTTCAAACTCTTGAATTGCATTTTCCTTTATTTTCATGTTTGTCTCACATAGCATGAATCTTACCAAGTACATATCTAGTTTCCCAAACTAGGTATAGGTTCTTTACTTGAGAGAACTTTCTTGTTGTTTATCACATAACAAACGAATTATGGTGGTCGACATAACTCACACTAGTCAAGTGTTCTTCCAACTCATAATGTACCAGTTATATGCTTTGTAGGATCTTGCAACAATTGTCAAGATGATTAGCCTAGTACTTCTCATAAGTCCTAGCAAATTTTGAAAAAACTAGTTTTGGGTAACTTCTGACTATAACAAGTATCTTTTCAAATTTCTTATTTCTGTTTTTAGCTTGAATAGCATAGGATTTTCATAAATCCTTACGCGTTTTCGAACTTCAATATGTGCAATTTCTTGTCACATAACAGAGTGTTCCGTCAAACACTATAATAGCTCATTAGTTCTTCTCGAGAATTCATGACGATTCTTCTATGGCTTACCAATGACTCATCATGCTCTTAAGCATATGATTCATTATTGGACATGTGCATGATTATTCTAATGGCGGAAACATTAGTAATTTTTAATCATGTGATCAACCATTCTTAGGTTCAATGAATGGCCATGACTGCTTATGGTAATTTCATTTTTATCGATATGAATAACCTACATTTCTTGTTGATTTGATGTGCATATCTCAATGCCTATCCAACATCCCATGATGTGATTGGATTCATCAAAGTCCATTTTCATCCAGAATTGAAAACTCAAATACTTCTTTCTGAAGATAGTACTAGCTCGTCATTCTCAATGAGTAATGAGTTCTAAATTTTACAGGATGATTGCTCCCACTAAATTTCATGTCTTTACATGATAATTTCAAACTCCCACTCAATTTCACATGTTTCGTAATTGACTACTCAATTTAAACATTTCAAGAATTGAAATACATTTTGCTATGCCAAGTTATTAAGATTAAAACCATATGTGTTCCCAACATATCCTTTCAAAATACCTATTTTGAAAAGATTTCAATCTTAAACTTATGGAAAGAGATTTTAATCTCTAACTCATTCATTTTTATAATGATGCGTAGCATTGTGATTATTTAAAAGTGAAATCCCATTTAATACACGTCCTTCTCAAAATACCCTTTTCGGAAGGAGGTTTAACCATTTCATTTTCATAATAAGGTTAACTAATGACACTAGCGTGGTTAACAATTAACTTAGCTCTTGTAGATATCGGCATATCTTTCTTTGCAACTTTTAGTCATAAATCTCATTTATTTTCAAGGATGCAACTTTGTTTCATTTAGGCTCTAAGTAAATATCAACATTGAAACTCTATTTATATCTAGGTCATAAACTAGCAAAATCTCTTGTTGAGACTTTTCTTTACTCATTTTCTATCTTCTTTAGTCATTTTCTATCAAAACTTTCTTTTGGTCTCCTCGTGTGGTTATCTTAAGAACATATTCTTTTCATTACTTCACTTGATCTCTTTTGTCATGTAGATCTCATCTATTCGAGACCATAGAACTCATCTATTCATGTATACTATCTATTTAGGTATACAAATCATTCTCTCTCTCGTAGATCTCATTTACTCAAGCACACAAATTATTCTTTGTATTCTTTGTGTCTTCATTTTTCTCCCACTCTATCTTTAGAATAAATACACTAGATATTCAAAGATAGCTTATGACACACAAATAATGATTTTGAGGTAGAAGGAGGACTATCTCATAGATTGACTAATAAATTTTAGATTTGATGAGTGTACTTGGTAGTTGACATCCGTTTAGAAGAGTTCATCAACTCAACATCACTTTATAATTGATCATACACAATCCTTAAGCTTGTGGACATATAATGAATCCCATCATTATAATTGTCTATTGGATCACTTTAAGTAGATGATCATATGTTTCTATGTGCAAGCATATAAAGACGAATTATTAGAATAAATAAATACGATAAAAGGGGTGAATTGGGTTGCAAGCCAAGCCACCATAATCCAAAATACAACCATTGTTTAGAAAGGATCAACCATTTCCATGTCGAACACGGAAATCAAAATAGTTCTAAAATTCATAACATTAAAATAAAGACAATAATAAAAGCCAAGCTTCATCGGTAGCTACTCCTAGCTCCTTCATGATTTCTCAAGCTTGCTTCTCTTTTCCTTTGTCTTTACTTGGTGGAGGCCCTATTTACAATAAAAAGGGGATGGGGGGGGTATCAATGCCCCGTGGATGTTACCTGGACTTGGAAGAAGATTTGCAAGTTGAGAACTGAATTGCAGCCTGCTTACTCTCAGAACGAATGGAGTGTGGTCCCTGGAAAAGAATACTCAATAGGAAAGGGCTACTCTTGGCTGCAGCAGGCAACGTCTGATGTGGATTGGCATCACCAGGTATGGAACAAATGGACAGTTCCAAAACATAGCATGATAGCATGGATGTACCAGCAGCAGGGACTTAACACCAAAGACAAACTCTATCGACTTAATATCAGCAGTGATAACCTCTGCTGGATTTGTGGAGTTGAGGAGGAAACACCCAAGCATTTGTTCTTTAAATGTCAGTACAGTAAAGAGATAATGCTGCATATTCAGACATGGGTTGGTGTGATTATGCCCCAGGCCAGAGATCATGACTGGAGAGGGAGTGCAAAACTGTCAAGACTGAAGGTGGGGGTACTGAACAGCATCATGAATGCTGTTACATATCACGTATGGAGGCAAAGGAATGGATGCAGACATGAAATGAAAATTCTAAGGCCTGAAGGCTGTGTGATCATGATCCAGTACGAAATAAGGACTCAAATCAAGCAACATCTCAAGGGCAAACTAGCTAGGAGGGACCTGAAATGGATTGAACAAATCCTGTAATTAGCTTAAGTGTGTTTTGGTTGTCTGATGTTTTAGTCGGACTCATGTAGTTAATGTAATTTTATCTCATTCAATATAATTTACCTTTAACAAAAAAAAAAAAAAAAAAAAAAAAAAAAAAAACTTTTATCAAAATACCATAGTTGAATTAGAAACATAAAAGAAAGAATAGTCATTTACCTACTGGAGTGATATTTCTAGCTTTGATGTCACCAAGATACTTGGAACAATTCCTCTTCCAATGTCCAACACCATTACAATAATGACATTTATCAAGAGGACCCTTCTTGGTCTTGGAAGTGCTAGCTTCAAAAGTCTTAGCCTTGGTGGACATGGGAGCTTGCCTCTTACCCTTTTTCCCATTATTTTTGAACTTCCCCTTACTCTTAGTGCTTATATTAAGCACATCCTTAGGTGGGTTAACATTTAGCCCCATGTCTCTTTCGGCTTGCACAAGTAACTTGTGCAACTCTTCAAGAGACACGTCCTTGTCTTGCATGTTAAAATTTACCCGGAATTGAACATACGCTTTGACTTTGGATAAGGAATGTAGAATCCTATCTACAATGAGATCTTTGGGGATTTCAACCTTTTGAAGTTTCAATGTCTGGACTAGCTCCAACAATTTGAGCACGTGAGGGCTAACCTTTTGGCCCTCCTTAAAATCGAGATCAAAGAATGTCGAGACCGCCTCATATTGGACGATCCTTGGTGTTTGTGAAAACATTGTCACAAGTTTGGAATAGATATCATTAGCGGTGCCCATTTTAAAGGCTCTCCTTTGGAGATCCGCCTCCATAGCAAAAATCAACACATTTTTCATAGCGGCGGACTCTTTGTGGTAAGCCTCATATACTTCCCTAGTGGCGGCACTCGACCTAGAATTAGGTTCGGGTGGAGAGGCCTTGGTGAGGTAATGAAGCTTGTCGTCACCTTGGGCGGCTAATTTGAGTTGGGCATCCCAATCGGAGAAATTTGACCCATTCTTTTCAAGTTTACAACGATCCATGAAGGATCGGAGCCATGGAACATTAGTGAGAGGTGCGGCGTTGGTGTTTGGTGCGGCCATTTGTTATGAGAAATAAAAGTGGTCTACAAAACAAAAATAGAAGGAATAAAACATTTGTCGTTTTCAAAATAATAATAATAATAAAACTCGTAAATTTTAATTTAAAAAAGTTTTATTGCATTTATCTAGTGACCTCTACCCAACTTGATAAATGATTCCAAGATCCAAATTCATATTAACTTGGGCACGGTAGGGCCGATTCATCCCTTATCAATATAACTCGGTGGATTAACGCTTTAATCGATTCTACTTTTATAACTCTTGGTCGATAAAATTACATTAATATTTATCTTTAGCCCAAAACACATCCGGCAATGGTCGAGAATACTTTCGTTTAGTTCAATCCAAATTTCGAATAAATGTGTCCATGATCCAAATTTACATCAACTTGGGCATCGGTAGAGCCGAATACAACCCTTATATTTATAAATTCGGTGGGTAGACATTTATCACCCACTTCCCATACGTAGCAAGGTTTGTACCTCGGTAGGGCCGAGTCCACTCCCTCACGAAATAGGTTTTCATGGTTTCTACCTTTTGGTAAGGCTAAGTCTCAATTGTTTATTTTTGCGCGAGGTCACGTCAATTTATTATCTATCACGTTTTAAGTGAACTAAAGCGGTGAACTACGATAATTATAATTGACACGGTCGATAAACTCGATTAAAAATGCATGTTTAGTTATGGCGATTTAGCGATGCATGCAACATATAAATAAAATGCAAAGCATAAAAATAAAATCCTAGTATGGCCTTCCTAAAATAGTAATTCTAATAAACTATTACAAATTCGGAAACCAACTCCTTTGGTCCCTTGAACTTCGGTCTTAGCACGCATTTCAAGGCAACACTTTCTTTAATGGATCGCCTTCTCGAGTGGCACCGTCTTCAAGGAACTTCGGAATAATTAAATTACAAAATGAATTACATAATTTCCTATTATACATTTGTAATTAAAAATAAAAATAAATCTATTAAATTACAAAACGGTGATACGAGATCACAATAATTACAACCGAATCGATATTCCCATACATTTCGGATAATACCAATTAAAACTAAGGCCATACTAAGTAAAATTACATAATTAAAAAATTACATAAAATTAAGATATGACAATCATAAATAAAATGTAGCATTATAATATGTATGAACATGCTAAATTTTATGCTAAATCGCCTTTTAAGAGCCAATATCGTATATTAATAGGTTTTTACGAATTTGCGTGATTTAACCTTTTAAAATCACAATAATTACATAAATTCATATTTATTTACAAGTTAATTACCCTAAACATCTTAGGACTCAGAATTAGTCTCCACTAACATTTTGACAATAATTAACCTAGATATCTTAACATTGTTCATAAATGAACCTAAAATACAAAATTATGCCATAAACATCAAATTAAATCATAAAAATTTCAAATAATTTAAAATTTTGAAATTTAAACTCATGAAAATTCTGGAAAAATACCATGACATTCATAATGTTCAGAACTTAGGTTCAGAACATCAAGTTTATCGGTTTTAACAATTATGACCATAAAAATATGAGAAAAATTATTTTTATCAACTTTTCACTTATAGATCTGAAATATATGAGAAAATGCAACATGTGACGTTTTTCCTTTAGTCATGAAGTATGTTTTAGCATTATTACTTATTATAGTCACTATTTATGTGATTTTTCATCAAAACTTCATAAATCATGCATAAAGACTTCACTATAGCCAAATATTTTACACACATCTTTTAAAATTTCATGTGACAACATACTAAATTCCCATGACCATATTCGAAATATAACTCATATTAACCTATTTACCCATTTAAATACGATTTTAACTTGAAAAATCCATATTTCGAGCAAAACAGTTCATTTTATTATGAAACTTTACAGGCCATTAGTAGATAATATATGTGAAAACATATCCAAAAACTACAGAAAAATGCGAAGTTTAGCTATTTTTAGTCCAAAAATGACATTTTTATCAAAAAATTCACATTTTAATGCCAATATTATATAAAATGAACAATAAAATCCATAAATAAACCAAAATGTCCTAAAAATCACTTAGGACCAGAAAATTTTAACATCCAAATTTATTTTAAGGTTTATCTTCATAAATCCAAATTAATTAGTTTTGTATGTTAATCATATAACTCGGAAAAACTATAAACCGATTTGCATGCAAACAACCTAAGGTTCATGATACCGCTTGTTAGAATTATTAATCACATTATTTAACATATTCATATATGTGACATTTTAATTTAGTCATAAAATTAAAACTAGATCTTATGCATGCAAACTTGAAAAAGAATAGAGAAGAAATCGTCTTTCTTACTATGGGAGTTTCGGATTTTGGGCACAAATGAGTTCTCCTTCTCACTTGTTCTTGAGCTTTCCTTATATGGATGAACAAAGGATCTAAAGAAGAATCCCTCCCAAAAGTTTATCCCCAAGGTAACCTCTTAAAAGACTAATATTATTAGATCTAGTACAATATTAATCTTACTAAAATGACCCAAAATATTTGTTTTGGTCTCTTGTAATTTCGGCCAAGAGAGGAAGATTTTGGAGATTTTATTTCTCTAATTTTTCATAAGATGAAGAGAGAATATTAATAATTTCTTACACTAGAAATTATATTGTGAAGTAGTGAATGATTAAGAGAGAAACCATTTGCCTTTTACACCTCCAAAACCGGTTGGCATAGGGAGAGTAGAGCCAATGCATGAGCTTGTTATTCTACCCAAGAAAGAATAGGTATGCATGACTATATTAGGTTGCAATCATCATGTTTTCCACTTAAAAATAATTAACACAATTTAAACCTTATTCTCCCTCCATTTTCGACACTTATATAAAATGGGAGGTCCATTTTATATTTGTCATTTGTCAATTGTCACATGTTACTAGTCATGTGTAATTGTAATGTATTTTTAACATATTAAAAATCAACGTATTAATAAAAATACGTCATGTACAAAATCGACTTAGTAATTCATAATTACTTGTACCAAAACGGTTTATCAATTATAAATCACAATGTCTTGTATTTATAATAAATTATTCATTCAGTTTCAATTATTTCGTAAACAATAATTTTATCTAGGTAATAAAACAATTTGATTACTTAGACCGTATCTTATTTAATCGAATTACAATAAGACACGTCAATAATACTCACAAAATCGTCCGTCAATTTTAAGCAATTTAATTAACCCGTATCGACATACGATCAATTAAAATAATCAATTAAGAGTGTCACCCTTTAGGTATGACCTAAGGGGATCAACTGATCACCACCGTCGCACCACAGTAATGTCAAACTCTAGTCAGCCAATCATTACCGATATGTGTGGACCAGTTGACTGTAAAATATTACATCCCACATGTATTCTTAAAATGAGATTTAAACATGTGATCATTATGATCAACTGTCGTGATCGCATTATTGTCGGAGGACACATATTCCAACAGTCAAGACACAAAGTAATGACATGAATACTAAGAACTCGTTACCCTTAGCATTCTATGTCTAGAATGACCCTCGAGATGCCAATGGACACGGATGTCTCGAGATAACTGGAGTAAGGGGTAAGGGTACATATTAGGAAGCTCTTTAATTCGAACACCTAATCCCGCCCGCCTCGATAGCGACCGCTACTAATGATTAGGGAAATTGTTCATATTTGATATGTCGTCGACGTAATGCATGTAATGCAACAAACATATATTAATCCTAACATGTGAAATTAGATTATATCGGTGAGCAATGAATTTAGTAATTAATTATATCGAAGTCGGAAGTTAGATTCATTACATGTGAATGCCATACAATTAAATCATACGTAAAAATAATTATGATAAACGAATTACAACAATATTTGATCTACGTCAAAAGCACGCTCAAAGACGGAATTTTGAAGAAGAAAAATAAAAGAAAAATAAAATTAGAATATGAAAATACGGCAGATTAGAGGTTATAATACGAATAATAGTTGATTTAAACCATAATTAGGAACTAAGTCAAGCGAGACAGAGAGAGAAAGAGAGAGATCAGAGACATAAGTCAACCCAGAACAGGCGCAGCATCTGCTGCGTCCGCTGGAAGAGGCGCATCACTTTCTGCGTTTGTTCTTGAGTTGGGTTCTGGCTGTGAAGTCAGAATCACAATATCGTTATCGTTCGTTGGTAGATTTAGGATGGATTGTCAATATTAGACTCAATTGAAGTGCTTTAATTGATTACATGCATCTGGGCAAGTCATAAGATGAATAAAAAGCGAGAAATTACAGCGGTTTACATAATTACGATGAACTTGTGTCTGAAATACAAAAAGGTGAAACTTGAGGTTAGATTTAAATGAAACTGGATAATTAAGACTCGAAAGAAAACCTACTTATCAAATTAGGATTCCAGAACCTCGACATGAACAAGTCGAAACACTGAAAAATCGATTTGAATTAAAACGGCGAAAACCCGCAAGTATTGAATTACAACCTATGTATCAAAATAGGATTTTAGAACCTCGACATGAACAAGTCGAAACACCGAAAAATCGATTTGAATTAAAACGGCGAAAACCCACAAGTATTGAATTACTCGGGATTAAGGACGATTTAAGCATTGTAATTAAAAGTAAAATTGTTAGAACATGATTTATATACAGAAAATAACAAAAAGAACAAAAGAAAAGGAGAGAAAAGAAAATTACAAGAAGTCGAGGAAGAAGAAGAAGAGCAGGAGAAGCAAGCAACCTCTGGAAGAGGCGCAGCAGTGCTGCGATCCTTCGAAGAGGCGCAGCAACTGATGCATTTCTTGTGGACGTCTGACTTCCGCTGTTTTGTAAAAAACGGTTTTACAAGATTGATTTTTAAATTGGTTTTTGAACGTGCTTTTGATATAGATCTACATTAATTATAATACAGAAAATAAATATAGAATTAAGATGGTATTTTACACCCTCAGACTTACATGTTAGCGTCGCGAGATTTAACTAAATCGGTTTTTTAGTGGTAACTCGACTCAATCTATGCATATATGAAAGTGCCCTTGAAAAAGAAATTTAAAAGATTGATTGTGTAGTGGTCAAATTGGTCGGTCATGCAAACGTGACTGGTACCCAGAAGAATCTGGGCTTACGTGGTCGATTGATCAAACACGTAGGCATCGAAAGGCAATAGCGTGGTCTTAGAATGGAAAGGGAGAAGAGAAGGGCGGACACTCACGTGAGAAATATGTGAGGCGAAGGCCTCTATTTATACTAATCACGAGGGAATTATGGAAAGGGTAGAATTTGGAAAGGAATAGGAAAGAAAGATCCAGAAACAACCGACTTAGGTTGAAACACGAAAACTTGGACAAAAAGAAAGCCTTGAGAAAAGGTGCAGCAGAGCTGCGCTTCCCAGAAGAGGCGCAGCATTTGCTGCGTCCTTTCTCGGGTAGTATTCTTCTGCGCAAGAAAAGGCATTTGACAGCCTGTCGTATTTTAGACATAACTTTCCCTTCAAGACTCGGATTAAGGTGATTTTGGTGGCCTTGGAAAGCTAAGAGAAAGATCTAGAAATTTCTGTGAAATAGACGAGATCCAAAAAAGTCATTATCACCTCGTAAAATGGGCCTAAATGCCGGGTTGTCATTTTAGCTAAATAAAATGCACATTTTGTACTATACACTTTAAGTTTAGCCTAAAGAAGTGATATGGGACTCAAAACGAGATATACTCATAACATTTTATGACATCCTAACCTTAGGTAGACAAGCACATTGCTTTTTGACTCGGGATTTGACGGTTTTAGGAAATGAAGACGGTTTTTTACCCGGACTCCAAATGCACTCTAATTACTGCCAAAACGACAGCAATGACACCTGGATGACATCCAAGGGGTAGACACAAGTGTACAAGTTACCTTTTATTAACCCATTTACAAAACATCATAAAATCACGACATATGCTATACATGCGGCCCATTCATCATTGGGTGTTTGGCGGGATGTGCAGAAATGAGGTATCTACAGTGGAAAATAGCTTTCATGACTAGGCAAGGTTTTTACGTGTGGCTCGTTATGCCATCTGGACTTTGACATGCTCCTAGTTCGTTTATGAGGTTGATGAATGAGGTGTTAAGGTCGTTCTTAAACAAGTTCGTTGTGGTGTATCTTGACTATATTCTGATTTATAGAAAGAGCAAGGAGGAGCACTTAGAGCATCTTCAGGTAGTGTAAGATGTTGCAAAAACAGAAGCAATTTGGGAAGATGGAGAAGTGCACATTCATGGTTCCAGGCATGGTTTTCTTAGGCTATATTATAGGCGAGAATGGCGTGAGAATGGACCCGTCCATGGTGGATGCAATTAAGGCATGACCGGTTCCTAAATCAACAACTGAAGTTCGTAGTTTTCATGGATTGACTTCATTCTATCGAAGGTTTATTCAAAATTTAAGTTCAATTATGGCACCTATAACCGATTTGACGAAGAAGGGTGAATTCGTGTGGACTCCTAGCGCACAAAGTGCATTTGAAGAGGTAAAATATAAACTTAGCTCCGCACCTGTTTTAACACTTCTTAATTTCGATAAATTGTTCGAAGTTGACTGTGATGCGAGTGGAGTTGGGATTAGTGATTTTTTGGTGCAAGATAAACGGCCAGTAGCATACATTAGGGAGAAGTTGGGTGGTGCTCGATTGAATTATTCGACTTATGATAAGGAGTTCTATGCGATTGTCAGAGCTTTGGATCATTGGAGTCATTATTTGCGAACTAAACCATTTGTGTTGCATTCGTATCACAAAGCCTTAGAGCATATTCATGGGCAGCAAAAATTGATTCCTAGACATGCTAAATGGGTCGAGTTTCTACAATCTTTTACTTTCTCATCGAAGTATAAGACGGGAACTTCAAATGTAGTAGTGGATACCTTATCTCGAAGACATACTTTATTGATCGAGTTAGATACAAGAATGCTTGGGTTTGAACATATCAAAGAATTGTACAAATCAGACCCGGAGTTCTCAAAGGAAATTATCGAACCAACGGGATTGTATTATGTTCAATACGGTTATCTATTTAAGGGCAATCGACTATGTATTCCTAATGGGTCGATTCGTGAGCTATTGTATCGTGAAGCTCATGGTGGTGTTATAGATGGACACTACGGATTAAACAAGACTAATGACATTGTGAGTGAGCATTTCTTTTGGCCTAAGATGAGCAAGGATGTGCAAGAAATCGTGTCGAAGTGTGTGGTATACCAAAATTCGAAAAGCACGTTCAAAAAGAGACTATACACGACCCTGCCCATGCCTACACAACCATGGAACGAGGTAAGTATGGACTTTATATTTGGTTTACCTAGAGCTCTAAGAGGAAAAGATTTGATTGTGGTTGTTGTTGATCGATTCTCAAAGATGGCGCATTTCGTCCCATGCCATAAAACCGATGATGCTACAAATGTGCTGAACTTTATTACAAGGAGATTGTTCGATTACATGGTATTCCACTTACTATTATATCGGATCGAGATGTTAAGATGTTAAGATATTTTTGGAAGACATTATGGAGATTAGTTGGAACAAAGTTTCTATATAGCACATCTCATCATCCACAAAAAGATGGACAAATCGAGGTGACTAATAGGACATTGGGAAGCTTGTTATGAGGTTTGGTTAGCAAGAGTACGAAGGATTGGGCTGTTAAATTATCTCATTCCGAATTTGCATACAATCGCACGTTGTCATTGACTACACGAAGATCACCATTCGAGATTGTTTATGGCGTGAATCCGTATCTTCCTATTGATTTGGCTCCTATACCAAAGAAGGATATGATGAGTTTCGAAGCTAAGGAAAGAGAAGATGCATTTTTTCGAGTTTCTGAGTAAGTTGTGGCATAAATCGAGAAAGCTAATGTTGGGTACAAGGAAAAGGCGAATAACCATCGAAAACAACCTGTTTTCAAAGTCGGGGACTCAGTGTGGTTACACGTAAGGAAAGAGCGATTTCCATCGAAGTGGAAGAATAAGTTGATGCTAAGAGCCGATAGACCATTCAAGATACTCGAGTGCTTTGGAACTAATGCCTACAAGTTACTGTTGCCGAGTGAGTATGGAGGTTTAAATGCGACGTTTAATATAGGGGATTTGTCACCATATCTAGATGAGGATAATTTGAGGTCAAATTCTCAAAAAGAGAGGATAATGATGCGGGAGCAGTACAAGAAAATGAAAATGAAGTCTTGTTTAGTCGAAATGTAACTCACATATCCGAAGGTTTCAAAATGGGCTCAAGTCAAGTGAATATGGTGACTTGAAAGCAGGACATTGACGAGTTAACTTGACACGGGTTTCAAGGAAGGTCAACGAAGGTCAACACGGTGGTGAAGTCGATTATGGAGTAGTGCTCTATAGTTCTTAGTTTCCTAATTTCAGTTTCCCTTATTCTAGTTTAATAAGTTTAAGGTGGTTAATACGTGCATTTTGTATAGTCCTTTTTGGCCTCTTATGCACGTATTTCCAGTTAATTCGTGCAGTTCTGTAATGTAAAATGCCCCGAATAGGCTACTTTGGTTCGGTTTGCCTTAATTGCAGGAACGGACCCGAAAGTGGCGGAATCGTGCCTTTTCCAGTCCCTTTAGCATGCATTTATGGAGATGAGAGATCTGGAGCGGAAGTACTATGCCTCGAGAAGCATGAAGGAGTCTCGGAAGCTAACCAATGATGAAAACGAGCTGTTTCAGTGGCTATGCACTCGATCGAAGGCCTTTTCTGTTCGATCGAGTGAGTATGGTGGTCCATGATGCTCGATCGAGTCCCTGCTGTACTCGAACGAAGGGTCCTAAATTGAAGGCTCTCGATCGAATAAGTTAACTGTTCGATCGAGAGGATTGCTGAAATAATGTTCGATCGAGGAGTTTCATTTCACTCGATCGAGCACTTTGCTATTTACGCGATATTTTTATTTCGCGAGAACTTATTTAATCTTTTAGTTATGTTAATTAATATCTTCCCTATATAAGGGAAGACGTCATTAGGTTTAAAACATCTATCTCTTAATCACTTTTACTACCCCTTAATCTCAGAATTACTCTCTTAAGCAGACACTTTTCTTTCGTCACGGTTTGACGTTGCTTTTGTTCATTATTTGCCGGATCTCGAACTTTGTAATCATTATTTCTCTTTTAATTAAATTTAATCTTTTTTTGCATCTTTAGTCCTTATTCTTAATTACTGTTTTAATTATCGTTGTTAATTAGTTTATGGCAATCCTTTTTATTAGCCTTTATGTCATGTCTCTTGCTATTTCTTCAATTATTGTTGTTTGTTTCATTATAAACATGAGTAGCTAATTCCCTTCATGTTAGGATTAGGGGAGCCATGGTAGTGAATTAATGATGTTGTGAATGGATTAGGAAGTTTGCATGTTAGAACTGTTTTATAACAATATAATTGTAATCGTTTAGTTGAGTGCATGCTTCTAAACCAGTTAATTTGGTTAAATTCAGACCTAGATCGAGAGATTGGAAAGAAAAGACCAGTTATAAACAGTAGACTACACTAATGAGGGCGACAGTTAAGTTAGCTGTATTTTAGGCCAGAAAGTGGACCGAGAGGACATTTCCTTTACCCTTCTCACACTAGACCGACTAAGCTATTTATGACAAAATTGACTAATTACCATGGTGAACCGACATCCTAGCATTTCTCTCCTTATTTGCTCACATTCTTTATTTCTCCTTATTGCCTTTATTGCTCTTTTCTGTCTGCCTTAATCTTTTAGTAGTTAGAAAGCAAATTCAAACCCCCCAGTTGTTATTGTGACGGACTAGATTAGCAAGGAGATATAATAGCCTCCCTATGGAGTAAGATACCCGAATTACCTCTACTATATATTAGTTGAGCCGGTTGGTTTATTTTTGATAGGGTTGCGAGAGCCGTGTCAAAATTTGGCGCCGTTGTCGGGGAGGCAATTAGCCTATTTACTTGTTTATTTTTAGTTTGTCTCAGTCTCAATGGATTTCTAATTCCTTGATACAGTTCTTATATATTTTCTCTAGTTTTGTTTATGCCCAGGTCTAACAGGTCAGAATTAGTACCAGCTGATCCTGAATCGGAGCGGACTTTTCAACATAGACGAAATTTGTCGAGAAAGAATCGTGAAGAGGCAGTCCTGAATGCTCTTGAACTTGAACTTGAACATTTTACATTTGTAGAAGACCAGTCTTTTGAAGAAGATACTTCTATTTTTGAAACCAAGTCTGTGAAGATGCCCAATATCGTGCGGTATTCCGAGCCTACAGCTGAGTCTATTCCAAAAGGTTTCAATCTTGCAACGGAATATTGGAATACATGCGATATTTGGCCATCTTACATCAATTTGGTTGAGAGAAATCTGTATCGTGGAGTAGCTGGTGAGGATCCGTGAAAGCACATGAAGGTTTTCACAGATTACTGTTCTACCATTCCCGCTACTTAGGGAGTGACGTAAGATAAGATTAAGGAATTCCTTTTTCCTTTTTCTCTGACCGATGGAGCCCGAGAGTGGCTTACTGATCTTGATAGGACTGCAACTGGGATTACCAACTGGGAGACCCTGGCCCTAGCTTTTTACAAAAGGTACTTTCCTCCGCTGAGAACTAACCAATTGAGAGGAAAGATTACAAGTTTCACGCAAACTCTGGATGAAAACTTGTATGAGGCGTGGGGACGGTTCAAAAAGCTGGTTCGGTCCGTCCCTCATCACGGTTTTAATCAGTGGTTTTTGTGCAACCAGTTATATAATGGGTTTTATGACGACCACCGTGCTATATTAGATGCTGCAGCCAATGGTCGATTCCAAAAGAATATTGATGATGACAAAGGTTGGGGAATTATTGAGGAGATGGCTACCCATTATGCTGAATATGGGAATCCTAGAGGGGGTATTAGAGCGGTTTCTATTGTTGATAGAACATTTGTGGCTCAGCTGGAAGCCATGAATGCCACATTTGATAAACTTGAGTTGCAGGCTACGGGGAATCAACAGACGATTCACTTGTTGACTAGACAAGAAACCGTCTCTTGTGAGAGAAGTGGTAGTAATGGTGGTCACACTGCTGTAGACTGTCTAGCTCAAAAGGGCAGGTTTTTGCCTTTCAACAATATTGGCGAGGGGGCTTCTATTACAATAATCAAGGTGGAGTCCATCCTAACTTGAGATGGACAAGTCAAAATGTATTGAATCCTACACCTCCACCGCAGTAGCAACAACTATATGTGCCACCTCATAAAGCTCAACAAGGCTTTCAAAAACCTTCATATTTTCCACCGCCGCAACAAGGTGCATCTTCTAGTGGTATATGTTATGTGGTTGAGTTGAAGTCGATGATACAATCATTGGCCATCCAATTGCAGAAAAGTGACCAACAGAAAGATGCCTCTATTAAGTCACTGGAATCACAAATAGCTCAACTCGCTACCAATCAAGCTTCGAGGGAACCGGGTCATTTACCGTCCAAACCGGATAAGAAACATCACAAGACGGTAAATCTGATAAGTTTGAGGAGAAGTCTTTCTTATGAGGGACCCAAAATGCCGACTGAAAGTGATAAATCAGACCCGGATATTGAAGTTGCTGCGCATGAACAGTCGTCCTTTGACGAAAATCTGCTGAATCTGAGGAAAGTCCTTGATCGACTGATCTCTAGTGGTCGAACGAGGGAAAATGCTGAAGAAGTACTCGATCGAGAGGGTGAAAGTGCTCGATCGAGCAGTGTTAAAAAAGGAGATTTCGAACGAGTGATTAAAAGTGCTCGATCGAGTTAAATTGCTGAGAAAGTTACTCGATCAAGAGGAACTGATGCTCGATCGAGTAAAAATGATGATGAATGCGAGAAGTCTTTGGCTAAGAAAAATGAAGGACTAGCTATCCCATCACGGTCCCATTCCCGAGGCGATTGCAGAACAAGAAGATCGATCAACAGTTCAGTAAATTTGCTGAAATTTTAAAGAGCCTTCATGTTAATGTTCTCTTCGCTGAATTACTGACCCAAGTACCTTCCTATATGAAATTTATGAAAGAAATATTAACAGGTAGGAGGCACATTAATGACCAAGAAACGGTGGCTTTGACTGAAGTGGGCACAACCCTAATTGAAAATAAGACCCCGCCTAAACTGTCTGACCCGGGTAGTTTTTCTATTCCATGTTATATTGGGACCCATGTAATTGCCAATGCATTATGTGATCTGGGAGCTTGTATGTGTGTCTTACCATTGTCTCTCGCTAAGAGGTTTGGTTTGACAAAATTTCATTGTACTAATATGACTGTGCAGATGGCCGACCGTACTTTATCACGGCCCTTAGGTATCTTAGAGGACATACCTGTTAAGATCGGGAAATTCTTTATTCCCATTGAATTTGTAGTCTTTGACATCCCCGAAGACT
This sequence comes from Silene latifolia, assembly GCF_048544455.1. Classification (NCBI taxonomy): domain Eukaryota; kingdom Viridiplantae; phylum Streptophyta; class Magnoliopsida; order Caryophyllales; family Caryophyllaceae; genus Silene; species Silene latifolia. The sequence goes on from NW_027413123.1 coordinate 10,438,787, forward strand.
CTTACACTCCTTTCATTTTATGACGACAATTTCTATTTACCGCTCGCGCAGTAATAGATGTCGAGGGGAAGACTTTAACTTTTCAGGTAGGTTATGAGGAGCTGATTTTCTATCAGTCCAATGTTCTTAGGGCTCCTATGCAAGTTCAGCCATGTAATGCATTACCCTCTACAGACCCTGACACGGATCCTCTTATGGATAATGTTGAATCATGTGCTGCGATTTTAACACCTCCGCCCCAGATCGGGAGCAAAATGGAGAACCATTCTGTCGTTTCTGTTGTTACAGGTACAGATGGATTGGGCATAGAAGATCCCGATGATAAAAGTACGATGAAATTTGAGCTCACGGTCAAAGAAGATGCCAAGGATACGAGCCATGAAAAGAGAAAGCAAGACAAAGGAAAGAAGAAGGTGAAAGCGTATGTAGACGCGGATTATTCTCCTTCAATTAATTCGAGTTCATGGAAGCCGTAAAGGACGGTCCGTGATGCTGAAGGGACCTCCTCCAGTCAGAAGCCCTCTTTTGGGCTATTGAAGTGTTTTGGAAGGTGAAATGGGACACCATCCCGTTTGTAAAAACATTTTGTAATTTAAATTTTTGTTAGACATTTTAATTGCTTTTAGACTTTAGCATAGTTTAGTTTTAAATAGCGTAAGACCGAATATAGGCTGCATATTGTGAATTTGGTATTTTCGGGAAATATTTTCTGTGTTTTTTCGAAGGTTTGAGGAAGATATTTGACCATTAGGATGCGTGCAAAAGAAAAGACCTCGATGGAATACTTTTTATGTTCGATCGAGCAAATTGCCCAGGTAAAGTCCTCGATCGAGTTGTCCTGTACTCGATCGAGCAAAATGCAGAGGAAAAGTCCTTGATCGAACAACTTCACAGCGTTCGATCGAGTAGATTGCTGAGCAAGGGAAAAGGGTTTGATCAAGTCCTTTCAAAATCTTCGATCGAGCCAATTGACGGGAAGAGCACTCGATCAAGTTGATTCAAATCACTCGATCGAGCACTTTTGCTGATAATAGCATGAGGGAGTATCATTTTTCCCTTATTCTCTTTCATTTATTTCAAATTGTACTTCTCTTTTTCGCTTGCGATAAACCCTAATCTCCGTAATTCCCTTATTTTCTCCCCCTAATTACCAAATTGCTTACCCAAAATCATTCCTTGTAATCAATTAAATCAATCCCCTCATTTGCCCCATCAAATTTCGCTTTAATCGAGGATTTTCGCTGGTTATAGGGTTCGAAAAAATCAAAAAATTTCGACTGATTTGTGCGTTTTATGTTTATTTTAATTGTTTCCTTTGTTGGGTAACCATCACAAGTAACTTCTTTCCCCCTAATCTTTCATGTTTCATTGTGTTTTTGTGCTTAAAATACGAAATTAGTTGTCGAAATTTTCGAATTAGGGAAAAAATCGATTGTGTTAATTGCTTTCCTTTTGATTATAAAACTTGTCTTGTGATTGTTAGGATGAATAGTAGTACCATTTTTGCTTCTACTAGTGCTACTGTTTTGTCCGTTTCAGTGACGGTGGTCCTTGCTGCCACAACCGTCACTACCACTGCCGCACTCGTCACCACCACTATCCCTACTACTGCTACTGCCACCACTGCTGCTGTCCCTACCCCAGTGTCAACCCCTGCTGTGTCGACACCAGCTATGACTGTCATATCTTCTGCCCTTGTATCGAGACCGGTTATTGTCACTGCTCCCGGGCTCGCCTTCGCCGCGCTTGCCGCCGCCGCTGCTTCAGGTTCACGGGCAGGAAAGGGCATGAGTTTTAGAGCTGCCAACGTACGTACCGCTACCAGATACGCCGCCGACACTTCTCTGGGTTCTCTACCTGAGTTTCCAGAGGTACACTTTATTAACCCGCTTCATCGCACTCGTTTTATGCATTTGATGGACTGTGACGTTACTTCTACCCAGTTTTTGTGTCGACCTTCATTAGAAAAGTTGGGAATTTTTAAGCCCGTGACTGAGTTACTTAACGGGACTGGGATGACGGTTTTGACCACTATTAGAGAGCTAACGTATGTGACCTTAGAATTTTTTAACTCTTCCACCTTTTCACCCGCTGCTTATTCAGCTGACCTAGAGAGCACGTACATCTCTTTTAGACTGTTTAACAAGACCTATACCTGGACCTTAGCTGAGTTTGGGACGCGTTTAGGTTTAGTTAGTGACGGTCCTCGGGAGCCTCCTAGGAAGCTCCTGGCTCTACTTTGCCCCACTCTTGCACAGACTCCCTACGGTCAGCGGAAGGTTGCTCACATCCACCTTCTCCCAGCTCGTTACTTCCTCCATCTCTTAGGAGAGACGATTTTTGGATGCCACGAGCCCAACAATGTTAACAATGTCGAGCTGTCTATTTTAGCGGGTTACCTAAACATTGACTGTGGTGACCCCTTTGTTCTTAACATTTCTTATTTGACGACTGGACAATTTAACAGTGTCGGGCAGAAGGTGAAGGGCCCAATTTCTTGTGGCGGGTTGGCGACTCACATCGCCCGTAGCCTTTTCCCTAACTTTCCCCGCAGCCTTAGACATATAGATAGGGACAATGGCATAGATATTCAGGCCATGTTGGCCATGTTTTGGTTAGCAAAGGACCAGCGGACATGGAAGATTTATGGTTCCACGTCCGTGACCTTACCTTCACCTGACCTACCCTGTCTTTTACCCTTGACTACTGTGTCGGGTAGGTTACCTCCACCTCCACCTTTTTACCTCTTTACACTTGCTCCTCCCGCTTCTAAAAAGCGAAAGAGACCTAACACTGCTGTCAGGGAGACCGGTGAGGGGTCCACACAGACAGAGGCTAGGCAGACACCCACGTCAACACCTACACCTATCCCGACCCCTACACCTACACCATCTGTCCTTCAGCCGGTTTTACCGCATAATTTTGTTGCTCCTACTCCTTTTGAGGCGCCTGAGGTCATAGACCAAGGGCGTCGTGACGCTCTTCTTTTAGAGATGTGCAGTAGAGTGGCTCGTATAGAGCGGGATCAGGCACTTTCCTTGTTCCCTCTATATGAGTACCACATGATGAGAGGGCGTCCTGTTCCTGACGGCTGGCCATACCCTTCTTTCTACCGGTACCCGGCAGAGGGGTACCCACAGCTAGAGAGCGAGGAGGACACAACTGAGAGAGGGGAGAGGGTCAGAGCTGACCTTGCTGCAGGAGGTCGCCAGAGGAGGAGAGGAGAGAAGGAGTCTGAACCCACCTTTACGGTGGTTGACGAGGAAGAGGAGGCTGACGAGTAGCTGCTGGTCTACTCACTTCCCCAGTTTTCTAGCTGGTTTAGGGAAGTTCGTATATATTGTGAGTATTCTGCTTTTATTTATTTTTCATCTCCTTTTATTTCATTTATTTTTTTAGCTATAATTTTCTCGTTCCCCATTTATTCTGCTGGTGTATGATGGAAGACAACGAGGGCGTTGTCCGTTTTTGTTTGGGGAGGGTATTGCATCCTTTGAGTCTGCATTTGCATTTGTTTGCATTCACGTTTATTGCATTTCTGCTTGCATTGTATTTTAATTTCAAAAAAATAATAAAAAATTCAAAAAAAAAATAAAAAATTTTGAAAATTCAAAAAATTGTTTCACGTTTATTTTTATATTTAGGTCTAGTCGGAACGGTAGATTTCAGTGATGATATTGCACTATAATTTGTCATTTCACTTAAGACTTGCAACAAATTGTCATCTTATTAGTTTTGTCACTTTCATAATCTAAGTGTTAATGTTGAATACAGTTGAACAAATAGACTTGACCTGATAAATTTGGCAAACTACTTAAAATTTCTAAGTTTTTAGAGCTTATAAACTGGTGTCATTTATGGCCAGTTTTATTTAGGAATATGAGTAGTTACTCCCTACATGTCATGTAACATTAATTTGCAAAAGTATGAAATTTGATTGCTTATTGCCTGCATACATTCGGGTTAGTGGATGGTATCACATGTTTGGAGAATGCTTGCAACTCCCTTTCTATTCATTTTACCCGTTAGCTTCACATTAGCCATAAATTGCCTCTTTCACCCTTTAACTACAATCCATAAACTTAGTCTACCCTTTGTCATGCTAGTTTTGTAGTATTAGTGGTACTCAATCTATTGTATCGATTTTTGGCTGGTTCTATTATTATATGAAGTTGGTAATGATTGAAAGGAGTTTGTGGAAAAAAATAAAAAAGAAAAAAGAAACAGAAACTACCGAAAAAAACAGAAAAAAAAGAGGCAGTGAGGAAAAAAAAGAATTATTTGGGAAATTGATCAAATTAGTTATCTCCTATACTTTATTTCATATTTATTGAGGAGTTTATTGATTTGGATTTAGTGAATTGTTGCCTAAATGGTTCAGGCATTTGAGCTTAATTTATTCTTTGGATTTTAATTGGATGTTTCAGTTCGATTGATAGGATGCTAGCTTGGCTATTATCCTCTCATTTCCATATCGTTTTGCCTATTCTTACCCATAGCCTCACATATCCAAATTATTGCAAGTATTCGGCATGTGATAGATCTTGAATGGATGGAATGTATGTGTACGGTAGCTAGAATTACTTATCATACTAAATTGCATGCATGATTATGTTGGTCGTAGTTTACGTGAGCGACTATTTTCATTCTCTCTTACATTTAAATGCTTACCCTTTGCTTCATGAGAGAAGAGTGATCCGTGAGAGTCCATTTTTAAAGGTCTTACAAGGTCGACAATTTAGCTTTTTTATAAACATCATACAACTCATTTGCACTTGACTATTTTGCCTATAAGTGTCAGTTTCGTTTGCATTAAACTGGTTTAAGTGGATAACTTATAGTTAGTACTGAATTTTCTTTTCCGTTCCATTAGTTTGCATTTAGTTTACTCGAGGACGAGTAAAGCTTCGGTTTGGGGAGATTTGATACGTGCAATTTGTATAGTTCTTTTTGGCCTATTATGCACATATTTCAAGTTAATTCGTGTAGTTTTTTAATGCAAAATGCCCCGAATAGGCTACTTTGGTTCGGTTTGCCTTAATTGCAGGAACGGACCCGAAAGTAGCAGAATCGTGCCTTTTCCAGTCCCTTTAGCATACATTTATGGAGATGAGAGATCTGGAGCGGAAGTACTATTCCTCGGGAAGCGTGAATGTAATACAACGGTTTTCTATGCCAATGGGTACTCTATCGAGTGGGGCCTACTCTGTCGAGTAAGTAGTTTTTGACGCAAAACAGTAGACTGCCTATAGGGTACTCGATCGAGTAAGTTGGGGACTCGATCGAGTAAGTGTGTTTTACGGGTTTGTTTTGACGGGTTTTGTTAATAACGCGAGATTAATATAAAAGGATTCGTCATTACTTCTTAAACACCTTTTCAACATTCTAAACTTTTCAAGAGACGATTGGACGTTACGTTCATTGCATCTCTCGCGTTATTGGCAAATCCCAAAGCTAAGTTCGTCGGATAATCTTGTTCTTTACACTGTTGTGATCGTCGTGTCGGGGGTAAGTTCCTTGAATAATTTATGTAGTCTTTCGTCGAGTTTCTTTAAAACCCTAATTGGGTAATGTTGGGGGTTTTGGGTGTTTTGTATGACATTGGTAGTAATTGTATATATACGTGTTATAGGAGGAGGATTCATTGAGGAGAAATTCTGATTAGCTACTAGATTGTCTGTGGTGATTGCTATTTCAGGTAGGGTTTCCGTACTTAGTATTAGTTACATAGTATTGTTGGTGATTGTTGTTGTTGTTGATTGTTTATCGTATTAGGATTGGTTTTAGTAATTATTGATTGTGTAAGGTGACTGCCATATAACTTTCTGTGATCTTCGAGGTGCGTCCCTGACTGAGTGGAGTCACTTGCGGGAGTGGCTTCACGCCCTTGATTCGTCTTCTGTGGAACCCGCCACAGAAGGGATGTGCACATTAATGAACATGGGTTTATCGCTCGGATGAGATGAGCGGGGCTTAGGTGGGCACGGCTGCGGTCCCCCACTAGTGGTGTGGAATACCTGTTGCGATGGGTATTCTGGCAGGACTACACACTTTAGTGTGTAGTCAGGTGTGTGTGGTGATGTGATGGAGTTTAGGGAATGTTTGATTGTTATATCGTTTTACTACAGCTGTGTATCTTTATGTAATCAGTACTGACCCCGCTTAAATGTTTTAAAAACTGTGGTGATCCATTCGGGGATAGTGAGCAGTTATTGAGCAAGTATGATGGCTTACGCGAGGGATAGCTGCAGGGATGGAGTCATCACGTGTTCTAGAGTCTTCCGCTGTGTCTTGAACTAGTTGTTTGGATTTTGAGAACCTTTGTATTTCATTTAACAGTTTCGGAGTTTGTTGTATCACTTTAAACTTTATTGTTATTAAAGTACGTTTCGTTATTGTCCATTTGATTATCATTGCCTCGGGTAACCGAGATGGTAGCATTCTCATGCCTTAAGTGGTCCTGGTAAGGCACTTGGAGTATGGGGGTGTTACAAAGTGGTATCATAGCGACGATCTTCAAACCTGTAACCAATGAACCTAATGAACATAGGGAGTCAAACTAAAATGAACCCGGGTAGGAGTTGTTAGGAGCTAATGCAAAGACTTGGGAGACGTCCTAAAGTCGCGAACTCGCCCTACAACTTTGAACCGGTCACCATAGGATGCGAGTCGGGATTGCTACGTGTTTACCTTGTGTGCTATGTATCTATATAGTAATGTGTTGTGTGAATTGGTAGATGCATGCATGTGGAGGATACGAGTTGTGTGGTGAAAGATGGTGATGATATGATTATATACGTCGTTGATTGAATACATGAATTGCATGATAGTTGATTTATAACGTGGCTTTTTAGAAACATGGAAGGGAACTTATTGTTGTTTGCGTATATAAAGAGATATAGTATATATATGTTTGTTTGTCGTTTTGCATAAAGTATAGTTGGTTGGAAAGTGTTGAGATAAGCATGCGGGTAGTATACGAGTCAGCGTGACTCGATCGAGTAGGGGGCACTTGATCGAGTAGTTGAGAGACTCGATCGAGTGGGCGTACCTCGAGCGAGTGGGTTGTTTTTCGTTTCTGGGCAGTAGTCTGTTTTTTGGGCAGTTGATCGAGCAGGTTAGGCACTCGATTGAGTGAAGTCAACTCGATCGAGTAAGGAGGTGGCTCGATCGAGTACATTTTTGGATGCATTCTGATCAGGCTCTGGAGTCAAGGCACTCGATCGAGTAAGTGGGCAACTCGATCGAGTGGCCTCCACTCGATCGAGTGGGTTGTGGCACTCGATCGAGTAGGTGTTGTACTGGTCGTTTTCGTGTTTTGAGATATGGGATGTGTGTTCATGTTTACCTTTTCTTATATAGCTCCGAGATGCCGCCGAAAAGAAACACGTTGTATGCTAGGGCCGTAAACATGAGTGTGGACGAGATTGTTATGATGTTGGAGCACCAAGATGCTCTTACTGAAGCTTTGAAGAAATTCGGGAAAGATAAAGAGGCGAGGGCGGATTATGCCAAGATGAGTATACATATAGCGAGGTTTAATCCAAAAGAGTACATGGGAACGGGTGCGCCAATTCTGCTAGATAATTGGCATAGAGATGGAAAACATACTAAATTTGGTTCATTGCCCAGAGGAACTTCGAGTGGAACAAGCTGCGTTCTACCTAAGGGAAGCAGCCGGTGAGTGGTGGGATAAGGTTAAGGTGAGTGCTCTGGACGTATATGTGAAACAAGGGTTACCTGCTATACCATGGGATGAGTTTAAGAGGTCTATAAGGCAAGAGTTTATACCGGAGCATGTGCGTAGTAAGCTGAGAGAGGAGTTTGATGACTTCTGACATGACAATTGCGGAGTACTACCATAAGTTCAACGAGAAATATAGGTACGCAGAGGACATGGGGCTGAGCCAAGAGAACTTGGCATTGAGATTTGAGAAGGGGTTGACACTTAAAATCATGGAGAAGTTGCCGGTAGGGGTCCTTACAGATGTTAAGGAGGTTTATGAGCGTGCCGGGAGAGCTGAGAGGTTAGTTGAGATGACTAAGGAGAACCACGAGAGAGCTTCTGAGAAGAGGAAGGCTGAGAGTGAGGGTGGTGGTCAGTCTAGTTACAAGAGGGGCGGCCATAAGCATGTGAGGGCTTACTCTTCAGGTTCGGGTTTAGAGGTGGAGCTTCTTACGGGCGTGGCCGTAGTGGTGGTAGTAGCAGTTGGGGTTTGACTTGCTTTAACTGTGGCGGTATGGGCCACAAGAGGCATGAGTGTACCAGTGCTGTGAGTGGAGTTTTCCAGAGACCGTCACAGGGGAGTTTCTCTCAGGGTCAATCTCAAAGTTATGCTAGTAACAGGCCGGCTGGGTCGTGGAATAATCGGGGTGGTCAGAGTAACAACAATGGTGGGGCTAACCGCAATGGCGGTAATTCATATTCGAGACCGGCGATGAAACAACCCAGATTATAAAACAAAGGAAAACCTTATATAAATTAAATATCAGAGTACGATAATGATAAAAGGGCCAAGGTGGCGGAAACACCTGACCAAACCGGTTCGTTACTAAAACCAAAACAAACTAATACATTATTCAAAGGTTCCTAAAACATAAAGCAAACTCCTATTTTATTATTAAACTCGCTTCGCACGTTCCCCAAGCAAGCATCAACCAAACAGCAACAAACTGAACAACCTGAAAATGGGGTCGGCTATCAGTCGGGAGTAACTAGATGCTCTCCCAGTCATGTTTACAACAATTGAATGTAACTAACAATCATTAACAATTGAAATGCAAAACCAGCAAACATGTGAGACCATCTATACTCATGAAAACTCGACACCAACTTACCATTGAACAATGTCTAGGACAAACATATGAAATGATAACTCCAAGTCAAACGACATGTGACGACGCATAAAGACATAAACCATATTACGACATCATGCGAAACACAGATCCATATAACCACAACATACAAGAACATACCAAACAACAAAGCACAATGTATACAATGAACGCCGTTAGAGCGATTAACGAACTGCCTCTAACTAATGGAGCGATTAACGAACTGCCTCCATTCAATGGTATGGGCCGATTAACGAACTGCACCCACAGTGGATCGATTAACGAACTGCATCCACACTATGTATAGCGTATAACCACTGCCTATATGCCTAAGACCTGGCCAGACCTCTCGGTGCAATAACTGTACACCGAACGACACACGGGGACCAGAGCGATTAACGAACTACCTCTGACCAATCCCGAACATAGACCATAACAAATCCCCGAAAGGAAGCCTTGGTTCATTCCGATAGTATATAACTGATACTATCGTCATCTATACACTAGCCAACAAAACCAATGCACAGTATAACTGACTGTACTAACATGCGTGAACAACATCACGACTCAACTCATAAGATAGTATAACTGACCATCCTACTTATCTTGTGAACAAGAGTAACCCAAAGATATATGCAACCACAAGGACATAACACGTTGAACACAATACAACATATGAAACAAGTATAAACAATCAATGTTATAGTAACTTTAGTTATAACTTTAACATTAACCATTCAATGTTATAGTAACCCTAACCATAACATAAACTCTTGATGCGAGGTTATAGTAACCTCTACCATAACTTCAACATATACGACCTGAAGTTACACTTACCTCGACTATAACCTTGACACGAAACACAAAGTTGTACTAGTTCCAACCATGACCTTGAGCCATAAATCTCAGGGTACGTTAGTTCCAGCTATAACCTTATCTCGTACTTCAATGTTATAGTAGCTTCAGCCATAACTAGAGTAACTACCCAAAGTTGTACTAACTTCAGCTATAACGCTGGAATCATCATCAAGGTTATACTAGCCTTAGCTATAACCTTGAAGAGCACCCTTGGCCGCTTACCATGCCGCCACTAGGGTTTATTCGTAAACCTTAATTACGCTCATAACACCCATAATAAACACATAACCAACATATGATATATAATTAATACATTAAAACATATACAAACATGCGGAAACATACTTACTCATGATAACAAATAATCAAACATGTACCAATCATGCAAAACAATCATTAAATCATATTAATTACATCAATTGGCATAAACACAATTAAAGGAAAACACCTAGTTACCTTTTTAGCAATTAATGATGCAAATTAATGAAAACCTCCATAAAGAATACGACCAACAAAACTTTGTCTCCAACACGTGTCAACATCCCAACAAGTGACACAAAATAAAAGCACAGACCGAAACCCTTGAAAGCGCCATGAAAGGCTATTCTTCTTCTTTACCCATTAAAATAAGAGACCCTAAAGGTAGGTCTAAAGGTCCATACAAATAATTCCCATTAAATTATTTGGACATGAATATGTTGTAAAGATAAGAGCAAGGATTGTGAAAATATAATTTGTGTAAGAGTTTGAAAGATGAAAAGATATTCAACAATGGAGTCAAAGGGAGAAAAGAGAACAAAAGAGAAAGAAGAGGAGAACAGCGTGCGGCACTTTGCGTGGGAACCAAAACATGAATTGACCTAGTTTCTTGCTAGGTTAATTCTATTTATAAGAGATTAACTAATGGGCTTTGGGTCCATTAACGCACACAATGGATTATCTGATTATAAATCCGATTGGACCATATTAAAACGCAAGAAGGTCTTATAATAGAAAAGTAGTTATTAAATTAAAATAATAAAATCGTGCACAGACATTTTAACCCAATCAAAAATAGATTAAAATGAGAAATAATAAAATAGAGAACGAAGGCGATAAATATAAATATTTCCAAAATACATTATTAAATTCCGAAATACTCAATTTAATAAAATACTTTTATAATAAAATATTATTATAAAATACGGGGTGTTACAATCCAACCCCCTAAAAAGAAGTTTCGTCCTCGAAACTTGAAATTCAAAGATCAGATCAAAAGAAGGTAAGAATTACAAGTGATCATCAACAAAAATCATCTCGGAAACCTAACCGCTGCGCACTCTGATCCATATCCAACATAAACCAAAGAGAAGATCCTAAATCCTCAATGTTAATATCATCTTCACACACTCTAAAACCCCAAAAGTTATATCAAACTCAATCCATCTAAGTTCAAAATAATCATTATGCCAACATCTGGTCATCATATGTCAAACACTCATCCAAGTACCATTAACCATCATTAAACAATATATATGCCCTCTCAAAATCTGTATGAACATATTACTATTACTCCAATTATAGATTACCATTCACCACAAGATCTGACATTAACCAAAACCCCAGACAGGTAATCTCTAAACAAAAAACATCTTTCGAATGAGAAAACTCTTCCATTCACGAGTGCCATTAAAATTACTCCAGCCTACACTAACATCCTAAAAGCGAGTAGTGCTTACTATCATCCAAAACTCTTAAGCTCACAAAAGCTTCAACAAATCTCGATGATTCTCGATATATATCTAGTCTCCAAAGTCATCAATCTCAAACCTCAACCTCTGACTAAACTGTCAATATCCTATCCAACCTCAATCTCGTGACAAAGTCACCAGTCTCACTCACAAACCCCAATCATTTTCTTTGAACACTTATGATCACAACATTCCTAAGAACCCAAGGAACCATACACCATAGGTTAAGCTAGAAACTATTGTACCACAACACACTTATCCATCGATAACGCATTTCCATCCAAGCATAAAAATATCACCATACAACTCTCATCATTTGTGCTCATATAGTCACCAAACTTATAACCTTAATTTTGTAATCACATTTTACTATCCATGAACATCATGTCACCATCAAAAATCTACCACAAGACTGCATGAATTTATGTCCATCAATTAGCCCGTCATACTCTTAAATGAAACATCTTTAACCTCAGTTACAACAAACAAACATCTATGCACCCTCAAAGTAAAACATCCTTAAAATTTCAGAACTCAATATAACACCTTTAATGCTCCTTCTTCAAAACTCTATACGTTGTCCCAGTTCATAATAACATACAACTATGTTACTAAGTTGTCAACCTCAAATAATCAAACATCAACCTCATGGTTTCTAACATCGCTGACAAAAGGATCCAAGCTTCCACTAGGAGATGATCACAAGTAGCTCCAAAGAGATTTCAAACGTTTTCAAGTTACCAAGAAAGAATAAATAATTTGCAAACCATGACAAAATATTTCTGTGCAATACCACAAGGCAAAATAACACATTCCTTTCGAAAGTAAAGGCTTAGAAAGAAATCAATGTGAAATAGGTAATTACAAAAGTTAAAGGAACAAGGAACAAGAGCTGAAATAAAGAACAAACAGAGAGCAGCGATAGATAAAACAAACAGAGGATAAAGATAATAGAAACTTTTGGTTCGAAAGCTCAAATAAAAGAGGTACGGTTAACACGTGCAAGGATGACAAGAACAGACGACTCGAAAAACGAGTTTATCGACACGAAGATGACACCTTAAGATAAAATAAATAAAGCGGATAACCAGGGTCTTACCATTCTCGTACAATCATCACTTAAGGTAACAACGTCTCGTAACATCCTTCCGTCATATCTCCATAATACCTCAGGACCAACAAATCTCTATGTAATTGCCTCTCAACAAAAACTATATTCCTCATACCATCAACTGATCTCAATACCTTTAACTCAAGATCTTAAACTCTTAAGACATCCAACACTCAAGTCCTCCCACTCTCAAGAACTTCATCTAATCACGCTTAACGAATCCATCCATAGAAATCTATATACCCTCAAAAGACGAACACCACGATTCACTATAACCATCGTCAACATGGTCGCTCACTAAGACAACGCTTGAACACCGTAACATTAACATCTCACAAGTTCATAAATTACAGTTTCTCTCTCTCAAACAATCCTTTAAAACGTACAATCATTCAATAACTTCTATACGGATAAATCATAAAAATCTTTCATAACTCACTAATAATCATCAACGATTCTTACACCTCAAACATGACATCCAAAAAAAAGACGAGCATACTCTCCAAAAATTCCTAATGTGCTCAATCTAAACTCCACGATAACATTCAATTCATTTCTATTATTCTACTCTCGACCCATAAATAACTCGCAATACTTTTCACATAACACAAGACCGAATTCAATAATTCTCACAATTAAGAACATAAGTCTCAATATTCCCAAATAATACCATAAGATAAATATACTCATCATGTCTCTCACTTATAGTAAAACTATGAAACAATAATCATACATCTTATGTCACAAATTATCACCCTCTATCATCAATAAGGATTTCTTCAAACACATAAAAGAACCTAACAACCACTTATCCCAAATGAGATTCATTTTATCAATCACTATTTCCCAAAGTAAACTTCTTCGTTACCAAACTCATAATAATAAACGCTCTTTTCTTTCATACTTGTACATCCCAATCTGCCAGTCAATCCTAACTTGATGCCTAAAGAAACCACAAGGGAATCAACCTCGAAATCACCTCAAACAAGGACAACACCACCAAATGATCCAAAAGGATGAAAGTACGATAGAGTAAAGCTCGGGTTATCAAGGATTAAAAGTTTTGACCGACATATAACCAAAATGCACGACAAGTAACATGCAAAGGACATTTTCAAAATTGAACAACTTTAAAATCAACAAAGCATACTCGACAAAGTCATACATAAACAACACATTTATACAAATAATGACAAAACAAAACATCAAGTCTAAAACAACATAATACATAAACTATACATTCAATACAATTAATAGCGACAAACGTTAAGACATAAACAAACAAATAAGTGGATAAAACATATAATACAATTAATGACGATATGAAACATTAAGACACAAACAAGCAAGTACGTGAATAACACATGTAATAAAATTAATAATGATAAGAAACATTAAGGCATAAACAAACAAGTCCTTAATTGTTTCTACCCCATTTACTCTCACTCATTTACTAAGTCATTTTATTTTAGTCATTAACTAAGCGAGAGTTGGGAGCGTGTTTGCTCTGATACCAACTGTAACAAACCGGATTATAAAACAAAGGAAAAACCTTATATAAATTAAATATCAGAGTACGATACTGATAAAAGGGTAAAGGTGGCGGAAACACCTGACCAATCCGGTTTGTTACTAAAACCAAAACAAACTAATACATTATTCAAAGGTTCTTAAAACATAAAGCAAACTCCTATTTTATTATTAAACTCGCTTCGCACGTTCCCCAAGCAACCATCAACCAAACAGCAACAAACTGAACAACCTGAAAATGGGGTCGACAATCAGTCGGGAGTAACTAGATGCTCTCCCAGTCATGTTTACAACAATTGAATGTAACTAACAATCATTAACAATTGCATTACCAGTAAACATGTGAGACCATCTAGACTCATGAAAACTCGACACCAACTTACCATTGAACAATGACAAGGACAAACATATGAAATGATAACTCCAAGTCAAATGACATGTGACGACGCATAAAGACATAAACCATATTACGACATCATGCGAAACACAGATCCATATAACCACAACATACAAGAACATACCAAACAACAAAGCACAATGTATAGAATGAACGCCGTTAGAGCGATTAACGAACTACCTCTAACTAATGGAGCGATTAACGAACTGCCTCCATTCAATGGTATGGGCCGATTAACGAACTGCACCCACAGTGGACCGATTAACGAACTGCATCCACACTATGTATAGCGTATAACCACTGCCTATATGCCTAAGACCTGGCCCAGACCTCTCGGTGCAATAACTGTACACCGAACGACACACGGGGACCAGAGCGATTAACGAACTACCTCTGACCAATCCCGAACATACACCATAAAAAATCCCCGAAAGGTAGCCTTGGTTCATTCCGATAGTATATAACTGATACTATCGTCATCTATACACCAGCCAACAAAACCAATGCACAGTATAACTGACTGTACTAACATGCGTGAACAAAATCACGACTCAACTCACAAGATAGTATAACTGACCATCCTAATTATCATGTGAACAAGAGTAACCCAAACATATATGCAACCACAAGGACATAACACGTTGAACACAATACAACATATGAAACAAGTATAAACAACCAATGTTATAGTAACTTTAGTTATAACTTTAACATTAACCATTCAATGTTATAGTAACCCTAACCATAACATAAACTCTGGATGCGAGGTTATAGTAACCTCTACCATCACTTCAACATATACGACTTGAAGTTACACTTACCTCGACTATAACCTTGACACGAAACACAAAGTTATACTAGTTCCAACCATAACCTTGAGCCATAAATCTCAGGGTACGTTAGTTCCAGCAATAACCTTATCTCGTACTTCAATGTTATAGTAGCTTCAGCCATAACTAGATTAACTACCCAAAGTTGTACTAACTTCAGCTATAACGCTTGAATCATCATCAAGGTTATACTAGCCTTAGCTATAACTTTGAAGAGCACCCTTGGCCGCTTACCATGCCGCCACTAGAGTTTATTCGTAAACCTTAATTACGCTCATGACACCCATAATAAACACATAACCAACATATGATATATAATTAATACATTAAATCATATACAAACATGCGAAAACATACTCATGATAACAAAAAATCAAACATGTACCAATCATGCAAAACAATCATTAAATCATATTAATTACATCAATTGACATCAACACAGTTAAAGGAAAACACCTAGTTACCTTTTTAGCAATTAATGATGCAAATTAATTAAAACCTCCATAAAGAATACGACCAACAAAGCTTTGTCTCCAACACGTGTCAACGTCCCAACAAGTGACACAAAATAAAAGCACAGACCGAAACCCTTGAAAGCGCCATGAAAGGCTATTCTTCTTCTTTACCCATTAAAATAAGAGACCTTAAAGGTAGGTCTAAAGGTCCATACAAATAATTCCCATTAAATTATTTGGAGATGAATATGTTGTAAAGATAAGAGCAAGGATTGTGAAAATATAATTTGTGTAAGAGTTTGAAAGATGAAAAGATATTCTACAATGGAGTCAAAGGGAGAAAAGAGAACAAAAGTGAAAGAAGAGGAGAACAGCGTGCGGCACTTTACGTGGGAACCAAAACATGAATTGACCTAGTTGCTTGCTAGGTTAATTCTATTTATAAGAGATTAACTAATGAGCTTTGGGTCCATTAACTCACACAATGGATTATCTGATTATAAATCCGATTGGACCATATTAAAACGCAAGGAGGTCTTATAATAGAAAAGTAGTTATTAAATTAAAATAATAAAATCGTGCACAGACATTTTAACCCAATCAAAAATAGATTAAAATGAGAAATAATAAAATAGAGAACGAAGGAGATAAATATAAATATTTCAAAAATACATTATTAAATTCCGAAATACTCAATTTAATAAAATACTTTTATAATAAAATATTATTATAAAATACGGGATGTTACAGGCGACGAACAACAACCAGGGGTCGGCTGCTAAGTCGTCTACTTCAGCTAGTACTGTCCAGGGAGGTGGACAGAAGACCAGTGGAAAGCTGTTCATGATGGAGTGGAAAGCAGCAGAGGATGATGCTCACGTTATCACCGATACTTTTCTTGTTAATGGAGTCTTTACCTTTTTTTTTGTTTGATTCGGGGGCGTCACAGTCGTTTGTATCATCAAGTAATGCTAAGATTTTGGGTTTGAGTGAGTATGAGTCTAAAAAAGAGGAAGTTTTTATACCATTGGGTGAGTCTGTATCTTGTGGGCGGTTGTATAGAGGTGTGTCTATGATAGTTGCACAGGTTGACTTACCCGTGGACTTGTTAGATTTTCCTTTGGATGGTTTTGAGATGATAGTTGGTATGGAGTGGTTAGGTCAGTACAAGGCTAATATAGATTATCATCAAAAGAGGGTTTCTTTGAGAGGTCCTAAGGGGATTAGTGTGTCTTATCGTGGGTTTATTGTCAAACCCAAAGTTAAGCTAATTGCAGCAGTGACCTTAAAGTCTTATCTGAGGAAGGGGTGTCCATTGATCTTATGCCATATTAGAGACCAAAGTATGGAGAGACCGATAGTTGAGCAGATACCAGTGGTGGGAGAGTTTCCAGATGTCTTTCCAGATGAGATACCAGGTTTGCCACCGAAGAGGGAGATAAATTTCAGTGTTGATTTGAAACCGGGGACGGGGCTAATCTCTACAGCACCGTACCGCATGGGTCTTAAGGAGTTGGATGAGCTGAAGAAACAGCTAGATGATCTGATTGAGAAGGTATACATTAGACCTAGTGTATCACCATGGAGAGCACCGGTGTTGTTTGTGAAAAAGAAAGATGGGAGTTTGAGGTTATGCATCGATTATAGAGAGCTGAACAGAGTTACAGTGAAGAACAAGTATCCCTTGCCGAGGATAGATGATTTGTTTGATCAGTTGAACGGTGCAGCAGACTTTCCTAAGATCGATTTGAGGTCGGGTTACCATAAGGTGAAGATTCGGGAGGAGGACATAATGAAGACAGCTTTTACATCGAGGTATGGTCACTATGAGTATGTTGTGATGCCGTTTGGGTTGTCTAATGCACCAGCAGTTTTATGGATTTGATGGACCGGGTCTTCAGCCAGTTTTCGGATCGGTTTGTTGTGGTCTTCATCGATGATATGTTAGTCTTTTCTAAGACTAAGGAGGAGCATGAGGAGCATTTGAGGATACTGTTGCAGACTTTGCGAGACAATCAGCTATATGCAAAGTTGTCTAAGTGTAAGTTCTGGTTAGAGGAGGTTGCTTTTCTGGGGCATGTGATTTCTAAGAAGGGTGTTGTTGTGGATCCTGCAAAGATAGAGGCAGTTACTCGGTGGGAAGCACCGAAGAATGTGGCTTAGATAAGGAGTTTCTTGGGTTTGGCAGGGTACTATCGACGATTCGTGAAGGACTTTTCCAAGATAGCTAGACCTATGACATCTTTTATGTGGAAAGAGAACAGGTTTCGTTGGGATGAAAGTTGTGAGAGGGCGCAAACATTAAAGGAGCGTTTGACCACAACTCCAATCTTAGCATTACCTGAAGGGAGTGAGAACTTTGAAGTTTATAGAGATGCTTCAAAGAATGGGTTGGGGTGTGTGTTGATGCAGAATGGGAAAGTGATTGCCTATTCTTCTAGGAAATTGAAGCCTTATGAGGAGAATTATCCGACACATGATCTGGAGTTGGGTGCAGCTGTGTTTGCTCTCAAGATTCGGAGGCACTATCTTTATGGGGCGACCTTTAAGGTGTTTTCAGATCAGAAGAGTCTCAAGTACATCTTCACTTAAAAGGAGATGAACTTGAGGCAAAAGAGGTGGATAGAGCTGATTGGGGATTATGACATGGATATTATATACCATGAAGGGAAGGCTAATATGGTTGCAGATGCGTTGAGTAGGAAGAGTGTGCATTCTCTTTGAACAACTATGTCTTTGATGAGGTTGAGAGACGAGGTAGGGAAGATGGGGATACATATGATACAGAAAGGGGATGCTATATGGGATTTGACAGTGGAGCCAGATCTTTATAATGATATTCGCAAGAAACAGGCGTTGGATCCTAAGATTGAGGAGTGGAGAGTTGGAGTAGAGAAAGGGACAGTGTCTAGATTCTCTATTCATACAGATGGCAGTGTGAGATTTGATGGGAGATGGTGTGTTCCTAGTGACGAGGAGTTGAAAAAGATGATCATGACAGAGGCTCAATGCATACCATATTCGGTACATCCAGGCGGTGATAAGTTATATAAAGATTTGAAGAAGACCTTCTAGCGGCCTGGAATGAAAAAGGAAACAGCTGAGTTTGTGGCTCGTTGTTTAACATGTCAAAGAGTTAAAGGGGAGCAGCGATGGCCACAAGGTAAAATTCAGTCTCTTGAGGTACCTGAGTGGAAGTGGGAGTCCATTTCTATGGATTTTATAGTGGGTTTACCGAGAAGTCAACAGGGTAATAATATGATATGAGTTATAGTTGATCGTTTGACCAAGTCAGCTCACTTTGTGCCGATGAAAGATAATTGCACCAAGATACAGTTACCTTTGGCTTATAGGAAGCACGTGGTTCATTTGCATGGGGTGCCTAAGGATATAGTGTCTGATAGAGATGCGAGATTCATATCACGGTTTTGAAAAGAGTTACAGGAGTTGATAGGAACTACCTTAAAGATGAGTACTGCATTTCAGCCTGCGATAGATGGCCAGACAGAGAGGACCATCAAAACTTTAGAGGATATGTTGCGAGCTTGTGTTATGGATTTTGGTTGTAGCTGGGAGCAACGTTTGGACCTAATTGAGTTTTCTTATAACAACAGTAGTTATCACACGAGTATAGGCATGGCACCGTTTGAGGCTTTATATGGGAGGAGATGTAGGAGTCCGATTTGCTGTGATGATAGAGCTGAGGAGTGGTTTTAGGGACAGAGATGGTACAGGAGATGGTTGAATAGGTTAAGATGATTAGACAAAAGATGAAAGCGGCCCAGGATCGACAAAAGAGTTATACCGATTTACATCGTCGTGACATAGAGTTTAAGGTTGGGGACAAGGTTCTTTTGAAAGCATCTCCTATACGTGGGGTCATGACATTTGGTAAGAAAGGGAAGCTGAGTCAGAAGTTTATAAGACCATATGAGATTTTGGATCGTGTGGGTGAGGTTGCTTACCGGTTAGCTCTACCGGCTGCTTTGGATAGAGTGCTTAATGTGTTCCATGTGTCTCAGCTGCGGAAGTATGTGAGTGATCCTTCACATGTGTTAGATGTAGAGAACATCGAGCTGGATGAGTCCTTGTCTTATCTTGAGGTGCCGAAATAGATTCTTGATCGCAAGGTTAAGAAAACTAGACATGGGGAAACGGTGTTGCTTAAGGTTCTTTGGTCTAACCATGAGGTTGAGGAGGCTACTTGGGAGGCGGAGGAGGCTATGAGGGAGCGGTATCCGTCTCTTTTTCATCAGGTATGTGTAGTTACGGGGATGTAACCATGTTTCTTTTAGAGGTGTAGCAGATGGTCGCATGGAGTTTTTGCATGTTTTATGATGGTTTTAGTGCAGTTAGTAATTGTCTTGAGTCGGGTTGAGTGTTGTTGTGTGAGGTGTGTTTTGAGTTTTGATTATGTTGTTGTGTCGGAGGGAAGTTAGTGTGTTTTGTTTTTGCTTATGGGTTGAACTTCGGGGACGAAGTTCTTTTTAAGGAGGGAAGACTGTAATACTATGGTTTTCTATGTCTATGGGTACTCTATTGAGTGGGGCTTACTCTATCGAGTAAGTAGTTTTTGACGCAAAAAAGTAGACTGCCTGTAGGGTACTCGATCGAGTAAGTTGGGGACTCGATCGAGTAAGGGGCACTCGATCGAGTAAGTCACTCGATCGAGTAAGTGTGTTTTACGGGTTTGTTTTGACGGGTTTTGTTAATAACACGAGATTAATATAAAAGGATTCGTCATTACTTCTTAAACACCTTTTCAACATTCTAAACTTTTCAAGAGACGATTGGAAGTTATGTTCATTGCATCTCTCGCGTTATTGGCAAATCCCAAAGCTAAGTTCGTCGAATCATCTTGTTCTTTACACCGTTGTGATTGTTGTGTCGGGAGTAAGTTCGCTGTATAATTTATGTAGTGTTTCGCCGAGTTTCTTTAAAACCCTAATTGGGTAATGTTGGGGGTTTTGGGTGTTTTGTATGGCATTGGTAGTAATTGTATATATACGTGTTACAGGAGGAGGATTCGTTGAGGAGATATTCTGATTAGCTTCTAGATCGTCTGTGGTGATTGCTATTTCAGGTAGTGTTTCCCTACTCACTATTGGTTAAATAGTATTGTTGGTGATTGTTGTTGTTGTTGATTGTTTATCGTATTGGAATTGGTTTTGGTATTTGTTGATTGTGTAAGGTGACTGTCATATAACTGTCTGTGATCTTCGGGGTGCGTTCCTGGCTGAGTGGAGTCACTTGTGGGTGTGGCTTCACGCCCTTGATTCGCCTTTTGTGCAACCCGACACAGAAGGGATGTGCACATTAATGAACATGGGTTTATTTCTCAGATGAGATGAGCGGGGTTTAGGTGGGAACGGCTGCGGTCCCCCACTGGCGGTGTGGAATACCTGTTGTGATGGGTATTCTGGCAGGACTACACACTTTAGTGTGTAGTCAGGTGTGTGTGGTGATGTGTCGGAGTTCGGGGATTGTTTGATTGTTATATTGTTTTATTGTACCTGTGTATCTTTATGTAATCAGTACTGACCCCGTTTAAATGTTTTAAAAACTGTGGTGATCCATTCGGGGATGGTGAGAAGTTGTTGATCAGGTATGATGGCTTACGCGAGGGATAGCTGGGATGGAGTCATCACGTGTTCTAGAGTCTTCCGCTGTGTCTTGAACTAGTTGCTTTAGTTGTTTGGATTTTGAGAACCTTTGTATTTCTTTTAACAGTTTTGGAGTTGGTTGTATCACTTTAAACTTTATTGCTATTAAAGTACGTTTCGTTATTGAACATTTGATTGTCATTGCCTCGGGTAACCGAGATGGTAACATTCTCATGCCTTAAGTGGTCCTGGTAAGGCACTTGGAGTATGGGGGTGTTACAGTGAAGGATTCTCGGAAGCTAACCAATGAAGAAAACGAGCTGTTTCAGTGGCTTGCACTCGATCGAAGGCGTTTTCTGTTCGATCGAGTGAGTATGGTGGTTCATGATGCTCGATCGAGTCCCTGCTGTAATCGATCGATGGGTGCTGAATTGAAGGCTCTCGATCAAATAAGTCAACTGTTCGATCGAGAGGATTGTTGTAATAGTGTTCGATCGAGGAGTTTCATTTCACTCGATCGAGCACTTTGCTATTTACGCGTGATTTTTATTTCGCGAGAACATATTTAATATTTTAGTTATGTTAATAAATATCTTTCCTATATAAGGGAAGACGTCATTAGGTTAAAAACATCTATCTCTTAATCCCTTTTACTACCCCTTAATCTCAGAATCTCTCTTAAGCAGACACTTTTCTTTCTTCACGGTTCGACGTTGCTTTTGTTCATTATTTGCCGGATCTCGAACTTTGAAATCATTCTTTCTCTTTTAATTAAATTTAATCTTTTTTTGCATCTTTAATCCTAATTCTTAATTACTGTTTTAATTATCGTTGTTAATTAGTTTATGTCAATCCTTTTTATTAGCTTTTATAGCATGTCTCTTGCTATTTCTTCAATTATTGTTGTTTGTTTCATTATAAACATGAGTAGCTAATTCCCTTCATGTTAGGATTAGGGGAGCCATGGTAGTGAATTAATGATGTTGTGAATGGATTAAGAAGTTTGCATGTGAGAACTGTTTAATAACAATATAATTGTAATCGTTTAGATGAGTGCACGCTTATAAACCAGTTAATTTGGTTAAATTCAGACCTAGATCGAGAGATTAGAATGAACAAACCTGTTATGAATAGTAGACTACACTAATGAGGGCGAGAGTTAAGTTACCTATATTTTAGGGCAGAAAGTGGACCGAGAGGACCTTTCCCTTAACCATCTCACATTAGACCGACTAAGCTATTTATGACAAAATAGACTAATTACCATGGTGAACCGACATCCTAGCATTTCTCTCCTTATTTGATCACATTCTTTATTTCTTCTTATTGCCTTTATTGCTCTTTTCTCTCTGCCTTAATCTTTTAGTAGTTAGAAAACAAATTCAAACACCCGAGTTGTTACCGTTACGGACTAGATTAGCAAGCAGATATAATAGTCTCCCTGTGGAGTACGATACCCGACATAACTTTACTATATATTAGTTGAGCCGGTTGGTTTATTTTTGATAGGGTTGCGACAGCCTCGTCAGTGGTTGTTGTTTATTTCCTTTATTTCTTTCCTAATCCTATCAAGATAAAATAAGGCAATTGTGCCATCTTTCCAAATCAATTTACGACGTTTTTAGGACAGCTTTAGAACTGCTAGAAGTTAGTCTATTTAGTATAAATAGGGGTCATTGTATTCAGTTTTATTCTTTCAAGTGGAGAGATTAATACAAGTTTTCTTGTTGTTCTAATTGCTTTCTAGTTATTAGGAATATTATTTCGTTCTTGGGAGGGTGAGATACTACACATTCAGTCTTGCGAGGTTGAGTGCTAGTTGTGAGTTGAATCAAATTTCTTTCAAGGAAGGAGAGCAATTCGCTTCATATCTTGTTACTTTCGTTTCTTACATATAAAATTAAAACAACAAACACTTTAATTTGGCTGCGTATTTTATTAATCTAAAACTAACGTTAAATTTGCACTAGTTTTACATCATGTTGTTTGTGCAAATTGACCTAGAATCATACATATAGTTACTAACTTTATTCCAATTCCTAATTATAACCTTTAGTCTCAATATAATTAAACCAAATAAACCTACCTTATTTTGGTGTAAAAATTAATTTATTCCTTTTGTTTATTCATACTATTAATCCCTCTAATGTTCCAAAAGTCAAGACTACCCATTATCAGACTCAATTATGTTCTATATCACACTTCCACTCCTAACATATTTTGACTTCTACAAACATATATTCAAAATTTTTTATAAAAGTAATGCCTCGAGAAGTATAGAGTCTAATCTCATGCACTTAATGCCTCATCATCCTTGCAAGGATTCTCTTAGGTAGGGACTATTCACCATTCACCATAGTACTATTAACCCTAGGTGTAGCCATTTGGGGAGGCTCCTCATGTGCTACCACCTTAGGTACCTGCATAATGGCTGGCTGAACTTGAGGTTTTACTGCCTTAGTAGGAACAATGCCTTTAGGTTTCCACATCTTCCTTGTTACAGGCTTTGAGGGTGGCTTCCTTATATTGCTGTTTTCCCCCTTCTTCCTGTATTTCTCACTGGTATCACACATCCCCTTGCAAGAATCACATAAGATAGGCATCCAATCATAGCCCACCCGAATCTTTAAATTCAATTGATTCAGAGAAAGCCGATCCAAGTTCAACTTCAATGAGGGTACGTGTGATGCGTCCCTATTTCATACGTTTACTTTACTCATTTAAACGCATTTCTATGCTTATTTAGTAGCGACTAGTTACTATTCTCCCTTGAATCAGCTACTTTGGGTTATTTTGTATTTCGTGCAGATATGGACCCGAAAGGAGTGTTAAATAAGCCAAAACCCATCCCCGAAGTTGCATTATGGATACTAGTGAAGTTAGGCTCGGGAATGATCATCTTAGAATGCGTGAAGACGAAAGAAAGTATGATTAAGTGATGACTGTCACTGCTGTTTACCCAGAAAAAATCGATCGACTGAAGATAGTGGTCGATCGACTGTTTTTGCTCAATAAATTAGGCGATCGACTGGAATTCTGGTCGATCGACTATTTTACTTACCAGGCCGTGTTTTGCTTAGTTAGTATTTCGGCCCATTAGTCGTTTACTCAATAATTATCAGCTATTTCTATATAAACACAAGCTGAGAACTTTATTAGGGTATCTTTACCTTACAAAATCACAGTTTTACGTTACTTTTGTCATTTCATTTTCCGGATCTAAACTTGTGATTCGTCTCTTTCAATACGGTAATATCAATTGGTCTTCGTTCTTCAATTTAATCTTATTGTTTGTTTGTTTCTTCTTCTTCTTCTTTAATTAGTTGCAAGTTTTATGTTCAGTTATTATTTACGATTCGTCATCATGTATAATTCGTTTATTATTATTATTGTTGAATTAGTTAGTTTAATTATGCGTTGCTAATCCTCTTGTGCTGGGATTTAGGGGATCCGCGGTTGAATGATGATTTTATGTTAGGTTATTAGGTTTAGCAGTTTGCTCCGTCTGAATTGTTAATCATAGCATCTGATAGCGGTTTGATTAATTAAGTGCACGTTATTAGTTGACCATCTTGTTGAACCTTGACCTGGATCCAGAGATTGGAAAAGGCGAAGACTTGCTATGAACAATAGGATACTCTAACTAGGGCGAGAGCTACCTTAGAATTCTAGGGTGAACAGTGGACCGAGAGGACCTGTTCAGTACCCTTCAGACCGTTTACTGCTGACAGTTAACCTTACCTTAGATCGTTGTAGACCGCGGTGAACCGACCTTCCTAGCTGTTCCTCTCTTATTTGAATTCGTTTATAATTTATTTTCTTTTGTTCGCTGCTACCTTAGTTAATAGACAAAACCTAATTTAAAACCCCCAATTTGGTGACTCAGACAGACTTGAATTGGCATTTAGAATTGCAAATAGCCTCCCTATAGATACGATCCCGACTTCCCTAGATATATTAATTAGAGACCAGTTGGTTATTTTTGGTAGGTATACGATTAGCCTGTCAACTTTTAGCGCCTTTGCCAGGGAGGCGACGTATCTTTCTATTTGTTTTATTTTCGTTTGTCTCTTATCTCAAGGAACCTATGTTAGTTCAGACCGTATCTAACCTTTCAGTGCTAGTTTTGTTTATGCCCCGGTCTTTCAGGTCTGAACTCATACCATTTGACCCAGAACCAGAAAGGACCCTCCGTGCTAGACAAAAATTTTGGAAGGAGATATATCAAGAAGAAGACTTGAGTACGCTTGATTTAGTTTACGCAACATTTATCGCAGAAAATCAATCTTTAGAGAAAGACACGTCTACTTCTGCCCCTACTACCATCATGTCGACTTTAGCAAGTCACTCTGAGCCTACCCTTGCTTCTGTTCCCAAGGGATTGAAGCTCCCCACTACGGATATGGGTACTTTTGAAATTAGCCCATCCTACATCAATCTGGTAGAGCGGAATTTATTTGGAGGGGGAGCTGGCAAGGACCCAGCTAAACATATGGAGAAGTTTGTTAATTACTGCTGCTCCGTTCTTTTGACTGTGGGGGTGACTCAGGAGCAAGTCAAACAGACACTTTTCCCTTTTTCCCTGCCTGATGATGCAGTGGAGTGGCTGCGTGACTTGGATATGGAAGCTCATGGTGTTACGGACTGGAATTTCTTAGCTCTTGCTTTCTACAAGAGATACTTCCCACCCCAAAAGATTAATGCTCTCCGAAGCCAAATTCCGAGTTTCAAACAAGGTCCTGATGGGGACTTTAATGAGGTGTGGGTTCATTTTAAATGACTAGTTTGCTCTATTCCACATCATGGTTTCCAGATCTGGTTCCTTTGAAATCAATTCTACATCGGGCTGTATGACGACCATTGGGCCTTACTTGATTCAGCTGCCAATAGGATATTCCAGGACAACACTAATGATACCAATGCCTGGAAAATAATTGATTAGATAGCTACTCACACAGCTAAGTATGGTAATCCAAGAGGTAGCAAAAGAGGAGGCGTCTTGGATAGTGCAATTGCAACTCAGTTAGAAGCTCTAACTGCCGAGATTGCCGAACTAAACACAGCTCAGTCCTTGGGAAATCGGCATACAGTTAATGCTTTGGTTCAGCAGGATGTTCCTTGTGAGCGATGTGGTGGTCATGGTCATGTTGCAGCTGGATGTATGAGTACTTTGGAACAAGTTCATGCCTATCAATCATTCAAACAAGGTACTCCGTATTCCAATTTCTTTGCTGAGAGAAATCGGAATGTGTTCCAACCTACTCCTCCGCTGGCCAATCCTTACATCATCCCTCAAAATCGTGGTAATCAACCACAAGGGAATTTTAATAGGCTGCCTCAACAGCAGTTTCAACAGTTGCAGCCTCCTCCCCAGGCTTCGAGCAGTGATATGTCAGATATTAAAGCTATGTTGCAACAACAAATGGCTACTTCACAAAAGCAAGAAGCTCTTGTTGCTCATTTGTTGGCTCACAATAAAGTCTTGGACACTCAAATTGCCCAGTTATCGAGCCAAAATACAAGTAGGCAGCCCGGTGCGTTGCCGTCTAAGCCCGATAAGCCTCATGAGACTGTTAATGTGATATATCTACGAAGTGGTCTTGTATATGATGGACCAGAGATGCCCCGGGTGAACAACGAGGTTCTTATTGAGGATCTGGATGTTGACGCGGAAGATGAATGTGCTGACGAAACTGTTGGGATTGCTGAAAAAATGTCGATCGACATAAATTTTTGGTCGATCTACTAAAACTTCTGATATGAGCAATGTGGAAATCGAAATTAGTCGATCGACTGACCAAACTGGTCGATCAACTGGTCCTTTTATTCGATCGACTTACCAAACTGGTCGATCGACTAATTTGCCAGATGGAGTTGCTGATCCATCGTCTATTGCTACTAAAACGTCTTCTATTGCTGATAAGGCGTCCATTATGAATGGAGGGAAGAGTAAAGCTGTTGAGCCACCTATTGCGATTAAGCTTCCATTTCCAGCGCGACAGCTGAATACGAAGATTGACCAGCAATTCGGGATGTTTTTGAAAGTCGTGAAGGATCTGCAGGTAACGGTACCTTTCACTGAACTTATTACTCAAATTCCCTCATATGCTAAGTTTATAAAAGAAATTTTGACTCGTAAGAGGAGTTTTGATGAGGTGGATACTATTGCTTTTACTGTGGAGTGTAGTGCACTCCTACAAAATAAGTCTCCACCTAAATTGGCTGACCCAGGTAGTTTTTCTATCCCCTGTTTTATAGGCACCCATACTATTGATAATTCTTTATGTGACTTGGGTGCTAGCATCAGTGTCTTACCTTTGTCTTTAGCTGAAAAGATAGGTTTGACTGAGTTTAGATGCACAAATATGACTGTCCAAATGGCAGACCGTTCCTTGTCGCATCCATTTGGGGTCCTAGAAGATGTTCCTGTGCGGGTAGGGAAGTTCTTTATACCCGTCGATTTTGTTTTTTTGGACATTCCTGACAATACCCATAACCCTATTATCATAGGGAGACCATTCTTACACACTGCTGGTGCAATTATTGACGTAGGAGCGAGAACTCTGACCTTTAAAGTGAGGGGTGAGAAGCTGACCTACACCCAATCTAGTGTCCGTAGGGCATCTATGCAAGTAGTACCTTACCATGTGGTAGCTAATAGTCCTAAAATTGAGCCCTGTTTTGCTATTACTGTGACACCTCCGCCCCATGCTGGGAGCAATATGGAGGACCGTGCTTTTGTATTTCCTTTTGCAGGACATGACAGGTTGAGCTACCAGGAGGATTCGGGAGGTTGGTTTGGTGCATTGGGTGCGTTTTCTGAGGCTGGGGATGCTGATTATGGTGGAAATAAAGGAGATCCCTTGCCACGTGCAAAGTGTTGCAAGGAAGCCTATGTTGTAGGATGATCTTCTATTTTCAAAGCCAAGTTTGAGTGGTGGCCCAAGGTCAAGAATACTGAGGGGACTTCATTTAGTCAGCGGCCGAGCTGTGCGCCGTCTGATTGTTGATGACTTATGAAGTAAGGTCGAGCGGGAACTCAAAAACCAGTGCTGATCGGGAGGCAACTCGGATGGAATAAGCTTTGTTTTAGCAAAGGACATTTTAGTTTTGTTTATTGTTTGCTTTATTTGCGTTGTAATTAGGATCTATTTCTGTTTGCTACTGAGATTATTGGGACACGTGCTTTGGTTTTTGTTGGGAGATGTATGAGTATTTTCAGGTGCATCGACAAAGAGGCGATTTGTCTTGGCAAACTTGCATGAAAGACGAGTTTGTGCTGTGTATAGAGCAGAAAAAAAAGTCGATCGACTGGTTGTTTTGGTCGATCGACTGGAGTTGTTGGTCGATCGACAGGTGATATTGGTCGATCGATTTTTCCTGGAAATAAGCATGTTATTTAAGGAGATGATGCTCCCGATTCTGATGTGGGTGATGAATAGTGGTAGCTGGCCACGACCTCCCTTTATTTGTTTTCATCTCGTTTCGCATATCCCCCTTTCCCTTTATATTTTGCACTGCTACTGGTGTTTGCTGAATACAATGAGGCCATTGTCTGATTTGGTTTGGGGAAGGTATGCATCTGTCTGTTTGCATCCATCTGCATTTTATTGCATTTTTGTTTGCATTGTTCTTGCATTTTTGTATGCATTGTTTTTCCTTTTCCATTCAAAAAAAAAAATCAAACTCAAAAAAATCGAAAAATTTGAAAAAAACTACAAAAACATGTTCTTCTTTTGTATATTAGGTCGAGTCGGAACGGTTAGATAACAATGATGAAATTGCGTCTGTGCTTTATTTATAGCCCAAGCCTTGCATTGCCAATGCCTTTCTTGTATAATCTGTTGCATAATCTACGAGTTTGTGATCAACTTTTCTGAACGAATAAACTTAACCTAATATCGGCAACCTACTCAAAATTTCTGAGGTATTATAGCTAAATAAACTGATGACATTCATGATCAGTTTCATGCTATGATGAGAATAGTACTCCTTATAAGACATGTAACATCAATTTGCATAAACATGACTTTTGTCTCTTAGTATTTGTATGCATTTGGGTTAGTAGCGGTGTCACATGTGGAGAGGCATCCTTTTTCTTCTTATTTTACTCTTGAGCCTCACACAACCATATTGACTTGTTTTGACCCAATTGCTAACCACATTCCTATATAGCCTACCTTAGTCAAGCTAGTACGGTCAATATTTTTGGGTACGTGTGTATCTGTCGATCTTGGCATTTCTTTTGTTGTGAAGGGTTTGAGATTAAGGAAATGGAAGAATGAGAAAAGGAAAGAAGTTGAAAAAAAAAAAAGAATTGAAAGAAAAAAAAACGTGAAAATGAAAAAAAAAATGAGAAAAATAGAAAATCAGGTTGAAAAAGAAGATGGTTTACTCCTCTGCTCTTGTTCCATATTATCTGAGGAGTAATTTGTTTTGGTGTGTGAGTTTATGCCAGTTTTGGCATCGTTTTATCTTATATGGTTGTGTTATTGAACGGGATTTGTTTACTATTGGTTGTGTTTTGGTACGAGCTTGGTTGTTACCTCCACTTTTCGAAAAATGTGTTGGAGTATGTGTCCTCGACAATAATGCGATCACATGTTTAAATCTCATATTAAGAATACATAAGGGAATGTAACATTTTATTGTCAACTGATCCACATTAATCGGTAATGATTGGCTGACTAGAGTTTGACATTACTGTCGTGTGATAGTGGTGATCAGTTGATCCCTTAAGGTCATACCTCTAGGGAAACATTCTTAATAGATAATTAATTAATTGTATACTGATACAAGTTAATTAATTCCTTAATATTGACAAATGATTTTGTGAGGAGTCTGGGAGCAAAAAAACTCTCATATGCTGGTAGGCTCACCCTTATCAACTTTGTCCTTAATACTCTTTATTCCTACAGGGCTAACATTTCCATTCTTCATCATAAGAAGGATTGAGGCCATATGTAGTAACTACTTATGGGATGAAAGTGCTGAGTATCATAGGGTGCCTCTGGTAGGGTGGGATACTGTCACTTTACCAACGATTGAAGGTGGCCTTGGCATCAAGAAAGCTGAACTTTGAAATTTTGCTATTGTTGGTAAGCTGGTAGACTGGATTTACTCTAAGGCTGAAAGGTTGTGGATACGTTGGATTAATCAGGTTTACATAAAGCAGCATGACTGACATTCTTACAGTCCTCCTGCAGATGCTACTTGGACCTGGAAGAGCATCTGCAAGACTAAGTTAATGATGAAGAATGCATATACTGATGGGCAGTGGCAACCTAATGTGAAACCTTGGTATTTTAACACAGTCTGGAATAACTGGAATGTCCCTAAACATGCTTTCATCACTTGGCTAATTATGCATAATGGGATGAATACTAGGGAGAAATTACACAGGTTTGGCTGTGGCAGCACTGATGCTGGCTGTATATGTGAGAATGCAAAGGAAACATTGCCACATCTCTTCTTTGAATATGATTACAGCAAAGTTGTTAAATCTCTCATTCATGATCGGTGTGGTGCTTGCATTTCGATGTCTGGTGCCATGGCTGGTGGCTATGGCAATGTTGGTGGGAAACTGAAACAACAGGTCTTTGCTAATATCCTCAATGCTTGTATTTATCATATCTGGGCACATAGGAACTCAGCTAGGGTCAATGGAATTCTACTAATCCCTTCATTGGTGGCTCAGAAAATCAGAGAAGTGGTAAGGCAAAGAATCAAGTTCAAATGCAATGCTAAAATGAGTCGAAGTGATGATGTCTGGCTTGAGAAATTGGGTATTAGATTGTAAGTTTGGTCCTTATGGGATTCGAACTTGAAACAGTTGGGTTTCTATTTTTTTGTAATTTAGATTCCTTGTAATATGGTTTTTTGATACATACACACATATATATATATATATATATATATATATATATATACATATATATATATATATACATATATATATATATATACATATATATATATATATATATACATATATATATATATACATATATATATATATACATATATATATATATATATATATATATATATATATATATATATATGGTCGAGATCCAGTGAGAACCACTCATATATTGAGAACCATGAGAACCTATACAGCTGGATCATAGACAATCCAATTAGTTTTGTCAGGAACATATAAAACATTAGACGCGCTCTCTATCATTACAAACCACACCATTCTCTCTCTTATCTAACTCCTCATTCGATCACCGTACATCACCGGCTTCTCCTTCGCTGACCACCGCACATCACAAGCTTGCCCTTCGCTGACCATCGCACATCACCAGCTTCTACGTCGCCGACCATTGCGTTTCACTTTCTTCGCTGTCATCGACCACCGTCACACTCCTCTTTCACCCTCATTGACAAAGGTAAGTTTCCTGTTTAAATTTATCCAATTTTGTAATTAGAAGATATAATTTCCGTGTTATAACAATAACCCGATGATTTAATGTAAAATTTCTTTGATTCATTCGATTTTAACCTAAATTGACGCAATTTGAATTAGTTTGACTGGAATAAAAGTAAAGTAGGGTTCATAAACAATAAAATTCGGAATTACTTTGACTGTAATATTAGTAAATTAGTTTGATTGAAATAGCAGTATACTAGGCTTTTGTGTATCATTGTTTGTAATTTTGTCCTTTTTTTAATAAGATTTTGACCTAGATTTTAATTAGCAAGTTTATTAGTATGTATGCATAAACTAGTCTGTACCTTTGCTCTCATCGCAACATCAGAAATCTGGTAGAAGTAGTATTTTGTCCTTATCTGTTATCTATGAACTTGTTATTGTTCATTAGTGTAAATGGGGATGCTAAGAAGAAAAGTCGGTTTCCTTTTAAATGATCCCATGGGCGGATTTATAGGGGGTGATGGGAGTGAACCCTCACCCCCATTAATCTTGAAAACAAAAAAGATATATGGTTATTTGTGTGCTTATATTTCATAAAAGCATGGTGGTTCAATGGTACAAGCAATCTCCCATTTTTGAAGCAATCCGAGTTCAAGCCCTTGCAACTCCAATTTTTACTTAATTTTTAATTTTGCTTTTACTTTTAATTTAGCATTTTAAAATCAATTGAACAATCAGCAATCTTATTGCGTGAATAGTAGGTGGACATCAGCAGTAAAAATACTCTGTTTTGGTCGATTTCGGCAAAGTCGTAAAGTTATTTTGCATTCGTTTTAGCTTCCTTCCGTCTGAAACTTTTGGGACATGGTAGTACAATACTATATAAGGGAATACTTGGTTTAGTTGCTGAAACTGTCAAGTTTATAGTCAGTTTTACAGCACGTGTTTTTGAGTCATTCTAAGGACGTTTTGGGTCATTGGGGAGTCCAGATGTTAGAACGTTTTGGGTCATTGGGGAGTCCAGCTGCATGTGCGTCGTTGTTGGTTGCTAGTTCGTGGATGGGGTTACATTTGAGTGTGTTTTCATGGTGTAATAGAGTTGGATTAGGGGCTAGTTATAAGGTAGTAATAATGCTAAGTTTTCAGACCGTCTCAGAAGTTATGTTGCATTCTTTGGTTTGGTCAAGTAGTGTGAGTTGTAGCTGTATGATGGGCCTGGATGTCGATGGCGTCAAATATCTGGGTATAAGATGGTCTAAGTCGAATCCTTGTTATTCATTTATAACACAAACCCATTCTTATAATAGTGAGTTGTAAATATGGAGTATTCACCCGAGTTCGAGCCCTTGCAACTATAACACCCCCATTCCATAAATCTTAGATTCGCCACTGAATGATCCTGCAATGATTTTGTGGAACAAAATTATAGGATAGGAAGATTGTTTCTGGAAGCTCGAAGCCTGCTTATGGCATCGGTTATCTTCATTTGGTTTGTGGCAAAGGGTCTGAGCATGCCACTTCCAACACTAAACATTGGAATAATGCATTCCAGTTTTTGATGAATTGCTTTGTAGGCTGCCCTTCTTTTGTCAGGTTTGTCAATGATTTCGGTCTTTTCAAGTTTTATATTGTGATCATTGTTGAAGCTTTGTATTGTGATCATTGTTGAAGCTTAGTATTCACTATTCAGGAGCCATAAAGTTCGCCATATGTAAGTGCACCGCTTCCTAACTGTCGAACATGTGAGAAGGCTTATATATAAGATTCAAAAAAAAATTCTCTCTCTAGAATCTTTCATATAATTCGATTTCTTTTTTAAATCAGAGATTATGATAGATAAAGAAGCTCACTGACCATTAATGATCAACATATGCGTTTGATTAAAATATAGGGAACCAAGTTAGCATTAAGTCGAGAAACTTACTGAGTTTCTGCATCAGTGGTTTGATAGTAATCATGATCTATTAACAGAAGGACCCCTAAGATTGTTATGCTTCACAGATAGGTAATGTTAATTTAAGTTTTGACCAGTGTACAAAGTATTTAACCAATGATTATGGAGTTCTGGTGAAAGCACTTCTCTTCTAGTGTAAACCAGTGCTCATCATTAGCTTCTTCAGCTTCATTTTTTATCCTTTTGCTTTGTAATCGTCGTCTAATTATGTCGTGTTGAAGTAGTTTTGCAATTCGTCTATCTCCTCTTTTTAAGGAGTATTATGTTCGCTTGAAAAGTTCAGCCGGAATAAAATGGTATCAAAGCTGCAGGTGAGGTAAGTTTGAGTTCATCAGACTGACCTAGTCTGTCGCGCCTGATTGGGTTTGCAGACAGTTAATTGGTACTAGTACACAGTTAATACGAGTATATACATTTTACTTATTCGAAAGCCAATTAGCTCAAATGGTAGAGTATTGTGCTATACACAAAATGTGGGTTCGACTCCCATATTGGCTATGAAATACCATTCTTTCGTTTACTTTATGATTGAAAAATTATATGTAACTGGTGATCCTATTTTAAGTATGGCATGTATGATACATATGCTAGTTTTTGGAAATGCTTGCCTTGAACTTCTGATCACTAAGAAGCTAATTAAGCTATTATACTCGCTTGTCATTCTCTTTGTTGCTTCTCGCTGAGTCTGATCATGGTCTTCACATCATTGCCCCAATATGATTATGGCCTCCTTAATCATAATTGTATTGTATTGCTCGCATCATGAGTTCATGACACCTTTCTATCATGAGATTTTGCGATTTAATAGGCTATATGGGACTCGAACCCATACCTTTGTGCAAAATATGCACATTTCTCTACCATTGAACTAATAGCCTTTAAAGTACACTAAACAAATACAAGTACGAAATAACTGAAATAAGTACACTGAAATGTTTCTCATATATTAGTAAGATATGTAATAGATACACTAAAATGCCTTGTAATTACATAAAAAGGCCGTTAAATACATTAAATCTCCTCCGCAGTCATTTCCCTTATTTCATGTACATAGAACCTTATTTCATGCACATAGAACCTTATTTCATGCCCAAATAAAATTTACGCGTCCTTAGCCAACAATAATTAGTATCATAATATAACGAACTGATGCAACTGAAGAACTTTTTAATGCACATAGAACCTTATTTCATGCACATAGAACCTTATTTCATGCACATATAATCTTATTTCATGGCCATATAAAATTAACGCGCCCTTAGCCAACAGTAATTAGTATCATAATATAACCAACTGATGCAACTGAAGAACTTTTTAATGCACATAGAACCTTATTTCATGCACATAGAACCTTAGTTCATGCACATATAATCTTATTTCATGGCCATATAAAATTAACGCGTCCTTAGCCAACAGTAATTAGTATCATAATATAACCAACTGATGCAACTGAAGAACTTTTTAATGCACATAGAACCGTATTTCATGCACATAGAACCTTATTTCATACACATATAATCTTATTTCACGGCCATATAAAATTAACGCGTCCTTAGCCAACAGTAATTAGTATCATAATATAACCAACTGATGCAACTGAAGAACTCTTTAATGCAGATGGAACCATATTTCATGCACATAGAGTCATATATCATGCACATAGAACCTTATTTTATGCACATTTAACACATATTTTATGCACATAGAACCTTATTTCACGCGTTTAAATTATACATCAACAACTTTAATATTCTAAACATAGCACTGCATATTCTTCTCATCTAGCAGACACCCGTGCAAATTGACAGTTAAATTTCTCTTTTACAGTTTTTGATAGGCAATAGCTAATAATATCACCGATCTCAGTCAAATAATGCTACTTCAGTCCTAATAGGCAATAGCTAATTCTAAGACTTAGAACTTAGAAGTCAGATAGCATCAATCTAATTCTGAGTTACCATTCCAGAACATCTAACATCAATCTCTTCACAAAAATCTTCTTGATCAGCTCAAATCACCAAGTAGCTCATCTTCTTTCAGAACGAGGTAACTTCCGCCAGCAATCATGGCTTTGAAGAGTGGTAAAGTCCTTGTCCGTTTCTGGAAGATTATTAAGTAACTAGAGTGAATACAAAAGAATAATATATTGAAACCTTATTGAGTCTCAAAAAGATTTCAACTATATGCATAGAAAAAGGCATATGCGAACATTTTCAATTATACGAAGTAGCATATTAGCCATCCACTATAAGCATTTCATTATCTGCAATTATCATAATTCTTCAAAAATGTGATAATCGAAGAGTATACTAATTAAACTAATTAATTTTCGCCTTGTCTTCTAAGATATTTCCAGCAAAGCTAAGAATATTAATACCACCTATCACTGCAGTTTAAAACTCGAAAGCTCGAAAACACAAATATCATTTTCCGCTGCCATTACTTCTCTTAATTTCAATTTAAATTTCAACCTAAAAATGCTTAAACTAACTTGTTCTTTTACCAAATTAACAATCAGTAACTAATTCAATCAACTCAGAAACCCTAATTATGAGCAAGATTTGATCCTAATTAACTTTCAACTACTATAAACATTAAAACAAATCAAAAGTGATAACATAATTAAAACAAGTAAAGAAAAGAAAAGAAATTTACAAGAATCATTAGGAGTGGAATCAGAATAACAGTTTGGGCGTTTAAGAGCACTTTTCAGAGGAACAATTGGGGGTGAATTGGAGTATCGGAAATGCTAGGTTAGCCTCATTGATCTTCACTGATTTCTTCTGGTTTTTTGTTTTTGTTTTTGTTGTTGTTGTTGTTGTTGAAGAGGAGGAAGGTGGTGGTATAAAGGAGGAATAAGTCGCCATTAATGTCATCGCAAGCTCGAGAAGACTGTGATAATCGAAGAGAGAGGAAAAACAAGGAGTGAGAATGAGGATTTTTCAAAATGACGGAATAAGAAAGGTATGGGGGTTGAAAATTTGGGGACTTAGTTGATTTAATCGCAGTCCTACATTTGGTTTTAGATCTAACGATTGTGAATGGTTCTTACAGTTCTCATTATGTTATGGGTTCTCATAGGATCCCAAATCTATATATATATATATATATATATATATATATATATATATATATATATATATATATATATATATATATATATGTACATATATATATATATATGTACATATATATATATATATATATATATTTTATATATATATATATATATATATATATATATATATATATATATATATATATATATATATATTTAGGATCCGCTGAAAATGATCATTCGGTGAGAATTGTGAGAACGCTTTTATACCATACCCTTATACTAAACATCAGACTACAATTTCACTCGATGGGTTCAATTGTCTTAATACCCAATGGCCCAAAAGATAAAAGTCCATAACATAACCCCAAACAGATAACAACATCCCACGTCAACATCAATTGTCTTAGCGTAATTTTAAAAGCTCCTCTTCACTTCACGCCGACAATCGAGATGACGGTGGCAAATCACATTCTATACAAAGCGCTTCCCGTTACTGAAGTGCTTCCATTTATCGTCCTCTGTATTCTCCTCAATTACCATGGCAACTGGCATCACCGGAGCTACGATCGTTGCCCCATCGTAGTGATCAAACTATCCATAACCTATGCTTGAGTCGCCGCTAATGGTAGAGCTACCGCTCACCACCACTGTCAACTCTACCTATGCACCTCTGACTAGACCACCGCCCCAACCCACGATAAGTCGATAACCCTATCCATTTTTTCTGAATTTACTCTAATCAAGAAAAAATAAAGGCGGCAAAGATTACACGATCAGAAATATCGACATTAATATCATGTGGCCACTCGTTAAACTCTCTCAAAACAATGTATCTACACCATTGTTTTATGTACCTACAAAATATTCTTATGTATCTACCATTAATACACCAAAATTGTTTCTAGATACATTAAAATTGATATGGGATACATCCTTGTAAGACATAGATACACTAAATTATTACAAGTTAAATAAATGATTGTTTTGAAGAAGGGTAGAATAAGACAGAAAATTACTAGTCATGGTGGTCGAGAAATAACTTGATGGTGTGGTGAGGTTGATCCGGCAACTTGATTTGTCAGATATTGAATAAAGGTGGTCGAAAATTTGCCGTGTTACCCACCCAACCACCACCCTAACATCCTTTTATCTCAGCCACCGTCGCACCATCAATTATTAACAATAACAACCCCCAATACTATAAAACACCATTAATTGTTGCCACCAGGAATTGAACAAACGGCAATGACCACTTACGCATATGTCAATTCGAGCCATCCACGGTTCATCACCTCGATGGTCACCATAGGAGGACGCGGCGGCGGTTTCAAAATGGTTAGATGGTGGATAGAAGCGAGGTGAATGAATGGACCGAGACATTGTTAAAAAATTTAAGTATTTCAACCACCGTGGCAGAGTGTGTTCGCTGGCGTGGTGGCCCTGTGCTCCGGCGAGGTGGCCGACGACAAGTTTGATTGAAATGGGTGAGGGCCTTAGTTTTACGAGGCAAGTGAGGTTATAAAATTATTTAAGGATAAGTGTGAGAAAAGGTCAGGTTGGTGTTTGTTTTGTTGAGTTGCACGTGAATTGTCAGAAAGTTCCCATTGATAGTGTGTTCTCATCGTTCTCACCGCTATATATATATATATATATATATATATATATATCTCACATTTCCCCAAAAAAAAAACGATTTTGTGAGTACGATTACGTATCTTATTGTAATTTGATTAAATAAGATTCGGTCTAAGTAATTTAAATTGTTTTATTACTTAGATTTATTTATTGTTTATGAAACAATTAAAATAAGAATGGATGATTTATTATAAATACAAGTTGTTGTACTTTATAATTGAATGACCCATTTTTAGTACTTGTAATTAAGAATTACTAGTTAATTTTTGTATGTGATTTGTTTTATTAATATAATAATGTTTAATTAGTTAATAATGCATTATTTAATTAACATGTCTAGTAACATGTCCAATACGTCACATTTCACAGAATTGACAATTGACAAAGTTAAAATGGATCCATATTAACATGTATGTGCCGTGTAAATGGAAGGGGAAGGAGAATTTGTGTTTTAATTATTAGTATTAGTGGGTAGCATGATGATTACCTACTAATCATAGTCATGCATACCTACACTCTAGAGAAGAGAAAAATGCAAAAGCATTGGGCACTCTACGTCTCAACCCATACCAAAAACCGGTGCCTTCCCCCATATACACTCAAGTAGTGTATTTCAAATACTACTCTATTCATTCTTATAAAACACATCTTGAGAACTAATTTTGATTTTCTCTCTAATTGTTGTAAAAAAAAAAATTCTTAAAAAAGAAAAACTCAGAAAATCATAATATTCTTATTACTAGAGGTAGTAACCAAGATAATATTAAGTCTTATTAAGGTAGTCTTATACTAATTCTAGTATCAAATTAGTATTTGATTTAAGAAGGATTTCCTTGGTACAAATCCTTAAGGAGTAGATCCCATTATTGGATCTAGGGTTTTTGGGGTATTTGGATTTTTTTTAAGAAGACTAATTTGGTAGGAGACCAATTAGTAAATACCATTCGGTCCTCATTGTAAGAATAATCGATTTTTCTTCTTACTTTGTATTTTTGTTATGCATGCATAAGTTCCTTTTAGTTCATGACTTAACTAATAAACACATAGTTATAAGAAGTGTCTAATAAGAGATTAATGAATCTAACAATTTGTATCCAACCAAGAGTTGGTGCATGCATAATCGGTTTTGTTTTTCCGAGTTAATATGTTAACATATAAAACTAAAAATTTGTGATTTATGAAGATAAATGCCACGAAAATTTTGCATGTTAAACATTATGGTCCTAAATGGATTTTAAGTCATTTTGATGATTTATGGTAATTTATTGCTCTTTAAAATGATTATTAGTATTTTTATTACATTTTATTGTATAAAATGACACTTAAAATGCTAAAATTAATTAGACTATGATTCTGAACTTAAAATGTTTACACGACCTCACACGCATATTTTACACATTGTACATAAAATTTCGTATAAAATGGTTTTATATTGCATGATTTATGATTTTTACATGATAAAAATCGATTAAATAGAGGTATTTTGGTTAAAAATGGTTAGACTTCGTTAATGACCATGAAATTTTAGTATGTTGTCACATGCAATATTTACACACTGTATATAAATTTTGAAATGAAATGGTTTTATTGTGCATGAGTTATGATTTTTAGATGTAAAAATCACATAAATAGTTACTATTTTTGCAAAAATAGCTAAAATGAATTTTATGGCATGAAAATTTTTCCCCGTGTTGTATATGTGATATGAACATCAGATCTAAAGTTGCGTGTCAAATTTCGTTTGATTTGAATAGTTATTAATTTTTATGGTATATAAATTGATAAATAGCAACTTTAATAGTCATTAATATAAAAATTCGACTTTTGGACTTAAAATTTATCATTTCCAGGTTCTAGAGACTTATTTAGAATATTCAAAAATTTTAACTTTGATTTATTACATAATTTTATATTTAATTTGGAATTAATGGGTTAAAATTATGTTTTATTTAATTTATTTGTGAAATAAATTAAAATAATCTAAGGGCAAAATTTTATTAAATTTTGGAATTTTGGGAATTTTCCAGAATATACAAAATTATGATTTTGAAATTTTTCAATTTTTATGACTTTTTGGGAATTATTTCTTTTTATTATTAATAAAAGTGTTTAAAGAGCAATAATAAAATATCAAGTTTAATTATTGTCAAATATTTAGTGAATACTAAATTTGTGAGTCCTAAGAAGGTTAGGGTAATTAATTTGGACATAGATTTGATTAATGTAATATTGTGTGATTTTGATAAGTTAATAGTCACAATTATCCATAAAATCGGACCGAATATATGATATTAGCTTAAATAGGGCAATTTAGCACATCACATGGCATGTTTCATACATATTTTAATACTGCATTTTAGTAAGATTGTCAAATTTTATTTTATATAATTTTGAATTATTTAATTTGTACTTAGTATGGCCTTAGTTTTTAATTGGTATTTCCCGAAATGAATGGGGATATCGATTCGGTTGTAATTAATGTGATCTCGTATCACTTTTATTTTATTTAGTTTTGTTTTTCTTTTATAATGTATAAAGTAGAAAAGCTTTATAATTTATTTATTTCGGAGTTCCTTGCAGACGGTGCAATTCGAGAAGGTGGTCGGACAAAGACGGTGTTACCTTGAAGTGCATGCCAAATGAAGTTCCAGGGACTAAAGGAGTTGATTTCCGAATTTGTAAATAGTTTATTTGATTTAGTATTTCAGGAAGGCCATACTTGGATTTTTATTGTTTTTGCTTTGCATTTGTTTTATATGTTTGCATGCATAGCCAAATCGCCATAACTACACATGCATATTACTTTATCGAGTCATCGACCGTGTCAATTATAATTATCATAGTTCACCGCTTTAGTTCACTTAAAATATGATAGATAATAAATTGACAAGACCTCTCACTAATAATAATTGAGAACTAGCCTTACCAAATAGTAGAACCATGAGTCCCAATTTCATAAGGAAGTAGGCTCGACTCACCGGGGTGCTAAACTTGTTACGTTGGGTCAATGGGTAGTAAATTGTTGTTACATTGAAATTTGGATTAAGCTCAATGGAAGTATTCGTGACCGTAGTCGCATGTGTTCCGGGCTAAAGATAAATATTAAAGTAATTTTTATCGACCGAGAGTTCTAGAAGTAGAATCGATTAAAGAGTTAATCGACCGAGTTCTATTGATAAGGGATGAATCGGCTCATCGTGCCCGAGTAAATATGAATTCGGATCTCGGGATCATTTATAATAGTTGGCTAGAGGTCACTATATAAATGTTTAAAACTTGTTTAAAATGTTTACAAGTAATTTTAAAATGATAGATGTTTATTAATTATTTCAATTTCTATTTTGTAGTCGAAATTGTTTTCTCAATTGCAATGGCAACTCCAAATCCATCCGCAACCACTAACTCGAGCACTCTCACCAATGTTTCATGGATCATTGAAAATTAGAAAAGAATGGGTCCAATTTTGCCGATTGGGACGCACAACTTCGCTTGGCCGCGGAGGGTGACGACAAGCTTCGTTACCTTACCGAGGCCTCTGCCGCCGCACCCACCGCAAGGTCTACTCCTGCCGCTAGGCAAGCCTATGAGACTTACCAAAAGGAGTCGGCCGCGATAAAAAATGTGTTGATCTTCTCTATGGAGGCCGAACTCCAAAGAAGTGCTATAAAGATTAGCACCGCATATGAGATCTATACGAAGCTTGTGACCATGTTTTTACAAACTCCGAGGATCATTCAATATGAAGCGCATCCGCATTCTTTGATCTCAACATCAAGGAGGGCAAAAAAGTTAGCCCTCGTGTGCTCAAGTTGATGGAGCATGTTGAGACCTTAAAAATGCAAAAGCTAGAAATTCCCGAGGAACTCATCATTGATCGAATTCTTCATTCCTTGAACAAGGTTAAGGCATATGTTCAATTCATGGTGAATTTTAATATGCAAAACTTGAAAGTTTCCCTCGATGAATTGGACAAAATGCTTGTACTAGCCGAGAGGGACATGGGGCTAAGTGTTAGCACCACCAAGGATGTGCTCAACATTAATCATAAGAGCAAAGGGAATTTCAAGAAAGGTAGCAACAAGGGAAAGAAGCAAACTCCCTACAAGAACAAAGGAAAGGCTTGTGAAGCTAGCTCCTCTATGCCCAAGAAGGGTGCTCCATCCGGGGACAAATGCCACTATTGTAATGGTATTAGACATTAGAAGAGAAATTGTCCAAAGTACCTTGGCGATATCAAAGCTGGAAAAGTTATTCCAGTAGGTAAATTACTATCCCTATCTTTCATGTTTCGATCTCAACTTTGGTATTTTGATACAAGTTGTGATATTTACCCTTTTTATTATAATTAAGGCATCCAAGCAAGGACAAGGGCAAAGAAAAGAAAGCCTAGAAGATCTTGAGGGAAGCTAGATGTAGCCGCCCATGATGCTAGATCGATGGAAGCTTAGCTTTATTTTGTTTTGTCTTTATTTTCATGTTGTATTTTGAAATTTTAGAACTATTTTGATTTCCTCGTTTGCCTTGGAAATTTGGTTGTTTCCTTAAACAATGGTTGTATTTTGGATATTGGTGACTTGGTTTGCAACCCAAGTCACTTACTTTATCGTAACGTTTGTTCTAAACTTTGTCATCATACACTACTTGCATCTAGAAACATAAGATTATCAACTTAAATTGATCAAATAGACAATTATAATGATTGAGTCATTATATTTCCATGAGCTATGAATTCGATTCTCCTTATGCCATTGTGACTAAAGTCACAACTTACTTATGTAAGATCAATTATAAAGTTATATTGAGTTATTGAACTCACGGATTATTACCAACCTTATTTTACACGAATCAAGTTTAAATCATCTAGTCTATATTATTTTTCAAAATTGTCTCAAACAAATCACTATAAAGTTGATATGTGATATGTTTTCCTCCTTCACCATCATTGTTTGTGGATCAATAGCTATCTTTGGAGGAAAAGTGCTTTTCTCCGAAAGATAGAGTGGGAGTGAATCTAGCCACAAACCTTGACTAGATGGGATCTACGTGAAGAGACCAAAAGAAGATGTTCTTGAAGCATTTACGTGAGGAGACCAAAAGAAGATGTTCTTAAGGAAACTACGTGAGGAGACCAAAACAAGATGTTCTTGAAGGAACTATGTGAGAAGATCAAAAGAAGATGTTCTTAGAATGTAAGATTTTGATCTATGAAGGGATATAACCAGAGATTTTAAAATTCGACATTTTACTTAAGAGCCTTATGAAACCAAAATGGTGTCTATGCAAGTAATTGGAGTTATTTGGGATTGTTGAGACCAATCCAAAGTAAACAGAAATTTATAATTAAGAGTTGCATAGAGAGACATGTCGATGTCTACGAAAGCTAAGTTAATTGTTAGCTATACTAAAGATTCAAATACATTGTTATACCTCATTATGAAAATGAATAAGTTAGATATAAAAACCTCTTTCCAAATTGGTATTTTGAAAGGAATATGTGAAGGACATATATGGTTTTATCTAAATACTTAGTAAAGCAATGATCATTTCAATTCATGAAATGTTTCGAATGAGTTGTCAAAAACGAAACATGTGGAATTGAGTGGGAGTCGGTGACAATCATGCTTAGACATGAAGTTTAGTGGGAGCAATCATCCTTCATGAATTGCATAACATATTACTCATTGGGAATTACGAGAATATACTGTCTTTTATAAAGAAGTATTTAGGTTTTCAATTCTGGATGATATTGGACATCATGTGAATCTATTAAAACATGGGATGTTGGATTGGCACTTAGATAGGTATCTTATGTTGATAATGATCCTTCATCTTAAAAAAATCAACTAGTTAAGTAGGTTATTCATGTCGATGAATATAGAATTACCATGATAGAGTCATGGTTATTTACTGAACCTAAGAACTGTTGTCTACATGAATTCGATAACCAATGTTTCCGCCATTTGTATAATCATGTAATGCCATTATGCACATGTCCTAGATGAATTAAATGCTTGGAGCATGATAAGTCGATAACAAGTTAACCCATAAGAGAGTCATTGGTAAGTCTCAATGAACCGTTATGAATTCTCAAGGAGAACTAATAATATTTTCTGAAGTTTGGAAGGATACTTAGTTGTGCGCTAAGAGGTTACACAAACTCAAGTTTCCAAACTCATTAGGTTTTGTGAAAATCCTTGGCTGGTTTTATTGACCTGAGATGTAAATGACTAAAAAGAGTGTTTTATTGTCATCCATTGCAAGATTCTACGAAATGAACCTAAGTACGTTGTGATTAGGTGGTGTACTTTAAAACTACAAGTAGTGTTGTCCACCAAAACCTACATCACAAGTTATATGATAACAGTAAGAGCTTCTTTCAAGCTAAAGAACCTAAGTCTAGTATGAAGTCTAGACATGTACTTAGTAAAATTCATGCTATAAGGGATAATATGAAATTGAAGGAAATCGCAATTCACAAAGTTTGAACACTTGGACACATGGTATGTT
Source organism: Silene latifolia (assembly GCF_048544455.1). NCBI lineage: Eukaryota > Viridiplantae > Streptophyta > Magnoliopsida > Caryophyllales > Caryophyllaceae > Silene > Silene latifolia. Next base: position 10,483,671 of record NW_027413123.1, read on the forward strand.
CACGAGCTAAACTTTTATTGCGTTAGACAAGTGCATGAGTACACTTATGATTATAAGACATAGAGCAGTAATATGGTATTGACTACTCGTGTGTGATAATCACATTTATTGTTAGAGTTATCGTTAACTCATCTTGTACCTTGTTACATCCAAATGGGTTGTTGAGACAATATTGAATCCCATTAAAGTGAACTTGATTAACATAGTATTCGCCCCTAGCTACTTGTATGAGGTGACATCTCGAAGTGACTAGAGTATGATGCGATTGATGGCAAGTTCAAATGTCATAGAGTCATAAGAGATGACTAGTCGATCACATAGGCAGACTGTGAGGGACACTCTGTCAGGCCTATGACCGCTTATAGAGTTCTGGAAATTTTTTATAGCCTGGTCCTGGCGAGAGCTACTATGGTATTCTTATGAGTCGATTCTTTGACTAATGACTGTTCGCCTGAGATGGCACAGTTTCAGAGTGACTTTGATTTATATTCTACGACCTTCGTAATTGGGGTCTAATTGTAATACCTCGGTTTTCTAAGTCTGTTACTCGGACGAATATGGCTTACTCGGCCGAGTAAGGGTGTCGTGTGTTTCTGGACAGTTTACTGCCCAGGAAAACTCGGCCGAGTATGGGATTACTCGACCGAGTAGAGGATACTCGGCCGAGTATACTCTATACTCGACTGAGTATCCGGTCTGACGGGTAATATTTTCCGCGGTTTGATTTAGAAAGGATTAGAGTTATATTAAGACTTGTTTTACAGTTTCTAATCATTTTACAAAATCTAAACTACACAACGTAACTCTAATCCTCTCCAAATCCCTCTCTCATTTGCGTGGATTGTTCGTGAGTCTAGTTCATCTTTCCTTGCATCGATTGTGTCGGTAAGCTTCTGATTTCATGAGTCTTATTAATTTGTCTTTTAGGGTTTTGCCCTAATTTGTGATTTGGGGGTTTAGGGTTTGGTCATCATATGTGTGTTGATTATGGATTATCGTTGTTGTAGGTGACGATGTGGTATTTGTTATGCATTTGTATGATTGATTGGAGTGTAGCGGATTGCAAAAAGGTAGGGTTTCCCTACTCAGTTCCTGTTTAATTGATTTGAGATTATGTTTTTTGCATACGATTGTTTGTCTGCTGATCATCGTTGGAGTCTTGGTGCGGTGTTGGTGTGGTGATAGTGTTGGTGTTGTGATGATTGTGGTGAAGTCACTTAAGGGAGTGGCTTCACACCCTGGTTCGCCCTCCGTGGAACCCGCCACGGGAGGGGGTGTGCACATTAAGGGACAGGGATATCGCTCGTTGATGAGCGGTATTTAGGTGAGGATTGGCTATGGTCCCCCACTGGCGACGAGGAATACCTGTTCCCATGGGTAATCTGGTAGGGCTACACACTTCGGTGTGTAGTCGGTTACTGTGTGAGATCGGGAGACCGGAGGAGGAGGATGATTAGGTGGTTGCTTATTATACCTGTCTTATTTTAATTATTCAGTAACTGACCCCGTTGTTGTTTTGTAAAATTTGTGGTGATCCATTCGGGGATGGTGAGCATATTGTGACAGGTGATGCAGTCTTTTAGCTTTGGGGCAGTCATGTGGAGTCACCACGCAAGCTTAGCTTCCACTGTCAAGAGTCTTAGTTGTCTTTTGTAGTTGTTGGATTTATGATAGTACTTTGATGTCGGATTTTGAGATTATGAAACTTTAAATCTTTCGTACATTAATAAATGTGTTTTGGATTATTGCTTTTGATATACTAACCTCGGACAACCGAGATGGTAACACCCTTTCATGCTAGGGTAGTCCTTGGTAAGGTGCCTTGGTATGATGGGGTGTTACAAAGTGGTATCAGAGCCGATGATTCCGGCACCTAAAACTAATGAACCCAATGAACTTAGGGAGTCTAAATAAAATGAACCCGGGGAGAGTTGTTTGGAGCTACCGCAAAGACTTGGGAGACGTCCCGAAGTCGCATTGAGGCCCTTACAATCTCTAACCGGTCACATGGGGGAGTCTTGGAAACTGTTGTATGTCGAGTCATGTATGTGTAGTACTTGTAACTTGAATTTTGTGAAATGATTTGATGAAATGGTGAAAGTGATAGAACATGGTAGTATATAAAAGGTGGATTGTGAATTCGTATATGATAGATCTTGAGCATGAAGTATGTTGAGCATGTTACCTGTTTAATACGATCTTGAGCATGAAGTATGGTAGTGGTACATGTGTATATGAACGTGATGTTGTTAATGTTTAGTTTGTTAGTAGTAGCATGTAATTACGGTCATGCGTCTATATACATGAATGTTGTGTTTAATTTTCATGTGGGTATGATAAAGGTTCACCTACGTACTGGTTTTCTTGAAGTATTGGGTCGTTATTGTTTGCTTTATTCATGTTTAAGTTGTTTTGTTTAGAAAAATTGATTTGTATGAAAAGCGATTTTAGAAGGGTTGTATTAAAACTGTCATAAGTCGCGCTATAGAAAAGATATTGCTGTAATTCCAATTGGCGGTGATACCTTGTCTTCTTACGATTCTAACGATAGGTCACACACCCAAAATGACCAAGTAACGAGTGAGATATGACTGTTTTACGAAAACTGGACGTTACTGAGAACTGTGCCGATACTCGACCGAGTAGGCCCTACTCGGCCGAGTATCTTTCATACTCGACCGAGTAATCCATATTCGGCTGAGTAATCCTTCTGCGATAATTCTGTTCAGCTTCTGGAGTCCTGAACTCGGCCGAGTAGCCTCATTACTCGACCGAGTATCCTGTACTCGACCGAGTACGCCATGTACTCGACCGAATACCTCTTTGGGCGGTCATATTGAATCGGTGGCTATGTTCTTACATTTGTTTTGAGTCGTGGGGTATGTGCACATGTATGTTTAGGGTCTTAAAGCATTCTTTTATATATGTGACGGTCTTTATATGTAAGTTACCAAATGTTATGATATGGTGAATGCCGGCTTATAAGGGACATGTGTTGGATAGGGAGAACATGTGTTATATGTGGTTGAAGGATAGTGGAAAAAGAAAGGGAAGATCGATGAGCTAATCGGGGCAATGAGCATGGTTTGTGAGATATGGGGAGTGATTAAGTCGTGTGTTGAGTAATATAAAAGTAAGTATTTATAGGCAAGAGTGATATAAGTGTAAAGAAATGTGAGAATGTAAAGGTTAAGATGAGGGATGCGGATAGTGCTAAATTGGGATGTGTAAGGGTTTATGGAGGGGGACGGTTAGGATTGTGTTGGTTAAGGATATATGTAATGAAATGTCGTTATAGAGGGATGGAAACGAATGGTGTATAGTGAGATCGCGTTATGCCGCGATGGGTAGATAGTGGTCGAGTTTGGGAATTTGGAATATCAAGAGGTGAGCCTAGTGTGTAATTCTCTGGGCAATTAACGGCATGAGGTGAATTTTTGGTTTTTAGAGATACGAAAGGGAGATACGACTAATCGAAGAGTAACCGTTGGTGTGTGGACTTGATGGTGACAATGGTGAATGAGTAGTATGATGAGAGAGGATCAGTGATAAAGAAGAATGAGAAGATATTTATATGAATTAATGGAAATTGAGTTGTGGAGCAACAAGAAGGTAATTGGAGTACTAAAGAGTTAGGTAGAAGAAGGAAAGAGATGAATTATTAATTTGTATTATTGGATGGAAGTAAGTTGGGAGAACGTTGATCAAAGTTATGGGACATGAAAATAAGGAATCATGGAAATGTACGATAGCATCATGAGAGGGTGTGAGTTAATGGTTATATAGGAGAACAGGACGACATGTTAGCCGTGAGTTTTGAGGTATTAAGGGATTAAGAAGCTTGTAGAGTGTTTGCACGATATGAGATTTTGGTGGAGATTTTGGTGATGTAACAATAAAGAATAGAATTAGAAATAACGTTGAGGTAAATTCTGTTGATGAATTTGGTGTTCGTTATTTGGGATGACAACCAAAAAGCGGAAATGAATTGTTATATAAAGAAGTGTTAGTAAAAGAGCAGTCACATGAAGGATGTTGGTGTCGTATTGTTGTCACTAGTGGTTGAGGATGATGTTACATTAAGGAAGTTAGTTGTTCTAATGGGGTTGATTTTGTGGAGACTGATTGATATGTATAGGTGTGAGGGAGTATGAAATATGGTTATAGGAAGCGGGTGTTAGTAGTTGAGTATTAGCGTATGGTTACATTTGTCAGGAAGTGATAGTTATGCGAATGGGAGAATTTAATAGGAGGGGCATACGAGTCAAGCACGGGCGAGAGGTAACCTTTATTAAGTGGTAGCTTACGTAATCAGGCTTGGATAGTTAGATTTAATTATGGGTCCATGATGTGTGTAAGTGATTGTGTGAGGTTCTGACCTCATGAGTAGTAGTATGGTATGATGTTCTGATGTGAACATTATTTGAGCATATTTAGTCCCCAAATTAGCCTCGTTCCTATGCTTTTTAGTTCATAATTGGGTCATTTACTATCTTTAGTCCTTTGTTTTGCATATTCTTTGAGGTTTGGTTTCCTTGGTAGGAGAGGAGTGCAAACCTTGCATTTTCATGGCAAAATAGAGCCAAATTGATCGAATCTAATGACCAAGCATCAAAGAGAAGACAAGACTAGAAGGCCTTTGTACATATTATAGTAGATGGGCAATGATGAAGAAATCCTTGCATCCCCGACTAAATCCCGGAGGATTAGTGGAAGAAGAAAAGAAGAAAAGGAAACTGTGACACAATCCGCCCGTCCAATAAAGAAGACGCCCGTCCAAGACGTGAGGAATCCGAGCGTCTTTGCAGAAGGGACGCCCGTCCAAACACTCCACAATCCGCCCGTCCAGCCACCAGGAAATCCGCCCGTCCCGACACCTTGGACGCTCGGATTCCCTTACAGTCCCACACGATCCTTTTGTACCCTCCATGAAAGATGCGCATATTTATGAAAGACCGGCAAAAACGAGACTCGCATCTTTTCTGAGAGGAGCGATTCCTCAAGGACTTAATCGTCATTAAAGCCCTTAGTAAACCCTAATTTGTGTACCTAATCCCCACAATAAATACCCCATTAGTCTAATTAGATAAGCATGTTCTTCTTATCAATATTTAGTGTAGTTTATATCATTCTAATCTCTTCTTAATCTTGTAATCAACTTCTAATCAAATATTAATACAAATCTCATTTCCTTAATCTCTCTTTTGTTCATCTTTTATTTTGGGTAATTGAAGATTATTTGGTTTATTATTGGGAGATTGACAACCTTCCAATCAATCATCAAGTACTTCTATTATTCTTTGCTTTATTTTGGTATCATTAGTAGGTATAATCCTCTTAATCCCTTTTTAATTATTGTTAATCATCTTCATTTATTCATCATGTTTTGCTTTGTTAATGTGATTGACAACCTTGTTAACTAGGGTTAATGGGTAATTAGGGGAAACTAATATGGGGAATGATTCATGCTTAATTTAATATATTTCATAGTTTATTTGCTTGCTTGTTGTGATCTCAACTTATGCACATGTTATGTTTGATGAAATGCGAGCCTATGAATCCTTGCATTTTTTACCCATCACCTACCTTTTCAATAAGACTTGTAAGACATAAACCAACTCGAGTCTCATTAGAACATGCATATAGTTGAGTAGGGAGCATTAAGTCGACTTGTAGGTGTTGTACAATCTAATCGATTCGGCTCCGGGACCCAAACCTGTTAGAAATCTATATCTCATTACTTTACATATTAATATATGTTACATTTAATTTAGTCATAAAATTAAATACAAATCTTATGCTTGCAAACATAAATAAGATAAGAGAAGAAATCATTGTTCTTACTATATGATTTCGGTTTTATGGGCACCAACAAGATCTCCTTCTTGTTAGTTCTTGAGCATTCCAAATAATGGATGAACAAAGATTCAAGTATAGAATCTCTCCCAAAAGTGAATACCCAAGGAATACTCTTAAAGACTAAAATAATATGATCTAGTATTAGGATTAGTCTTACTTAAAATTTTGACACAAAATATTTACTTGTTCTCTCTTGTTTTTCGGTTGTGAGAGAATAGATGAGTGAGTTTTTTAGTTCTCTAGAATTTTCACAAAAGATAGAGAGAGTATCATTTCTTACACTAGAAATTTTTATGTGAAAATGATGAATGAATAAAAATTGAAAAGAAAAACTCTTTTTTTTTTCCCCTATGATGGCCGAAAAATTGGCCTTGGGTAGCATGCCCAATGCCTTTTATTTTTGCTCTTCTCAAAAGCTAGGGTTGCATGGCTAGTAGTTAGCTTTCATCATTGTGTTTTCCACTTAAAACAATTTACACAATTTTTCCACTAACTCCCTCCAATATTTCGGTACATGTCTATAAAATGGGAGGTCCATTTTATTTTGTCATTTGTCAATTTTGTCACATGTAACATGTTACATGACATGTCACAATGTAATGTATTTTTAACATATTAAAAAATCAACATACTCATAAAATATGTCATTTACAAAATCGACTAGTAATTCGTAATTACTTGTACCAAAATGGTTTATCAATTATAAATCACAACATCTTGTATTTATAATAAATCATTCATTCAATCTCAATTCAATATCAATTGTTTCGTAAACAATAATTTTGTCCAAGTAATAAAACAATTCGATTACTTAGACCGTATCTAATTTCATCGAATTACAATAAGACACGTTAACTTTAATCACAAAATCATCCGTCAATTTTAAGCAATTTAATTAACCCGTATCGGCATACGATTAATTAAATAATCAATTAAGAGTATTTCCCTATAGGTATGACCTAAGGGGATCAACTGATCACCACCGTCGCACGACAGTAATGTCAAACTCTAGTTAGCCAATCATTACCGATATGTGTGGACCAGTTGACTGTAAAATATTTGCATCCCACATGTATTCTTAAAATGAGACTTAAACATGTGATCATCATGATCGACAGTTGTGATCGCATTATTGTCGGAGGACACATATTCCAACAATACCTTCCTAGGATTGTAAGATATAAACTAACTCAATCCATCACAACAATAATTGCTTGCTTATAATTTGAGAATATGTTTGTGTGATCAATTCCCATGAATCCCCTATGACCCCATGACACCCTAGTGCTTTTTATCAATTGTTTACATCCCTTTTTAATCATCTTGCTTGTTTACTTTTATTGCTATTTAGTTTAGTGATCTTCTCATCTAAACCCCAAATCGTGACACCCCTAGACACCGCTACTTGCAATCGAAAATCCTACATCAATACCCGTCCCTTGGGATCCGACCTTTACTTGCCTCTTTACTAATAGTAGAGTTGTTTGTAAAGTTATAAATATTTTTTGGGTCTAGGTGCTCCCAACGACAAGTAACCGAAAAGTAAAAACCCGGCCAAAAATGGCGCCGTTGCCGGGGACGGTGTTAACTTGATTTGATTTTCTTAGATTGTTATTAGTTGTGTTCTTCTTTGCCTTGGGGAAGTAAAGCTCCTCAAGGTTTGTTCTAATTGTTTTCAAGTTGTTCGTTATGTTGCAAGATGGATATTATAGATTGTTTTGTTGAGGACCACTTAAGTATACCTTTCATCAAAGACCCCATGCAAGCATTAAAAGACTTGGAAGCATGTGAGGCCAAAAATATGCATTGGGAATTAGAGGTAGATCTTTTTGAGGCCGCTCTAGCCAACAAAGAACTTACTCATGAGCAATCCGAATTAGTACATAACATCCTTGTGGAAGCATATCAACCTATAGAACATAAGCAATAAATCCTAGAAGACATCTTACAAGCCGAAGAGCAAGAAAAATTTGTCATGGAATACGAGTATGACGAAATTGATGAGCATGAAGAACAAGTTGAACATGCCATGAGAATGGAGTGTCTAATGGAAATGGAGCAAGTTCTCAATGAACCTTCAAAGGAGGAAAGTGAGGTACAAATTCGAACTTTAAAACCCCTTCCCCCAAATTTGAAATATGCTTACCTTGATGAATCTAAGACCAAACCCGTGATTGTTAATGACAAACTTGATGAAAAACAATTGAGAAAATTTCTTGATGTGTTGAAACAACATGAAAAGGCTATAGGTTATAGTCTAGATGACCTTAAGGGGATAAGTCCCAACTTTTGTATGCATAGAATTCATCTAGAGGAGGACCATAGACCTACCATTCAATATCAAAGGAGATTAAATCCCCACATGCAAGAAGTTGTCAAAGGAGAGGTTATGACATTACTTGATGCGGGAATCATATATCCCATATTGGACTCTTTTTGGGTTAGCCCCGTTCAAGTGGTACCTAAGAAAGGAGGTACCACGGTAGTGGCAAATGAAAAGAATCAGCTAATACCCACAAGGAAGATCACCGGTTGGCGTATGTGCATTGACTATCGAAAATTGAACTCCGCAACAAGAAAGGATCATTTCCCCCTACTATTCATTGACCAAATGCTTGAGAGGTTAGCCTCCAACAAGTTATTTTGCTACCTTGACGGGTATTTGGGATTCTTTCAAATCCCTATACACCCGGATGACCAACACAAGACCACCTTCACATGCCCTTATGGTACTTTTGCATATAGGAGGATGCCTTTTGGCTTGTGTAATGCCCCCGCCACTTTCGAAAGATGCATGATGAGTGTCTTCTCCGATTACCTAGAGACCATAATGGAAGTTTTTATGGATGATTTTAGCGTTTATGGACAAGACTTTGACTCATGTTTGCATAATCTCTCTCTTGTATTGCAAAAGTGTGAAGATGTTAGTCTTGTTTTAAATTGGGAAAAGTGTCACTTCATGGTCAATAAAGAAATTGTTTTGGGTCATTTAATCTCGGAAAAGGGCATCGAAGTCGATAAAGCTAAGGTTGAGGTGATGGAGAAACTCCCACCTCTCGTGAATGTTAGAGGGGTGAGAAGTTTTCTCGGTCACGCGGGTTTCTATCGCCGTTTCATAAAAGATTTCTCAAAAATAGCGAAACCTCTCACTCAACTCTTACTTAAAGATGCCCTATTCCATTTCACTGATGAGTGTGTTGAAGCCTTTAATAGAATCAAGGAAGCACTAATCTCGGCACCGATCATTCAACCTCCAAATTGGGAATTACCATTCGAGATTATGTGTGATGTTAGTAACTACGCCGTTGGAGCGGTTCTTGGCCAACGGGTAGGGAAAGCTCTACATGCTATATACTATATAAGCAAGACTCTTGATCCCTCCCAAGTGAACTATGATACCACCGAGAAAGAGCTTCTTGCCATTGTCTATGCTTTGGACAAATTCCGTTCCTACTTACTTGGATCCAACGTAATTGTCTTTTCGGACCACCGTGCTCTCCGACATCTCTTAATAAAGAAAGAGGCAAAACCAAGGTTGTTGAGATGGATTTTACTTTTTCAAGAATTCGACTTGGAAATAAGAGACAAGAAAGGAGCCGAAAATGTAGTAGCGGATCACTTGTCAAGGATCCGGTTTCACGATGAACAAGGAGAAACGCCAATCAATGACTCATTTCCCGACGATATCTTGATGGCCATTCAAACACAACTTGAAAGGCACATCACCCCATAGTTTGCCGATTATGCCAACTATATTGTTGGAAGAGTACTCCCTCCAAATTTGAACTATAACCAAAAGAAGAGGTTCTTATTCGAAGTAAAAATGTACTTTTGGGATGACCCAAATATTTACAAAGAGTGTAGTGATGGGCTCTACCGGAGGTGCATCCCTCAATGAGAAGTTCAAGGAATCTTGGAAGGATGCCACTCATCACCTTACGGTGGACACCATGGAGCAAGGAGAACCATTGCAAAAATTATTCAATCGGGCTTCTATTGGCCTACGATGTTCCAAGATACAAGGGAGTCCATCATTCATTGTGATGCTTGTCAAAGGACGGGGAATATCTCTTGGAGGAATGAAATGCCACAAAGGGGCATACTAGAGGTAGAGATCTTCGACGTTTGGGGGATCGACTGCCAAGGGCCGTTTGTGACATCCAATGGGAACAAATATATCCTTGTGGCCGTAGACTACATCTCAAAGTGGGTGGAGGCAATTGCCACCCCAAACGATGATGCAAAGATGGTCACCAAGCTCTTCAAGAAAATAATCTTCACAAGGTTCGGAGTCCCTAGAGCAATCATAAGTGATGGAGGAATGCATTTTCACGAGAAGAAGCTCGCATCCCTTTTGACCAAATATGGTGTTCAACATAGAACCGGCTTAGGATACCACCCTCAAACAAGCGGTCAAGTTGAAGTTTCGAATAGAGAGATCAAGCAAATTCTTGAGAAAGTTGTCAACAAGACTAGAAAGGATTGGAGTATAAATCTTGATGATGGTCTTTGGGCTTATAAGACGGCCTATAAGACTCCCATAGGAGCCTCTCCTTACAAGCTTGTTTATGGAAAAGCGTGCCACTTGCCAATCGAATTAGAGTACAAAGCTTTTTGGGCAATCAGAGCTCTTAACCTTGCTCTCAAATTAAGTGGTCTAAGGAGGATGATATAAATTCAAGAGTTGGAGGAATTCCGACTACAATCTTATGAGAATGCCAAGATCTACAAGAAAAGGACAAAGTTGCTTCATGACAAGAGGATCAAGCAAAAAGCCTTGCACAAAGGAGATAAAGTCCTTCTATTCAATTCCCGATATCGACTCTTTCCCGGAAATTTGAACTCTAGATGGATGGGTCCCTATGTGATCACTGAGGTTGGAAAGTATGGAGACTTTGAAATCAAAGCGGAAGATGGAAGCAAATTCAAGGTCAATGGCCAAAGATTAAAGCCATATTATGAGGGAGCATTTATTGGAGAGGTCGAGGTCACCTACCTTGGGCCTCCTAATCCTTGAATAAATCGTCAAAGGGAGAGTTTGGTGGAGTCCTCCCTAAACCACCACTTGTAAATATACTAACCCTTCTAACTTGTATTTTTAACTTTGTTGTATTCCTTTTATCATAAACATAATTCTTTCCATGAGAGTGAGTGAGGGAGGGTCACTAATTATTTTTGATGAAGGAAGGAACTAAGTTTTCAAGTGTGGGGAAGCTTTTTGTCGGAGTAAAGGAAAAACGAGAGGAATCCGCTTGTCCACTGAGGCAGAAGCTCATCCAAATAGGAATCCGAGCGGCCGTCAAGGAATCCGCTCGTCCAAAGGAGCTGACATGCAGATATTTTATCTTGATCCAGCATCCGAGCGTCTCGGGGGGCAATCCGCTCGTCTTCTCTCAGACGCCCGTCTCCCAGAGAATCCGCTCGTCTTTTTGCTGCATGATTTTGGGATACTGTCCTATAAGGAAATCCGAGCGTCCCTCAGACAAGACGCTCGTCCAACTTTAGCAAAGACGCTCGTCTTCCCAGGAATCCGCTCGTCCTAAGTTGAGGGAATCCGAGCGTCCCAAGCCCGAATCCGCTCGTCTCCCTGTGGCCTTTACTCCTGGTTTTTGCGATTTTATTTCTCCCCACCACACAATTTGTGATATATCACCATTCCTTCTACTTGTATTATAAAAACCCACTCCCTTATGACTCCAAAACATATCCCAAACACTCTTTCACTCAACAAAAACAAAAACCCCCAATTTCTAGGGTTTCACAAGCAAGATTCAATCCACAAGGAGCATCTCCATACTTCAACAAATCAACAATTCCAACTCTACAATCAAAGAATGGGACCAAGAGGATCTCTATTTAGGGATAGAAGAAGAGCAAGAGTGAGAGGAAGTTCTTCTACTTCTCACATCAACACTCTAAGGAGGGAACATGAAGAAATTGTGGATCTTACCAAGCTTGATGACTTCTCTAATGTCGAATTTGTAAATGATGTGCAAAGGCTCATTTTTCACTGACTTCTTGGTAAGACCATTCTCCCTACAAAGTTTTTATGTCATAGAACTTTAAGGAAGCTTGAGATTTACCATCAAATAGAAGCCCTTTTTGAATTGTTTGGTCTCTCTACCCTATTCCACATGCACGAGCAAACCTACCAATCCCTTGTTCTTGAATTTTTAAGCTTCTTGAAAATCACAACCTTGAACAAAACGATTTGTATATAATTTAGGTTGGAAAGTGTTTCGAGAATGATGACTCTAGTGGAATTTTCTAATGTGCTAGGTCTTGATGTCTCGCCTACCCGGATATCAAAACCGAAGAAATATAGTGTTGCACCCCTATGCAGGGCCATGACCGGCCGAGATTTCATGTACATTAAAGAGTGTATAGCTTTCCACATTCAAAACCCTATCTTGAGACTCACCTACCGGTTCCTTTCCGGCACCAGCCTTGCACGCCGGGACCCGGCAATTATGAAAGAACTCGATCTTGTGTTCATGGAGTCGTATCTCAATATCCAAGGAAGGGGTGGATACCCTTTTAATGCGCCTCTCGTACTACTTGAGAAGTGGGCTAAGTTTAGGAACGGGGATGACGATGGGATAAAACATATCGTCAATGGAGGGCTCATTACAAGGATTGCAAAGCATTTAAATCCAAAATTCAACGAGAACAATGAGTACACTCCTCTTTCCGGGAATACAAGGATAAATGAAGAACTCCTTCTTGTGAAACATCATTGGATAACCCTCGAGGGGGTTGATAAGAGAATCAAGTGGATAACAAAGGGGAGTGATCCAATCTACTTGCCAATGACCGGTCTGTAAGGAATTTCATCAAGGAGGGGTCCCCTATCACCGATCCCGTCCTACCTCATCCCCGCAAAAACAACCCAAGAAATTCAAGCACCACCACCACCAAATCCCCAAGAACAACAAGAGCCACAACAACAAGATGATAAAATCAAGATACCTCCCTACCCTTTTGAATACCAACCTTAAAACCACCCTAACCCCTTTATCCTCCCCCGAGATGACTTTGTGACGGGGATTCTCCAAGCAATACATATGCGTCAATACGAAGCCGACGTAGATAGCTACTATGCTCTTTACCCTCAATTCCACAACTTGGTCCAACAAGGGAAGGTGAGTGAGGAGGGAATGTTCCCCTCTTGGGCCCAAATGGACATTCTCTTCCCAAACTCGGAAAAAGCAAATGAAGGGGCGAATGGGCAAGAAGGAGAAGGGAGCAATAGATCTTGTGGTGGGGATACGGTGGAGCTCAATAGAGAGGAAGATGAGTTCATGGACCTTAATGCAAGTGATGCATCCAAGGAAGTTTGGGATAGTGACCTAGAGGGGGATGATGGCGATCTCTAGAGGTCTCTTCATAACTAGATGGAGCGGGCATGAGGCACCCATCAAAAGCTTAAGTGAAGTTTCCTTATCCTCTCTCTTTATTTTCAATTTTCATGAAAAGATTTGATGTTTTGATAACTTGTACCATATTTGTTTTTATTTGATTCAGGAGTCCTAGCAACATGGAGGACTAACACGTTGGCTTCATTAAGGTGTTGTTTTTATTGTTCCCACATGAAAAATCCAAAATGACAATTTGTAGTTTTATGCATTGCATTCCGTGTGCATGAACTACCCCGAAATTCAAGACATTAGAAATAATGCCTTTATTGGTTTGGGGAATTCCATGCATACGCATCGGGAGGTAATGTAAATTACGCTCTCCGCCATAACAAAAACCCATGCATCATGTAGTGTAGCTTAGTATAGCTTGCATTTAGTTTAGAAATCATGCATCATGCTTGCATAATTTCCTATCGTATTGGCCTTTGAGGACAATGCCCATACTAGTGTGGAGATGGGAAATTCTAACTTAACTTTAATTAAAAAAAACCAAAAAAATCGAAAATTACATAAAAATCAAAAAAATTAGAAAATTGAAAAATTCCAAAAAACATGTTCATTTCTTTTGTAGTGTAGTCTTGTATATATTGTTTGTATATATTATGTTTGTTCATCCTTGTTCACATTGATCGACTACGCCACATCCGAGACATGAGGATATTGAAGACCGCATGGTATGATCTTTCCAATCTCCTTTTTCCTCTTTATGTTAATGACTATGTGGCTTTATTTTGATTGATGCGGTATAAAAAATGTGAATTTAGGACTTGCATTTAGATTATTTAGCATACTAGTTGGTAGAATCATATGCATTAGGATGTATAAATGTTAGTTGCATCATGGCATGTAGTTGCATGTTAGAAAAATTTTGTGAAACCGTCTACTTGGGAAGCTTGACAAGTGTATATAGGCCCTAGTAGATGCTTTTTCTTCTTAAGACTTTGCTTGTTAGAATACTTGTAAAACACCCTAGGATGTGTCATGCTAGTATCCTTTGACCCATGGATTAAGGCCTAGTCAAGAATACCTTGTGGTGTGATAACTCCTTGGCTACCGTTTATTCCAAGGTGACCCTTGAAACCATGCAACCATCATTCATCCATGTTCTACCATACATTTTGTCATCAAAGGGAATGGGCACAAAAAGAAATTATTCAAAAATTTGAGTTCAAGAAAAGAAAAGAAAAGAAAAAGTTTGCAAATTGCATCAAAAAGAAAAGAGGAGTAACAAAAATACAAACTCTTATGCTTCAAATATATGGCACCCTCGTTACTAATTGGGGTGACTTTGAAAATGTTCAAAAGAAAATGCAAAATGTTGAAAAGTTGTCAAGTATTGAAATGCCAAAAATCAAAAGAAATGGCAAAAAGAAAGTGTTCTCAAATGTTATATGCCACAAGAAATTGAGGGGAAAAACAACAAAAGTAAACTCCCAAATGAAACTCAAATACTATCGATCCCTTTATCCATCGTATCCATTTTTGTGCATGGTAGAGAGGGGACGACCCTTCTTCTTGTCTAGGCAAGAGGGGGAATTCCGCGATCCTCCAGTGTTTCTAACACCATAGGGAGTCTATTCTTGACAAAAGCATTTAACTATTGCGGACAAAGGTACCCTAGCTTGACACAACTTGGAGGTGATTTATTGGTATCCTTCTAGGCTTAGTAGTTTGAAGAAATTGCATCTATGAAGGAGTGTGTATCCTTGAATTGCTTCCCTTGTAGATAATTTCCGCCACTTAGATGAGGAAAGTGGCTATTCTTTTGTAGATGCATCCATTACTTGATTTTGTGTGCTTTAATGATTGGATGTGTCGCCATTTTGGCAAGCCCCACCTTGCCTTGCAAGAAGGCATCCTACCTCATGGTTCTCTTGTTGTGAGTTGAAGGGGCGGAGTGAGACCCGCTAATTGTCTCATATCTGCTATGCTATTAGGTTAGTTTAAATAACGGTCCTAGTTTTGTCACCTCTTTACTCGGGACGAGCAAAGGTTCGGTTTGGGGATATTTGATGTGACCATTATTTGAGCATATTTAGTCCCCGAATTAGCCTCGTTCCTATGCTTTTTAGTGCATAATTGGGTCATTTACTATCTTTAGTCCTTTGTTTTGCATATTCTTTGAGGTTTTGTTTCCTTGGTAGGAGAGGAGTGAAAACCTTGCATTTTCATGCCAAAAATAGAGCTAAATTGATCGAATCAAATGACCAAGAAATCAAAAACAAGACAGGACTAGAAGGCTTTTGTACATATTATAGTAGATGGGCAATGATGAAGAAATCCTTGCATCCCAGACTAAATCCTGGAGGATTATTGGAAGAAGAAAAGAAGAAAAGGAAACTGTGACACAATCCGCCCGTCCAACAAAGAAGACGCCCGTCCAAGACGTGAGGAATCCGAGCGTCTTTGCAGAAGGGACGCCCGTCCAAACACTCCACAATCCGCCCGTCCAGCCACCAGGAAATCCGCCCGTCCCGACACCTTGGATGCTCGGATTCCCTTACAGTCCCACTCGATCCTTTTCTTCCCTCCATGAAAGATGCGCATATTTATGAAAGACCGGCAAAAAGGAGACTCGCATCTTTTCTGAGAGGAGAGATTCCTCAAGGACTTAATCGTCATTTAAGCCCTTAGTAAACCCTAATTTGTGTACCTAATCCCCACTATAAATACCCCATTAGTCTAATTAGATAAGCATGTTCTTCTTATCAATCTTTAGTGTAGTTTATATCATTCTAATCTATTCTTAATCTTGTAATCAACTTCTAATCAAATATTAATACAAATCTCATTTCCTTAATCTCTCTTTTGTTCATCTTTTATTTTGTGTAATTGAAGATTATTTGGGTTATTATTGGGAGATTGACCACCTTCCAATCAATCATCAAGTACTTCTATTATTCTTTGCTTTATTTTGGAATCATTAGTAGGTATAATTCTCTTAATACCTTTTTAATTATTGTTAATAATCTTCATTTATTCATCATGTTTTGCTTTGTTAATGTGATTGACAACCTTATTAACATGTTAAACTTGATAATGAGTGAGTAGTTTCCTTAACTAGGGTTAATGGGTAATTAGGGGAAACCAACATGGGGAATGATTCATGCTTAATTTAATATGTTTTCATAGTTTATTTGCTTGCTTGTTGTGATCTCAACTTATGCACATGATATGTTTGATGAAATGCGAGCCTATGAATCCTTGCATTTTTTACCCATCACCTACCTTTTCAATGAGACTTGTAAGACATAAACCAACTCGAGTCTCATTAGACCATGCATATAGTTGAGTAGGGAGGATTAAGTCGACTTGTAGGTGTTGTACAATCTAATTGATTCGGCTCCGGGACCCAAACCTTCCTAGGATTGTAAGATATAAACCAACTCGATCCATCACAACAATAATTGCTTGCTTATATGATGTGGAACGATGTCGTCACTCATCCAATCAAACACATTTATAATACTCAACATACAACTAGTTAGCGGTAAGTCGAGGTCGATCCATGGGACGGTGTGCTTTGGGTTCTAAGTCTATCTATCTCAATTTATGCTAGTGCCACAATATGTTTGGGTTTGTAGTTATATCTAGACTATTGAAAGTGATAAGGTAGAACAAGCAATAAACTAGGAAAGATGTAAACAAATGATTAAAAGTGCTAGGATATCATGGGGTCATGGGGGAATTCATGGTGTTGATCATACAAACATGTTTAGAAGGTTGCAAGCAATTAATGTTGTGGAGGAACCGAGTTGGGTTATATCTTACGGTTCTTAGGAAGAGTTGGGTCCCGGAGCCGAATCGATTAGATTGTACAACACCTACAAGTCGACTTACTTTCCTCCTAATCAACTTCTATGCATGATCTAACAAGACTCGAGTTGGGTTATATCTTACGAGTCAAGTTGAGTAGATAAGAGATGGTAAAAATGCAAGGATTCATAGGCTTAGCATTTCATCAAACATAACATGTGCATAAAGTTGACATCACAACAAGCAAGCAATTTAATCATGTGAACGTATTAGATTAAGCATGAATCAATCCCATGTTGGTTGCCCCTAATTACCCACTAATCCTAGCTAAGTAACTACTCACTCATTATCATGGGAAACATGTCATTAATGGTGTCAAACATCACAATAAGTATAAACATGATAATAGAATGAAGAAATGAACAATAAGATTAAAGGGTAAAGGAATTATACCAAACTTGAGGTGATCCAAATAATAATGCAAAGAATAATAGAAGAAACTTGATGATTGATGGAAGGTTGTCAATCTCCCAATAATAACCCAATAATCTTCAATTACCCAATAATAAACTTGAATAATAAACTTAAACAATAATTAAAGAGAGATTAATATATAATTTGTGGAAAGATTAAAGAGTAATCTATTCTAATCTACTCCTAATCTAATCTAAAGAAGGATTTTCTACTCTAAAAACTTGTGTCAAAGGATTATTACAAATGGGGTATTTATAGTGGAAATTAGGTGGATGCATTAGGGTTAACTAAGGGCTAAACTAGTAATTACACTTTTGAGTTTAGAGCAAGGAGGAGCCGGTATTTTTCGGAGGAAGGGAGTCTTTCACGGAGCTTGAAAAACACGAAAACCGCTGGGCTGGAATCCGGGCGGATTAAGGTCGGGACGGGCGGATTCTAACGATGGAATCCGGGCGGATTATGGAGAATCCGGGCGGATTTAGGTAGGGGAATCCGGGCGGACTGTGGCAGGGGAATCCGGGCGGATTGTAGGGAATCCGGGCGGATTCTCTTCCAGCGAAATTTCTTGTTTTTCCCAAATTTAAGACGGGCGGATTGGGGACAATCCGGGCGGATTAGCAAGGGAATCCGAGCGGATTTGGAGCAAGACGCTCGGATTGTAGCAAGGGAGGAATCCGAGCGGATTTGGAGCAATCCGAGCGGATTTGGGACAATCCGAGCGTCTTCAGCGCGGGACGCGCGGATTCCTGTACAGCTTCTTTGTTTGAGCTCGGATTGTAAAACGGACGTCATTTTCTCATCCGGACTCCTATTGGAGTGATTCAAAAGCCTAGATCGCTTGTTTTTTCGACGCCGTTCCACCTAGCATATTTTCAGAGCCAAAGGAGCAACTCTTGGTTTGCGTTCCGAGCAATTTTCTTCATGAATGGCTTCCTTGCTTTTCCTCCTTGCTTTAAACCTTATGACCCTTCTGTATAATCTTTATTCTTACGTAATTGGTCATCATTCTTGCCTCCTCTTCATACTAGTCCATCTAATATCATCAATAAGCTTCCAAATATGCACGAAAGACGGGAATTTCCGCCTTATTATCTCCTTTTCTACAAAACATATGAAATGAGATAGAAAAGCAAATAGGAAGGTTTTGACGGATAAAATGGCCATAGAATGTTATAATAGTATGCAAAATAGGCTCAATTAGGGGACTAAATGTGCGCAAATAATGGTCACATCAAATATCCCCAAACCGAACCTTTACTCGTCCCGAGTAAAGAGGTGACAAAAACTAGTCCTTTATTTAAACTATCCTACTAATATAACCGATGTGAGACAATTAGCGGGTCTCACTCCGCCCCTTCAACTCACAACAAGACAACCATGAGGTAGGATGCCTTCTTGCAAGGCAAGGTGGGGCTTGCCAAAATGGCGATACATCCAAACATTAAGCACACAAAATCACATAATGGATGCATCTACAAAAGAATAGCCACTTTCCTCATCTAAGTGGCGGAAATTATCTACAGGGGAAGCAATTCAAGGGCACACACTCCTTCATAGATGCAATTTCTTCAAACTACTAAGCCTAGAAGGATACCAATAAATCACCTCCAAAATGTGTCAAGTTAGGGTACCTTTGTCCTCAATCGTTAAATGCTTTTGTCAAGAGTAGACTCCCTATGGCGTTAGAAACACTGGAGGATCGCGGAATTCCCCCTCTTGCCTAGACAAGAAGAAGGGTCGTCCCCTCTCTACCATGCACAAAAATGGATAAGATGGAAAAGGGATCGATAGTATTTGAGTTTCATTTTGGGAGTTTGCTTTCATTGTTGTTTTTCCCCCCAATTTCTTGTGGCATATAACATTTGAGAACACTTTCTTTTTGCCATTTCTGTTTGATTTTTGGCTTTTCAACACTTGACAACTTTCAACTTTTTGCATTTTCTTTTGAACATTTTCAAAGTCACCCCAATTAGTAACGAGGGTGCCTTATATTTAAAGCTTTAGGAGTTCTATTTTTGCTCCTCTTTTCATTTGATGCATTTTTTTGCAAACTTTCTTTCACTTTTCATTTCATTGAACTCAAATTGATTTCTTTTTGTGCCCATTCCCTTTGATGACAAAAATATAAGGTAGAACATGGATGAATGATGGTTGCATGGTTTCAAGGGTCACCTTAGAATAAACGGTAGCCAAGGAATTATCACACCACAAGGTACTCTTGACTAGGCCTTAATCCATGGATCAAAGGATACTATCATGACACATCCTAGGGTGTTTTACAAGTATTCTAACAAGCAAAGTCTTAAGAATAAAAAGCATCTACTAGGGCCTATATACACTTGTCAAGCTTCCCAAGTAGACGGTTTCGCAAAAATTTTCTAACATGCAACTACATGCCATGATGCAACTAACATATAAACATCCTAATGCAAATGATTCTACCAACTAATATGCCATATAAACTAAATGCAAGTCCTAAGTTCACATTATTTATACCGCACCAATCAAAATAAAGCCACATAGTCATTAACATAAAGAGGAAAAAGGAGATTGGAAAGATCATACCATGCGGTCTTCAATATCCTCATGTCTCGGATGTGACATAGTCGATCAATGTGAACAAGGATAGAACAAACACAATATATACAAAACAATATATACAAGACTACACTACAAAGGAAATGAACATGTTTTTGGATTTTTCAATTTTTCAATTTTTATGGTTTTTGATTTTATGAAATTAAAAGACATATTTTTTTGGGATTTTTCGAAATTTTTCAATTTTTATGCATTTTTGGAATATAAATTCCCATCCCCTACTTTATTTTGGACATTGTCCTCAATGTACATGTAGGAGTAGGAATGAAAAAGAAATACATGTTTTTGGATTTTTTTGGAAATTGAAGTACAAATGCAATGATATGATATGAATGAATGCATGCTCTATCTAAATGCAATTCTATATGACATATATAACAAATGAATGCAATCTAAACTATACTATATGATGCATGATTTAAACTATGGTCACTTATGATCAAACCTCCCCAAACCGATTTAAACACTATTTCTAGTGTAGAAAAGAATAGGATTGGTCATTAGTGCCTATGCATGAATTCTAGTCTATATGCAACTATCTACATGAATCATGTGAGATATATTACAATGCGACTATACTATATAAACTAACTAATTTAAATTCAATATGAAATATAATACAAATGCAAGCTAAATGTATATGTAAATAACTAAATGCAAGTGGAAATGTAATGCAAAGTGAAAGGAAAGGATATCTTACAAATGGTGGTTTGAGGGAGGACTCCACCAAACTCATTCCTTGTTGCCATGATTATTGATGTTGTCCATGTTGCTTAATGCTCTCAACAACCGGTCAAAGGCTTTTGAATGGGCTTCATATAAGCACAAATAGGAGATTGGCGATGTCAAAACGTAGTTTAGCCATCTTAGCTTGGAATAGAACTTGCCGAACACTCTCCCATTTGTTTTGCCCTTGGCACTTGGCTTCTTCCAATGCTTCAAACCAACAAGCCCATGATTCTTGTCAATACAAGGTATGAAATATTGCCCATATTCATCCGCAGGCTTCCACTCTTTACCATCTCTTTCAAATTCTATGATGATAGAGCATTGATTCATCAATCCTTCAATAGTAGAAGGAGAGTTCTCATTTCTTTGATGAGGGGATAGTTGAAGGATAAGATGTGGAGGAGTCAACTTCTCACCATTGAGGTCATTCATGCTTTCATTATCCTCACTTTCTTCTTGACCCTCCTTAGAACTAGAACCATTTCCAAAGAAAAGAGCTTCAATTTCTTCCAAACTATGATCAAAGGTGCCAACATCATAGTCTTCCACTTGGCCTCTCAATTCCCCAAAGATTGCAAGTTCAAATTCATCAACCTCTTCTTTCAAAGTTTTACCTCCACTCCCATAAGTGTCAAGGGAACACACTTCCTCTACATGGGTCATAGAAGGAAATTGTGGTGGGAGGTCTTCCTCATCATCATCATAGGTATCCCAAATTGGAGAAGCAAGGCTAGTGTGTGAGCTAGATTCATTAGACAATTTAGACAAAGTGCTTATCTCATAATTGGCCTTCAACTCACATTCATCATTGCTCTCCACCCCAACATCATGCTTCAATTCATCATCCACTCTTGGTCCATAATCAATCAAGCACTCCCCTTCCTCAAAAGTTACATCTTCATATTCACATCCATCATGAATGTTTGTAAAGTTGGGTACAAGTTGGAATATGGGATGTTCAATACTCATGAATTTAGGAGGTGGAGGGGTATTCACAAGAGTAGCTTCATAATGCCATCCAAATTCTTCTTCACCCTCATTATCTTCCCATTCTTCTTCATTTAGCATTTGGGTGGCTTCCAATTGGGCAATTTGATTTGCCAACTTCTCACCATTAGTAACAATGTTTTTGAGAACATTGTCCCTAGCTTGGCTCTCTTCTAGCATTTTCATGAAGAGATTTTGTTGGCAGCTTAACATTTGGAGAACCACACTTTGCATGTCAAGATTATGCTCATTCTCTTGTTGTGGGTACATGGGAATTTGGTGGTATGGGTGTTCATTGTAGGATGACATTTGGCATTGATTGTAAAGTGGGTTTTGGGAGGGTGGTTGTTGTGGATGTTGGATGTGGGGGCTTTGGTAAGAAAAGTTGGGGTAGTGGTTAGGACTTTCATTGTATGAGTTGTAAGGTAGGTTTGTTTCAACTTGCTCCAAAAACTCCCCATACCCATGGTAATCATACTCAAAAGATTCACCACATACTCCATGTGCCAAGCCTTCGGTCATCATCATAACTAGGACAAAGATATAACTACAAACAAGGAAACTACAAGAAAACGGTAAAAACAATCCTTGAGGAACAAGTTCCTCAAGGTTAAAGCAAAATCAAAATAGACAAACAAGTAAGAACTTAATCACATAGCACCATCCCCGGCAACGGCGCCATTTTGATGCGGTTAATGTCCTCACTCACCCGATCAAAGACATTTATAATACTCAACATACAACTAGTTAGCGGTAAGTCGAGGTCGATCCATGGGACGGTGTGCTTTGGGTTCTAAGTCTATCTATCTCAATTTATGCTAGTGCCACAATATGTTTGGGTTTGTAGTTATATCTAGACTATTGAAAGTGATAATGTAGAACAAGCAATAAACTAGGAAAGATGTAAACAAATGATTAAAAGTGCTAGGATATCATGGGGTCATGGGGGAATTCATGGTGTTGATCATACAAACATGTTTAGAAGGTTGCAAGCAATTAATGTTGTGGAGGAACCGAGTTGGGTTATATCTTACGGTTCTTAGGAAGAGTTGGGTCCCGGAGCCGAATCGATTAGATTGTACAACACCTACAAGTCGACTTACTTTCCTCCTAATCAACTTCTATGCATGGTCTAACAAGACTCGAGTTGGGTTATATCTTACGAGTCAAGTAGAGTAGATAAGAGATGGTAAAAATGCAAGGATTCATAGGCTTAGCATTTCATCAAACATAACATGTGCATAAAGTTGACATCACAACAAGCAAGCAATTTAATCATGTGAACGTATTAGATTAAGCATGAATCAATCCCATGTTGGTTGCCCCTAATTACCCACTAATCCTAGCTAAGTAACTACTCACTCATTATCATGGGAAACATGTCATTAATGGTGTCAAACATCACAACAAGTATAAACATGATAATAGAATGAAGAAATGAACAATAAAGATTAAAGGGTAAAGGAATTATACCAAACTTGAGGTGATCCAAATAATAATGCAAAGAATAATAGAAGAAACTTGATGATTGATGGAAGGTTGTCAATCTCCCAATAATAACCCAATAATCTTCAATTACCCAATAATAAACTTGAATAATAAACTTGAACAATAATTAAAGAGAGATTAATGTGTAATTTGTGGAAAGATTAAAGAGTAATCTATTCTAATCTACTCCTAATCTAATCTAAAGAAGGATTTTCTACTCTAAAAACTTGTGTAAAAGGATTATTACAAATGGGGTATTTATAGTGGAAATTAGGTGGATGCATTAGGGTTAACTAAGGGCTAAACTAGTAATTACACTTTTGAGTTTAGAGCAAGGAGGAGCCGGTATTTTTCGGAGGAAGGGAGTCTTTCACGGAGCTTGAAAAACACGAAAACCGCTGGGCTGGAATCCGGGCGGATTAAGGTCGGGACGGGCGGATTCTAACGATGGAATCCGGGCGGATTATGGAGAATCCGGGCGGATTTAGGTAGGGGAATCCGGGCGGATTGTAGGAAATCCGGGCGGACTGTGGCAGAGGAATCCGGGCGGATTGTAGGGAATCCGGGCGAATTCTCTTCCAGCGAAATTTCTTGTTTTTCCCAGCCAGAAGACGGGCGGATTGGGGACAATCCGGGCGGATTGTAGCAAGGGAATCCGAGCGGATTTGGAGCAAGACGCTCGGATTGTAGCAAGGGAGCAATCCGAGCGGATTTGGAGCAATCCGAGCGGATTTGGGACAATCCGAGCGTCTTCAGCGCGGGACGCGCGGATTCCTGTACAGCTTCTTTGTTTGAGCTCGGATTGTAAAACGGACGTCATTTTCTCATCCGGACTCCTATTGGAGTGATTCAAAAGCCTAGATCGCTTGTTTTTTCGACGCCGTTCCATATA
This sequence comes from Silene latifolia, assembly GCF_048544455.1. NCBI lineage: Eukaryota > Viridiplantae > Streptophyta > Magnoliopsida > Caryophyllales > Caryophyllaceae > Silene > Silene latifolia. The sequence continues at coordinate 10,507,872 of NW_027413123.1, forward strand.
GCATATTTTCAGAGCCAAAGGAGCAACTCTTGGTTTGCGTTCCGAGCAATTTTCTTCATGAATGGCTTCCTTGCTTTTCCTCCTTGCTTTAAACCTTATGACCCTTCTATATAATCTTTATTCTTACGTAATTGGTCATCATTCTTGCCTTCTCTTCATACTAGTCCATCTAATATCATCAATAAGCTTCCAAATATGCACGAAAGACGGGAATTTCCGCCTTATTATCTCCTTTTCTACAAAACATATGAAATGAGATAGAAAAGCAAATAGGAAGGTTTTGACGGATAAAATGGCCATAGAATGTTATAATAGTATGCAAAATAGGCTCAATTAGGGGACTAAATGTGCGCAAATAATGGTCACATCATTATAATTTGAGAATATGTTTGTGTGATCAATTCCCATGAATCCCCTATGACCCCATGACACCCTAGTGCTTTTTTTAAATTGTTTACATCCCTTTTTAATCATCTTTCTTGTTTACTTTTATTGCTATTTAGTTTAGTGATCTTCTCATCTCAACCCCAAATTGTGACACCCCTAGACACCGCTACTTGCAATCGAAAATCCTACATTAATACCCGTCCCTTGGGATCTGACCTTTACTTGCCTCTTTACTAATAGTAGAGTTGTTTGTGAAGTTATAAATATTGTTTTGGTCTAGGTGCTCCCAACGACAAGTAACCGAAAAGTAAAAACCCGACCATGTTCATAAAGTTGTTATCTAATTATTCTGTGTAATACGTTGTGTTTTGATGATTTAATAAGGCGATGTTAAGAAAGTTTTCTTTTATCAAGGAAGTTGTACTGGGTCAGTGTTATGAGATTGTAAAAGTTGTGGTGACTATCGATGTGGTCGTTATGCACTGGGCACGGTAATTCGTGTTGTGATACGAGTATTTTCGTGTTGTCATAGATTGTTGTTTGTTTACTGCTGTTTCCTATCAGTGTCGGTCAGGGCATATAGACCGTTGTTTTGTTTCCCGATGTTTCTTACCAGTGTCGGCTTGGGAGTAAGAATAGAGTATGATATGAAAGAGAGTTAAGTATGGTTCTGTTATTGTCATGGCATAGTAATATTTTGTTAATGGGACACAGTTGTGAGAGGTTGTTACCGTACTTTTAATCTTGTTTTAGATAAGGCGTTGGTGGACATAGTTGTGGCAAGAGAATTATGGAACATGTGTGGTATCGAACTGGAATTACAGGTGGTTTATAACCTATTTTATTGGGACCTAGTATTATGTTGAGTTATGTAGGAGTTTTACGGCAATAAACCGAAGAACTTGAGGATCTAGCATGAGTGTGTGTAACAATTGTGGGTCGTGAGTTATGTTTGTGGGAATAAATGCATGTATAAAGAGGTATGTATTTTGGCGGTAATGTTGAAGGGATGAAGTAGTGGTTATACTGAGGATTTCATGATAAAGGTTACATGGAGTGCAGAATAATTGGAGGCGCGAGAACTGTTAAAAAAGAGAGCCCTGGATATATAGGAATGGTTGTAGGTGTTAAGGTTATAGTGGGTTATTGTTGATATGCGGTGGAAATAAGGATTATGGGAGGTATATTAAAGGATCTAGTATTAGTGAGTTACGAGGACGTAACATTTATCTTAAGAAGGGTAGGATGCGACAAGAGAGTCTCATGGTCATAAGGTTGCAACTGGATGTTTGAGTGTTGGTTTACGAGGATGAGTTGTGTGATGGACGATTTTATTATAGACAATGTCAGTGCTTGTAGTAGTATGATGTTTAGGAGTGTGAGTGAATTTCGGTAGTGTTAACGAATTGGGTGATGACGTTTAGGCGTGTGAGTAAACTTCGAGGACGATGTTCGTTTTAAGGGTGGTAGAATGTAACACTCCGTTTTGGTGGTTTATCTTGTTTGGTGGATTGTCTTGGTAATTGAGGGTGCTACTGAGCGTTACGGAAGTAACATATAGTTGGCAACACTTATGTTGTAGGTATCCGCAAGTACTATGGAGTTAGCATTGAGAGATTATGTTGTAGTTGAGACGATATCGTGAGCCATATTGTGGAAGTAAGCGTGGTTGGTGGAGTTAGTGCTAGGTGTCCATGTTTTATAGGTTGGGTTGGAACTTCGGGTACGAAGTTCTTTTTAAGGAGGGAAGACTGTAATACCTCGGTTTTCTAAGTCTGTTACTCGGCCGAATATGGCTTACTCGGCCGAGTAAGGGTGTCGTGTGTTTCTGGACAGTTTACTGCCCAGGAATACTCGACCGAGTATAGGAATACTCGACCGAGTAGAGGATACTTGGCCGAGTATACTCTATACTCGACCGAGTATCCGGTCTGGCGGGTAATTTTTTCCGTGGTTTGATTTAGAAAGGATTAGAGTTATATTAAGACGCGTTTTACAGTTTCTAATCATTTTACAAAACCTAAACTACACAACGTAACTCTAATCCTCTCCAAATCCCTCTCTCATTTGCGTAGAATGTTCGTGAGTCTAGTTCATCTTTTCTTGCGTCGATTGTGTCGGTAAGCCTCTGATTTCATGAGTCTCATTAATTTGTCTTTTAGGGTTTTGCCCTAATTTGTGATTTGGGGGTTTAGGGTTTGGTCATCATATGTGTGTTGATTGTGGATTATCATTGTTGTAGGTGACGATGAGGTATTTATTATACATTTGTATGATTGATTGCAGCGTAGCGGATTGCGAAAAGGTAGGGTTTCCCTCTCAGTTCCTGTTTAATAGATTTGAGATTATGTTTTTTTGCGTACGATTGTTTGTCTGCTGATCATAGTTAGAGTGTTGGTGCGGTGTTGGTGTGGTGATAGTATTGGTGTTATGATGATTGTGGTGGAGTCACTTGCGGGAGTGGCTTCACACCCTAGTTCGCCCTCCATGGAACCCGCCACGGGAGGGGATGTGTACATTAAAGGACAGGAATATCGCTCGTTGATGAGCGGGATTTAGGTGGGGATTGGCTTGGTCCCCCACTGGAGGCGAGGATTACCTGTTCCAATGGGTTATCTGGCAGGGCTACATACTTCGGTGTGTAGTCGGTTAGTGTGCGAGATCGGGAGACCGGAGGAGGAGGATGATTAGCTGGTTGCTTATTGTACCTGTCTTATTTTAATTATTCAGTAACTTACCCCGTTGTTGTTTTGTAAAATCTGTGGTGATCCATTCGGAGATGGTGAGTAGATTGTGACAGGTGATGCAGTCTTTTAGTTTTGGGGCAGTCATGGGGAGTCACCACGCAAGCTTAGTTTCCACTGTCAAGAGTCTTAGTTGTCTTTTGTAGTTGTTGGATTTATGATAGTACTTTGATGTCGGATTTTGAGATTATGTAAACTTGAAATCTTCCGTACTTTAATAAATTTGTTTTGGATTGTTGCTTTTGATATACTAACCTCGGACAACCGAGATGGTAACAGCCTTTCATGCTAGGGTAGTCCTTGGTAAGGTGCCTTTGTATGAGGGGGTTTTACACTAATGGGCATGTTTTGGGTCATGATGACCTATGGTCATTCAAAGGGAAGACTGCAATAGGAATTGTCCATCCCCTTCAGGGTTATCTTATATCTCAAGGCCACTCGAGGAGCAATGAACTGGAAATGCTTGGCCACGCTCGAAAGGTATCTATGGTAGATAATTCCGGTCAGACAATTATTCTCCAGATCGAGGAAACCACTCATGATATGATCAAATGCAAGTACGACCTGCAAGACACCTTGCATTGAGTAGGAGATAGTAATAGGACAAGAGAATTGGTAACGCACACTTGTCGCGGATAAGTGGGAGATTGTTGGAGTATGTGTCCTCGGCAATAATGTGATCACATGTTTAAATCTCATATTAAGAATACATAAGGGAATGTAACATTTTATTGTCAACTGATCCACATTAATCGGTAATGATTGGCTGACTAGAGTTTGACATTACTGTCGTGTGACGGTGGTGATTAATTGATACCTTAAGGTCATACCTCTAGGAAAACATTCTTAATAGATAATTAATTAATTGTATACTGATACAAGTTAATTAATTTCTTAATATTGACAAATGATTTTGTAAGTAGGATTACGTATCTTATTGTAATTCGATTAAATAAGATTCGGTCTAAGTAATTTAAATTGTTTTATTACTTAGATTTATTTATTGTTTATGAAATAATTGAAATAAGAATGAATGATTTATTATAAATACAAGTTGTTGTACTTTATAATTGAATGACCCATTTTAAGTACTTGTAATCAAGAATTACTAGTTAATTTTTGTATGTGATTTTTTTTATTAATATAATGATTTTTAATTAGTTAAAAATGCATTATTTAATTTACATGTCTAGTAACATGTCCAATATGTCACATTACACAAAATTGACAATTAACAAAGTTAAAATGGATCCATATTAACATGTTTGTGCCGTGTAAATGGAAGGGGAATGAGGATTTGTGCTTTAATTATTATTATTAGTGGGTAGCATGATGATTACCTACTAATCATAGGCATGCATACCTACACTCTTGAGAAGAGAAAAATGCAAAAGCATTGGGCACTCTACCCATGCCAAAAACCGGTGCCTTCTCCCATATACACTCAAGTAGTGTATTTCACACACTACTCTATTCATTCTTATAAAACACATCTTGAGAACTAATTTTGATTTTCTCTCTAGTTGTTGTAAAAAAAATTCTTAAGAAGGAAAAACTCACAAAATTATAATATTATTATTACTAAAGATAGTAACCAAGATAATATTAAGTCTTATTAAGGTAGTCTTATACTAATTCTATTATCAAATTAGTATTTGATTTAAGAAGGATTTCCTTGGTACAAATCCTTAAGGAGTAGATCCCATTATTGGATTTAGGGTTTTTGGGGCATTTGGATTTTTCTTTAAGAAGACTAATTTGGTAGGAGACCAATTAGTAAATACCATTCGGCCCTCATTGTAAGAATAATCGATTTTTCTTCTTACTTTATATTTTGTTATGCATGCATAAGTTCCTTTTAGTTTATGACTTAACTAAAAAACACATAGTTATTAGAAGTGTCTAATAAGAGATTAATGAATCTAACAAAATGTTTTGCCCCTTCTTACCCAATTACCTCACTTCACTATATTTGTAAATCCTCGGCATGTGATTTGGTCCTGTTTGGTTGGAATGCATATGTAACATCGGTAGAGATGACTATCATGTTAGACTGCATGCATGTTCTTATAGGTTGCAGTTAGGTGAGTGTCTTATCTCTTTCTATCTTACACTATATACTCACCATGTTCTTTAACGAGTGTTGAGCGACCCGTGAGAGTCCGATATATACGAGTCTTGCAAGGTTGAAGGTTTAGTAAGTTGTTTCATAAGTATAACTCGTTTGCAGTCGATTATGTACTTTGGTTTGGCTCCGTGCATTAAATTGGTTTAGGCGTATGAAGCGTAGTTAGCTCTGAGCTTGTCTACCGTTCCATTATTTGTTTATATCTTTAGTCTTTTCTTGCTTGGGAACAAGCAAGGGTTTGGTTGGGGGAGGTTTGATGCGTGCCTATTTCATACGTTTACTTTACTCATTTGCATGCATTTCTATGCTTATTTAGTAGCGACTAGTTACTATTCTCCCTTGAATCGCCTACTTTGGGTTATTTTGTATTTCGTGCAGATATGGACCCGAAAGGAGTGTTAAACAAGCCAAAACCCGTCCCCGGAGTTGCATTATGGATACTAGTGAAGTTAGGCTCGGGAATGATCATCTTGGTATGCGTGAAGATGAAAGAAAGCATGATTAACTGATGACTGTCGCTGCTGTTTACCCAGAAAAAGTCGATCGACTGAAGATAGTGGTCGATCGACTGCTTTTGCTCAACAAATTTGTCGATCGACTGGAATTCTGGTCGATCGACTATTTTACTTACAAGGCCGTGTTTTGCTTAGTTAGTATTTCGGCCCATTATTCGTTTACTCAATAATTATCAGCTATTTCTATATAAATACAAGTTGAAAACTTTATTAGGGTATCTTTAGATTTGCAAAATCACAGTTTTACGTTACTTTTGTTCTTTCATTTTCCGGATCTAAACTTTTGATTCGTCTCTTTCAATTCCGTAATTTCAGTTGTTCTTCGTTCTTCAATTTAATCTTATTGTTTGTTTCTTATTCTTCTTTAATTAGTTGCATGTTTTATGTTCATTTATTATTTACGATTTGTCATCATGTTTAATTCATTTATTATTATTATTGTTGAATTAGTTAGTTTAATTATGCGTAGCTAATCCTCTTGTGATGGGATTTAGGGGATCCGCGGTTGAATGATGATTTTATGTTAGGTTATTAGGTTTAGCAGTTTGCTCCGTCTGAATTGTTAATCATAGCATCTGATAGCGGTTTGATTAATTAAATGCACGTTATTAGTTGACCATCTTGTTGAACCTTGACCTGGATCGAGAGATTGGAAAAGGCGAAGACTTGCTATAAACAATAGGATACTCTAACTAGGGCGAGAGCTACATTAGAATTCTAGGGTGAACAGTGGACCGAGAGGACCTGTTCAGTACCCTTCAGACCGTTTACTGCTGATTGTTGACCTTACCTTAGATCGTTGTAGACCACGGTGAACCGACTTTCCTAGCTGTTCCTCTCTTATTTGAATTCGCTTATAATTTACTTTCTTTTGTTCGCTGCTACCTTAGTTAAAAGACAAAACCTAATTCAAAACCCCCAATTTAGTGACTCAGACAGACTTGAATTGATATTTAGAATTGCAAATAGCTTCCCTGTGGATACGATCCCGACTTCCCTAGCTATATTAGTTAGAGACCAGTTTGTTATTTTTGGTAGGTATACGATTAGCCTGTCAAATTTTGATTGCACTGTCAAAGAAAACTCTTGTTACAAGTAGCAACATCACTTTTAATATATTTCCCAACAATGCTACTACGTTTCCTGATACACCCATCACCCCGAAATTTGATAACCAAACCAGAGAGTTTTATCCAGATAGGCACCTTCTTCACATCATGTTTTATCAGTTCACAATCTGGATTCCACTCCTTGATAATCACAGGTTTGTTATCAAAAATAAGGTGTCCATTATTAAGTATTACTTGTTGTTTCTCTTTAGTCTTAAACCGCACTAGTAAGATGCCGTTAGGTAAGAAGGACACCCAATCCACCCTATTTGCTTGCCTATAACACCCCCAAACACCGGGAAGCCTTTAGCTTGGCCTTCCTAGCACTTGGGAGCGTCACACATCTTAGTTTCCTAAGAAAATGGAAATAAAACAACGTATTGGTAACACATTTATTGCATAGCTAAGTTTAGGGTTAAAGAAACATAATTAAGTTATACAAACCAAGTGTAATGCCTTAGGCCCAATAGTTACATAACCATAAATAAAGTACTAAGAGTAATGTATCAAGACTCGACTGATGCTTGGTGATGACACGCTAAGTCATAACGTCCCCCATGCCTCCATCATCCAACGAATACATCCAACCTGTCAATCAAACCGCGTTCCATATGATCGAAAATATCATATGGTTCACAACAGATATTTCAACGCATAAAAGGGTCAATTCCAATAGTATAATTAATCACATAAAACCCAAATGCCACATATCACTCAATTATCCATATCATAACTCATCACATATCCCAAACTCGTTCAACCACCTCTACAATCCGCTCCACCATCTCCACAACCCCAATTACGGCATCGCAACAATGTCACCAACCGTCGGGCCGCAACTCGAGCTACCTCCATCACAACACGGAATATCGTCCGCATCTCAACACGAACCCATTAACCCGGACCAATAATGTGTACATCTTCGTTGGGGGTGGATCCCACCAGGAGCGATCCCAAGGCGTAGGTCGATGTCCCACAAACACCTCCTTGTTAAACAACACTCCTCCACCACATCCAACCTTATTCCATCCAACAATGTGCATCCATTACTATAACCTCACAATCATAATTACAATTGGATGGCGATAGGGCGCCATCGGGTGGTACCGAATCTCGGCGCCACCATAATTAAAGAAAAAGAAAAAGAAAATAAAAATATTTAGTTTATTTTTACTCCAAATTCTAAGGGTAAATATGTAATTTTACATTTAATAAATATTCATTTAATATAATTATACTCTTAATTAAATTAAGTTTTATCAACAATATTTTACATTAAAACAATTTATTTAATTAACTTAATTGACACTAAACTATCTTGATCAGTAATTAGGTTTCTTCATCGTTGTATCATGTTTTTAATCGACTTTGTTTTACGTCAGCCAAAGAGACAAGTCAAAGTAGAATCAAGGCGCCGTGACACGAAGTCTTCGGGTACGCCGCATTTCTGGCCACCAATCAACCCACATCTCCGGCACCAAGAACCAATATTTGTCCACCAATCAACCCATCTTCGTCCGCCGCCAGCAATTCGCCTAACCATGTATGGTTGTTGCCTACACTAAGCTCCTTGTCACATTATCAATATACAATCTACGGAGTACATCATTTAACGGTTAAATATAGTATGGCAACGAATTTTGTAAACAAACAATTAACAAAGAACAATCTTGTTTGTTGTAACTTGTAAGTGGTAACGTGGTTATTCCTCAAAAAATGGCAAAGTTCTAGGAAGACAATCCTATTGATATTATTTTTTGCTATTAATTATATTTAGTTATGAAACTTTATGTTCCTAATCTACCCTTTCTCTACTAATTAATTTGATATTCAAATTTTAGGGGAGTGAGGTGAAAATACCTAACTAATTACTTTAATACCCCCGGTGGCGCCCAATTTGAGTGTCACCGGGTGGCGCCATCTCAATTTCCATTACAATTAGGTAAACTCTAATCATGGCATAAACTCTAATCTTGCAATAATCACCATTGTTACCACAATTCACCCTAATCATGCCTTAACTATCATTAGTATCAAGAACACTCAATTAGTGTAAAATCCACCAAAACACATGCAAGTAATCCTACCTTTTAGCAATTGTAACACCCCCGTACACCAAGTGCCTTACCAGGACCACCTAATACATGGGAATGCTATCATCTCGGTTACCCGAGGCAAGGTATATAAAAAGGACAATAAAAGAACGTACTTTATTAAATAAGTTTAAAATAATACATGTCCAAACCAAAACTGTCAAATGAAAATACAACTGTTCTAAAAAAAGTTAACCCAACTAAAGTACATAATTGGTTAAAGACACAGCGGAAGACTTCTAAACATCTCGTGGTGACTCGACCCAGCTATCCCATGCGCGTCCATCTCATACCTGCTCAATAAATGCTCATCATCCCCGAATAGATCACCACAGTTTTAAAAACATTTAAATGGGGTCAGTTACTGATTACACAAAACACAATATATAAGATACACACACACATTACCCATACTCCATCACAACTCCACACACATGACTATACACTAAAGTGTGTATTCCTGCCAGAATACCCATCGCAACAGATATTCCTCACCGCCAGTGGGGGACCGCAGCCGTACCCACCTAATCCCCCCTCATCTATTCCAAGAGATAACCCATGTTCATTAATATGCACAAACCCTTCTGTGGCGGGTTCCACAGAGGGTGAATCAAGGGCATGAAGCCACTCCCGCAAGTGACTCCACTCAGCCGAGGGTGCACCTCGCGAACCACAGACAATTACATAACCAACCACATTATACAACAACAATTACCAATTACCAATTCCAATACAATATAGACCAACAACATTATACAACTACCAGCATCAACTCTGTAATCAATAACCGAGTAGGGAAACCCTACCTGGAATAAGCAACCACGAGATCGTCACAAAGCAGCTAATCAATATCGTTCCTCAACGAAACCTCGTCATATAATCACATAACCATACCATTACAATCTAATACAACATTATACTCCCAAAACCCGAATTAGGGTTTTCAACAAAATCAATGAAAAGGTATATAAACTATACAAGGATCTTACCCACGACACGATGAACTCAACGGCGTAAAGAACACGACGATCCGACAACCTTAGCCTCTAGGATTTGATAGCAACGCGACGAATAAAAGCAACGTAACTTATTTTCTCTCTTGAAAGGTTTTTAGAAAATGTAAAAGTGATGAATAAAGTGACGGAAATCTATAAATAAGAATCACGCGTTACTAACAAATCCCGGCTAAAACAACCCGCAAAACCAACTTACTCGATCGAGTAAGTAACTTACTCGATCGAGTGACCCTTACTCGATCGAGTCCCCAACTTACCCGATCGAGTACCCTTCAACAGAACACTGTTTCGTAAATTAAACATACTTACTCGACAGAGTAAGTCCCACTTGGTAGAGTACCCATAGACATAGAAAACCGTAGTATTACAGTCTTCCCTCCTTAAAAAGAACTTCGTCCCCGAAGTTCAACCCATACACAAAAACAAAACATACTAACTCAAACATGACAGAACAACGCAACTAAAACTCAAAACAAAACTCCCAACCACAACTCAAAACCATTACTAACTTTACAAAAACTAACATAAACCACACCAAAACCTTATGCGATCATCTCCTACCCCCCCCCCCCCCTCCCCCCCACTAAAAGAAACATGGTTACGTCCCCGAAACCACATATACCTGATCAAAAAGAGACGAATACCGTTCCCTCATGGCCTCTTCCGTCTCCCAAGTAGCTTCATGAACCTCATGATTGGACCATAGAACCTTAAGCAACTCTGTTTCCCCGTTCCTAGTTTTCCGAACCTTGCGATCAAAAATCTGATTTGGCACCTCAAGATAAGACAAGGAATCATCCAACTCTATATTCTCGACCTCTAGCACATGGGAAGGGTCGCTCACATACTTCCGTAACTGAGACACATGAAACACATTATGCACCCTATCCAAAGCTGCTGGTAGCACTAACCGGTATGCAACCTCACCCACACGATCTAAAATCTCATATGGTCCGATGAACTTCTGGCTCAACTTCCCTTTCTTACCAAAGCTCATAACCCCAGGCATAAGATTTACTTTCAAAAGAACCTTGTCCCCTACCTGAAACTAAATGTCACGGCGATGTAAGTCTGCGTAACTCTTTTGTCGATCCTGGGCCGCTTTCATCTTTTGCCTAATCAGCTTAACCTGTTATATCGTCTCCATACCATCTGTTGTCCTAAAACCACTTCTTCAGCTCTATCATCCCAACAAATCAGACTCCTACACCTCCTCCCATACAAAGCCTCAAACGGTGCCATCCCAATATTCGTGTGATAGCTGTTGTTGTAAGAAAACTCAATCAGATCCAATATATCCTCCCATCTACCACCAAACTCCATCACACAAGCTAGTAACATATCCTCCAAGGTCTTGATAGTTCTCTCTGTGTGCCCATATTTCGCAGGATAAAAAGCAGTACTCATCTTTAAGGTAGTTCCCATTAGATCCTGTAACTCTTGCCAAAACGGTGATATGAATCTCGCATCTCGGTCTGACACAATATCCTTAGGCAGCCCATGTAACCGAACCACTTGCTTTCTATAAGCCAAAGCTAACTGTATCTTGGTCCAAGTATCTTTCATTGGAACAAAGTGAGCTGACTTAGTCAAACGGTCAACTATCACCTATATCATGTTGTTACCCTGTTGACTCCTCGGCAAACCCACTATAAAATCCATAGAGATAGATTCCCATTTCAACTCAGCTACCTCAAGAGACTGAATCATACCTTGTGGTCGTCGTTGCTCTTCCTTGACCCTCTGACATGTTAAACATCGAGCTACAAACTCAGTTGTTTCCTTCTTCATCCCAGGCCACCAGAAATTCTTTTTCAAATCTTTATACAACTTGTCACCACATGGATGTATTGCATATGGTGTACAATGAGCCTCTGTCATTATTATCTTTTTCAGCTCCTCATCATTCGTAACACACCATCTCCCATCAAACCGAACACTCCCATTTGTATGAATAGAGAACCGAGATATTGTCCCTTTCTCTACTCCAGCTCTCCACTCCTATACCTTAGGGTCCAAAGCCTGTTTCTTGTGAATGTCATCATAAAGATCAGGCTCCACTGTAAAGTCTCCTCTAGCATCTCCTTTCTGTATCACATGTATCCCCATCTTCCCCACCTCATCTCTCAATCTCATCAAAGACATAGCTTTGCATAGAGAATGCACACTCTTCCTGCTCAGCGCATCTGCAACCACGTTTGCTTTCCCTTCATGGTATATAATATACATGTCATAATCCCCTATCAGCTTCATCCATCTCCTCTATCTCATATTCAGCTCCTTTTGAGCGAAGATTTACTTGAGACTCTTGTGATCTGAAAACACCTTAAAGGTCGCCCCATAAAGATAGTGCCTCCAAATCTTGAGAGCAAACATAACTGCACCCAACTCCAGATCATGTATCTGAAAGTTCTCCTCATAAGGCCTCAATTGCCTAGAAGCATAGGCAGTTACTTTCCCATTCTACATCAACACACATCCTCATCCATTCTTTGAAGCATATGTATATACCTCAAAGTTCTCACACCTTTCAGGTAATGCTAAGACTGGAGTTGTCGTCAAACGTTCCTTTAGTGTTTGGAACGCCGTCTCATAACTTTCATCCCAACAAAACCTGTTCTCTTTCCTCATCAACGCCGTCGTAGGCCTGGCTATCTTAGAAAAGTCTTTCACAAACCGACGGTAGTACCCTGCCAAACCCAAGAAACTCCTGATCTCTGCCACATTCTTCGGTGCCTCCCACTTAGACACTGCCTCTATCTTTGTCGGATCCACAGCTACACCATCCTTTGAAATCCCATGCCCTAGAAAGGTAACTTCCTCGAGCCAGAACTCACACTTAGACAACTTTACATACAGCTGGTTGTCACTCAAAGTTTGTAACACTAACCTGGAGTGCTCCTCATGCTCCTCCTTTGTCTTGGAATAGACTAAGATATGAACACCACCACAAACCGATCTAAAAACTGACTGAAGACCTAATTCATCAAATCCATGCACACTGCAGGTATATTAGTTAACCAAAACGGCATCACCACATACTCATAGTGACCATACCTCGATGTAAAAGATGTCTTTGGTGTGTCCTCATCCCGAATCTTCACCTCATGGTAACCCGACCGCAAGTCAATCTTGGAAAAGACTGCCGCCCCTTTCAACTGGTCAAACAGATCATCTATCCTTAGCAAACGATACTTATTCTTTACTGTAACCCTGTTCAGCTCTCTGTAGTCGATGCACAACCTCAAACTCCCATCTTTTTTCTTCACAAACAAAACTGGTGCTCCCCACGGTGATACACTACGTCTAATGTATCACTTATCTATCAAATCATCTAGCTGTTTCTTCAACTCCTCTAACTCCTAAGGACCCATGCGGTACAGGGCCTTAGAGATTGGTCCCGTCCCTGGTTTCGGCTCCAAACTAAAATATATCTCCCTCTTTGGTCGTAAACCTGGTATCTCCTCCGGAAAAACATCTAGAAACTCTTCCACCACTAGTATCTGATCAACTGTTGAACTCACCTTACTATGGTCTTTCACATGGCATAAAATCAAAGGACGCCTCTTCCTCTAATAAGACTTCAATGTCACCGCTGTAATCACATTGACTTTGGGTTTGACAACAAACCCACGATAAGACACACTGACTCCCTTAGGACCCCTCAAAGATACTCTCTTTTGGTGACAGTCTATTCTAGATTTGTACTTACCCAACCAATCCATGCCAACTATCATCTCAAAACCATTCATAGGAAACTCTAACAAATCCACTAGAAGGTCAACCTGCCCATCTATCATAGATAGACCCTTATACAACCTCCCACAAGATACAGACTCACCCGACGGTATCAAAATTTCATCTTTTACAGACTCAAACTCTCTAAAACCCAAAAGCTTAGCATGACTCAATGATATAAAAGAGTGTGATGCCCCCGAATCAAACAAAACAAAGGTAAAAACACCATTAATAAGAAAAGTACTCGTGTTCACGTGAGTATCATCCTCATCAGCTTTCTTGTCCATCGTGAATAACTTGCCACTGGTCTTCTGCCCACCTTCCTGGGCGGTACTAGCAGAAGTAGACGGCTTGGTAGCCGACCCCTGGTTGTTGGTATCTGTCGGTCTCTGATAAGAATTACCGCCATTGCGGGTCAATCCCCCGTTGTTGTTACTCTAACCACCCTGATTGTTCCAAGACCCATCTGGCCTGTTGCTAGCATAACTCTGAGACGGACCATGTGGGAAACTCCCCTGTGACGGCCTCTGAAAACCTCCGCCCACAGCATTGTTGCACTCATGTCTCTTGTGGCCTATACCGCCACAATTAAAGCAAGATATACCCCAACTGCTAATACCACCACCACGACCACGCCTATATGGAGCTCCACCACTAAAGCCCGATCCCGATGAGCAAGCCCTCGCTTGGTTATGGTTGCCCCTCTTCTAATTGGATTGCCATCACCCTCACTCTCAGCCTTCCTCTTCTCGGGACCTCTCTCCCTATTCTCTTTGGCTATTTCGACCAATCTCTTAGCTCTTCCCGCTCTCTCATACACTTCCTTAACATTTGTAAGAACGCCAATCAGTAGCTTTTCCATAATCTTATACGTTAGGCCCTTCTTAAATCTCAACGCTAAGTTCTCCTAACTCAGACCCATGTCCTCTGTGTACCTAGACTTCTTATTAAACTTATGGTTGTACTCAGCCACAGTCATCTCTGCAGTCATCTTGAAATCATCAAAGTCCACTCTCAGCTTACTACAAACATGCTCCGGCACAAACTCTCGACGCATAGCCCTCTTGAACTCACTCCAAGGTATAAGTGACTTCCCCTGTCTCATATACAGATCTAAGGCACTCTTTCTTACCTTATCCCACCATTCTCCAGCCGCATCTCTCAAGTAGAACGTAGTTTGTTCCACTTTAAAGTCCTCAGGGCAGTGAACTACATTCAGAATATTCTTCATCTCCCAATGCCAATTATCAAGCATGATTGGCGCACCTGTACCCATATATTACTTCGGGTTGAAACGAGCGATGTTGATGCTCATCTTAGCAAAGTCTACCCTAGCCTCCTTATCCTTCCCAAACTTCTTTAAGGCGTCTGTAAGTGCATCCTGATGCTCAAGCATCTTCGCAACCTCATCAATACTCATCATCTCGGCCCAAGCATACAACGCAGATCTCTTTGGCGGCATCTTTAAGCTATATAAAAGAAGAGGTAAACATAAACACACATCCCATAACTTAAACACGTATATGACCTAAGCAGCTCACACTCGACCAAGCAACACACCCCACTCGATCGAGTTGAGGCCACTCGATCGAGTTGCCCACTTACTCGATCGAGTGCCTCGACTCCAGAACCTGACCAGAAAGCCTTACAAACCACACTCGATCGAGCCCCTCACTTACTTGATTGAGTAACCCTAGCTCGATCGAGTCCCCAACTTACTCGATCGAGTGCCCAAAAACAGCAGCGATTGCTCCAAAACGTCACATACCCCACTCGACCAAGTTAAGCCCACTCGATCGAGTCCCACCTACTCGATCGAGTATCCCCCACTCGATCGAGTCATGCTGACTTGTTAGCTACCAGCATGCTCACATAACTACCTTTCACAACAACTATATATACATAAATATGATAACACAACCTCCTATTCACATGTTTCTATAAACCACATTATAAATCAATCATCATGTAATTCCGTTATTCACATTAACATACAATCATGCAAACTACTCACCTTTCGCCACTACATCCTCCATTCTCCACATTCATTTATCCACCGATTCATACCACACATTTTCAAAATAGATATGCAACATAACTTAAATAAACACATAAAAATCCCATGACACACCCTATAGTTACCGGTTCAAAGTTGGAGGGCGAGATCGGGTCTTTAGGACGTCTCCCTAGCCTTTACATTAGCTCCTAACAACTCCTACCCGGGTTCATTTTATTTTAACTCCCTAGATTCATTGGGTTCATTAGTTATAGGTTCCCAAATCGTCGCTCTGATACCACTTTGTAACACCCCCATACACCAAGTGCCTTACAAGGACCACGTAATGCACGAGAATGCTACCATCCCGGTTACCCGAGGCAAGGTATATCAAAAGGACCATAAAAGAACGTACTTTATTAAATAAGTTTAAAGCAATACATGTCCAAACCAAAACTGTCAAATGAAAATACAACTGTTCCAAAAAAATTTAAACCAACTAAAGTAAATAATTGGTGAAAGACACAGCAGAATATTTCTAAACATCTTGTGGTGACTCAACCCAGATATCCCATGCGCATCCATCTCATAGCTAGTCAATAACTGCTCACCGTCTACGATTGGATCACCACAGTTTTCAAAAAATTTAAACGGGGCCAGTTACTTATTACACAAAACACAATATATAAGATACACACACACATTACCCAAACTCCGTCACAACTCCCCACACCTGACTACACACTAATGTGTGTAGTCCTGCCAGAATACCCATCGCAACAGATATTCCTTGCCGCCAGTGGGGGACCGCAGACGTACCCACCTAATCCCCGCTCATCTATTCCGAGCGATAACCCATGTTCATTAATGTGACATCCCCTTCTGTGGTGGGTTCCACAGAGGGCGAATAATGGGCGTGAAGCCACTCCCGCAAGTGACTCCACTCAACCGAGGGCGTACCTCGCGAACTATAGACAATTACACAACCAACTACATTATACAACAACAATTACCAATTACCAATTCCAATACAATATAGACCAACAATATTATACAACTACCAACAACAACTATGTAATCAATAACCACCGAGTAGGGAAACCCTATCTGGAATAAGCAACCACGAGATCTTCA
This sequence comes from Silene latifolia, assembly GCF_048544455.1. Lineage (NCBI taxonomy): Eukaryota > Viridiplantae > Streptophyta > Magnoliopsida > Caryophyllales > Caryophyllaceae > Silene > Silene latifolia. The sequence continues at coordinate 10,524,732 of NW_027413123.1, forward strand.
CAAAGCAGCTAATCAATATCGCTCCTCAACGAAACCTCCTCCTATAATCACATAACCATACCATTACCATCGAATACAACATTATACTCCCAAAACCCCCAAATTACCCAATTAGGGTTTTAAACAAAATCAACGAAAAGATATAAAAATTATACAAGGATCTTACCCACGACACGACGAACTCAACGCCGTAAAGAACACGACGATCTGACAACCTTAGCCTATGGGATTTGATAGCAACGTAACTTATTTTCTCTCTTGAAAGATTTTTAGAAAATGTAAAAGTGATGAATAAAGTGACGTAAATCTATAAATAAGAATAACGCGTTACTAACAAATCCCGGCTAAAATAACCCGCAAAACCAACTTACTCGATCGAGTAAGTAACTTACTCGATCGAGTGACCCTTACTCGATCGAGTCCCCAACTTACCCGATCGAGTACCCTTCAGCAGAACACTGTTTTGTAAATTAAACATACTTACTCTACAGAGTAAGCCCCACTCGATAGAGTACTCATAGATATAGAAAACCATAGTATTACAGCAATTCTTCACAAAACAAGCAACAACAAGCAAGAACTCAAAACTTCTCCTCTATGAAGTCTCCACCTAGAACAATTATGGTGTAATCTATCACAAACATGTTATAATAATATAATATATGTGTACATTAATTACTACTAACATTAAATGACAATAACTAACATTAATTACTCATAAATCGACCCAATTACAAAAACCCCTAAATTCTAGGGTTTTGGTGTCTTAAATGAAAGCATAGAAAATACAAAAGTAAAGGTATGTGGTTACTTACTAGGTGATGAGGAATAAGAATATACAGTTATACCAAATTCTACCAAACAAAGTGTAGATCTAGATTCTTGTGGAAAGGGTTGGAGAGATAAGTGATAGGGGTTTGGAGAGTCGTTTTAGGGTTTATGGAATGAAAAACACTGTTCATAGGTCTTTATATACCAAGACCACCATGGAATATATGCCCGCGTAGAAAACTGGGCTGAACCCGGTTCACTCGGTCGAGTGGCCTCGGCACTCGATCGAGTGTACATATCACTCGACCGAGTGTGACAACTCTAGACCTGGATAACACAATCTCACTCGGTCAGCATACTCGACCGAGTAGAGGGGCACTCGACCGGGTATTCCCTCACACTCGATCGAGTGGATCATCTAGAAGAGAGGGGTTTTACAATCTTCCCTCCTAAACTCGAACTCTGTCCCCGAAGTTAACATTCACTCCTCGTACATCAACTCGCGCCCAACTCTCCATGACAATCACGCTTTTATGGTTTTCCTCGGCATGTGGTACTCAAAAGACAACAAAGGACAACTAGTGATATATTCCCCAACCATAAGATGAAATATAGACTCAATTGGGCAAAAAGACTCAAACTTGCGCTCGACGCTCCACCCTCCTAAAAATAAGGTTACGACCTCGTAACTGGACTCATACCTACTTTAAGAGGTGAAGATAGCGATCTTTTATAATTTCCTCGGCATCCCACGTTACTTCCTCAACCTTGTGATTTGATATAAGAACTTTAATTAGCACTGTTTCTCCGTGCCTTGTCTTCCTTACTTTGCGATCAAGGAATTCCTTAGGAGTCTCGACATATGATAGCGCATCATCCAACTCGATGCGTTCCACTTCTAGTACATAAGTCGGATCGCTCACATATTTCCTTAGTTGTGAGACGTGGAAAACATTGTGCGCCTTCTCAAGTATCGGTGGGAGTGCCAACCTGTAATACCCTGTATTTTATAATTATATATTTTATATCGTTTATATGAATTATGTATGAGACAGAATAATAAAATGATAATAATAATAATAATAATAATAACAATAATAATAATAATAATAATAATAATAATAATAATAATAATAATAATAATAATAATAATAATAATAATAATAATAATAATAATAATAATAATAATAATAATAATAATAATAATAATAATAATAATAATAATAATAATAATAATAATAATAATAATAATAATAATAATAATAATAATAATAATAATAATAATAATAATAATAATAATAATAATAATAATAATAATAATAATAATGAAATAATTGTTGGAGTAGTGTCCTCCACAATAAGTGCGTTTACATAATAAATCTCGTAAAAGGAATATCAGGGATTTATTTATTTATTTGCCAGCTGCTCATTGTTAATCGGTAATGATTGGCTGACTAGAATTTGACATTACTGTCGTGTGACGGCGGTAATCAGCTGACCACTTTAGGTCATACCTATAGGATGACGCCCAAATAGAATAAATTAATTATTTGTATGAGATACGAGATAATTAATTCCTTGTATTATTTGACTTTTAGTTAGTCACATAAATGTATTATTTGATGTCGGGTTACGAACTCGGGACAAGGAGATTTATTATTTAATTATGTGATATTTAAATAATAAATGATTAGAATTTATTAATTAATTGTTAATTAATTAATTTTGTACGATATTTGTATATGTTTTGAGGTGGAATCAATTAGCTATTAAATTTTACAAGAGGTTGTAAAATTAGCTAAATGGGTTAATATTGACACATTGTATGTTAATAAAATGGTCTTATGATTACTTAATAGTTAAGTAATTATTGGTAGTTAATTTATATTATTTAAGTGTTAAATAATTAAATTAATATTTAATTATGTAAGATAATTAAATATAAGACTTATAAGCATTTGTGAGACAAATGTCGAAAACAGAAATGGACCAAAAGTAGTCTATATGGACCGGTTTTTTGAGGACATACAAGTGTCCTTTGTAGTGGATTTTCCATTAAGGATTGTTCCCATATTTTTGCTATTAATACCCCACTATTCACCTCATTTCTTAAGGCTGAAAAAATTTGAAGTAAAATTGGTCCATTTATAAGCCTAAAAACCAGTTGTCATTTCTTCCTTAAGAGACCAATTTTCCTTCTTATTTTCTTCATCTTATTCATCTAAAAACACATATAATTATCAACTAATAATATTATCATAGTAATAATATTTACTAGTACATCAAATATATTACAAACAAGGTTTACTACTAATTTTACCTTGTTAGTAATTTAGTAGTTTTTGGGTTGATTCTTGGGTGTATCCTTAGGAGACCATCTTTTTGGTGGTTAGTTGTCTTGGAGGATCATCCATTTTCATAACTCAAGAACAACATCAAGGAAGGAGTCCTTGAGTTGTGCCCATAACTTACCTTATACAATGTAAGGATTTTCTTGTCTTAAGATGGTTTAATACCATCTTTATACTTTTATTTGCATGCATGTAGATTTAGACCATTTTAGATTAATTTATAATTTTAATATCATAAGATGAGTATTAATATGGTCTAAATAACTAACAAGTGGTATCAGAGCATTGTTAAATACATGCATGTTGTCTTAAGACGATTTTAGTAATTTATGAGATAAATTGATAAAAGTGATATTATGTTACTAAAATTAGTTTTATCACATAATATGGTCTTGCATGTAAATAATCTGGTCTTAGGATGATATGGGACGAAAATTTGATTTTTGTTAAATTTTTCCACTTTTTATAACTTAAAATGGCATAAAATTGAGTAAATATGCATTAAAATTAATTAAGAGTTAATTAAATTTGGTTGCATGTTAATTTTATGCATATTTATTTTGAAATAACCACATGAATGTTCTATTTATGAGATAAGTAGATAATTTAGATTAATGTGATTAATTTAAGTAGTTTATTGATTTTTATTTGATAAAAATTGGCAAATAATGGTTATTTTGTAAATAAATATTAATTTAATTTTTGGGCTTGAAATTTTTGAATTTTTAGCTCCTGGAAATTGTTCCAAAATGTACAAAATTTTATTTTAAGTCATTTCAATTTATTATTTAGAATTAAATCGTAAAAATAGTCGCTTTACCGATTAAATTGTGAAATCGTTTTAAATAAATTTTAAAAACAAAAATTTTCACTTGCATGGCATTTTTGGTGTAAGACCAGAATGTTCATGGCTTTGAAATTTATTTTTCCGTAAATTTTTAAATTGAATGGAATTTTTGTATGATAATTTAGAATTATTATATCATTTTTGTCATAATTGTGTTTTAATTTCCATATAAATTGAAGATAATTGTTGAGAATAAATATTTTGATATTAGACCAGATTAGTATGATGAGTAAGTCATAAAATTGTTTTAAGAATTGTTGATGAATTTTTATTGGTAAAAATTCCGTCAAAGCAAGCTCAAATGATCATTGTTGATAAGTTAGACGATTTGGCATGTCATTTTCATAATGCATTTTTTATTCATTTGGATGAATGTTTTTTTTAGCATTATAATTATGTAATTTTTCCTAATATGGCCATAGGTAGAAGTTGGTATTTCCCGTAATGTAAGGGAATATCGACTTGTTTTGTAATTAATTGCGATTTCGTATCGCCTAATTTGTAATTAATTAATAGTTTTTATTTTAATTTTATTACAAATTGTATAATAGGGTACTGTTATGTAATTTAATTAATAGTAATTAGATGAAGCATCTAAAGACGGAGTTTTCATGAAGACGTTGTTTTCGGAAAGGCGTTCCGAAATCCTAAAGAAGGAGGCCAATTTATGAAGACTCAAGGGACCAAGGAGTTGGTTTCCGAAGTGTAATAATTTTAGTTAATTAGATTAACTAGGTGGCCATATTAGGACTTGTTTGTTTTAATTCTTATATGCATTCATGCCAAATCGTCACTACATGTTTTATTTTTGTTGTTATCGATTTAATCGTCTAGCATTCACTAATTTTGTTCACTTAAAAGTGATAGACAATTAAATTGATAAGATCTCTCACATTTTTTTAAAATTGAGATTAAGCCTTACCAAATAATAGCACCTATGAATCCCTTCTTCATTAGAGGTAGGTTCGGATCACCGAGGTAGACTCTTTTTACGTTGGGTAAGTAGGGTAATAAAAGTTATTACACGTGAAAATTGGTTGGACTCAACGGGATAAATATGGGTTGAATCGGTCCACCGTATCCATGTTTATTTCTGGGGCTAAAAGATAGATTTTATGAAAATCCGTCAACCAAGAGTTCTAGTAATAGAATCAGTCAATGTTGACTCACCAAATTTATATAAATTTGGGTTGAATCGGTCCACCGTGCCCGTGTTTATATAAAATTGGATCTTGGAATCATTTATATAATTCAGTGGGAGATCATTATATAAATGGGAACTTGTTAAATAGTTTCACAAGTTAAATATTTCTAGACGATAAATGTTAAATCTTTCCGTTATTTTCTTTGTAGTAATCACGATGACTTCTACTATTGAAACCGCCACCATAGCTAGAGATTCGTAGCTACGTTCTTTTATGGACAAATCTGTATTAAAAGCCGACGGTAGTAATTTTAAAGATTGGGAGGAACAACTTCGATTAGCTGCCGCAGGTGATGGCAAATTACGCTACCTTGTCGATCCCTCTTCCCCTTCGCCTAGTACTAGGGCCACTGTCGATGTAAGGGAGGCCTTTTCAAATTATCAAAAGGAATCCGCTGCAATTAAAATTTTTTTGATTTTTTCAATGGATCCTGCTTTACAAAGGCAATGTGTCAAGTTTCGCGATGCACATGAAGTATTCTCGAGGCTTGCTACTATGTTTTTTCAAGCCCCGAGGATAATTTAGTATGACACCGCAGTTCGTTTCTTTGAGGCTAACCTCAAAGATGGTCAACCTGTAAGTTCACACGTACTTAAAATGATTGAGTACGTGGAAACTTTAGAGGGGTTGGGATGTAAAATCCCCGACGAACTTGTGGTGGACCGAGTGCTCCACTCTCTCTCGCACGTCAAGGGATTTACCCAATTTAGTGTAAATTACGATATGACGAACATGAAAAAGAGTTTACATGAGCTCCATTCTCTGCTTGTGCAAGCAGAGAAGGACATGGGATTGAGTGGGAGCATGAGGAAAGATGTGCTTGCGATTAATGTGAAGGGGAAGAAGCAGTTTAAGAGGAACACAGGTAAGAAGCCCGTTCAGGTGGAGGGCAAAGGTAAAGCAATTATAAATTGCTCTACCAAGCCTAAATCTATAAAGGGTAATCCTCTTAAAGACACTTGTAATTCTTGTAATAACAAGGGACATTGGAGACGTAATTGTACAAAGTACCTGGATGACATAAAAGCTGGCATTGTGAAGCCGACATGTAATTTCTCAACAGAATCTTTTATGATAAATATAAATTACGCTTCAAATACAACTTGGGTATTAGATACTGGTCGTGGTTCTCACTTGTATAATCATTTGCAGGGCCTAAAAAACATAAGAAAGCTAAACAAGGGTGATGTCGATCTCCGAATGGGAAACGGGTCTAAAGTAGCTGCCTTCTCAGTAGGAACTTATGTACTTAGTTTAGCTTCAGGAATGCAGTTGCATCTTAATAAATGTTATTTTGTACCAACGCTATCTAGAAATATAATATTTGTATCCGTGTTAGACACTAAAGGATTTTCTTTTGTAATTAAAGACAAGTGTTGTACTTTTTCCCTTAATGGGATTGTATATAGCCAAGCTATTTCGATCAATGGAATTTATATTCTAGATACCTGCAACGATGTTTATCATTTAGATAATAAAAGACTCAAAACAGGTGATTCCGATCAATCTTATTTATGCCATTGTCGATTAGGACATATCAACGAGAAGAGCATTAAAAGACTAGTGTCGACTGGTGTAATTAAACCTTTTGATTTCGAATCATTTGGTACATGCGAATCTTGTCTTCTTGGCAAGATGACTCGTTCACCTTTTCTAGGAAAAGGATCTCGAGCTAGTGAGTTATTGGGTTCAATACATACCGATGTATGTGGTCCAATGACAGTCACTGCTAGAGGTAATTATGACTATTGTATTACTTTTACCGATGACATGAGTACATATGGGTATATCTACTTAATGAGGTATAAAAGTGAAGCTTTTTATAAGTTCAAAGGGTTTCAGAATGAAGTAGAAAACCAATTAAATAAGAAGATTAAAGCATTACGATCAGATCGTGGTGGGGAATATTTAAGCAATGACTATAAAGATCACCTTAAAAACTGCGGTATTGTATCTCAGTTAACTCCTCCTGGCACACCATAATTACATGGTGTGGCTGAAAGGAGGAATCGAACTTTATTAGATATGGTTCGATCGATGATAAGTCAAACAGAGTTACCTAAGTCATTCTGGGGGTTTACCATTTTATCTGCGGTAGAATCACTTAATAAAAGTCCCACTAAAGCAACAGACAAAACTCCATATGAGATATGGAAAGGGAAAGTCCCGAATCTGCGATACATGAAAGTATGGGGTTATGATGCTTATGTCAAGAGCATGTCTGAAGATAAGCTTGCACCTCATTCTAAAAAATGTATTTTTGTAGGCTACCCTAAGGAAATTTGTGGATATTAATTCTACAATAGTAACGAGAATAAAGTGTTTGTTGCTCGTGAAGCTGTCTTTTTAGAAAAGGAGTTTATTTCTAGAAGACAGAGTGGGAGAAAATTTGAACTTGATGAAGTTCAAGAGCCACAACCGATGTGACAGTGCAGGAAGATGTTCCTTCTACGTCTGAATCGGTTATTGTTCCTGTTGAACCTAGGAGGTTAGAAAGGGTTAGTCGCCAGCTTGATAGATACCTTGGTATTATCGAGGAAGATGGTGACTATGAGGTTTTACTTTTAGAAAGTGATGAACCCAAGACCTATAAAGCAGCTATTACGAGTTCTGACTCTAAGCTATGGCTCGAGGCCATGCAATCCGAAATGGATTCCATGTACGATAATCAGGTATGGGACATGGTTGACTTACCTAAAGATGTTCGACCTCTTCAGTGTAAGTGGATATTCAAGATTAAAATTGCCATTGATGGACATAAAGATGTCTACAAAGCTAGATTTGTTGCAAAAGGTTTCACCCAGGTTCATGGTTTACACTATGATGAAACTTGTGCACTAGTTGTTATGCCTAGATCAGATCTGTTCGGATAGTGTTAGCTATTGCTGCATTTCATGATTATGAGATATGGCAAATGGATGTCAAAACCGCTTTCCTGAACGGGTTTCTGGAAGAGGAAGTGTTCATGACACAACTTGAGGGTTTTGTAGATCCTAAAAATCCTAACAAAATATGCAAACTTAAGAGATCCATTTATGGTCTTAAGCAAGCGTCAAGGAGTTGGAATCATTGTTTTGATCATGTTATTAAACAGAATGGTTTTTCTCGAAGTGTTGAGGAACCATGTTTATACATGAAGTTTAGTGGGAGTAAAGTTGTTTTCTTACTTCTTTATGTGGACGACATATTACTCATTGGGAATGATGTAGATATGCTTGCTTCTGTTAAGAAGTGGTTGGGAAATCACTTCCAAATGAAAGATTTGGGAGACGCTCAGCGCATATTGGTTATCCGGATCTATAGGGATAGATCCAAAAGGATATTAGCATTGAGTCAAGAAGCCTATATCGATAAGATTCTTGACCGATTCAATATGAAAAACTCCAAGAGAGGTTTTCTACCTATGGGCAGTGGGATCACTTTGAGTAAGTCACAGTGTCCTACTGAGCCTAAGGATATTGAACGCGTGAAATCGATTCCCTATGCTTCCGCTGTTGGATCGATCATGTATGCTATGATGTGTTCTCGTCCTGACGTCTCGTATGCTTTGAGTATGACGAGTCATTTTCAGAAGACTCCAGGTGAGAGCCACTGGATAACCGTCAAAAATATTCTAAAGTACTTGAGAAGGATTAAAGATTCATTCTTAGTATTCGGAGGAGAATCTGAATTATGTATAAGAGGTTATACAGATGCCAGTTTCCAAACCGATAGGGATGATTTGAAATCCCAGGCTGGTTTTGTCTTTTTGTTAAACGGAGGGGCGGTTTGCAGGAGAAGTTTCAAGGAGTCTGTGACTGCTAATTCTTCAATGGAAGTTGAGTACATTGCAGCCTCTGAAGCTGTAAAGGAAGCTGTTTGGATTAGGCAATTTTTAGAGGGATTAAAGGTAGTTCCTACCGCCGAGGATCCTATCACTTTGTATTGTGATAATAGTGGGGTAATTTTTCAAGCAAAAGAGCCCAAGTCTAGTAACAAATCTAGACATGTACTTAGGAAATTTCATGTAATTAGAGATTTAATCGAAAGGAAAGAAATTACAGTTTGTAAGGTTGGGACAGCTGACAACATCGTTGATCCTTTAACCAAACCTTTGTCTCAAGCTAAACATGATAGTCATGTAGTTTCGATGGGGTTGAGACGAATGCCAGAACTGTTGTAAATTATATGATATGTAATAATCAAAATATTGTATTTATTATTTCACATATGATAAGTTGCATTTATCGTTATATTCAGTTTTATGTCTGAATTTATATACTTTGTTTTCTTCAAATAGGTTGTAAAGACAATGTCGAACCATATTAAGTGAACTGGATTAACATTGTATTTTGTCCCTAGTTACTTAATGAGGTGACGTCTCGGAGTGACTAGATTGTAAGGCGATAGATGACAGGTTCGACTGTCATATAGTCACAGTGATGACTGGTCGATTACATAGGCATATTGTGAGACAATTTGTCGGACAGTGACCGTTTATAGAGTCCTTTTGTTGCTAGGTCGTGGCAAGGATTTCTATTTATTCCTTTGAGTCAATACTTTAGACTGGTGACTATTTGTCTGAGTTGGTACGGTTTTTCGGTGGCTTTGGTTTTGTTCTAGGTCGCACCGTAAAAGGAGGCCGATGAGCATTTACTGGGTCATTGTGATCTGTATCGAATGAAGAAAATAGGTCAACGGGATTGTTCTTTTAAGTCATATTTTATCTCAAGGCCTCTCGAGGAGAGATAACTGTGAATACGTGGCCACGCTCGGATGCGATCTATAGTAGATTATCCGGTCAGACAGTCATCCTCCTGATCGAGGAAACCACTTTATGATATGATCACGTGCAAGAACGATCTGAAAGACATCTTGCATTGAGTGGGAGATATTATTGGACAAGAGAATTGGTAACGACACTTGTGTCGGACAAGTGGGAGATTGTTGGAGTAGTGTCCTCCACAATAAGTGCGTTTACATAATAAATCTTGTAAAAGGAATATCATGGATTTATTTATTTATTTGTCAGCTGGTCATCGTTAAATGGTAATGATTGGCTGACTAGAGTTTGACATTACTGTCATGTGACGGCGGTGATCAGCTGATCCCTTTAGGTCACACCTATAGGATGACGCCCAAATTGAATAAATTAATTATTTGTATGAGATACGAGATAATTAATTCCTTGTATTATTTGATGACGGGTTACGAACTCAGGACAAGGAGATTTATTATTTAATTATGTGATATTTAAATAATAAATGATTAGAATTTATTAATTAATTTTATACGATATGTGTATATGTTTTGAGGTGGAATCAATTAGATATTAAATTTCACAAGAGGTTGTAAAATTAGCTAAATGGGTTAATATTGACACATTGTATGTTAATAAAATGATCTTATGATTACTTAATAGTTAAGTAATTATTGGTAGTTAATTTATATTATTTAAATGTTAAATAATTAAATTAATATTTAATTATGTAAGATAATTAAATATAAGATTTATAAGCGTTTGTAGGGCAAATGTCGAAAACCGACATGGGCCGAAAGTAGTCCATATGGACCGGTTTTTTGAGGACATAAAAGTGTCCTTTGTAGTGGATTTTCCGCTAAGTATTGTTCCCATATTTTTGCTATAAATACCCCACTATTCACCTCATTTCTTAAGGTTGAAAAAATTTGAAGTAAAATTAGTCCATTTATAAGCCTAAAAACCGGTTGCCATTTCCAATTTTCCTTCTTATTTTCTTCATCTTATTCATCTAAAAACACATATAATTATCAACTAATAATATTATCATAGTAATAATATTTATTAGTACATCAAATATATTACAAACAAGGTTTACTACTAATTTTACCTAGTTAGTAATTTAGTGGTTTTTAGGTTGATTCTTGGGTGTATCCTTAGGAGACCATCTTTTTGGTGGTTAGTTGTCTTGGAGGATCGTCCATTTTCATAGCTCAAGAACAACATCAAGGAAGGAGTGCTTGAGTTGTGCCCATAACTTACCTTATACAATGTAAGGATTTTCTTGTCTTAAGATGGTTTAATACCATCTTTTATACTTTTATTTGCATGCATGTAGATTTAGACCATTTTAGATTAAATTGTAATTTTAATATCATAAGATGAGTATTAATATGGTCTAAATAACTAACAATAATAATAATAATAATAATAATAATAATAATAATAATAATAATAATAATAATAATAATAATAATAATAATAATAATAATAATAATAATTATTATTATTATTATTATTATTATTATTATAAGAATAATAATAATAATAAGAATAAGAATAAGATTAATAAGAATAAGATTAAGAAAAATAAGAATAATAATAATAAGAAGAAGAAGAAGAATGAGAATAAATAATAAGAATAAGAATAAGAATAAGAATAAGAATAAGAATAAGAATAAGAATAAGAATAAGAATAAGAATAAGAATAAGAATAAGAATAAGAATAAGAATAATAATAATTAATAATATTAATAATAATAATAAATAATAATAAATAATATTAATAATAATAATAATAATAATAATAATAATAATAATAATCGTAATAATAGTAATAGTAATAGTAATAATAATAATAATAATAATAAGGGTAGAGTTCCGGTGAGAACGGGGCTTATCGTGAGAACCGTGAGAACAGCTCTCAACCGTCCATCAAATAAGACTCACTATTTGAGATTAAACAATTTTGCTCTTAAAATTTCACGAAAAACAAAAAATAAGAGTGTACATGTCAGCAATATCAAGCCTACGTAACAAAATCAAACCACACGAAACAAAATCAATCGATTTCACCATTAATCCTTCCTTAATTTGTAAATTTTTGTCTTTCGATATCAAATTTAGTGATCTAAAATCGTTTATTCATCATCAATTGTTGTGTTCGAAGCGCAAATCAGAGTCAATTTGTTCAAACTTTTGCATTCATCGGCTATTCAGTTATTTCAAGATCAAAACTTTGTAAGAAAAATCGGAATTGATTTGGTCATTCATCTGGAATTATTGTTTTCTACAGTCAATATTGAGGTATGTTCATTCAATATTATTTAATTCGTTTACGAATCGTTGTTGAATTGATTTTATAATGATGTTAAAGTTGAATTTGATTAAATTCAACTTAATTTCTGATTTGATTAAATTTAATTAACTAGATGTAATGTCTGAGAACCACAAAAACATTAATTTTATAATGAAAAGTGTTAAATTAGGGTGTATAGTTTGTTTGTTTGGTTTTAGAAGGATGATAAACGCAAATGTACTTTGTGGTGAGAAACAATGTACTAAAAATAATGAGAAAGGAAAAGTGTGCAATTTGAAGTAACTGAAAAGTAATTTTGCATGTAAAAATAATGTGCTGTGTTGTGTTGTGTTGTGCTGTACACGTTTCATAAGGAAATGTCCAATCAGTTTTAGTGAAATGTGCATTATATATAATAAGTATGTGCATGTAATAATTACGTTTTGCAAGTGGTCTTGCAACTGTTCAATATGTCAAATGACGGATTGTAAGTTTTGCTTAAGTGGTGAAAAGACACAACTATTCACCTTAATTTCAATATTAATTCTAAATGTACATTATATTAATTATAAAAAAACATGTTCCATCAAATAAATTGTCCACTATCTATAGTATATTCATAATTTGCATTTTCTGATAATTAGGTGCAACTAAAATATCATTAAGCACTGTTTGGAAAATGTACATTATATAATATTAAAAGGTACATTAAATTATTTAAAAAAGAACATGGAACATTATTTGGAAAATAAATGTGCTTTCAGTTTAATTCAAATGTCCATTACGTATATTTATAGTGTGAATATCTTTGTTTTTATGCGAGACATTTAACTAACATAGATAACTTCTCCCAATTTATTAATTACCATGATTATGTTTGTGGCAGTTGAAAAGACACAACTGTTCACCAAATTTAATCTCTTCTCTTTGAATTAATCCACTATATAAACCAAGGAGTACACAATTACTTTTCCATCTTACCTTCATTTCTAAAACCTTTTCCAATAACCAAAACTTTTAATCTCTTCAGAAAAGTATTTAATTTTCTTTAAAAAAAAAACAATTGACTACTCAAAATGCACGATAGTTGCCTACAAGAATGATGCTCACAAAGAAAATTTCATGAACCATTATAGGGATTGGAAAGTAAGCCAGTTTTCTTCAAACTGGTTTGATGGAGATGACATTCCTGTGGAGATGGATGTACCATCTCCCAGTAGTCCTTTACATTATTTCCTTACTACTGAGGCTTTGCTCCAAATTTTGTTTGAGCGACTTGGGAGGGAGGAAAAGAAAAACATGGCAATGGTGTGCAAGGGCTGGTCGAAGTGGTTCCTTATAGGGGACGACCCAGAGGTAAAGGAAAGGGATTATTATCGAGGGGTGGTTCGGGAACAGCAAAATGGTATAATCACTGTCACAAAGGATCAGCGGCTCCTAGAAAGATTCTGCCGTTGCACGACTCTATCTAGTCGTGCAGAAATAATTAGACATCATAAACAACAAGCACGACAATTTAGAAACCGAAGAGAAGAATATGAAATTGAGGAGCAGTCTGGTGATGAGGGTTATTATGACTCAGACTATTAGATTGGTTTAGAAATATATTAAGTTAGTTTTCTATTTTATTGTTATTTTGTATTATCTTGTGTTTTTTTTTCTTTTTCAGTATAAGCCTTAGTAGGCTTTATCATTTTGAAAGCCTTAAATGGCTTTTGTAAATATTTTACTAATATTAATGAAATAGTATTGTGTCTATTTGTTTGTTTACTGTCATTAGAATTCAATACATTTTATATATGCTCTATCAAAATGGACAACAATATTTCCTATGAACATTAGCAGTAAAATAAATGTTCCTTTAAAGGCATGATAATGGACATTCGAAGGAATACATTATATATGACCTTTATTTGTACGAAATAACTTGCTTATGTGGTGAAAAGACGCAATTATTCACATTAATTTGAATATTACTTCTAAATGTACATTATATTAATTATAAAAAAAACATGTTCCATAAAATAAATTGTCAACTATATATATTCGTAATTTGCATTTTTTGATAATTAGGTACAACTAAAATATTATTAAGCACTGTTTGGAAAATGTACATTATATAATATTAAAAGGTACATTAAATTATTTAAAAAAGAACATGAAACATTATTTGGAAAAAAATGTGAATTCAGTTTAATTCAAATGTCCATTACGTATTTTCATAATGTCCATATACTTTGTTTTTATGCAATAGATTAAACTAACATAGATAACTTCACCCAATTTATTAATTACCATGATTATGTTTGTGTCAGTTGAAAAGACACAACTGTTTCCTGAATTTAATCTCTTTTAATCAATTAATCCACTATATAAACCCAAGAGTATACAACTAGTTTTCCATCCTACCTTTTCCAATAACCAAAACTTTTAATCTCTTCAGAAAAGTACTTAATTTTCTTAAAAAAAAAAAAAACAATGGACTACTCAAAATGCCTGATAGTTCCCTTCAAGAATGATGGTTACAAACAAAATTTCATGGCCCATTATAGGGAATGGAAAGTAAGCCAGTTTTCTTCAAACTGGTTTGATGGAGATGACATTCCTGTGGAGATGGATGTACCATCTCCCAGTCGTCCTTTACATCAATTGCTTACTACTCAGGATTTGCTCGAGATTTTGTTTGAGCGACTTGGGAGGGAAGAAAAGAAAAACATGGCCATGGTGTGCAAGGGCTGGTCAAAGTGGTTCCTTATAGGGAACGACCCAGAGGTAAAGGAGAGGGATTATTACCAAGGCGCGGTTCACGGAAATGAAAATGGTGTGATAACTATCACAAAGAATAATCGGATGCTTGAGAGATTCTGCATGTGCACGACTATGACTAATCGTGCAGAAATAATTAGACATCACAAAAGACAAGAACGACGATTTTTAAAGGAAAGAGAAGAAGAATATAAAATTGAGGAACAGTCTGGGGATGAGAATTATTATGACTCCGACTGTTAGATTAGTTTAGAAATATGTTGTGTTATCTTCTGTTTATTGTTATTAGGTATTATCTTGTGTTTTTTTTTTTTTTTCAGTATAAGCCTTAGTAGGCTTTACCATTTTGAAAGCCTGAAATGGCTTTTGTAAATATTTTCTAATATTAATGAAATAATATTATGACTATTTCTTTGTTTAATGTCATTAGCATTCAATACATTATATATATGCTATATCAAAATGGACAACAATATTTCCTATGAACATTATCATTAAAATAAATGTTCCTTTACAGGCATGATAATGGACAATGAGCATATTAGACTTGGATTACTGCATATTAGAATTGGATTCTTTGCATTATTGATGCAATAATATTTAATATACTTACTTACTTAACTCTTTGTTGAACGGACAATGAGTACAAGTGATGCAACTACGTCTTCTTCTACAAATAACAGCTTTAAAACACCAAGGACAATAATTGAAACATTAAATGCAATCCAGTACATTCCATTCTGTCCAGAGGAAAAGAAACCTAAAGTAGGACAAGTATTCGAAACGCTAGAATCAGCAGAGTTATTCTACAAAGAATATTGTACAATCTGTGGGTTTACGCCAAGACTTGCAACAACAAAAAGGATTAAAGGCAATGAGTTACCAAACAGTTTTGCATTAAGGAATGTTTTCTGCAATAGGCAAGGTGTAAAGGAAAGTAGGAAAAGGAAGAGGACTGACATCGACCGATCTGCACTTGAGAATGATGCGAGAATCGATGTGACAGACATAAGCCGTGTGAGGCCGATTACAAGAATTGATAGTCGTGCATTAGTGCAGTTTAAATACCAAGAAAATGGAACTTATATTGTTACCAGATTCGATGAAGCGCATAACCATCCACTTGCTTCGCTTGAATCTACAATATTCTTGAAAGGAAACCGAAAAATGACAGAGGTACAGAAGCAATTTGTCACAAAGGTAAAGGTGCTAAAACTAGGTGGTGTGAAAGCCTATAGAGGTTGGAAGGAGCTGTGTGGAGGTTACAACAACATTGGGGCTACTGAGGTTGATTTCAAAAACTTTGTTAGGGACATAAAAACCTACATTGGTAATTTTGATGCACAAATGTTTGTTGAAAATCTTATAGGGAGAAAAGACACATGCAGTTCATTTTACTTTGATTTTATAGTAGATGAAAACAAGTGCCTGGCTGGAGTGTTTTGGGCGGATCCGATCCGCATAAAGAACTACATCTTTGTTCGGTGAGGTTTTATCGTGAGATGCTACATATAGAACAAACAAGTATGATATGGTGTTTGTGCCTTTCACAGGAGTTGATCACCACAAAAGGTGCATAACGTTTGGAGCTGGGTTGTTAGGTGATGAAAGTATTGAGTGTTATACATGGCTGTTCAAGACATTTTTGGAAGCAATGGGCGGGTGCCAACCGAGAATTATAATTACCGATCGGGATAAATCAATGAAGTCGGTGGTCAGGAAGTGTTTAAGGAGTCAACACACAGACTGTGCATGTGGCACATAATGAAGAAACTAAGAGAGAAAGTCAGTTATCAATT
Organism: Silene latifolia; assembly: GCF_048544455.1. Taxonomy (NCBI): domain Eukaryota; kingdom Viridiplantae; phylum Streptophyta; class Magnoliopsida; order Caryophyllales; family Caryophyllaceae; genus Silene; species Silene latifolia. Next base: position 10,541,508 of record NW_027413123.1, read on the forward strand.
GTTTCAAGATGAGGATTTTAAGACCAGGCTCAATAGGTGTGTTTGGAACAACCAACTTGAGCCTGATGAATTCGAAGAACAATGGGGGAAGATAATGACTGATTATCAACTTGTAGAACACGAGTGGTTTTCAGATTTGTACGATCTCAGGGAACAGTGGATCCCTGCCTACTTTAAAGATGTTTCAATGTCTGGCTTGATGAGGGTTACTTCTAGGTCTGAGAGTGAAAACAGTTTCTTTGACAGGTTCCTCACACCTCATTTGACCCTTGTTGAGTTTTGGGTGTGCTATGAGAGTGCCTTGGAAGCACAAAGACACAAGCAGTCCAAATTGAACAGTGACAACAAACACTCAGAAATCCCACGGAAAACAAAGTCAAACCTTGAAGTCCATGCTTCTGAAATGTACTCGCACAACATTTTCAAAGACTTCCAAACAGAATTGGTTGCAGCTTTGTCTGATTGCCGTTTTAAAGATGTGGAGAAGATTGATGAGACAAAAATATATATTCTAACAGACTTGCAGATGCCAAATAAGTCATGGAACGTAGCATATTCACCAGATAACATGGAGATTACTTGTTCCTGTTCTATGTTTCAGAGAATGGGCTTGTTGTGCAGGCACTGCCTTTGGATTCTACACAACCAAGATTTTCAGAAAATACCAGAACAGTACATAACGCAAAGATGGACAAAAGCTGCAATGAGTAAGCCTGTCTTTGACAAAGATGGCAAACTGATAGATGTCTCTCAAAAGTTTTTCGACCGGAAAAGTTTGAGTCTTGAGTGTGGCAAGAGGTTTATTCTTGTGTCAGCGTAGCTGAGTGTGATGATAACGACATGAAGCTTTTGATTGAAAAACTGAGAGATATTAGATTGGATATGATTAGTAACAGAAGTGTACCAGCAAAGAAGAAAGACAAGATGAAAGAAATAGAAAAGTATGTGGGCTGCAAAATACCTGAGAAGTTGGTGATTCATGTTCCTAAAAAATCTAAAAACAAGGGTAGGACCAAGGGCAAGAGAATTGAATCACAAATGTTAAAAGCCCTAAAGAAGAGAGGAAAAGAGAAGAGATCTTTTGCAAAACATGTGGCCGCCAAGGACACAACTCTAGAACTTGCAAAGAAACAAACCATCTGACAGGTATCTATAATTTGGTTTCTTGTTAAAGCATATTACATTAATGTTAAATAATTATTAAATTATACAAGCATAGCGGATAGTGTTTACCTTCCAAAATCTTCAATCTTATATGGAGGCACATAAGCTCTTTGTGCAATGAACATTATGGTTGTTCTAAAGGCACAGATGAAAATTTCAGCAATGTATATTTGGTTAACATTAAATCTATTATCAATTTAGTTGTTCATTTTGGCCATTTTCTCCTTATAAAATCTGATATTTAATTTACATTTTGATGCATATTCACCAAATACTACCATGAAGATGACGACGATGAAGGAGATGAATCTGATGATGTGGAGGACGACGATGAAGAAGATGAATCTGATAACGAAGTGGAAGGTGCAAATTTTTGATTCAAGGATAGACATCCATAATATACACTACGAGAACATTCTTAAAGGCTTGTATGCACAATTCGATTATACTGCCAAAGTACATTACTCTTATAGGGAAAGTATATTTCATTTTTATTAAAGCATCATTATTGTTGTTCTGCAAGGAACATTCTTAAATGCTTGTATGTACATTACTCTTATAGCCTAAGTACATTACTCTTATAGGGAAAGTATATTACATTTTTATTAAAGCATCATTATTGTTGTTCTGCAAGGAACATTCTTAAAGGCTTGTATGTACATTACTCTTATAGCCAAAGTACATTACTCTTATAGCCAAAGTATATTACATTTGTATTAAAGGTTCATTATTGTTGTTCTGCAGGGACAACATCAACTTGATTGGAATTGTTTTCCCAGAGTACAATAATTTTAAGACGTTTTGCACAATAAACATTATTGTTGTTCAGCAAGAACATAATAAACTTTATTGAAATTTGTTTCCGGAATATAACACTCTCTTGAATTAATATTTTTTCAAACTTCAGGTTGTACGACTCATGACTTCCTCAATATATGTTACATTACTCACACACATGTCACAAACGAAACTAAAAAAAAGTTTTTAAAGCTTCAATTCAGCATCTTCCTCATCTTCATCGTCATATTCTTCCCATGGCAGTGGGTTTGAACGGAAATCCATTGCCTTCTTTAGTACAGCATCAAAACATACATTGCCTTCTGTTGAAATCATATATGAAATGTATTTCTTCCATGAGAATCGTAGGGGAGCATCCTAGCAAAATAAAGAAAACAAGGGATTAGAACATGTACAAATGTGTCTTGAATTATGTATTAAAAATAATTATATTACTTCTGAAACTCACATCGCCTTTTTTAAGCCCACAGGTCCAATTTAGATTACCCTTAAATGTCTCCATATGTCTCATAACGTAAACACCACAATCAGTCTTGTTAGTGTTGTTTCTCCACTTCATCTTTGCAAGAATAGGTCATAGTTTTTAATTCGATCAACTTTTACCTTTGAAACACCGATGTCTTTCAAGTATTCTGCTAGAACATTACGCTGGCGGAGAAGGGGTGCAGAAAAACATTAGGACACTAATAATTATGAGGTACAATATCACAAAAATTAGAAAATTAAGACAGACACAAAATTTTTGGGGAAGGTACACTCTATGTAAAGTCATTGTACATTCACAATAATGAATAAGAACAGTATGTAGTGCTGTTAAGCAAAAGAGAGCATAGAATCTTACAAAAGACAGTGGTCTATTGTGGAAAAATTCTTCTGGTTTTCCGTCACGATACACATTATCAATGATGATGAACTTATACTTGTTGCTGTCAATGACTAGTAAATTGTAATGCCTTTTATATATAACTGGGAAGAAGAACTGTAGATTTTAAAAGATTTAATTAGGCAACAAGCAAATTAAATATAACATGCAGAAAGAGTGTATATTGTCAATGCTAACCAAATCAATTCTATCTGGGTTAACCGAGAATTGGGTAAACTCTTCTTTCATTATCTCCTTAATCACAATAAAATTTTTCAAAGTGTCCACTTCTCCATGAAGCATCATCTGTATGCAAGACAAGTAAAGTTTTCGATGTTAATCAAGGGAAAAAACATTACAAAATTTACTTGTTGAAATAAGTTTATATAAATATTTGACTTACACACACAGCTGTGGTGAAAAAAAATCGATAAGGCTCGGAAGAGTTTCTTCTAGATTCCTTGGCATTCAAAAGTTTTGCCCAACAATCGATCACATCACTCGTTAAATATTTAGATTGTCGTAGCGTTGCCATTTCAATACGCCGAAGAGAAATTTCACCCACATGCACAAGAAGTTCCCTGGTTCAGGACTACCAGTGTTAACTCAAAACAGGATACAGAACATTTTAAATTTAAATATTGTACATTAGTAGAGATATATATATATACCTGGCTAAATCGGTATGTTTTCCTCTACTATACGACACATAATCAGCAATGCAATTAAAACTCGAAGAGGAGTAATAATGCATGTATCTGTGCTTAGTAAATTACGATTTGAAAGGATGCTCAGAGACTCTGGTTGACTTCTTTCATGTTCATGAACATTTTCATTGTTGATGACTTCGCCCTTGGTAGTGTCACCACTGTCAACCAGATTATGCTCATTTATACTCTTGTCGTTTGTATTACTCACATCTGTCATGTTCTCATTCTTCTCAGAAGCATCATAGCCATCTGGTATAATATTCCCTTCTGTACAACCTACCTCCATTCTTCTCTTCTTAACCATAATGATCTCATTGTTGTCGGGGACACCAATATCATCGGTACTCTTCTCTTTCTTTCCAACTACCTCATCTTCTATCTTCTCATCGCCAACAGTCTCATCACCCTCGTAGAATTCTTCATCAGACGAATCCAGTTTCTTTGGGAAGGGCTTCTCTTGATACTGCTTCACCTTTGTTAAAACGTCATCACAAACAATGTTGCACTTGGATGAAACCAAAGTGCAAAGATATTTGATTCTCAATATTCGAAGTCCATCCATCTACAAAAGTTAAAATATCTTTAAGATAGGTAACTTGTAAACAAGAATGTGCTTTTAATACTTTAAGAAAGTTCATTTAATTAAACCAAAAGTACATTTACAATTATTGGATATAAATTGTTTAGAAACTTACGTTGTTTTTTGTCAACCCACAAGTCCAATACTGACCCCCCTTGTACGTTTCCATGTGTTTCATTGTGTAAATACCACAGTCAACAACATTTTGATGGTTTCTCCAAGGCATTTTCAATACAGCAGGCTCCATTGATCTTACTCTTTCCTTCAAATCACCAATGTCATTGAAATATTCTGTCAAAGCATTACTGTTGCATGGAAAAATTCAGATCAAACTATATAGAGAGACCGTGCAAAAAATATGACATTGTAAAAGAAAAAATAACCAATGAAAGGCAACTGGACAATTACCATATTCCAAGGTTTGTTTCCATAACGAGTTTTTGGGGTTTCATCATCTTTGTTGATTATCAAGAATAACAAACTTGTTCTTCTCCATATTGAATACGAGCACGTAAAAATGCTTGTCGGATATTATTGGGAAAAAAACTGTTTTATATAAGAAATGATTAGAAGATACAACAGACATAAAATTAGCGAGAAAACACTTTGTATTGACTATATATATTGTTTGAGCTAACCATATCAACTTTTGTCACATCAATAATCCCAGCATGATTTAACTCATTTCTAAAATGCCTCTTGAATACTTCCAATTCTCTTTCAAATTTGAATTCTTTCCTTTGCCCTTGAAATGCTTCTTTGCACACAGAACATAATATTGTTCTATTAATATACACTTGTATAACATAAAATTATTGTAACATAGAATGAAATAAAATTTTACATACAAATACGAGGGTTGAAGCAAAGAATCGACGTGGTGCTGAAGATTTTCTTTCAACTTCATTGAAATTCAAGTAAGCTGACCAACAATCAACCACAACATCTGCTATATACCTAGGTGGTTTTAGAGATGCAAAAAGATATCGGGTACCCACGACATTCTTAAACTCAAAGAGCTTCTCTTTGGTTGGGACGTTACACAAAACAAGTCGAGTTAATTACACATATGTACATTATCTTTATTAATAATGCACATAATAACCAAACGAAAGGTACATAATGATTAATTAAAAGGAACATAATGAGTAGAATAAAATATACCTAGCAAGAACAGTGCCTTTTCCCTTGGTGTAGTAGACGTAGTCAGCAATACAGTGCTGAAACTTAGATGGCTTTGTACATGGGTCAGTGTCTCCTCTTAGTAAATCAAGTTCAGTACTAATATCTAAGCTTGGATTGGGAGTGGTTGCCTTGGGTTCTTCACTATAATCTTCAGATAACATGCTACATACAAGGGTATTTATAAGATTATCCGTATTGGCTTCTTCGTCATTCTCCGCGTCACTATCAACATAAAGATGCTTCGAATCATTTCGTACATTTTTGTCATCATCTTTCTTGTTGTCAACATTCCCATTTTCACACTCCCCTTCTGACACCTCTTTGTTGTTGTCACACTCCCCTTTTGACACCTCTTTCTTGTTGTCTTCATTCCCATTTTCAACCTCAACTGATTCAACTTTGTTTTCTTCTGCCTCTCCTTTTGACACCCCTTCCTTGTTATCTTCATTCCCATTGTCAACTAATTCACCTTCTTTTCTCAATGCACAAGGCTTCTGGAATAGTTGAAATGTATCAAATTAAAGAACAATACACTTAAGCACCAAGTTAACATAATATAACAAAAAATATGATCAACATATTTACCTTTTTGTATGTATAAAAAATCGGCCTCTTCAATGACATGCTTTCAACCTGAATACTATTTTTTAAAGTTCTGTTTACATTATTCAAAGCTTCAACAACCAAAGGATGATTACTAACATCAATCTCAAGAGCAGAACAAGATCCGGAATATCAAAGAACATTAATACCAACAGAACTTTCACTATCGGCGTGAGTCATGCTCATTTGACAAATTGAGTAAACTAAATGCATGATCACACGACTTCCGAGCAGATCCTGTTCTCCTTAATTATTGATGCTCCTTTTTCTAACTTAGCCTTAATAGATGATATGTTCTGAGCTAAACTAGTTATACATTTAGCAAGATCAAGAATATACTCCTCCGTGTAGTCCTTTGTTTGATAGTGATTCGACACCGTATTGTCAACCACCTCCTCCATTGGTGCTTCCAACTTACCATTTCCAAACATACCGCTTTTCATCTCATCCTTCTCTCTCGATGTTAACAAACTACTAGTCCAACCTACCAACGTATAATAATCTCTTTCAACTTTTCGTTCCACATGAACAACGCGATCAACATAGATAAGCTGAAAAAAAAAAAAAAAAAAAAAAAATTAATTACAAGAGAATGAAAACGTACCTTCCAATGTTGAATTAATTTATGAACTTCAAATATATTTTTTGGGACTTTTTACCTCCAAAAACAACAGTGGCCCGCTTGAAGTAAGTCTCCTTTTCCACCCACTCAATCTTGCTTTCTTGTAAACTTTTTAACAAAAAGGAACACCAATTGTAATCTTTGATTTCATCAACATTCATCAACGATTTTAAAACATGATGATTAACCAAAGGCTTTTGCGTGTTTCTCATTAGCAAAGAAACATCAAACACAACAAAGTTAACCTTGAATTCATCACCACCATGATCATGATTTATCAACCAATTCTCAAGCGTTTTGAGTGGAACTTGTCCATCTTTTATACCAAATTGTTGCTTCCATTTGCCATAAAACTCTTGAAACTCTTCGATTCAAAAGATGAGTTTTTGATAATTCAACTGTTTTAGGGCCTATTGGAAATCCAAATGTTGATCTTACATCAGAAACCTTCGAGTACAACTTCTCACCATCAAGAAGATCGTCTGATTTTGGTATGGGTTATCTTTTAATTAACCAAGTACCCAAGCTTTAAAGGAATGGAACGAACTCTTAACCAAAACAGCCCACTAAATCCAATCTCTTCTAGCGCACCACTGTTCGTATGACAAACGTTCAACTACCTCAACTACTCCCGTAGGAGACATTCTCGTATATGCACTTTTAAACGAAGAGAAATCAAACTTCCGCTTACACTTGGAACCCAATACCATCTTATTACTTACTTTACCCTTTTGAGGACTTTCTTTCTTTGCAATAACAATTTGTTTACTAACGAAACAATTTGTTTCTTAACCGCAAGATCATCGTCACTTTCTTCATTTATCTTCTTTGCGAAAGATTTTATAGACTTAGATTTACTGTTAATAGTAGCAGATTTACGCTTTCTTGTAAATGGAGCACACTCATTTTTACCATCAGTGGAACTTTCAGTTGGTGAAAAAATAAAAGTAACTTTTCTCCGCTTTTCAGATTTTTTATCTTCCTGCTCCATAGTCTGTAATAATAAAATGAAATTACGAAACAAGTACAGATAATCAGCAGTTATCTAATTTTAGGAAATGTACATTAATCGCAAATATAATGTTCTTTTAGATGATTCAGAACAATTTCTATATTAATAACAAACGGCAAATTAATTTAATCTGAATGTCCATTATATTATTACCTTCAATTAAAAACCCAAAAATTCACAATTAGAGATAATCATCAGTTACCTAATTTTACGAAATGTACATTAATAACAAATATAATGTTCTTTACATATTTGAAACAGTTCCTATATTAAAAACAAACGGCATATTATTTTAAACTAAATGTATTATATTATTACATTCAATTGAAAATATAAAATTGACATGTAGAAATAATCACCAGTTACCTAATTTTAGGAAATGTATATTAGTCACAAAGATAATGTACTTTTAGATGATTCAGAAAGATTTCTATATTAAAAACAATACGCACATTAATTTAAAGCTGTATGAACAATATATATTATTTCCTTCAATTAAAAATTCAAAATTAACAGAAACTAGAAAGTAAATGTTAAAAGAATACTTCAGAGATATAAAATTGGGGAAGAACAATGCGAATGTGTTTCTAAAGGTAGAAAAAATAATTCAAGCACATTAATCCGAATTAATTTTTAACAGTAAAGTAGTATAAATATCAGAAATCAAAACATCAAAATTATACTGCTATTGAACAATTAAGTGATCCAAATTAAACATTATATTAAGTTATGATAGAGAAGAAACGAAATTGAAAAGAAAATACCTTAGTATAACGGAGGAAATTGGGCGTAACTTCAAAATTATACTGCTGTTGAACAATTCTCCTATGACAACGTCTATACTTGTAATGTAAAACGACTGAGCTAAAAACTGGTTACTACTTTTTTTTTTTTTACTCCGTTTCTTTTTTCTTGTAGGTAGTTAGTTACTATTATAATGTAACTGTTAAAAAATAAAGGAAATGATAAATACATTTTAATACCCTAAAATAGTTAGTTAGTTACCTTGAAGCTTGGCCACTACAGTCCCCGAAAGGGGTGGCTTACATGCTCCATGAGTTGGTGCGAGAATGCATGGACCCGGGGGGATTCAACCCCCTCGTCAACATAATTTTTTTTTTTTTTTTTTTTAAAAAAAAAAAAAAACGACACCCGACGGACCAAGTAAACCTTTTTTTTTTTTTTTTTTTTTAGTATAACAAGGGCGGGGGGAACGGGACGAGAAAGATTTTAGAGTTGGATTAAGCGGATCCTTGCTTCTCATTTGAAGGCGGCAAGACACCCTAGAGGGGCCGGGTATCCTAAAACGGGACGGGAAAGGGTTTAGGGTTTGATTAGGCGGACCTCTACCGCGGATCCCCCTAATCAAACCCTAAACCCTTTCCCTTGTTTGTCATTTGAAGGCGGCAAGACAAAAAGACACCCTAGAGGGGCCGGGTATCCTAAAACGGGACGGGAAAGGGTTTAGGGTTTGATTAGGCGGACCGCTACCGCGGATCCCCCTAATCAAACCCTAAACCCTTTCCCTTGCTTCTCATTCGAAGGCGGCAAGACAAAAGACACCCTAGAGGGGACGAGTGAACCCTTTTTGAGGGGCCGGGTATCCTAAAACGGGACGGGAAAGGGTTTAGGGTTTGATTAGGCGGACCGCTACCGCGGATCCCCCTAATCAAACCCTAAACCCTTTCCCTTGCTTCTCATTCGAAGGCGGCAAGACAAAAAGACACCCTAGAGGGGACGAGTGAACCCTTTTTTGAGGGGTTGGGTATCCTAAAACGGGACGGGAAAAGGGTTTAGGGTTTGATTAGGCGGACCGCTACCGCGGATCCCCCTAATCAAACCCTAAACCCTTTCCTTGCTTCTCATTCGAAGGCGGCAAGACAAAAAGACACCCTAGAGGGGACGAGTGAACCCTTTTTTGGGGGCCGGGTATCCTAAAACGGGACGGGAAAGGGTTTAGGGTTTGATTAGGCGGACCGCAACCGCGGATCCCCTAATCAAACCCTAAACCCTTTCCCTTGCTTCTCATTCGAAGGCGGCAAGACAAAAAGACACCCTAGAAGGGACGAGTGAACCCTTTTTTGGGGGGCGGGTATCCTAAAACGGGACGGGAAAGGGTTTAGGGTTTGATTAGGCGGACCGCCACCGCGGATCCCCCTAATCAAACCCTAAACCCTTTCCCTTGCTTCTCATTCGAAGGCGGCAAGACAAAAGACACCCTAGAGGGGACGAGTGAACCCTTTTTTGGGGGGCCGGGTATCCTAAAACGGGACGGGAAAGGGTTTAGGGTTTGATTAGGCGGACCGCCACCGCGGATCCCCCTAATCAAACCCTAAACCCTTTCCCTTGCTTTTCATTCGAAGGCGGCAAGACAAAAAGACACCCTAGAGGGGACGAGTGAACCCTTTTTGAGGGGTTGGGTATCCTAAACGGGACGGGGAAAGGGTTTAGGGTTTGATTAGGCGGACCGCTACCGCGGATCCCCTAATCAAACCCTAAACCCTTTCCTTGCTTCTCATTCGAAGGCGGCAAGACAAAAAGACACCCTAGAGGGGACGAGTGAACCCTTTTTTGGGGGCCGGGTATCCTAAAACGGGACGGGAAAGGGTTTAGGGTTTGATTAGGCGGACCGCTACCGCGGATCCCCTAATCAAACCCTAAACCCTTTCCCTTGGCTGTCATTCGAAGGCGGCAAGACAAAAAGACACCCTAGAGGGGACGAGTGAACCCTTTTTTGGGGGCCGGGTATCCTAAAACGGGACGGGAAAGGGTTTAGGGTTTCATTAGGCGGACCGCTACCGCGGATCCCTCTTATCAAACCCTAAACCCTTTCCCTTGCTTATCACTCGATGCGGCAAGACAAAAAGACACCCTAGAGGGGACGAGTGAACCCTTTTTTGAGGGGCCGGGTATCCTAAAACGGGACGGGAAAGGGTTTAGGGTTTGATTAGGCGGACCGCTACCGCGGATCCCCCTAATCAAACCCTAAACCCTTTCCCTTGCTTCTCATTCGAAGGCGGCAAGACAAAAAGACACCCTAGAGGGGACGAGTGAACCCTTTTGGGGGACGTGATTAAAATTAGGGGGTTGAGTATCTTAAAACGGGACAGTGAAGGATTTATGGTTGCATTAGGCGGGGACAATGTCCGCTTAGTTCAACCTCAAACCCATTCCCTTATTTTAAGAGGATAATCTTTGAAAGAAATGCGGGGTTAAAGCTTTGGTACATCGTTACATAGTAGTATGGACATTTTTAAAATGTTGAAAGTACATTATAGTTGATCAGTCTTGTAACTGGCTTTACATTAGAAAGGGTCAATTCTAAACAGTTAAAGCTTAGGTAGATGATAATAATTTAGATTCAAATAAACATTCATAATAAACGCTAATATGTTCGACAATAATACTTAATCAAAACGCATATGTTCCTAAACTTAACCGCATATTATAATTATACATAAATTAACATCAAAGTTCTTAACGCTTTTCTGCGTTTTCGCAAAGATGGATGAACACTGCTCTCACCCTCCAGCAAGTCCTCCTTTAGATGTCTCTTATAACCGTCTATTAATTCCATAGCCTTCACGATTGCTGGCCAAGGTATAGTATTTTCACCATCAAGAAGAGCATATGATTCTCGACAATTTGTGACACAGGTGAGAAACCGACGGTCCATGTCACCTACGTGTCTTTGTTTTTGTCTATTAGCTTCAAGTTGTCGGGCTATCTTTGTCTCTTTCACCGTGATAAACTTCATCTGCGCTCAAAGACAATGTCCACCTGTTGTAGTGACTTTGCATTCATTTCGGCTATTTCAGTTTTCGTACTGCCGTAACTCGATGTTCTTCTAATACTTCGTTTTGACCAAGCACCTCAATAAGATGTTGATCCAGTGAATCTCTTTCACGTTTAGTTTCAGCGAGATCATACTCAACATTAGCGAGTTTTTGCTCGATATCCGACATTATTTCCATATTGGTAACCGAACTCATATTCAGTTCGGGCAAAAATAAACGTATTTTAAAAAGAGTGACAATAAACTTAAGGCAGTATGGGAAGTACCAACTTCAACCATATTTAAGGCCATACTGTAGGGTAAAACAAATTAACGTGGGCTTTCACATTGTATAATCATGCAAAGAGCAAACAATGTTATTGTGAAAACAGATTACAGCAAAAGGTAAAATAATCTTCTCCTGCAAATATTAAGCACATTGCCAGATTGAAATATCTACTATACTTAATTTTGGCAAAACGTTCGAGCCACAAATGCAGTTTGATTTTCAGACCTGAAACAACTTTTAATTCATCTGGGGACTATAGTATATATTTCTTTTCACAAGATTAAAAAACATAATGATTAATCAAATAATACTTATAAATGAAATAATCTGAATGTTATTTAGGCTACTATATTACATAAACCAGATCACCTTTTCAAGGGAGTGAAGACGTTTTCTATATGATTATTCCATAGATTTTGTAATTAGCACACTTGTTTAGACAAGTATTTATAGTGAGTTTTATATTTAAAGTGATTTTGAAACAGTCTTGAATGGCTTTTGTAAGTATTTCTAATATTAATTAAATAGTATTGTGTCGTTTACTGTCATTAACATTCAATACATTTTTTATATATCTATATCAAAGTGCACAACAATATTTCCTATGAACATTATCAATAAAATAAATGTTCCTTTGAAGGCATGGCAATGGACATTGGCAGGAATACATTAGATAGAAACATTTATTTGTATGAAATAAATTACCAGAGCATATTACTATTCCATTCTTTGCATTATTCTTGCAATAATATTCGATATACTTATTTACATGAAGATATGCATTTCTTTTGCAGGGAAAAAATAATAAGAACAAAAAAAAAAAAAAAAAAAAAAAAAAACAGAAATTAGAGTACCTTTTAAGGCAAAGAAGACGGTTTGTATGAGTATTCCTTAGATTTTGTAATTACCACAGTAGTTTAGGTAAGTATTTATAGTGAGTTTTACATATAAACTGCTTTGGATAAGAATAGGAGAAGTTACAATTTATGAGTGTAGTATTATTTGTCTTTTCACATGCATTAGTTTACAACTTCCATTTGACACATGTCTCATTTAAGTAAATAATCATGAATAGTGGTGTCTTTTCACCTGAATTATTTTACAACTTGCATCTAAGAGTGTAATTATTAGATGCATTAATTTATATTATTTAATTTAAATGGTACATTGTTATTGCACGTAATGGACATTGTAAATACAGTGATGGGACAATTCGTTTCATGATGTATCGAAAATTCAAAAATTACAAAAGGTACTACGTCAATATAATGAAATATCATTAACAAATAAGAGAATGTACTTATATTCTTATATTCTGAATGGACATTGAAAATCAACAGTAGGTACAAGGGGTATGAGGTAAATATAAAACTTATACTCAAATGTACCTCACCTGTTTATATATAATATTACTCGGTTTGATTTAATAGAATAAAAGCAAGTTCGACCGCTGGTCGGGAAATTGACGTTGGGATAGAGTCAAAATCTTCTTCTTCACTGTCTACAACAACAAGATTTTCTAACTCGGGTGCCAAATGATATTGAAACAGATGCAATGTCCTCCTTGTTAAGAGATTGTCTGTCAAGTAACAAAGACACCTTTGGAAAACCACTACATTATCCCTGGTAGTCGTTCTAACCCCAAATGAAATGCTTGTATGTAATCTGCTTTCATATTCCTCTCTTAAATGGGCTTCCTCATTGTGTAGGATAAACATCTTAGCCCAACACTTGCATACTGCTTCCATGTTATGTTTGTCAACTTGATTAACTTTTTGAAAGATTTGTAGCATGTAAGTTTCATCTTGTAGTAATCTTGTATTTTTGCATAGTTATCCTCCACCCCTGCAATTATGGCGTCCTTCCCATTGAATAGTCATCCTAGCATTGTCTTCTTTGCATCAAGATGATGTGCAATGAATTGTTTTCTGTCTTCCTCTTCAGAATTTGTTACCAATCCCAAGCAAAATAATGACATGATTTTTGCTCAGTAGATGATTTAAAATGGTTATGCCAAAATGTTCATTGACGATAGCATTTAGAACATCATCGTAAACTTTAAAAACACTATTAATTAAACGATGAACACTGTGAGCAATATTCAAAATTGAGTAAATTGTACAATTAGTATTTTAATTTACCTATTACTCGTATTTCATATGTTGTACACAATTTTCGTACTTGCCCCAATTATCCCAACACACGTAAAATCTCACACAATTGTAAACAATAAATAACATCCCATTAAACTTGACATGAACATCCAATTAAATTGAAAACGATGAAAAATGTAACCAACAAAAGAGGCGTGATTTTCAGGTGATTTTGTCAATGATTTAAATCAACCAAGTATAATTACCTAAGAAATACACCAAAAGAATGGACGAAATTCAGGACAATTTAGTAAATGAACGTGATTACCTGGCAATGAAGAAGTATTGAAAACGAAGGTGGAGTATAACCAAAATTTATGGAGAAGTTACCTAATACTCCGTAGTTGAAAGAACTATTTTCTTTGGAAAGATTGTTTGAAAGAAGTATTCCTTTTATCTATTTTAGATTTACACCTAATTGTGTGTTTTATAATTGAACATAAATTGCCTATACTTCCATAATAGGGTATTATTAGGTCCACCCTAGATTTATGTGTGTTGGGGTTATTTGGGCAAGTAGGAAAATTGTGTGCAACATATGATATACTTTTTTGTTAAATTAAAATACTACGTACTAATTGTACATATTTACTCAATTTCGAATATTGCTATTGGTGTATACGGAGTATATTTTTTTGTTTTCCTTAAAATGAACATTCTTGTATTAAAATGACCACGCACGATATAAATTAATTGTATCAATTGTGAGATCCTAAAGCAAGAAAGTTACACGGGATGTAAATTTGTTTTCCTTAAAATGAACATTCTCGTATTAAAGCAAGAAGATCATTGATTTTGGTGAACATTTGTTTTCTTTAAAATGGACAACTGATCATTATAGAATGTACATTATAACAAGTACCTTGGGTGAATGCACATCCAAGACAACTTCAATGTACATACGCCAAAGATCAAAAGTACAAAAGCAAACTAATAAATCATATTCAGGAACTATTTGTGAATGTCGTTACATGCTAATGCATGTCTAATAATCTTCATTACGATGTTTGTTGTGCTCAAATGTTAGTAGCGTGCATAGGTACTTGAATCTCAACATTGTCAACGATCTCATCTGCAAAAAAAAAAAAACATGAAATTAGAATTTAATAACCAACAAAATAACATTGATTTGTTCTAAATAAGTTACAATTAAAATGTAAAACTCACATCAATTTTGGACAGTCCACAGTCCCAAGTGGCTATTCCCATAAATGTTTCCATGTGCCTCATGGTGTAAATACCACGGTCAAAAATATTTCTGTTATTTCTCCATGGAAGCATTGCTATTGTAGGATCCATGCCCATTACTATATTACTTTTCTCCATAGTTGATTGATTTTCACCCAAAACCGTGGAAAAGCATCACCCTGTAACACAATAATAAAAATTAGACGAGATGAACCATAATATACATGAATTTACCAATGCAAGTGAACGATAATAATTCATAGTTGAGGAGAATGTAAATTTACCAGTTCAAGTACACTATCACCATACTCTTCTAAGACACTCCCCCTTCTAATGCGGTTGTCAAGAATAATGAGACATTTCCTTGGTGTCGAAAAACGTACAACACAAAATGATTCTCAAGAGCAATAGGGAAGAAGAACTAGCATCAGGGAAAGAAACAATTGTAAGGTCACCGACAAATAAAGGTTAATTTCATGTTAAGTAATAGCACATTTTGAAAACTCGACAAAGTACATTCACCGACTTCTATTTAAATAGACTACTACAAAGAATATCTGAATTTAATTTCAAATACTAAATGAAGTGAGGGACTCACTAGTTCAATGGATGGAAGATCAATCCACTCAAACTCATTTAATTCTACTTCGATGCGGCGCTTGAAAGGTTTGTAACGATGATCATCAATAGAAGCACTTGTGTTCTTCATTAATAACAACTGCACAATGAAGATAAAATTTTAGTAATGTGAAAATGTTGGAAATAGTAAATGAAACACGTGAAAACAATGACCAAACTTACATATGTAAGTGTACTAAAAAAGAATTGTGTGGGATTGGTTGGATTCCCATCCTTTTCTTTGTAGTTTAGATATGCCGACCAAGAATCTATGACAAAGCTTGAGATATAGTGATACGGTTTTAATGACAACAGTTGATCCCAACCAAGGACATTATTTTTGAACTCAAATAACGTATTCTTTCGCACAAAAAAAAACGATAATAGAATTATGATTAGCGCAGATATGTAAAGATGAACTATGTAAATGAATATAAAATATTTAATCTTCTGTATGTAATTACCAACTGTTATCCACAGAGCCGTGGCGGTGAACACATAATTTGAAATCGATATTGCATTGATGTCAAAGGTATGAAGGGATTCGTGTCGTCAATAGCATCAAGGAGAGGTTCACGGGAAGGACTCTTACTAAACTGATATTGATTCCCTGTTTTCGGATATAAAGATGGACGATCGGCAGACAATTTCTTTCTTTTTTTACCCCGCTCTGGTGCTGCATAAAAAGAAGAGTCCTCATCTTACGGGAACACACCTAAACCGAATGACACACAGCGGCGTTTGTAGGCGCATCCTTATTCCGTTCAAAGAATTAATTTTCTCACTTTACGAAGAGCCGCTATGTGTTTGCTAGCAGAAGTGGGCTGTTTGTTGAAAACCTGGTCTGTTTGATATGACGTTTGAATTGGTGTTTCGGTTAAATGAGCAAGAATTTCTATCGGTGGCATACTTGACTTGTTCCTAAGGTAGCCCTAACAATGTCATGTTTGTCCCTCACAGTCTGTTTAATGCGTGGCCAGTTACAAGATGGATCAACAATCCCATCTTCAATGGGGCTGTCAGGAACATCAATCAACAAAGGATAAGAGGAGTTTTTAAGATGCTACACGAAGTGCGGCAAACTCTAGGACGATTAACAATCTCGTCTATTGTAGGGGGTCATCGGCAACATCAATTATCGCAATGAGAAGAATTTTTTTGTCAACTGTTTGTAAAGTATGACAAATGCTAGGATGATGTACTACTCCTATTGTAGGACTGTCAGAAACTTCAATTATCTCAACAGAAGAAGAGTCTGTGTTGAATCTTGATGGAGGTTGACAAAATGAGGTGAATCGGGATCGATTTGCACAACCATAGTGACATCTGTGTTCTTTGATTTTAAATGTTGTTTTTTTTAAAAAATAAAAAGAGAAAAAAACATATAAGAGTAAAAACATAAAGCCTTTAAAAATACAGATATCCGAAAAGAACATGCTAAACATTAAGAAAGTACATGAAGAAAATACATCCTAAATATTAAGCCATAGCAAAGAACATCAAAATTATTAGGAAATAATGTGTACAAATTCCAACATATTAATATGAAGCACATGTATCCAGAAAGTAAATGCTAAACATTAGTAACAAACTACATCAAAATCATTAACAAACAATTCGTATAAATTCCGACATATTGATATGAAGGACACGTATCCAAAAAGTAAATGCTAAACATTAAAAAAGTACATGAAGAAAATACATCCTAAACATTTAAAAATATTAAGCCATAGCAAAGTACATCAAAATCATTAGGAAACAATGCGTATAAATTTAGACATATTGATGAACCTGAGAAATAATAGTAGGACTAATTTATAATGAACATCTTCGAACATTAACAGCTAAGGAAACTATGTTAAATTCGAAGTAGATGAAAAGTAAACACAGTTGTTTTTAGCAAATAATTAAAGGCAAAGAGTATAACCTTCATTCCGATAGAGAGCGATAAGAGTAAATGAACGATCTGAGAATGAGAAAAAACGTGTGTACAATTTAATTGACAGGTTTATCAAAAAGTAATAAGATATTAAAGAGAAGAAGTTTAAAGTGGCGGTTTTTTAAAAAAAATTGGGTCATACTATAATTCCGCAAGTCCATTTTTTATTTTATTTTTCTTTTTTTGTTTATTCCAACTACTAGAACCATTCATTTGATACTCTACTTTTATATACCCATTTTATAATTTAAAACTTCAGATTAGGTCAAATTAGGATATATGGCCATTTAACACAATGGTAATGTTATAATTTGTCAATGTATTTTCTAAAAGTTCTAAATGTCCATAATCTATGATCATAATGTGCATTTTTTGATAATTAGGTGCAACTAAAATATCATTAAGCACTGTTTGGAAAATGTACATTATATTATATTTAAAGGTACATTAAATTATTTTAAAAAGAACATGAAATATTAATTAAATTTTAATGCATGTGATCGTTTAATAAGATAGAAAACTTCAAAAGTTCATTCATATACTTAGATTATGATGTCGTTATAGATAGATCTTTGAAGTGATTTTAGACCTATTTCCCTGTTTTCAATGTATAATAGTAATAAATGTGCTTTCAATTTAATTCAAATGTCCATTATGTATGTTTATAATGTGCATGTCTGTTTTTACGAAGAAATTTAAAGGCAGACTGAAATGTACATTATATTATTTTGCTAATTCAGTCGCTATTCAAGGAGATAATAACGTTCAAGTAAATAGCACGCCAAAAATAGACAAAAAAGTACTTTAATTAAGTGCAACAAAACATTGGTTCACAAATTCAACATTTTGCTTATGCAATTACAAATCATTACACATACTAACGTACACTAGAATTTAAAACATCATACTACATGAACAGCGATGTCATCAGATAAATTCTAACATACTGCGTAGATAATATCTGAACATTAAATGTAATCACTAGCTTTAGAGAAATGACCCTTCTTCGCATGATCAGCAACAGTTTCATGGCAATCGTTGTGCTCGAACATAAGTAATGTGCATAGATATTTGTATCGTAACACTTTAAGCACGCTCCGCAAAGCAAGTCAACAATTAACAAGATAGGCAAAACACAATGAACATGAATTTCTTTAAAATAAGAACCAACACTCACATCATTTTTCATCAGGCCACATTTCCAAGAGATTAATCCCATATATGTTTCCATGTGTCTCATTGTGTATATACCACAGTCATCAACATTGTAGTTATTTCTCCAACTAAGCTTTGCAACAATGGGATCCATAGCCAACACAATGTTGCTAGAGTCGAAGTTTTGGGTTCTCACCCAAAAACCTTCCAAAAGCATCAATCTATGACAAAACATTGTAAACCAGTGTTAAGCGTGACTAATAGTCAAAAGTCAATAGAACAACAAAAATGTGTCAAATTCAAACATACTCGTTAACGGTGGAGATACACCATATTTCTTGATGGCATCTTCATCCGAGAGTGAGTTGTCAAGAATGACGAAACGCTTCCTCACAAGGTCAACCACGTATAAGAAAAAGTGTTTCTCGTGTACAATTGGGAAAAAAACTGAAATTACAAAACAAATGACGTACAACCATAAGTACAGTCAAACTCTTCAAAGGGTACATTTTAACTAATCATGAGGCACATGTAAAAAATGAGAACAGGACATTGCAATATAAAGTGACCTTATTTAATACAAACGCAAAGAAAATTCCCTTTGACTCAAGCGTTGAAATAAAACAAAAGCAGAATGTAGACATGGAATGATAGTATGACTCATGGTCTATGTTCCCAACGTGTGCATATAGTTGCAACTGCTCATGCATATAAGATATTCCCCACATTGAGAAATTACAACATTAACATTGTAAATATTTTAAAAGTACATTTAGGACGTTTAGAAAGTACATTGAGAAATTATAGCATTAACATTGTGTTAAATGGCCATTTATCCTACTTTGGCCTAATCTAAATATTTTTAATATAAAATGGGTATATACAAGTTGAGGTTCAAATGAGTTTAGTAGTTGGAATTAATCTAAAAAAGAAAGAACTTATGCGATAATAGTATGTCTCAATTTTTTTAAAATGCAATACAACAATGGCAAAGAAAATTGCAAAGTATGTGAAGCAAACAATAACAACTTACGAGTGCGATAGAAGCTATTTCTATTCCGGAAAAAGTGCAACTCCATGTTTGCACGAGCCTCGAATAATTCATAAATTTTTTCATCACTTAAATCTGGGATGGGTTTCGCTAATCTGATTTGCATGGGAAAGTAACGAAAGAGGGAAGTACAATATTTCAAAATACATATTACACACAGCATTTAAGAGTGTATGTAAATGTACTTACATGCACAAGCGTGGTAAAAAAGAACCGCTTCGGAGTACCAAGATTGTTTTCTTCCTCTTTACAATTCAAATATGATGACCAACAATCAATGACAACACTCGAAACATGTTCAGACGGCTTTAATGACCACAAATGCATTCGCGTTGCAAAATAAGTCTTGTACGAATATAAGTGCTCACTAGAGCAAAAAATATAACAAATTACTTGTCCGGTGTGAAACAGTGAAAATGACATTCACAAAATGTTAATTTAACAAGTTCACATTTTAGATTACCTGGAACGACGATTGTTAATGCCCGGTCCTTTGAAAACATAATCACCACTTGAAGGTGAACCGCAAAGAAGAGGCGTTAACACATTGGTGTCATCTTGGATAGCAGAAAACAACGGATCAAAACGAGATGATTTGTTGCTTGTTCTTTGGATAGAGGTATATAAGAAGGACTTGCCATGAAATGAACCCTTTTGGTAGTTGAAGAAGATTCACGGTGACACGGCAATCCCGTTTAACCCCTTTAGTGCGGCTAACCTTGCCTCACTCTCAGCAAAGTCTTTCTCCAACCCTAAATCGAACGAAAATTCACCGTGGAGGTACAAATGAATTTCTCCACTTAGCACATTGTTCTCTGTGTTTAGCACGAGCAAGTTTCAATTTGTACGCTTTCTGTTTGCATTTGCTACAAAGAATAAACCTGTTCATCCTCATCTAGTGTCTTTGGATTCCCACGGCGGTGCACACGACACATCTTCGGTACCACCACCATATGTCAAATATACAAATTCGATTCCGAATGGGCCTGTTTGACACACTCTTCACCTGGGAAACAT
Source organism: Silene latifolia (assembly GCF_048544455.1). Classification (NCBI taxonomy): domain Eukaryota; kingdom Viridiplantae; phylum Streptophyta; class Magnoliopsida; order Caryophyllales; family Caryophyllaceae; genus Silene; species Silene latifolia. The sequence goes on from NW_027413123.1 coordinate 10,562,229, forward strand.
TGCAAACCAACCGCGTATTTCTCATCTAACACAACCATATCTTCCATGACTCTCTTTGTTGAAGCAGTGTAGTCATCTCGCAAACTCTGGACAAGGCACGGTATGAAGGTACATATTTAGTACTATGAAGGTACATCTTTAGTACTATGAAGGTACAAAGAAAATATTTCAAAGTGAATCTTGAAAAGGAATAGTGAATACTTCAAGAATCAAAGGATATACCTCCGGAGACGAGTATGAAATTGGAGATTTTGTATCAGTACTAACATCCCTCGACACTCTCCGCACTTTTTCAACCACTTGTCTACATGGATTAGAAAATCTAATTCTTTCCATCAATCGACCTTTTACACGACCAAGACCAAATCGACCCGACTTCCATCTCCTCGCTTTTCCCTTGAGAAAAGTGCGGCAGAGATGTCCAATTCAAAAGAGTATAGTAATCTCTTTCTACGAATTGTTTTTCATGGACAACACGGTCAACATAAACAAGCCGCACGTAAAAAACAGGATTATAATCGGAAAATGGCGGGTTTTAAAACCATCATAACTAACAATAAATGTAACGCATAAGATTTGTACCATTAGAAACAGGAGAGGTCCACCAAAGTGATTCTTCTTCCCCTTCTTGACCCAATCCTTTGTGTTATACCGCAAACTCTCCATGACAAATTGACACCAATCAAGTCGACCAATGGCGGACACATTCCTCAACGATTTTAGTACATGGTGATTGATTGAACGGCTTCGATTGTTGCGCATTAACAAAGACACAAAGCAAGCACCACAAAATTAATCTTAAATTGATCACTGTAATCATCATGACAAATAATATGCTCTGCAAGGGTCTTGATATCCACTTGACCATCAACATGAAATTGAGCTTTCCAATGCGCGTAAAACGCATCACATTCTGCATCTTCATCACTACTGACATGAAAGTAAAACAGGTTTTACTCCAATTGGGAGGCCAACAAACATCATGAATACAAGAAGCGAGAAACACGAAAGCGCTGTTTATCGGGTAGAATGATGAAATCCGAATACGGGTTATAGTTCTCAATTAACCAATAACCAAGGCGTAAAGGAAGCCTTGTAACCCTTAGCCAAAACAATGAAGAAAAACCAATCTCTTCCAGAGCACACCATTGGTTGTAATCAAGGTATCGAAGGACATCAACAAAACTTTAAGGTGACATCCGGGTGGTAATACGGGAGAACGTTGGAGTAGGATCATCAACAGATGGGACCGAGGTTGTTCAACCTCGGAGAAATACGGCGTGTAACAGTTCCAGGATCGCCTTTGCGCTTCAATAACTGAAAGTAGTTTTGCATGTAATATTAATCAGTTCTGTTGTGTTGTACATGTTTCACGAAGAAATGTCCTATCAGTTTTACTGAAATGTACATGATCTACAACAATAATGTGCACTCAATTATGACCTTTTGCATGTGGTCTTAAATTGATGCTACTTACGTTAAAAGTACTTTAAATTCAACAAAAATTCAAAAAAGCACAAATTAGATAAAACTAAAGAACAACAAACAAATCGAAATGTATAAGCAAGTTACGAAATCAACAAACAATGCGACAAATACAAATTCCGATAGCATGCAAATGAAAACACAAATTTCAATTTTAAAAACAATACTGAACTCAAAATTCATCAATAAAATAAATAATCCGGCAAAATGAACATAAGAAACATTATTTTAGATTACAGTAGAGTTACATAAATTAACGACGAAATCAAGAAAAGCTTGAAGCTAAACAGTACTCACCTTCATGACGAAATAGGTAAGAGAAAATCCAACAGAAAGACGAAAATGCAACTCCACAGAGAATAAGGAGAGAGAAATAGTTGAAAGCTTAACAAAGAAGGTCGGAATCCATGGTTGAAAGCTTAACGAAGAAAGCGAGGTAGATTTCGGTGAAAAAGAAAGACAAAGCCCTCAAGTTTTGGTAAAGCAAAGACGCGTTATAGGCCCTTAGATTAGCCGCGTCAGACAAGATCCCACGACTGACGCGCGTTCTCACGGTTCTCACGCTTGTGCCATTCTCATATGATCCGAAATCTAATAATAATAATAATAATAATAATAATAATAATAATAATAATAATAATAATAATAATAATAATAATAATAATAATAATAATAATAATAATAATAATAATAATAATAATAATAATAATAGTAGTAGTAGTAGTAGTAGTAGTAGTAGTAATAGTAGTAATAGTAGTAATAGTAATAATAGTAATAGTAATAGTAATAATAATAATATTATTATTACTATTACTATTAAACATTCTGACAGATTCTCTGATAGTTTTAAAGGCATTCTTACTGTCCGAGATTATTGCATCCAGAGGTTTGGCACCACTGCTGCAGTTCAGCTCCTCTTACAGAAAATGTTCTAAGGGAGGGGATTTCCATATTGGGGCAGCTTACAATGCTTTAAGGCCTGCTGGTACTGTTACAGCCTGGTCTAAAGCTCTAACACACTCAATCATAATCCCTGCTCATCGAGTGACTGCTACTCTTGCAGCTGATTAGAAATTGGCCACTACTGATAATATCACTAAGAAAGGGATCATCTTGGTTAATAGGTGTCCTCTTTGCAAAGCAAGTGCTGAATCTCATCATCATTTGTTTTTCAACTGTGCTTACACTAAGTTGATTTGGGACAACTTGCTTAGCTGGATGAAAATTCATCGTCCAAGCTTGAGTCTGATGAGGGAGTTTAGATGGAGGCAGAGTCGAAAGCATCACAGGAATTGGAAACATACTTGGTTCATATCTAGTCTGACTGTTGCTATCAACAATATCTGGCAGGAGAGGAACCTTCGAATTTTTAAGGGGCAGGAAAGGCATGCTGATCTGTTAATTCGACACATCAAGTATATTGTAAGCATCCGTCTAATAGCTCAAAGTAAAGGTATAGATTTGAATGATGTATTAGAACTTTAAATGGTTGAGTTGGTTTAGCCTACTTGTAGGCTTTTAGAGGATAGATCTTATAAGATTACTCCTTTTTATATTCCCTTTATGGAAGAATAAAATGGAGATACCTTTCTTGCAAAAAAAAAAAAAAAAAAAAAAAAAAAAAAAAAAAAAAAATAATAATAATAATAATAATATTTTTTTCCATTAATTTTGCTACATATTTATAAATATGTTAAATTTGATAATAATAATTAAAAAAAAAGACGTCCAAAAGTCATAAAACGCATCCTTAACTGGCAATAAATATTTAATGGAAAACAATATTTGTGAGCCAAAATTCAAGTCAATATTTTTCTTCCTTCATCACCAAGAGAATTGTATGTGTCAATAATCTTTCTTATCATTGTATTAAGGTAAATGTATTAATGTTTTTAATTAATAATTAATTTAATTATTTTTAAATTCTTTTGGTTATGAAGTACTCATCACACATTTAGACTTCACATATATGTTGTTTTGCTCTTATTTAGGGCTATCAAGATTTATGGAGTTGTGTTATTCAAAGGTAAATATACTTACATCTTTATGATTCAGTGCCCTCTTTCTTTCATTATTTAAAGGAAAACTTAAACTAATAATGATAAGGTTAATATTACATAAATCAAATTTCACCATTTCGTTTGTTATTAATCACTCAATGGATTTTTTTTATAGGGTTGGTTCATTTGAGAAAGAAAACTATATAAAGAAGGAAAATACTAGAATTGTTCTCTTGTATTTTTTTTTTCTTACCCCTTGGTGGATGAATAAAAAGGATCATGAATTTCTTGCAAAAAAAATACTAGAATTGCTTAAATAAATACTCCCTCCATTCTATTCAATACGATATTATAAACTAACTATAAGATTGACAACATGAATGTAAATGAGTAATTGTTTTTAGTTTCATAAAAAAAATTAGTATTTCAGAAACTTTCAAATGTAATTTTTATTTTGGTTTGTGTTGTTTTTTTATTCATCATTTTTCCTTTGAAAAATAGCTCTCATAGTGTGAAATTTGAGTTGCGAGGATCTCAATCTTATTAACAAGTTAGACAAAATAAATCCTATTGACATGGATAATGGCTAAATGTATATTATTATCTAATATTTACGTGTGCGTGTCATATTATCAAATGTATATGTCTTATAACACATAATGAGATTGCAATGAGATTTGTAGTAGACTACTATTTAACTCAATTTATCATTTTTGCAAAAATTTAAAATTTAGAATTTTTGACAAATTGATATAAATGATATATTAAGACTAGCATTTATTAAACTTCGTACTATCCTACTATAAAAAAAAATATGATTTATGAGAATTAAAATTTTGGGAAGATAAAAAGTACTCTAATCCTATATGTTTTAAGCTCCTTATATTGATTGATTTATCATTCTAAAAAAAATATCAGCATAATGCATTAATTTGTCCTTTCGTCTTCACTAACTTCCTTTACCTAGATAACAAAGGGACGTTCAAACTTTTACATAGAAAATTTAGTACACAATCTATCTATACAATCTACTTAAAAGGCAACCTTAAACATTTATTTTTTTGCCACATGACAACTACTTTAAATTATTAAAAAAACTACATTAAAATACTTATTAATAATTAATTTTGTTCATGTTCATGGACCCATATTGCTGAGGGTTTTAAAGCCGAATAATTATAATTGTTTTTTTTTTGGTACATAGAATAATTAAAATTGTAGGATCAATAATGTAAAGTTTCAATGGCTATTGACACGTTCTTATTCAAGCCAAGTTAAAATAACTTTCATCTCACAGGCGTTTTAATATAAATAGTTTATAAGAGAGAAAGCAAAATAATTAAAAGATGAGATGTGACGGCCAAATACAGTATGTGTAGTTTTAGCAATTTTAGTAACATAACCATCATTTGAACCAACTTTAACATCTTATTTAATTTACAATATCTATTTGATTAGGGCATGTTGCTCGGATGTTGATCAATTGGTTGGGTTACTCATGAATTTGTAGAATGTGTTTTCACATGAGTGTCATGAATTACTGAACTCATTAAAGGTATTTTTTTAAAAAAAAACACATGCTATTAGTATATTAATCAAAATAATAACTAAAGTAGAACATATAGCATTGCAAATAAACCAAAGTAATCAAAGAAATAAGGCATTAGCTAACTAACTTTTATGTATTTTAAAACTATATCTTTTTAAATGGATAAACTAATTGCTCGGACAAATAATAATAATAATAATAATAATAATAATAATAATAATAATAATAATAATAATAATAATAATAATAATAATAATAATAATAATAATAATAATAATAATAATAATAATAATAATAATAATAATAATAATAATAATAATAATAATAATAATAATAATAATAATAATAACGGAAACAATAATAACAAAAACAATAACAATAACAATAACAATAACAACAACAATAACAACAACAACAACAACAACAACAACAACAACAATAACAACAACAATAATAACAATAACAACAACAATAATAATTTCTGCCACCGTTAGTCTGCCCTCCGTCATCCCGTCACGGCCACTGCTCACGCCGGCGTCCTCTGTCGGCATTTGGGTTCACGGGTTGGTGGTTAGGGTTCAGGCTTTCAGAATTCGCGTTCTTGGGTTAGGGCTTCGGGTTTCTCCCTCTTCACGCCACCGTTGGTGGCCAACCACCATTCACATCGCCTTTTAGACCTCCCGTCGCCGGGCCAGGGTGGTTGTTGTTGGTTGTTCGTGCGGTGGTTGGGTTTTTCTTCGTGTGTTTTTTCTCTGGCGGCTGTTTTTTGCGAGAATCATTGTCGCCTCATTGTCGACGGTGTCTCTTGCGCCACCACACACTGACTTTTAGACCTCAAGTCGCCGGTCAGTTTAGTGGTGGCTATTGGCCAGGTCATCTGCTCCCCTATGGTAAGTTTACTGGCTGTTTGCGGTTTGTTTTACCTTTCGTGCTTTAGGGTTCCGTTTTCTTTTCGTTTTCTGTTGTGTGTTGGCTACTGGTGGTGCCGTTGGTGTCTACTGGTGTTGTAACCGGCTGCTGTTTGCCGTAGCTGCATACTTGTGGTTGTGGTTTGTGGTGGGTGTTACGGTTTTCTAGTGCCGTGTGGATAGGTTTTTCGGTTGGATTGTCAACCATCATCGGAGTGGGTGGTGTGTTGGTGGTCTGCTCCACCAGGGGTGGGTCGTGCTTCTTATTGCTCGAACGGCTACCGGTTTAGTGGGTCTAGTGCGAGTGATTGTTTGGGTGGCTATATTGCTGTTTTTGTGCTTGTGGTGGGTTGGTTTTTTATATCCTTCATGCCCGAGCTTGTGCAGTACCATTGTCCTTTTACGGGTCTTCATGGGTGTCGAGATGGTTTTGGTAAGGGCCTTACAAAGGCAGCTTGGCAGAAACATTTCCAGGTACGGCATTGTAATGACGGTGCGTTGGACCTTACGCGTCAGACTCTCACTGATAGTTTGACTATTTATTCCAATGCCGAGAGTGTTTTGAGACGGATGGGCCTCTGGTTGTGTGGGGTGTGTTTTATGACTGGTACCACTCGTGCTAGATGTCGGCATAGTCGGGGTGATATAGTACAGTATCCGGCGTGTGTTGATGGCCTTTATACCTTCCATATTTATGGGATTCCGAGACCTACGGCTCCTTTTACTTCTGTTTCTTCTGATGGTAGTGTCGAGCTTGTTCAGTGGTCTATAGCTTCGCTGGATCGTTTGTTGTCTTCAGGCCTTCGTACAGTGAAATCCATTCCTCCTAAATGTCGTCTTGGGTTTGCTAGGGCTTTGAAAGGGGCCTTGGATGCGGTGTTTGATGCCCCTAGTGATCTCTCTCGCTGGGTTCGTCTACTAGTTTTACCGCTTTGTTTGCTTCGGGTTTTCGCTCCTCGGAGTAATCATGAGTGTCGGTCTGCTTTTCGGCGTCAGCAACAGGAGGAGAGTATTGCTAGGGCTATCCTTGCTTGGGGGCGCACAGGGGGGGGTTTGCGGTTATTCTGAGGAGTGTTTTGATGAGGGTCCTTCTTCTTTTCTCGTGGATGAGGATGCGGATCGAGTGAGCTTAACCTCCGCCAATGTCGGCGGAAGATTTCTGATGGCCACTATCTGCTCTTTGTCCGGGTGCTTTCTTTCTCTGGTGTTGCCCCCTACTCCGATGCCACTCTTGTGGCCCTGCGTGAGAAGCATCCTGTCGCCCCGCCTCCTTCTTTGCCTTCTTTGCCTGGGGATCATCATCCTCTGGTTGCCTCTTCAGCGGTGGTCTTAGATATGATTCGGAGCTTCCCTCGTGGTACTTCCTGTGGGAGGGATGGTTTTCGTGCCCAGCACCTTATGGATTGTTTGAGTGGTGCTTCTGTGGCTATCTCCGATGATTTGATCACTTCTATTACTAGGGTGGTTAATCTTTTTCTTGAGGGCCGGTGTCCTCTTCCTCTGGGTGAGTACATTGCCAGCGCCCCTCTCACGCCACTCGTTAAACCGGGTGGTGGAGTTCGTCCTATTCTTTGTTGGTACGGTGCGGAGACGGCTTGTCTCTAAGGTTGGTGCTTCTATGGTTGGTCCGTCTTTATCTTCTTATTTTGATGGGCTTCAGTTCGGGGTGGGTGTGTCCGGTGGAGGAGAGGCTATCTTGCATGCCTTGAACCGGCTCATTGAGGATCGGGGGACTCAGGTGGGGCTTTCTATGCTGCTTGTTGATTTCCAGAATGCGTTCAACCTTGTTGATCGTTCGACCATGCTTCAGGAGGTCCGTCGTCGTTGCCCGGCTCTCTCCCGATGGGTGGAGTTTTGTTATTCCAGCCGGCTCGCTTTTTATGGGAGCACTGCGTGGTCTTGTCAGGGTGTTCAGCAGGGTGATCCGTTGGGGCCTTTGCTTTTCGCGTTGGTTTTGCATCCCTTGGCTTGCAAGATCCGGGACACTTTTGACCTCACTTTGCAGGCATGGTATTTAGATGATGGCACCATCGTGGGTGATACTTTGGAGGTGGGGAAGGTCTTGGACTTGATTAGGGTGGATGGTCCTCGTTTTGGATTGCATCTTAATGTCTCCAAGACGGAGGTCTTTTGGCCTGTTGAGGATCCACGGAGTCGGCTTCCTGGGGTTTTCCCCACTTTTATTTCTCGGCCATTGCACGGTGTTACAGTTTTGGGAGGACCTGTCAGTACTTGTCCTGGTTTTTGCAGTGAGGTTGTGGCGACGAGAGTAACTAAGACCATTGAGCTAATGGACTTGGTTGCGAGGATTGAGGACCCCCAATGTGAGTTGCTTCTTCTTCGGGCTTGTACTGGTATTTCTAAGCTCTACTTCTCCCTTCGTACTTGCTCCCCTAGTGTTTTTGGGTCTGTCCATCTTCCTTTTGATGCCGCTCTTCGTTCTAGCTTGGAACGTATTGTCACGCGTCGGGCGGGTTTTGGGGATTGGCGGTGGCGCCTTGCTACATTCCCTTTTCATCTTGGTGGTCTTGGTGTCTATGCGGCGGGAGATGTTTTATTTTATGCTTTTATTGCATCCCGCTTGCGATCTATTTGGTTTGCAGGCTAAGCTCCTCGGCCCTTCTGGTATTGTAGCTGCTGGCCCTGCTTTTGATGATGTCGCGCAGGTGTTTACTGTGACTACAGGTTCTGATATATTAGGTCACCCTAGTGAAATTGCTGCCCCCAAACTTATGAAGAAATTGGCAGACATTTATTTCACGACGGTTGCTGCTACCTCGGAGTCTGTTTTCTCTTTGACACCTCGCCAGCTTGCTTTATGGCAGTCTCAGCAGGGTTCTCACTCCTCTGATTGGTTACGTGCGATTCCTATCTCAGGGTTGGGGCAGACTATGAACGGGAGGACTTACCGTAGTGTGTTGGGGTATCGTCTGGGTGTTCCGTTGTTCACGGTATCTAGGCCCTGTCCTGCTTGCTCTCGGGTTTTTGCTGGGGATGTTTTTGGGGACCACGCTGTTTCTTGTCTTGCATCTTGTGGGCGTTAAACATCGGCATAACCTTGTCCGGGACACTCTTTTCGACATCTGCTATAGGTCTGGTATTACGGCGGGGAAGGAGGTTGATATCGGTTTGGTAGATGGACATGGTGGCTCTCTTCGTCCTGCGGATTAATTGCTTTATTCTTGGGACATGGGGCGTGATGTGTGCGTTGACTTGACAGGTTCTTCTCCTTTGACTCAGACTGGGATGACGGATTTTGTGCCTGGCCGGGTTGTCGGCCGATCTTTGCTCAAAAGCGTGCTAAGTATGGGGATTTGTGCACGGTGGCGGGTTACGGTTTCCTTCCTTTCTCTTTCTCTTCACTTGGGGAGGCCAGGTTCGGATCTTTGTTGCCTTGCTCAAGCGGATCCGAGAAATTCTCGGTATCTCAGGATGCGGAGGCTCGGGTGGCCGCTTATATTTTTACTAGACTTAGCTTTGCTATTGCTAAGGGTGTGGGAGCCCAGATTGTGTCTCGGCTCCCCACCAATTTCATGTAAACTTCTATTTTTCTTTTAATGAAAGTCGCACAATCGCATCCTCCATAATAATAATAATAATAATAATAATAATAATAATAATAATAATAATAATAATAATAATAATAATAATAATAATAATAATAATAATAATAATAATAATAATAATAATAATAATAATAATAATAATAATAATAATAATAATAATAATAATAATAATAATAATAATAATAATAATAATAATAATAATAATAATAATAATAATAATAATAATAATAATGATAATAATAATGATAATAATAATAATAATAATAATAATAATAATAATAATGATAATAATAATGATAATAATAATAATAATAATAATAATAATAATAATAATAATAATAATAGTAACAAAAGTAACAATAAAAGTAACAATAATAGTAATAATAATAATAATAATAATAATAATAATAGTAATAATAGTAATAATAGTAATAATAATAGTAATAATAATAATAATAATAATAATAATAATAATAGTAATAATAATAATAATAATAATAATAATAATAATAATAATAATAATAATAGTAATAATAGTATTATAGTAATAATAATAATAATAATAATAATAATAATAATAATAATAATAATAATAATAATAATAATAATAATAATAATAATAATAATAATAATAATAATAATAATAATAATAATAATAATAATAATAATAATAATAATAATAATAATAACAATAATCTTCCTTCGTACTTGCTCCCCTAGTGTTTTTGGGTCCGTCCATCTTCCTTTTGATGCTGCTCTTCGTTCCAGCTTGGAACGTATCGTCACTGCGTCTGGCCCGGGTTTTGGGGATTGGCAGTGGCGCCTTGCTACTTTCCCTTTTCATCTTGGTGGTCTTGGTGTCTATGCGGCGGGGGATGTTTTACATTATGCTTTTATTGCGTCCCGTTTGTAGTCTGCTGATTTGCAGGCTAAGCTCCTCGGACCCTCTGATATTGTAGCTGCTGGCCCTGCTTTTGATGATGTCGCGCGAGGTTTTACTGCGACTACAGGCTCAAGTATCTTAGGTAACCCTAGTGAAATTGCTGCCCCCAAACTTATGAAGAAATTGGCGGACATTTATTTCGCGACGGTTGCTGCTGCCTCACGGTCTGTTTTCTCTTTGACACCTCGCCAGACTTGCTTTGTCGCAGATCTCGTAGGGTTCCCACTCCTCCCGATTGGTTACTGCGGTTCCTATCTCGGGGTTGGGTCAGATTATGAACGGGAGGACGTACCGTAGTGTGCTTGGGTATCTTCTGCGTGTTCCGTTATTCACGGTCTCTAGGCCCTGTCCAGCTTGCACTCGGGATTTTGCTGATGATGTTTTTGGGGACCACGCCGTTTTTTGTACTGGTACTGTGGGCGTTAAACATCGGCATAACCTCGTCCGTGACACTCTTTTCGACATCTGCTATAGATCTGGTATTTCTGCGGGAAAGGAGGTTTATGTTGGTTTGGTTGACGGGCATGGGGGTTCTCTTCGTCTTGCGGATTTGCTGCTTTATTCTTGGGACAGGGGGCGTGATGTGTGCGTTGACTTGACCGGGTCTTCTCCTTTGACTCAGACTGGGATGACGAATTTTGTGCCTGGCCGGGTTGTTGCTGATGCTGCTCAGCGTAAGTGTGCTAAGTATGAGGGTTTGTGTGCGGAAGCGGGTTATGGTTTCCTTCCATTCTCTTTCTCATCACTTGGGGAGTTGGGTTCGGATGCCGTTGCCTTGCTCAAGCGGATTCAGAAATTCTCGGTATCTCAGGATGCGGGGGCTCGGGTGGCCGCTTACATTTTTACAAGAATTAGCTTTGTTGTTGCTAAGGGTGTGGGAGCCTAGCTTGTTTCTCGGCTCCCCACCAATTTCATGTAAACTTTTGTTTTTCTTTTAATGAAAGCTGCGCGCATCCTTTTATAATAAAATAAAATAAAATAAAAATAATAAAAATAATAAAAAATAATAATAAAAATAATAAAAATAATAATAATAATAATAATAATAATAATAATAATAATAATAATAATACTAATAATACTAATAATAATAATAATAATAATAATAATAATAATAATAATAATAATAATAATAATAATAATAATAATAATAATAATAATAATAATAATAATAATAACAACAACAACAACAACAACAACAATAACAACAAGAACAATAATAATACTAATAATAATAATAATAATAATAATAAGGGTAATAATTACTCGAGACGGTAGTGATTGTGACGGTTGCTAGAAACTTCCACCCAACTACCTTGTATTCTCCACCCTTATTCACCCATCACCATTATCCTAACATAATCTCATAAAATCCACTAAAAGATGAGGGAAGAGAGAAAGAGAAGAAAAGGGAGAAAAGGAAAGACCGTCTTTTGACCTCCGCCTCGGGATCGTAAGGTAAAACCATCTGACACTAGTTTATATATTATTTTAACTAAGCCGCCTCGACCTTGACCCGCCATAGACCGTCGTTGACCACCAAAAACGTGTTTGACCGTGTATTTAATTGGTTATTTGTTGTTGTTGTTGTTGTTGTTGTTGTTGTTGTTGTTGTTGTTGTGTCACCGTCTTAAGACGGATTTTTGACCCGCATTTTGTGACGGTCTTGGGCTGATCTTGGGAGGGTTGTGTCGTGGGTTGAGTGGTGAGTATAGTGGTGGATTGGGTCGTGTAAGGTGGTCGGGAAAGGGGCTACAAATAAAGGTGTCAGGTTCGGTGTGTTATGGTCGTGTGTTTGTTGTTATTCATGTCGTTGGTGTTACTGTTGTTGTTGGTGGTTGCCGCCTCCGTGGTGGGTGGCCACTGGCCCCACCATGGTCAGGGGAGACCACGATGGTGGCCGACGCCGGTGAGGGTGGTGGTTTTGAATTTGCTTCAGGTTTGTTATAGGGTTTGTGAGTGTGATGGATGTGTGAGTGTGGTGGGCATGTCGTTGTGGTTGTTGCCGCCACTGTTGGGCTGCTGGCCGTGGACCACCATGGCTGGTGGTGGTGGTTCACGGTGGCAGCGGAGGTGTTGCTTGATGTCGGCTAGGGGCAGAGAGTACGAGTTGGGATTTAAGTAGCCTTAAGACGGGTTTTTATTTAATTAACTAATTATGTATTATAATTTAATTATATTAGTTACTAATTATATATATTATTATTATATTTAGGTTATGGTTTTTGTGGAAAATTATTATTAGTCGGATTGCTTACGGAGTATGTTAAAATGTAGGTTTATCCTACTGCGTTTCAATATTGTGTTTATTTACTAAATTAGTCATTTGTTATTAATTGCATTGAGCGAGTTGGTGATTGGCATGTTATATGGTATATTGCATTTATTGTGTTGTCTTGGTTGTCGGTGGACATGGAGGTTTGATTGGTTACTTATTGTATGGTGACAGAAGGCGGTTGAGACCCTCTTCCGCTTGAGTCGCCTATTGGAGCTTCCGACTCCAAGAGGGATGTGCATATAAATGGCTTCAGTTATGGAGGGACTCGTGTGGTTGAGACATGACATCTGGCAGGGGATCCAGTTGGCTTCCGGACCCGGTACGTCTGGGCGTGTCACGGTACCTATTTGTGGTTGTTGGTATATCTGGGCTTGTCCCGGTACCAGTGTGGTTGTTGGTATGTCTGGGCGTGTCCCGATACCGTGGTGGTTGTGGGTACGTTTGGGCGTGTTTTGGTACCGGAGGGGTTGTTGTTTGATAGCGTCTCATTCATATTATAGTCATGTTGTATACTCACACACTTTGAGTTGTGTCACACTTTATTTATTGAAACTGACGTTTGTGTGTTTGTGTAATTGTCACCTATTTCCAGGGTGGCCTGTGTCGATCCATATGATATTTCCGATCATATGGGGAGCAGGTTAAATACAGGTTTTGATTGTTGACGTGATCGGGATCAGGGCCACGCCTTGGACTCAGAGTCGAGTAGCATAGCATAGATGACATAGATGGTAGTCGACTTGTAATTTGTATATTTTAAATTTATCATTAGTTTATGGTTTGTAATCACTAAACTTTTTATTTATAATAAATGTTTCTTGATTGTATCTCCAATTTACCTCCTTGGGAAACCGAGATGGTAACATCTCTCAATTACCTTGGCCGGGTAAGAAGGGGGTATTGCAAGGTGGTATCAGGGCGATGATTTTTGAACCTAAACCAATGAACCAAAATGAATCTAGGAGTGTCTAATAAAATGAACCCGACATGAGTACAATAGGTGGTCGGTTTTGGGTGAGAAGGATCCCTTATTTCAAAACTAGATCTTATTTTTTCGGTTGGTCACTACGTGGTTGGTTATAAGTCGGGAGACGTGAAGTTAAATGTTGCATAATTATAGGTGTGTTATGATTTTTGAGCATCTTGCATGATTTACTCACTCAAAAGAAATATGACCATGTATGGAAGTTGGATGAAATAATCGAGTAGCGTAACATGTTTTCGATCGGTTGTTATGTGTCGATGTGTGAAAACTACGGGAAATGTGGTGTGATTACATTTATTCTATAACAAGTTGATATGATTGTTTCATGTGGAATGCATTAATTTGTATGGGCGTTGCATGTTTGAGTATGATGAGTTTTGAAGCCGTAATTTGCATGGTTGATAGGATTCTTACATGGTTTAGTTCTTCATTTGATACATGTCAATACGTGAAAAATGGATGAAAAAAGTAATGTGTATAACATGTTTTGAAAGTGGTTATTACGTGTTGGTGTGTGAGGAGCACTAGCCCCGTCATTTGGCATGTTAATAGTGCATATATGTTTGAATTTCATTAATGCTATAGTTGGAGTGTAATTAGTAATAGTTGTTAGTAAAGTAGTCGCTAGTATAAGAAGTAATCCTTAGTGGAAAATTGCAAACCATAGAGAGGCGCCCAGCCGAGTGCGAGCTAGTGCTCGACCGAGTACCAGTCACTCGACCGAGTGAATCCTACCGCTCGACCGAGTGGACCAATTGCCAGAAACTTGAAAATTTCTGGAAGTGATTCACTCGAACTAGTGGACCGTCACTCAACTGAGTGCCATTTTCTGGGTTGTAAAGTTCGCGAGATTTGCATTATTACTTTATTTCTTGCATTTCTCCATCATTTCTCATAACAAAAATACCAAAATCTCTTTAAATTTTTTTCTAAAACTCCATTGTTGATGATTGTTGCTTGGACTTAAGCTTGCTACTCCATTTTATCCTCTTAATTCTTGCTAATTAAACAATGTGAGTGGTTTTCTCATTGTTCTTAATTTTCCCCAATTTGGTTTCGTTTATATCCACGCTATTTCCTTCAAATTTTGTCAAATAATTCCATGTTTTTTTTAATTTATGACATTATTCACCTTTTATACCATTTATGATGTCAAGTGTAAAATTTTATATTGAATTATGCCCAAAAATTTTACGAATCTGAAAATATGTATTTTCGAGTCAATAATTTAATTTGTGTTTGTTGCTTGGTTAATTGTTTAACAAGGACTAAAGTTGATTGTTATTGCTAATTCTTGTCATATGATTGAAATCTTGTCTTGAAAATTTTGTTCCGAAAAGTTTGAAACCTTAATGTTCATGCGTAAGTTTTGATTTTCGTGTTTAATGACTTAATTTAGTTGACTAATGAAGCTTAAGAATCTTCTCGCGCTTAAGTTTTGATTTTCTTTGTTGGTAACGACATGTATTATCACGAATCAAATTTCATCTTCAAATGTTGCCCAAAATCTTTTAAAATTTTTATTTTTTTAAAAAAAATGAATGATTTTGATGTGGTTTTATATACTCCATTTATTTTTGTCTAATTATGTCGTAAAAATTCAAATGTGGTTTAATGGTGTCGGGCATAGTCTCAAATTTTGAAAATCCTGTCTTTAGACCCCTCTTCACTTAATTGAGTAATAAAGTTCCAATTTTGTTAATAATGCTCTGTATTGTCTTAAGTTGGGAATTTCGCCTTAAATTTTGACCAAATTTTGATCCCTTCTCTTATCTTAACCTTGGCTTAATAGTGTCTTAGGACAATTATATTTATGAGTATCGTTGTAATAACATGGTTTAAATCGAAATTTTCGTTTTCAAAGTGGACCAAATTCTCTTTGAGTTTTCATGAGTATATCACTAAATTTTGATTTTTGTATTTGAAACTTGGCCTAATTGTCTCATAGTACCCCAACCTTTGCTAATGGTAATGTGTGTGGAAAATTATAGTGTTGATACTCAAATTTTGATTTTTGTGTGAAAATAGTTGGTTTTATTATGCCGCAAGCTTACAATTTTGTTAATGATATTACACAATGTCTTAAATTCAGAATCTCGCCTTCAAATTTTGCCAGAAAGTATTTTATGTATCATGATGTATATGAATGAATTTTAAAACTTGTATTTAAAATATAGCTTCCTTGTTTCGTAATATTACAATCTTAGTTAATAATGTGTTATTTGGCTTATGTATTGGTCTCAATGCTTTGTTTACCGTGTGAATTGTATGGTTTTGATGAGTAAAGGTGTGTAGACGCACGTGGTTATGATTGAGAGGATGTGAAATGAAAGTGAGCCGACGAGCTTATGAGAGTAAAGAGGCAAGTTCTAATAATGTGTGATGAGTGGTGTTGCATTTTGAGAGTTATTAATGTGAAATATGTGTTTTGTTGGGATTGATGTGAGTTTGTTCATTTGATGTGGGTTTGAGCCGCATAAGTAGATAGGTGTATAATTTTGTGTGTGTGTGAGAGAGAGAGAGAGAGAGAGAGAGAGAGAGAGTGATATTTTTATGATGAATAAGGATGTTATTGGGCTAAATTGTGGAAATAGTTGTTAGTGATTAAACTGGATTCGATAAAGTGGTAATGTGGGTATTGTGAGTAAGGGAATTTTGAATGAAAATGAGTGATGTAAGAGTATGTGTTGGCAACATAGAGTATGAAAATTTAGAGATATGGGGACGTAGCATGGTTATTGACTTTTGAGGAAGGAATCTTTTATGCTAAGCGGTGATATTGGTGACTTTGTGTATGAGGCAATTTATGGATAGTGAGTGAAGTGTAATCTAGGTTGGATATTCGTTAAGTGTTTGAACTTATGGATAGTGAACAAGGTCTGAGTTACATGTTAAAGGATATTGTTATTGAGAATGACTTGGAAACATTGGTTGGTAGAAAATTGAGATATATGATAGTAGATTTAGTATTACTAAGTTTAATTTGGTTTTCGCGGTCATGAGAGTAAGAGTGTGGCAACTAATGTTTGAGGATTCAATCATATTGTTGAGGTAATTGATCATTCGTATTTTTGAGTTTAATCGTTTAACGGATAATTCACGCGGTACCCCTAAAGTTTCCCACTTTTCACGAAATACCCAAATTTTTGATCCGGAAATCTTAAAGAGGTCATAACTCGTGTTTACGAGTTCCAAAAGTGACGAATTTTTTTTCCAAATCGCTCATCTTTCCGAGAACTACAATTTGAAAAAAAAAATTGTCGCATTTGGATTCTGCTACTAGGAGTTATTGTGCGTCAAAGTTTTTTCGACCGAACAAACTTTGAATGAGCATATCTCCTGGTCACGTATTCCAAACTCGTCAAACTTTTTTTTCAAATCGTAGTACTCAGAAAGATGATCGATTTGAAAAAAAAAATCTTCACTTTCTGAGTTCGTAAACACGAGTTGTGACCTCTTTAAATTTTTCGGATAAAAAATTTGGGGATTTTTTGCAAAGTGATCAACTTTAGGGGTACCGCGTGAATTATCTGATCGTTTAATTTAAGCGGGTATGCATGAAGTGCGAAAATAGGTTTGTCGGAATTCGACCCTATGAGTGGTAGTATAGATGTTGTTGTAAAGTTGCCTCCTAATTGTCAGGTAAAGCGTTCGTGGTATACACCATGTTCTTGTTGTAGTGTCCATTTGAGGGGTGATGTTGTTACTATTCCTTACGAACTATGAGTGGTTAGACCGTGTCTATGAAATAGTATGTTGTGTCGGTAGTATGTCTCAGATATTTCATCCTAATTGTGTAATAATGATGGCTATAAGGCCAAGGGTTTGTGTTTAAGTTCGGTTATTTGATGGTGTATTAGTCACCATCGGAGCCTATTAGCATTTGTGTGATGAAATAGGAAAGTTTGGAACCAAGTTGAGGATGAAAACATTCTGCCCAGGTGGCACTCGACCGAGTGGTCACCTACTCGACCGAGTGGCCTGCTACACTTGACCGAGTGGCCTGCTTTGACTCTTGTTTTACTGATATTTGACCGAATATTGAGCATGTAAACTTATTTCACGGTTTATATTAGTTGACTTGTGCTTGGATGAGCATGTTGACCTTACATGGGTGATCTTTTGTGAATTGTTTATGTTTGAGTATATGGTGTGGCATTTTGCAAGTGAATGGAAATCGTTGATTCGACATGAGTAGATTGATGACAGAAATGATGTGATAATCTTGTTTGATGTGCGTGAATTGACGTGATTTTTATTTTGTTGTGTAAACGTAAGATGAAAAATGCAAATTTGTGTCACGTAGTGGTCATTTGTATGATTGTGATTATGGTCTTCCGTTTGAGCAGAAGTGTTGATGATGGATGGGAACGGACATGGAAAAACATGTGTGATCATGTGGCGGGTTTGACGCGGTATATGCGTGGCATGATGTCCGAAAATGGAAGTGTTGTTCATGGTTGAGTCACATTACGAGTAATTTTTCATTATTTGATTGTTTCATGGAGTCCGCATATTCGTGATTGATGTGCAAACATGTGAATTTATGAGATTGATGTGATATAGATACGTAATAATAATCGAGTTATACCCGGTGATGGATATGTATATAGAACCAACATGAATTGGGAGTGGTTTATGGGATTATAGATTGGACCCGGGGGTTGTTGGAATAAGTGTCCTCCGACAATAATGCGATCACAACTGTCGATCATAATGATTACATGTTTAAATCTCATATTTAAGAATACATGTGGGAAGTAATATTTTACAATCAACTGGTCCACACATATCGGTAATGATTGGCTGACTAGAGTTTGACATTACTGTCGTGCGACGGTGGTGATCAGTTGATCCCCTTAGTTCATACCTAAAGGGTGACGCTCTTGATTGATTATTTAATTAATCGTATGTCGATACGGGTTGATTAAATTGCATAAAATTGACCGACGATTTTGTGAGTATAACTAACGTGTCTTATTGTAATTCGATTAAATAAGATACGATCTAAGTAATCAAATTGTTTCATTACTTAGATTAAATTATTGTTTACGAAACAATGGAAACTGAATGAATATTCTATTATAAATATAAGACGTTGTGATTTATAATTGATAACCCGTTTTGGTACAAGTAATTACGAATTACTAGTCGATTTTTGTATATGACATATTTTTATTAATATGTTGATTTTTAATTGTTAAAAATACACTTTATATATATGATGTCATGTAATATGTTACATGTGACATATTGACAAAATCACAAAATAAAATGGATTCCTCCATTTTATATAAGTGTACCGAAATTATGGGTGAGTAGTAGGGTTTTATTGTGTTTTATTTTAAATCAAACACAATGATTACATTTTTATATAGCCTTACATGCCTACATTTTGTGGGTAGAAGCAATGGTCATGCATTGGCCTTGTGACTCCCACCCCACCCGGTTTTGGACAAGAGAGGAAGCCAAGGGTTTTCACTCTTATTCTTCCTAAATACACCACTATAATGTAGTGTATTATTATTCATTCCATACACATAAAAACTTAGATAAGTTTAAGAGAGAAAATACTCTATAATTCCTCCCTCTCCGTACCGAAACAAGAGAGACAAAAATAATATTTTGGGTCATTTTAAAGCTAGATTAATAATATTACTAGTTCATAATATTATTAATTATTAAGAGTAACACCTTGGGTATAAGCTTTTGGGAGAGGTTCTAATTTGAACCTTTGTTCATCCATTATAAGGAAGCTCAAGAACTAACAAATAGGTGAATTTGTTGGTGCCCTTTTGATCCGAAATCCCAAAGTAAGATTGACGATTTCTTCTCTAATCTTGTTTTTAGTTTGCATGCATAAGATCTAGTTATTATTTTATGACTAAATAATCACAATTGTATGAAATGTATAGAAATTGAATTAATGAATCCTAACAGGGGTTTGACCCGATACTTGACCTTTGGGAGGCTTCTAGATGGGGGGTTTATATCGATGGAATTATAAAAATATGAGATTTGATTATGGATTTGCATGGAGTAAGAGAAAGTGTAGAACCTAGAACATAGTTATTTGTGAAGTCGGTAATGAACATATGAGGGCAACATTATAGTAGACAACTAGCGATCCCATGACACCTCATAGTGACCGGTTCAAAGTTGTAGGGCGAGTTCGCGACATTAGGACGTCTCCCAAGCCTTTTCATTAGCTCCTAATAACTCCTACCCGGGTTCATTTTAGCTTGACTCTCAAAGTTCATTAGGTTCATTAGTTACAGGATCCAAAATCGTCGCTCTAATACCACTTTGTAACACCCCAATACACCAAGGTGCCTTACCAAGACCACCTAGCGCATGAGAATACTACCATCTCGGTTACCCGAGGCATAGTAATAAAAAATGACCATTAAGAAACATAATTTAGGTATAAAGTTTAAAGTGATTACATCAAACCAAAACTGAAAAGTACGATACAACTGTTCCAAACCAAAATTCAACTAAAGTAAATAAAATGTCTTGACACAACAGCGGAAGACTACTAGCTGACTCGTGGTGACTCTATCCCCAGCTAATCCCGCGCATATCCGAAGATACCTGCTAAATAACTGCCCACCATCCCCGAATGGATCACCACAGTTTTCAAAATATTTAAACAAGGCCAGCTACTGCATAAACAATAAAACACAATACAACAAACAGATACACAATCACAACCTCCAACACTATCACATTACCAATCATCTGACTACAAACTACAGTGTGTAGCCGTGCCAGAATATCCATCGCAACAGCTATTCCACACCGCCAGTGGGGGATCGCGGCCGTTCCCACCTAAGCCCCGCTCATCTCTATCGAGCGAATAACCCGTGTTCCTTAAGGTGCACATCCCCCTTGTGACGGGAACCACAAGGAGCGAATCAAGGGCATGAAGCCAATCCCTTAAGTGACTCCACTCAACCGAGGGTGCACCTCGCGAACCACAGACAATCAACAACAACCAATTACATTACCAACAATTCCAAAACCAATTACGATATAAACACATGGCAATTAATCAACAACCATCCTATAATCATTTACACAATAACTGAGTAGGGAAACCATACGTGGAATGATATCACCAATCAACAATCACAATCAATGGATCAAAAGCGTTCATCTAGTAAGCCACCTCTTATAATCACATAATCATACAATTACAATCTAACATCAACAATACTCCCAATAATCTCCAATTCACCCAATTAGGGTTTAAACAAAACTAATGAATCGACATAAAAATGGTACAAGGACCTTACCCACAATACGACGATCTCAACGGTATAAAAAACTCTGAAATCCGACGACTCTAGCCCTTTGATTTGATAGCAATGCGAGAGAAGGATTCAACGTAGTTTTCTTTCTTTGTAAAAAGGTTTATATTTTTGGTAAATAGTAAAAAGAATTGACGGAAATAATTTATATAACCTTTTCACGCGTTGCTATCAATCCGGCCAAAAACCCGTATAACCCGACATAATCGATCGATTAACTGAGGTACTCGATCGAGTACCGCCTACTCGTTCGAGTTACCCTTACTCGATCGAGTATCCATCAGGCAGAACACACTCCAGAATGCCAATCTAACTTACTCGATAGAGTAAGCCGTACTCGATAGAGTACCCAACAACTCATAAATAAGAGGTATAACATACATTTTCTTTTGAAAAAGCCAAACTAAAAGTAAAAGATCCATTTTCAAACACTAAAAGAAGTCAATTTTTTTAAAATGTAACATCAAACTTCGACGAAGAATCAAAATAAACCAAACTTAGTCAGAAATCAATCAAAATGAAAAGCAACTCACGCATCACAATCATAAATCACGGTAAAGAAATCACACACAACAAACAAAAAAGGAACTAAACCGAACTTTTAAGAGTAGAGAGCCACGATAAGGTCAACAAGGAGGTTAAAGAACATAGAGTTTTATAGGCCACTAGCATCAATCTCAAAGGAGGAGCACAATGAAACGAGTAAGAGGGGCATGAACGATAAAGCTTATAGTCAAAGAGAAGGGAGAACTAGGCAACATGGAAACGCCACATACTAAATTCACAAATAACAGCGTTTTCCTAAACGGTTCCTCAAACATCCCTAAGAATTAGTCTTATAACCACATTACTTCAAAGGATTTCCTAAATCAACTTACGTCACTTTACTTCTAAGCTATTCCATGAAACAAAGTACTTCACCACACTTGCGATTCAACAACTCCCAATCCTTAAACATCCACAACAACTTCCACAAAAACAAGATCAAAACTACTAACAAAGCTATACACATATCCAACAAACGTCAAAAGACAACACCAATCTATGTATGGTTATCAACATCCTAAAGGTGTTTTCTTCCAAGCTCACTGAAAGAATCATATATCTCTTATTAGACATTTCTAGTAACATTATATTTTAAGTTTACTCATAAACTATGTGGATCTTAGCATGCATAACAAAATACTAGAGAAAAGATTCGAATTATCTTACATTGAGAATGCCGAAAAGGACTACAAATTTGGACTCCTTCTAAATTAGTCTTCGTAAAATATTCCAAGTGCTCCTTGTGCTCCCAAGTTCAAGTTTTCAAAGTAGAACACCTCCTCAAGGATTGTATCATGGAATCAACCTTAAATCATATAATAATTTTATGCTAGAACTAGTAAGTGATAACCTAAATATTACACTAATATTTGGATTACTACTAGTAGTAATATTGTTGTAATATTAGTAATTTGAATATGTTTTCCTTAAGTTTTCTCAAAACAATTTTAGAGAGAATGATGATAAGAATATTGTCCAAATTAGAATGAATAAAAATGAGAAAAACTTGTCCCATATGTAAGAGGGGAGCCGTGTAAAGAGGAAAGGAGGGGACAACAAGGGGACAAGCATGCTCATGCTTTTAATATTTTTCTTCCCAAAAACAAAGGTTTTGCATGCCTATGTGTTTGAATTTTAATCTCATTATATACATATTCATATATGTGAAATTTTAATTTAGCCATAAAATTAAAAACTAGATCTTATGCATGCAAACTTAAATAAGAATAGAGAAGAAATCGTCTTTCTTACTATGGTATTTCGGATTAAAGGGCACAACTAAGATCTCCTTCTTACTTGTTCTTAAGCTTTCCTTATATGAATGAACAAAGATTCAAGCGTAGAATCCCTCCCAAAGATGAATATCGAAGATAACCTCTTAAAAGACTAATATTATTAGAACTAGAATAATATTAATCTTACTAAAATTGACCCAAAATATTTGTTTTTGTCTCTTGTAATTTCGGCCAAGAGGAAGGAAATATATGAGTATTTTTCTCTATAAACTTCTCTAAGTTTTGGTTGTGTAAAAGAATGAATAATACACTAGTGAATATCTTAGTGTATGTATCAATATAAATTGTAGAAACTCTTGGCCTTTTCTCTAGGGAAAAACCGGGTATGGGGGGCGGCAAGGGCCAATACATGGCTAAGATACTCTTCACAAAAGCAACTAGGTGTGCATGGCTATGAATTAGGTTTAATTATTATGCTTCTTAAATAACAAAAAACATAATACAAACCCCAACCCCCCCGATATATTTTCGGCACATATATTGTAAAATGGAAAGTCCATTTTACAATTTATTTGTCAATTTGTCACATGTAACATGTTCCATGACATTATGTGTATAAAATGTATTTTTAACAATTAAACATCAACATATTAATAAAATATGTCACTTATAAAATTAACCTAGTAATTCATAATTACTTGTACCGTAATGGGTTTCGGAATCATAAATTACAACATTCTGTATTTATAATAATTTATTCATTCCGTTTCAATTGTTTCCATAAACAATAATTTCATCTAAGTAATAAAACAATTTGATTACTTAGACCGTATGTTATTTAATCGAATTACAATAAGATACGTCAATAATACTCACAAAATCGTCCGTCAATTTTAAGCAATTTAATTAACTCGTATCGACATACGATTAATTAAATTAAGAGTGTTACCCTTTAGGTATGACCTAAGGGGATCAACTAATCACCACCGTCGCACGACAGTAATGTCAAACTCTAGTCAGCCAATCATTACCGATATGTGTGGACCAGTTGCCTGTATAATATTACATCCCACATGTATTCTTAAAATGAGATTTAAACATGTGATCATCATGATCGACAGTTGTGATCGCATTATTGTCGGAGGACACATATTCCAACAATCTCCCACTTGTCCTCGACAAGTGTGCGTCACCAATTCTCTTGTCCTATTACTATCTCCCACTCAATGCAAGGTGTCTTTCAGGTCGTACTTGCAAGTGATCATATCGAGAGTGGTTTCCTCGATCTGGAGAATAACTGATTGACCGGAATTATCTACCATAGATACCTTCCCAGTGTGGCCACGCATTTCCAGTTCATTACTCCTCGAGTGGCCTTGAGATATTGTTATAACCCTGACAAGGGGTGGACAATTCCTATCACACTTATTCCCTTCGACTAGCCACAGCCATCATAACCCAAAATATGTCCACTTGACCCCATTTACGAAGGTTGTAGTAACATAAATCAAAGTTAATCTGAAACTGTGCCACCTTAGGCGAACAGTCTTTAGTCAAAAGAATCGACTCATTAGAATACTATAGTAGCTCTCGCCACAACCAGGCTATATAAATTTGCCAAAACTCTATAAGCGGTCATAAGGCCCGACAAAGTGTTCCTAACAGTCTGCCTATGTGATCGACTAGTCATCTCACATGACTCCATGGCACTTGAACTTGTCATCAATCGCATCACACTCTATTCACTTCGAGATGTCACCTCATGTAAGTAACTATGGGCGAATACAATGTTAATCCGTGTTCACTTTAACGGGGTTTAATTGTCTCTACAACCCGTTTGGATGTAACAAAGTATAAGGTGAGGTAATAATAACTCAAACGAAAAATGTGGACATCATATTCGGATAGTCAATACCATATTACTACCTTGTGATGTATATAAGTGTGAAAACACTTGTTGATTACAATAAAAGTTTAACATACCATGTGTCCATGTGTTCATACCTTTTGTATTGCACTTTCCTTTATATTCATGTTATCTCTCATAGGATGAACCTTACCAATTACACATCTAGGTTCCCAACCTAGGTTTATATTCTTTATCGTGAAAGAACTTTCTTGTTGTTTATCACATAACCAACGAATGGTGGTGGATAATATAACTTGCACTGGTCAAGTGTTCTACCAACTCGCAATGCACTAGGTATACGTTTTGTAGGGTCTTGCAACAATTGTCAAGACAATTAGCCTAGCACTTCTCATAAGTCCTAGCATATTAGAAAATACTAGTTTTGAGTAACTTCTTACTATAACTAAGTATCTTTCAAACTTCTTATTTCTCTTTAAGCTTAATTAACTTAGGATCCTCATAAATCCTTACGCGTTTTCGAACTTCAATATGTGCAACTTCTTGTCACATAACATAGTGTTCTGTTAAACACTAGAATAGCTCATTAGTTCTCCTCGAGAATTCATGACGATTCTTCTATGGCTTACAAATGAGTCATCATGCTCTTAAGCATATGATTCATTATTGGACAAGTGCATGATTATTCTAATGGCGGAAACATTAGTAATTTTTAATCATGTGATCAACCATTCTTAGGTTCATTGAATGACCATGACTACTTATGGTAATTCCATTTTCATCGATATGAATAACCTATGTTTCTCATTGATTTTATGTGTATATCTCAATAATTATCCAACATTCCATGATGTGATTGGATTCATCATAGTCCATTTTAATCCAGAATTGAAAACTCAAATACTTCTTTGTGAAAGATAGTACTAGCTCGTCATTCTCAATGAGTAATGAGTTATAAATTTTACAAGATGGTTACTCCCACTAAATTTCATGTCTTCACATGATAATTTTAAACTCCCACTCAATTCCACATGTTTCGTAATTGACTACTCAATCGAAACATTTCAAGAATTGAAATACATTTTGCTTTGCCAAGTTATTAAGATTAAAACCATATATGTTCCCAGCATATCCTTTCAAAATACCTATTTGAAAAGGTTTCAGTCTTAAACTTATGGAAAGAGATTTTAATCTCTAACTCATTCATTTTTATAATGATGCGTAGCAATGTCATTATTTAAAAGTGAAATTCCATTTAATACACGTCCTTCTCAAAATACCCTTATTCGGAATGAGGTTTAACCATTTCATTTTCATAATGAGGTTAAGTAATGACACTAGCGTGGTTAACAATTAACTTAGCTTTTGTAGATATCGGCGTATCTTTCTTTGCACCTTTTAATCATAAATCTCATTTATATTCGAAGATGCAACTCTGTTTCATTTAGGCTCTTAAGTAAATACCAATATTGAAACTATTTATATCTAGGTCATAAACTAGCAAAATCTCTTGTTGAGACTTTTCTTTAGTCATCTTCTTACAAAACTTTCTTTCAAAACTTTCTTTTGGTCTCCTCGTGTAGTTATCTTAAGAACATATTCTTTTGATTACTTCACTTGGTCTCTTTTGTCATGTAGATCTCATCCATTCGAGACCATAGATCTCATCTATTCGTGTATACTATCTATTTAGGTATACAAATTATTCTTTGTATTCTTTGTGTCTTCATTTTTCTCCCACTCTATCTTTAGAATAAATACACTAGATATTCAAAGATAGCTTATGAGACACAAATAATGATTTTGAAGTAGAAGGAGGACTATCTCATAGATTGACTAATAGATTTTTGGATTTGATGAGTGTACTTGGTAGTTGACATTCCTTTAGAAGAGTTCATCAACTCAACATCACTTTATAATTGATCATACACAAGCCTTAAGCTTGTGGACATATAATGAATCCCATCATTATAATTGTCTATTGGATCACTTTAAGTAGATGATCATATGTTTCTATGTGCAAGCATATAAAGACGAATTATTAGAACAATAAATACGATAAAAGGGGTGACTTGGGTTGCAAGCTAAGCCACCATAATCCAAAATACAACCATTGTTTAGAAAGGATCAACCATTTCCATGTCAAACACGGAAATCAAAATAGTTCTAAAAATTCATAACATTAAAATAAAGACAATAAAAGCGAAGCTTCATCGGTAGCTACTCCTAGCTTCTTGATGATTTCTCAAGCTTGCTTTTCCTTTCCCTTGTCCCTGCTTGGTGGAGGCCCTATTTACAATAAAAAGGCGATACATTATCACAACTTTGTATCACAATACCATAGTTGAATTAGAAACATAAAAGAAAGGATAGTCTTTAATTACTGGAGTGATCTTTCCAGCTTTGATGTCACCAAGATACTTGGAACAATTTCTTTTCCAATATCCAACACCATTACAATAATGGCATTTATCAAGAGGACCCTTCTTGATCTTGGAAGTGCTAGCTTCAAAAGTCTTAGCCTTAGTGAAAGTGGGAGCTTGCTTCTTACCCTTCTTCCCATTCTTCTTGAATTTCCCCTTGCTCTTGGTGCTTATGTTAAGCACATCCTTAGGTGGGTTAACATTTAACCCCATGTCTCTTTCGGCTTGCACAAGTAACTTGTGCAACTTTTCAAGAGACACGTCCTTGTCTTGCATGTTAAAATTCACCCGGAATTGAACATACGCTTTGACTTTGGCTAAGGAGTGTACAATCCTATCTACAATGAGCTCTTTGGGGATTTCAACTTTTTGAATCTTCAAAGTCTCGACTAGATCCAACAATTTGAGCACGTGAGAGCTAACCTTTTGGCCCTCCTTAAAATCGAGATCAAAGAATGCCGAGGCCGCCTCATATTGGACGATCCTCGGAGCTTGCGAAAACATTGTCACAAGTTTGGAATATATTTCATAAGCGGTGCCCATTTTAAAGGCTCTCCTTTGGAGATCCGCCTCCATAGCAAAAATCAACACATTTTTCATAGCGGCGGACTCTTTGTGGTAAGCCTCATATGCTTCCCTAGTGGCGGAACTCGACCTAGCATTAGGTTCGGGTGGAGAGGCCTCGGCGAGGTAACGAAGCTTGTCGTCACCTTGGGTGGCTAATTTGAGTTGGGCATCCCAATCGGAGAAATTTGACCCATTCTTTTCAAGTTTACAACGATCCATGAAGGATCGGAGCCATGAAACATTAGTGAGAGGTGCGGCGTTGGTGTTTGGTGCGGCCATTTGTTATGAGAAATAAAGGTGGTCTACAAAACAAAATAGAAGGAATAAAACATTTGTCGTTTTCAAAATAATAATAATAATACTCGTAAATTTTAATTTAAACAAGTTTTATAGCATTTATCTAGTGACCTCTTCCCAACTTGATAAATGATTCCAAGATCCAAATTCATATTAACTTGGGCACGGTAGGGCCGATTCATCCCTTATCAATATAACTCGGTGGATTAACGCTTTCATCGATTCTACTTTTAGAACTTTTGGTCGATTAAATTACATTAATATTTATCTTTAGCTCGAAAAAATGCGACTAAGGTCACGAATACTTCCATTGAGCTCAATCCAAATTTCGAATAAATGTGTCCATGATCCAAATCCACATCAACTTGGGCGCGGTAGGGCTGATTCATCCCTTATCAACATGAATTCGGTGGATAGACATTTATCACCCACTTCCCCTACTTAACAAGGTTTGTACCCCGGTAGGGCCGAGCGCAGTCCCTCACGAAATTGGTTTTCATGGTTTCTACTTTTTGGTAAGGCTAAGTCTCAATTGTTTATTTTAGCGAGAGGTCACGTCAATTTATTATCTATCACGTATTAAGTGAACTAAAGCGGTGAACTACGATAATTGTAATTGACACGGTCGATACACTCGATAAAATGATAATGCATGTTTTAGTTATAGCGATTTAGCGATGCATGCAACATATAAATAAAATGCAAAGCATAAATAAAATCCTAGTATGGCCTTCCTAGAATAGTAAATCTAATAAACTATTACAAATTCGGAAACAAACTCCTTTGGTCCCTTGAACTTCGTCTTGGCACGCATTTCAAGGCAACATTTTCTTTGATGGATCGCCTTCTCGAGTGGCACCGTCTTCAAGGTACTCTGAAATAAATAAATTACATAATGAATTACATAATTTCCTATTATACATTTGTAATTAAAATAAAATAAATCTATTAAATTAGAAAACGGTGATACGAGATCACATATAATTACAACCGAATCGATATTCCCATACATTTCGGGTAATATCAATTAAAACTAAGGCCATACTAAGTAAAATTACATAATTCAAAAATTACATAAAATTAAAATATGACAATCATAAATAAAATACAGCATTATAATATGTAAGAACATGCCCAATTTTATGCTAAATCGCCTTTAAGGAGCCAATATCATATATTAATCAGTTTTACGGATTTGCGTGATTTAACCTTTTAAAATCACAATAATTACATAAAATCATATTTATGTACAAGTTAATTACCCTAACCATCTTAGGACTCAAAATTAGTCTCCACTAACATTTGACAATAATTAAACTTGATATCTTAATATTGTTCATAAATGGACCTAAAATACAAAATTATGTCATAAACTTCAAATTAAATCATAAATATTTCAAATAATTTCAAAATTTAAAATTTAAACTCATGAACATTCTGAAAAAATACCATGACACTCATAATGTTCAAAATCTTAGGTTAAAAATTTCGAAAATTTATCGAGAAAAACAATGTTGCGGTTTATCGATTTTAACAATTATCACCATAAAAATATGAGAAAAATTATTTTTATCTACTTTTCACTTTTAGATCTGAAATATATGATAAAATGCAACATGTGACGTTTTTATTTAGTCATGAAGTATGTTTTAGCATTTTTACTAATTAAAGTCACTATTTATGTGATTTTTCATCAAAAATTCATAAATCATGCATAAAGACTTCATTATAGCCAAATATTTTACACACATCTTGTAAAATTGCATGTGACAACATACTAAAGTTCCATGATAAGATTCAAAATATAACTCATATTAACCTATTTACCCATTTAAATACGATTTTAACTTGAAAATCCATATTTCAAGTATAACAACTCATTTTATTATGAACATTTACAGGTCAACAGTAGATAATATATGTGAAAACATATCCAAAAACCACTAAAAAATAGAAGTTTAGCTATTTTTAGTCCAAAAATGACATTTTTATCATAAAAATCACATTTTAATACCAATATTATATAAAATGAACAATAAAATCCATAAATAAACCAAAATATCCTAAATACATTTTAGGACCAGAAACTTTAACATGCAAATAAATTTCGTGATATTTCATAATAAGCACAAATTTATAAGTTTTGTTTGTTAATCTTATAACTCGGAAAAACAATAACCGATTTGCATGCAAACAACCTGGCTCTAGATACCACTTGTTTGAATTTTAATCTCATTATATACATATTCATATATGTGAAATTTTAATTTAGTCATAAAATTAAAAACTAGATCTTATGCATGCAAACTTAAATAAGAATAGAGAAGAAATCGTCTTTCTTACTATAGTATTTCGGATTAAAGGGCACAAGTAAGATCTCCTTGTTACTTTTTCATGAGCTTTACTTATATGGATGAACAAAGATTCAAGCTTAGAATCCCTCCCAAAGATGAATACCCAAGATAACATCTTAAAAGACTAATATTATTAGAACTAGAATAATATTAATCTTACTAAAATTGACCCAAAATATTTGTTTTTGTCTCTTGTAATTTCGGCCAAGAGGAAGGAAATATATGAGTATTTTTCTCTCTAAACTTCTCTAAGTTTTGGTTGTGTAAAAGAATGAATAATACACTAGTGAATATCTTAGTGTATGTATCAATATAAATTGGAGAAACCCTTGGCTTTTTCTCTAGGGAATACCGGGTATGGGGGTGGCAAGGGCCAATGCATGGCTAAGATACACTTCACAAATGCAACTAGGTGTGCATGGCTATGAATTAGGTTTAATGAGTATGCTTCTTATATAACATAAAACATAATACAAACCCCAACCCTTCCCATATATTTTCGGTACATATATTGTAAAATGGAACGTCCATTTTATAATTTATTTGTCAATTTGTCACATGTAACATGTTCCATGACATTATGTGTATAAAATGTATTTTTAACAATTAAAAATCAACATATTAATAAAATATGTCACTTATAAAATTAACCTAGTAATTCATAATTACTTGTACCATAATGGGTTTCCGAATCATAAATTACAACATTATGTATTTATAATAATTTATTCATTCTGTTTCAATTGTTTCCATAAACAATAATTTCATCTAAGTAATAAAACAATTTGATTACTTAGACCGTATCTTATTTAATCGAATTACAATAAGATACATCAATAATACTCACAAAATCGTCCGTCAATTTTAAGCAATTTAATTAACCCGTATCGACATAGAATCAATTAAATAATCAATTAAGAGTGTTACGCTTTAGGTATGACCTAAGGGGATCAACTGATCACCACCGTCGCACGACAGTAATGTCAAACTCTAGTCAGCCAATCATTACCGATATGTGTGGACCAGTTGACTGTAAAATATTACATCCCACATGTATTCTTAAAATGAGATTTAAACATGTGATCATCATGATCGACAGTTGTGATCGCATTATTGTCGGAGAACACATATTCCAACACTATGTTGGTAGGTCATGATTATATTAATTTTACGATAAAATAACAAATCCACTAACTCCATTCCCCTCACAATTTTCGGCTACTATATGTAATATGGATCCATTTTAAGTTTGTAAAATGTTGTCAATTGTATACATTTGAAATATGTGACACATCTTAAGTCATGTGTCTTATAATGCAATTTTTTACATATTAAAAATCATTATTTCATAAAATAAATCATATACAATATTTTAGTTAGTAATTCATAATTATATATACTTAAAATGGACCATCCAATTGTAATTCATAACAATTTGTAATTACAATAAACCATTCATTCCAACTTTAATTTTTCATAAACAATAATAAAATATTAGTAATTAAAACATTTCAATTACTAAAATGAATCTTATTTAATCGAATTACAATAAGAAACAAATTCTCACTCGTAAAACATATTGTTCAATTTTAGGGAATTAATTAACTCGCATCGACATACGATTAATTAATTAGTCCATTAAGGTTGCATTTCATGGAGATATGACCTTAATGGGATCAACTGATCACCACCGTCATACGACAGTAATGTCAAACTCTAGCCAGCCAATCATCACCAATTAATGTGGATCAGTTGACAATAAAATATTATTTTCCCTCAGCATTCTTAATATGAGATTTAAACATGTGATCGCATTATTGTCAAGGACACATATTCCAACAATCTCCCACTTGTCCGCGACAAGTGTGCGTCTCCAATTCTCTTGTCCCATTACAATCTCCAACTCAATGCAAGGTGTCTTGCAGGTCGTACTTGCATTTGATCATATCATGAGTGGTTTCCTCGATCTGGAGAATAACTGTCTGACCGGAATTATCTACCGTAGATACCTTCCGAGCGTGGTCACGCATTTCCAGTTCATTACTCCTCGAGTGGCCTTGAGATATAAGATAACCCTGACGGGGATAGACAATTCCTATTGTGTCTTGCAGGTCGTACTTGCATTTGATCATATCATGAGTGGTTTCCTCGATCTGGAGAATAACTGTCTGACCGGAATTATCTACTGTAGATACCTTCCGAGCATGGTCACGCATTTCCAGTTCATTACTCCTCGAGTGGCCTTGAGATATATGATAACCCTGACGGGGATAGACAATTCCTATTGCACTCTTCCCTTCGAATAGCCACAACTCATCATGACCCAAAACATGCCCATTTGACCCCAATTACGAAGATCGTAAAACATAAATCAAAGTCAATGTGAAACTGTGCCATCTTAGGCGAACAGTCTTTAGTCAAAGAATCGACTCATAAGAATAATATAGCAGCTCTTGCCACGACCAGGCTATAAAAATTGCCAGAACTCTATAAGCGGTCATTGCCCGACAGAGTGTCTGATACAGTCTGCCTAAGTGATCGACTAGTCATCTCTCATGACTTTATGGCACTAGAACTTTCCATCAATCGCATCACACTCTAGTTGCTTCGAGACGTCACCTCATATAAGCAACTAGGGGCCAATACTATGTTAATCCAGTTCAGTTTAATAGGGTTCAACGTTGTCCTTACAACCTATTTGGATATAACAAAATAATAAAAGAGTTTTAATAAAACTCAAACGATGAATGCATTATCACATATGTAAAATTGATACCATATCAATTACTACATAATCTATAATCCATACTCAATGTTGAATACAACTATACATCTCAACTCAATTGAAATGGCATGACTTATCATGCTTAGCCTATGAAAAGGCCTTGGTTAGCAAGTTTTAGCAACACTTTACACTTTCCCTAACCTTGTAGCATTTCCCTTTGTATAATCTTTATCATAACAATCTTTTGAGTACATGTCCACTGTAATACTCCGTATTTTGATAATAATTTGTGAAAGTAATTTATGTAATTTAATAATTGATTAAATGACATTTCTAATAACAATTACAAAATTACAAATAAGACGTTAATTAAATAATAAAGGAAGTAAGCAAGTCGGGAATCAGATTTAGCTAATAATTTGACCTTGGGCTGTGTGCCCTATTTTGTGGACCGAAATATAGTAGTATAGTATGGATGTGGTCGGGATTTGTATCGGGAATTAATAATAAATAATATGGAAATAATAGTATGGGAAAGAAATAATAATTATATTAATTATCTTAATAATTAAATTAGTAAAAGAGATGTATGGTAATCCTAGTTATGGTAAGACTAGTAATGTATGATAATAATAATAATAATAATAATAATAATAATAATAATAATAATAATAATAATAATAATAATAATTATAATAATAATTATAATAATAATAATAATAATAATAATAATAATAATAATAATAATAATAATAATAATAATAATAATAATAATAATAATAATAATAATAAATCATGTGATAATTAGAAAAAGGTAATTATAATAGTTTCCTAATTGACCTCGTATTCTCTATAATCCTACACTATAAATACCCAATAATCTGGGAAATAATTTATAAAATAAGAAGGAAGAAATCTAAAGGAAAGAAGAAAGGAATTAAGGAAGAGAAAAGCAAAACGATTAATTTTTATTCTCGCCTCAAGGTAATATTTCAGACCATCTTATGTATACACTTTAGCATATTATAACTCGATAACTAGACCACCATAGGACTCGATATTTGGACCTAGAGCAACCTTGGACTGCCGAGATTATGACCTGACCTTATTTGACCGACGTTGACCTTGTCAAGGCGGTTTTTGGGGCGGTTAAAAGTGGCTGGTCAGGGGGGTTACGGGTTTTGGTTGTGGGGATTGGGATGGGTAATTGAACCCTTATTTGGACCCGTCGTGATCTGGGCCAGGGGTGGTTGTGATGGGGGAAAGTGGGCGGCCAGTTTGGTGGTGTTGTAATGGTGGTTGGTGGTGGTTGGTGCTGGTGGTAGGCCGGAAAACGCGAGAACAGGGGGAAGGGTTTGAGGGGTTGTTGGTGTCGTTTCTGGATGGTTGTGGGCTGCCGTGAGTGGTTGTGGTAAGTGGTGGGACCACCGTGGGTCAAGAGAGACCACGGTGGTCGTAGGGTGGTTTAAGGAGGTGAGTGAGGGTGAAGTGTTGGTTGTGTCGGGTTTTCGGGGGTCTGTGTAGGGCGCGGTTGTGTGGCTTGGATAGGGTGGTTAAGCTAGTGCCTGGTGGCCTACGGGATTGGCTGTAGTGCGAGCTAGGTTGTGGTAGGCTTGGACAGTGGTGTCGGTGGCTACAAGTGTCGGGGGACGCGGGTTTTTGTGAGGTAAGGGACACGGTAAAACCATGGTTGTGGGGTTGTGTTTGTTACGGGATTGTATTATAAGTATGGACGTGGGATTGTCTTCACGGGATTGGGTGTGGGTTTTATGGGTTTGTTTAATTAATCATTAAATCGAATTTACGCAATCGTTATACGGGAATATAATTAATTAAGTTAAATTGTAATCAATTAAATTAATATTATGAGTTAAATAGTAATAATTAAATTTGGATAATTAAATATAATAAATAAATGGAATAAACCAATAAATAATTAAGTTATAATATTTATGTTAGGTGACGATTTGTGAAGAAATTATAATTCGGGTTCGGATTACTTTAATTATTTGGATCGCTTGAGCTGCTTGTTGGAATCGCTTGCCAGGTAGGGATTATCCTACTCAACTTACATTTATGAGATTGTTAATTGTTTATATATATGTGGTTGATTTATATATTGAGATTGTGATTATGAATGTGGAATTGAGAAGATGGAGTTGGGTTCTTTATGAGTATTGGCAATTATTGTATTTTGATTGAAGGGACCGAACTGCTAGTCCTTGTGAGTTATTTGTCGAAGGGACCGATATACCGCTAGTCCTTGGTTATTATTGGAAGGGACCGATATACCGCTAGTCCTTGGTTATTATTTGAAGGGACCGGTCTGAGCAACCGCTAGTCCTTGTGGCGTCAGTTGATCACTGGCCGCCCCTCAGAGTCTCTTCTCTAGTAGGCTCACTACTAGGGAGATGTGCACATTCGGAGCTGAGGAAGCGTTAAGACGGAGTTTAGGGAGGAGTAGAGGTGATTGGAGTTTAACATGGATGGTTGAAGGTTATGGGTGTTACCAAAACATGCGATTATCTTGGCTGAGTTGGATATATTATTATTGTGCGTTTTTTAGTTAGTCCCTACTCAACCTCGTGGTTGACTGTGTATTCGTGAACACCTGCGGTGAACCGTTTTATGGGGAGCAGTTTTGACAGGTACTAAAGGTTAGCTGACTTGGGAGCATTGGGATGAGAGCCAAACTTGGAACCGTAGATAAAGTCTAGATCACATAGAATAGTTATATCACTTTATTTATTTCCGCTGCGAGTTGTAAATATTTATACTAAGTTTTAGTTGGATAATTTGTAATAAACATGTAATCATTAAGGTTTTAATTTAAAGTACTTTGGTATTGTTGTACTTTGTTATTCACTAACTCGGGAAACCGAGATGGTAACAGTCCTATTTATTTGGGAATGTCTAGCTAAAGGCTCCTGAATAAGTGGGGGTGTTACAAAGTGGTATCAGAGCAAAACGATCCTCAGGCCTAACCAATGAACAATAATGAACTTAGGGTGTGTCTAATTAAAATGAACCCCGGGTAGAAACTGTTAGGAGCCCCTCTTAGTACCGTTAGGAAAGCGCGCGCCTAATTCGTACCTTGGCCCTTCCAGTTTTGAACCGGGAACCCTGAGAGAATACTTGAGAGAGTGGGTAATTTAAAATGAATATTGTTTGTTTTGTCTTGAAAGTTCTTGTTGCTTTGTTTAAATGTTGTTTCATTGATGATTTCGATTACGGGGGCGTAACCTTATTTTACGGAGGAGGGTGTAACATGATTTATTTTAAGAATTGTTATAAGCATGATGATATGAAGAAATATGTTGGCATGTATGTGGAAGGTGTGAATATGATTAAGCATGTGAAGTATTAATTTTTGTGTGGAATTGTGAAGAATGTGATTTTGGTTGGTTTCCCGGAATTTTACCCTTGATTATTTTGACTGCCATTTCCTACCTGTTTAAAATTATTGTACGCAAATTTTATGAGTAATAGCCTTATGAGTTAGCTTTCATATGCCACTGGTCTCATATTCAAATAATATACAATTTAGGAGTAATAAATATTTTAGTGGACAGTGGTCGGCATGTCCCTGTACAGTTGTGTTTTCGCGCCATGTTTTTGTAAAATTTGCCATTTAAAAACTACTTAATGAATTGGTAAAATTCTAACTCCACTGTTTAATAGACTCATGTATGTTTCTAAATTGGTAAGCCACGTTGTAAGTATATATGTTGACAATTTATGGTGATTTTTACAAATTGACCTAAGTTTCTGACAAGTTGCTGTAAAAATTTTGTTTCGACCAGGTAGTTTGTAAAATGCATTATAAATTGATCTTATAAGCTTTGGCCTTCATTTTTTTTCCATGGTTTACTAACTCTCTCTATTTTCTAAAAGGTATAAGTTTTGAAGAATTAATTATTTTATTAATTATTTATGATTTTTAGTTTTATCATGTTTTCCTTAGTCTTGAGCAAATGAAAGTTTTTGTTTCTTGATATTTTAATATTGTGAATTGTGTGTAGTAGATTACCATGTCTAGTGATATGCGGAATGTGTTGCCCTAAGCCATATATATGTTCACTATAATGGCATCCATGTTTAAGCTAGATACCATTATTAAGAAAGAGTAACTAAACCTTTATGCGTAGCTTTTGTGATAGTTTATTACATATTTTGGCAATGTATTCGCCAATAGTTAAATAAAGTTAGTTTAAGTATATTATATGTTCTGGTTTTGCTACTTGGAAGTAAATCAAATAATTTGTTATTCATTTAACCATTTGTAAGTATTGGAAATGAAAGTTGTTTTATATTAAAATGTGTGTTTCATGCTTTGTGGCATTACATGAATGATTTGGTTGTTCCTATTGTTGATGTTCCGAACATCGAGGACGAAGTTTATTTTTAGGGGGAAGGAATGTGATACTACAAATGTTTTGAGTTATTGTTGTGATACCTTGTGATAAGATTGGCATGATTGATAATCGTAAAATTCATAATTGTGTTGGATGATGTTTAGTTATGAGAATGTCTGAGTGTTGTGGTGGTAGTTGTGGGCGAACTTCGGGACGAAGTTCATTTTAAGGGAGGAAGACTGTAATACTCCGTATTTTGATAATAATTTGTGAAAGTAATTTATGTAATTTAATAATTGATTAAATGACATTTCTAATAACAATTACAAAATTACAAATAAGACGTTAATTAAATAATAAAGTAAGTAAGCAAGTCGGGAATCAGATTTAGCTAATAATTTGACCTTGGGCTGTGTGCCCTATTTTGTGGACCGAAATATAGTAGTATAGTATGGATGTGGTCGGGATTTGTATCGGGAATTAATAATAAATAATATGGAAATAATAGTATGGGAAAGTAATAATAATTATATTAATTATCTTAATAATTAAATTAGTAAAAGAGATGTATGGTAATCCTAGTTATGGTAAGACTAGTAATGTATGATAATAATAATAATAATAATAATAATAATAATAATAATAATAATAATAATAATAATAATAATAATAATAATAATAATAATAATAATAATAATAATAATAATAATAATAATAATAATAATAATAATAATAATAATAATAATAATAATAATAATAATAATAATAATAATAATAATAATAATAATAATAATAATAATAATAAATCATGTGATAATTAGAATAAGGTAATTATAATAGTTTCCTAATTGACCTCGTATTCTCTATAATCCTATACTATAAATACCCAATAATCTGGGAAATAATTTATAAAATAAGAAGGAAGAAATCTAAAGGAAAGAAGAAAGGAATTAAGGAAGAGAAAAGCAAAACGATTAATTTTTATTCTCGCCTCAAGGTAATATTTCAGACCATCTTATGTATACACTTTAGCATATTATAACTCGATAACTAGACCACCATAGGACTCGATATTTGGACCTAGAGCAACCTTGGACTGCCGAGATTATGACCTGACCTTATTTGACCGACGTTAACCTTGCTAAGGCGGTTTTTGGGGCGGTTAAAAGTGGCTGGTCAGGGGGGTTACGGGTTTTGGTTGTGGGGATTGGGATGGGTAATTGAACCCTTATTTGGATCCGTCGTGATCTGGGCCAGGGTTGGTTGTGATGGGAGAAAGTGGGCGGCCAGTTTGGTGGTGTTGTAAGGGTGGTTGGTAGTGGTTGGTGCTGGTGGTAGGCCGGAAAACGCGAGAACAGGGGGAAGGGTTTGAGGGGTTGTTGGTGTCGTTTCTGGATGGTTGTGGGCTGCCGTGAGTGGTTGTGGTAAGTGGTGGGACCACCGTGGGTCAAGGGAGACCACGGTGGTGGCCACTGGTGGTCGTAGGGTGGTTTAAGGAGGTGAGTGAGGGTGAAGTGTTGGTTGTGTCGGGTTTTCGGGGGTCTGTGTAGGGCGCGGTTGTGTGGCTTGGATAGGGTGGTTAAGCTAGTGCCTGGTGGCCTACGGGATTGGCTGTAGTGCGAGCTAGGTTGTGGTAGGCTTGGACACTGGTGTCGGTGGCTACAAGTGTCGGGGGACGCGGGTTTTGGTGAGGTAAGGGACACGGTAAAACCGTGGTTGTGGGGTTGTGTTTGTTACGGGATTGTATTATAAGTATGGACGTGGGATTGTCTTCACGGGATTGGGTGTGGGTTTTATGGGTTTGTTTAATTAATCATTAAATCGGATTTACGTAGTCGTTATACGGGAATATAATTAATTAAGTTAAATTGTAATCAACTAAATTAATATTATGAGTTAAATAGTAATAATTAAATTTGGATAATTAAATATAATAAATAAATGGAATAAACCAATAAATAATTAAGTTATAATATTTATGTTAGTTGACGATTTGTGAAGAAATTATAATTCGGGTTCGGATTACTTTAATATTTGGATCGTTTGAGCTGCTTGTTGGAATCGCTTGCCAGGTAGGGATTATCCTACTCAACTTACATTTATGAGATTGTTAATTGTTTATATATACGTGGTTGATTTATATATTGAGATTGTGATTATGAATGTGGAATTGAGAAGATGGAGTTGGGTTCTTTATGAGTATTGGCGATTATTGTATTTTGATTGAAGGGACCGAACTGCTAGTCCTTGTGAGTTATTTGTCGAAGGGACCGATATACCGCTAGTCCTTTGTTATTATTGGAAGGGACCGATATACCGCTAGTCCTTGGTTATTATTTGAAGGGACCGGTCTGAGCAACCGCTAGTCCTTGTGGCGTCAGTTGATCACTGGCCGCCCTTCAGAGTCTCTTCTCTAGTAGGGTCACTACTAGGGAGATGTGCACATTCGGAGCTGAGGAAGCGTTAAGACGGAGTTTGGGGAGGAGTAGAGGTGATTGGAGTTTAACATGGATGGTTGAAGGTTATGGGTGTTACCAAAACATGCGATTATCTTGGCTGAGTTGGATATATTATTATTGTGCGTTGTTAAGTTAGTCCCTACTCAACCTCGTGGTTGACTGTGTATTCGTGAACACCTGCGGTGAACCGTTTTATGGGGAGCAGTTTTGACAGGTACTAAAGGTTAGCTGACTTGGGAGCATTGGGATGAGAGCCAAACTTGGAACCGTAGATGAAGTCTAGATCACATAGAATAGTTATATCACTTTATTTATTTCCGCTGCGAGTTGTAAATATTTATACTTAGTTTTAGTTGGATAATTTGTAATAAACATGTAATCATTTAGGTTTTAATTTAAAGTACTTTGGTATTGTTGTACTTTGTTATTCACTAACTCGGGAAACCGAGATGGTAACAGTCCTATTTATTTGGGAATGTCTAGCTAAAGGCTCCTGAATAAGTGGGGGTGTTACATCCACATCCAATCTAGAGATAGGTTCCTTAGCCTTGAAATCACTCCCACTGTCCTCACAGTGTGCAGGGATAGGACCTTCGGTTGTTGGAACAAACTACCATGGTTCCTCCAATTCATAAAACCGAGTCCTAATAACATCTCTTCCTACTTGCATTTTTCATAATTGCAAGTGTACTCAATTTTCGTTGTAAATCTCTCATTGTTCTACTGCCTACAGCGTATCTAGCAGATATCCTCTTTAATTAATATAGCCAAGATGGTTCTTTAACCATCCTAGTGTGATTAGAATATGGTTATCGTGTAACTGCTTGCACATAAATCCATATCAATTCTAATCACTAAGCTTCATTTCTTTAGTGCTCCAAGAGAACTAACCAATGAACTATATGGGTATATTGAGACTTCTCTCAAAAATTCGATTTGTAACTTTTAGTCATACTCCAAGTATACGAAATTAAAGAATGGTGATACATCTAAGCGTAATGAATTAATCCCGCAGCGGAAGCAAGTGGATTCAATTTCTACATGTTCAATACCTTTGAACTTGACTGGACTCTTATCAATTTAAGAATATTCATTTAACGCTAATATCCTCTCAAAACTATCTTTATAGGTCTGGATACCTTAGAGATGTATTATTCTTCTCCTAAGTCTTCCATCATTCACAATGATCAATATGTCCCTTTCATATAAGACTAATAACACCACATTACTCCCAGTAAAATCCATGTATAAACAGAACTACTCGATAATTCGAGAAATGTTTATCACATGATCAAAACATACAATTCAGCTCTTTGATATCTACTTAAGACTTCTTCTCAAGTTCGCATCCTACTTTAGGATAGTTGCGATTTACAAAACTCATGCAAGATGATTTTAAAATCCAACTATATCAAATCATATCCGAATACAATCGAGCATAGTTGTTGAGTGCAAAATCCTTTGCCACCAACCAACGAAGCTTAAATAAACATTTTCATGTTTTTGCTTGCTTCTGACTTTTGCGGAGTTGAAACTAGATAAAGCATCATAATAAGTTACAGGTTTGTTACTTTTAAAAACAACATGACTCCTGTCTACTTAGCTTTCGAAGAAATATTTACTGATTTTGACCAGGAAGGAACGTCTTCCTACGTCTTATTCTGAGTTTGTGGCTCTTGAACATTTTCTCCCACTCTGTCTATAAGAAATAATCATCTTTTCTCTAATAGACAGCATCACGAGCCACAAACCCTTTGTTCTCGTGATCACGTAGGAAGAGTGACCACATGTTCGAAAAAGCTACAATTTAAGTACCATACCTAACCATATCTCATATGAAATGTAGATAATTGCTTTAATTATGTTTTGAGTTAGTGGAATAAATAAATACTAGACAAATTGTGATAGAAACTACTTCCAACTTTATAGTAAATATTCAATCATATAGTATAGGACTCTTTGTCACTTTCTAATATTATGAAGATGAACATGTGATACCATATCACACTCCTTTTGGTGCATAAAAGCCTTTATTTTATTGTTCCCAATTTTAACAAAGTACCAATACTTTGGTTTTAATCTCTAGGTTTTGTTACTTTTAGACATTCATTTGAACTTATTCAAAGAATTTCTCTTCTTACCTCATTAAGTGGATATCAAGTATCTACCTAGTTTGTTGGTAAAAGAGATGAAGAAGTAATAACCCCCTTTTATTGAAATTGTATTCGACCATACACTTCAAAGTGTAAATAGGGCGAATATCTTGCTATATTCATAATTCTTTTCTAGAAAGAAGTCATGAATTAATCTTGCTTTGAATACAAGATTTGCACACATACCAAGAGATTCTCAATCAGATGGTTGGGACACTAGTCAAAACTAGTCTCTAAATGCAATTTCAATCGAGAATCGAGAAATAATTAGGGTCACCAATTTGAGTCTTATACAATTAATACACTATAACACTTATATGTCTAAGCATGAAATGGCAACTACCCTAGTTCCATTCAAGTAAATTTCTGAATTTATTCTTGCTAGTGATGTGACCATAACTAGCGCATATTTAGCCCCCGAATTAGCCTTGTTCCCATGCTTTTTAGTGCATATTTGGTTCATTTATTGTCTTTAGTTCTTTGTTTTGCATATTCTTTGAGATTTTGATCCCTTGGTAGGAAAGGAGTGCAAATCTTGCATTTTCATGGCAAAACGAGACTAAATTGATTGAATTCAATGACCAAGCATCAAAGAGAGACAAGATTAGAAGGACTTTGTACATATGATAGTAGATGAGCAATGTTGAGAAAGGATCCTTGCATCCCCAAGGAAATCTCCAAGGATTTTATGAAGAAAAGGGAAGAAAAGAAGAAGAAACAATGCTGAGCTACAATCCGAGCGGATTGCCTCGAATCCGCCCGTCCTCCACAAGACAATCCGTGCGTCTTCTCGCCAAAGACGCCGGGTAAGCGACCACGAGAATCCGCCTGGATTCCCTTGAAGACGCCCGTCTTCCCCTGCTACAATCCGCCCGTCCCGACACCAATACGCTCGGATTCCACCAAAGACGAATTGCGTCTCTTCATGCATCAAAGAAAGAAGCCCTTCCTTCGAAAAATACCGGCTTCTCCCTGCTCAATCTAAAAAGTGTAATTACTTGTTTAGCCCTTAGTTAACCCTAATGCATCCACCTAATTTCCACTATAAATACCCCATTAGTCTAATTAGAAGAGCATGTTCTTCTTATCAATTATTAGAGTAGTTAATATCAATCAAATCTCTCTTTAATATTGTAATCATCAATTAATCAAGTTTTAATACAAGTTTTATTTCCTTAATCTCTCTTTTATTCATCCTTTATTTTGGGTAATTGAAGATTATTTGGGTTATTATTGGGAGATTGACAACCTCTCAATCAAGCATCAAGTACTTCTTTTATTCTTTGCTTTATTATTGGAATTATTAGTAGGTATAATTCTCTTAATCCCTTTTTAATTATTGTTAATTACTTTCATTTATTCATCGTGTTTCCTTT
The DNA here is from genome assembly GCF_048544455.1 of Silene latifolia. Classification (NCBI taxonomy): domain Eukaryota; kingdom Viridiplantae; phylum Streptophyta; class Magnoliopsida; order Caryophyllales; family Caryophyllaceae; genus Silene; species Silene latifolia. Next base: position 10,605,613 of record NW_027413123.1, read on the forward strand.
TGTTGGTATGATTGACAACCTTGCTAGCATGATCAACATGACAATGAGTGAGTAGTGACCTAGCTAGGGTTAATGGGTAATTAGGGGAAACCAACATGGGGAATGATTCATGCTTAAATTAATATGCTTTCATGGTTTATTTGCTTGCTTGTTTTGATCTCAACTCATGCACATGTTATGTTTGATGAAATGTGAGCCTATGAATCCTTGCATTTTTTACCCATCACCTATCTTTTCAATGAGACTTGTAAGACATAAACCAACTCGAGTCTCATTAGACCATGCATGTTGTTGAGTAGGAAAGACTAAGTCGACTTGTAGGTGTTGTACAATCTAATCGATTCGGCTCCGGGACCCAAACTTTCCTAGGATTGTAAGATATAACCCAACTCAATCCATCACAACAATAATTGCTTGTTTATAATTTGAGAACATGTTTGTATGATCAATTCCCATGATTCCCCTATGACCCCATGACACCCTAGTGCTTTTTATCAATTGTTTACAACCCTTTTAATTCATCTTGCTTATTTAATTTCATTGCTATTTAGTTAGTGACTTTCTACATCAACCCAAATTGTGACACCCCTAAGACACCACTAGTTTCAATAGAAAACGCATCTCAATTCCCGTCCCTTGGGATCCGACCTTTACTTGCCTCTTTACTAATTGTAGAGTTGTTTGTGAAGTTATAAATTGTGTTTTGATTCGGACGTGACCCAACGACAACATCTATTCAATTGTGAACACGAAACGGACCGATCAGCTAGTCATCGTACGATTATTCAATGTTAGGATTCTAAGGATTTAAAAAAACCCTCGGATTGTGTTATGAACACATCCTCCTCTAAATACCCATTTAGAAAGGTGGTTATGACAAATTTTTGCCATATTTCATAATAATGAAATGTGGGATTTTCTAACATTGTTCACAAATTTGTATCAAATACTCATGACGTGATAATTCGCAAGATGGATATATGAATGTCATACATATACAAGAAGGAATATGTTGGTGTCACACAGCCAACTTCCTTGATCTTTACTTATTAGGGATTTGTCTTTATTTTAATGTCTAACACTTTCTCTGTCGAGCCAAGTTCTATCCTTAACAGTTAAGATTGATACTTTACTTCTTATTGCTCCCACTTTCTTCAAGAATTTCTACTTGATGAAGACTTATCTTCATATGAATTTCTTAGTTAATTCTTCACAAGAATTACTTTTAAAGTGGTAATTGGTTAATCTAACAAATCAATTTTATATCCTCATGTGCTTAACAACTTATGTGTTTGATGACAAGTGATTGGTTTGAGCAATGAGACTTTTGAACCATGGATGCATAGAACATATTATCAAAAAATATTTTGATCAAGTACAACTTCTATTCATATTCTTCACAAGAGAATATAGGTATGTAAGGAATTTTAAGATGTTAATCTTATAGTTGCATAGGACGATTCCTATCGAGTTCTATGGAATAGAACGATTCCTATGGATTTAGTCCACAACCCATGATACCGTTCATTCTAGAAAGAGATTCTATTTGTCGTAAGTAATAGTGGTTTAGCGGAGACTCGTGTTACAATCAAATGGATATCATATATGAGTAGGAGCGATAATAAAGAACAACATAAAACAACGAATTAGTGGGAAAAACAAACATTCATCGTTATATTTAAAACATTTAAGCATGTCTTAGCATTTATAAAGTGACCTCTACCCAACTATTATAAATGATCCCGAGATCCAAATTCATATTAACTCGGGCACGGTGAGCCGATTCACCCCTAATCAATATAACTCGGTGGATTAACTCTTTAACCGATTCTACTTCTAGAACTCTCGGTCGATAAAATTTTCTTTTAACATTTATCTTTAGCCCGAAACACATGCGACTACGGTCACGAATACTTCCGTTGAGCTCAATCCAAATTTCGTGGTTCTACTATTGGGGCTCATGGTTCTACTATTTGGTAAGGCTAATTATCAATTATTATTTAGTGAGAGGTCTTGTCAATTTATTATCTATCACGTTTTAAGTGAAATAAGATAATTATAATTGACACGGTCGATGACTCGATAAAATGATATGCATGTGAAGTTATGGCGATATGGCGATTCATGCAAACATATATAAAACAAATGCAAAGCATAAAGATAAAATCCTAGTATGGCCTTCCTAAAATAGTAAATCAAATAAACTATTTACAAATTCGAAAACCAACTCCTTTGGTCCCTTGAACTTCGGCACGCACTTCAAGGTAACACCGTCTTTGTCGGACCACCTTCTTGAATTGCACCGTCTTCAAGGAACTCCGAAATAAATAAATTACATAGGTTTTCTACTTTACACAATATAAAATAAAAACTAAACTAAATAAAATAAAATAAAAGTGATACGAGATCACATTAATTACAACCTAATCGATATCCCCATTCATTTCGGGAAATACCAATTAAAAACTAAGGCCATACTAAGTACAAATTACATAATTCAAAAATTACATAAAATAAAATATGACAATCATAATAAAAATCCAGAATTAATATATGTATGAAACATGTCATGTTATGTGCCAAATCGCCCTATTTAAGCTAATATCGTATACATGGTCCGGTTTTATGGATTATTGTGACAATTAACTTTTAAAATCACAAAATATTACATAAATCACATCTATGTCCAAGTTAATTACCCCAACCTCTTAGGACTCAAAATTTAGTCTTCACTAAACATGTGACAATAATTCAACTTGATATTATATAGTTGTTCTTTAATCACTATTATTCATAATAATAAGAAAATAATTCCCAAAAAATCATAAAAATTCGAAAATTTCAAAATCACAATTTTCTATATTCTGGAAAATTCCCAAAATCCCAAAATTGTAATAAAATTTACTCTTTAATTTATTTTAATTTATTTCACAAATAAATCATATAAAACATAATTTTAATCCTTTAATTACAAATTAAACACAGAATTATGCAATAAATCAAAATTAAAATTTTGAATACTCTTAACAAGTTTCTAGAACCTTGAAATGACAAATTTTAAGCCAAAATCGAATTTGTTATATTCTTGACTATTAAAGTTGCTATTTATCAATTTATATCCCATAAAAATTAATAACCATTAAAATCATACGAAAATTAACATACAACTTTAGATCTGATGTTCATATAATATATACAACATTGGAAAAAAATTTCATGCCATAAAATTCAATTTAGCTATTTATGTCAAAATAGTCACTATTTATTCGATTTTTACATCTAAAAATCATAAATCATGCAAAATTAAATCATTTGATCTAAAAATTTACATACAGTGTGTAAATATTGCATGTGACGACATACTAAATTTTAAGGCATGAACAAAGTCTAAGCATTTTTAACATAAATACCTCTATTTAATCGACTTTTAACATGTAAAAATCATAAATCATGCTATACAATACCATTTTATATAAAATTTTACATACAATGTGTAAAATATGCATGTGAGGTCGTGTAAAAAATTCATTGTCAGAATCATAGTCTAACTATTTGTAGCATTTTAATTGTCATTTTACTCAATAAAATGTAATAAAAATGCAAAAAATCATTTTAAAGAGCAATAAATTACCATAAATCATCAAAATGACCTAAAATCAATTTAGGACCAGATGGTTTAACATGCAAAAATTTCGTGGCATTTATCTTCATAAATCACAAATTTTATGTTTTATATGTTAACATATTAACTCGGAAAAACAAAACCGATTATGCATGCAATAACTCTTGCTCTGATACCAATTGAAAGAATCGTATATCTCTTATTGGACATTTCTAATAACATTATATTTTAACTTTAATCATAAACTATGTGGATCTCAGCATGCATAACAAAATACTAGAGAAAAGATTCGAATTATCTTACATTGAGAATGCCGAAATGGACTACTAATTTGGACTCCTTCCAAATTAGTCTTCGTAAAATATTCCAAGTGCTCCTTGTGCTCCCAAGTTCAAGTGTTCAAAGTAGAACACCTCCTCAAGGATTGTATCATGGAATCAACCTTAAATCATATACTAATTATATGCTAGAACTAGTAAATGATACCCTAAAAATTACACTAATATTTAGAATACTACTACTAGTAATATTGTTGTAATATTAGTAATTTGAATATGTTTTCCTTAAGTTTTCTCAAAATAATTTTAGAGAGAATGATGATAAGAATATTGTCCAAATTAGAATGAATAAAAATGAGAAAAACTTGTCCAATATGTAAGAGGGGAGCCGTGTAAAGAGGAAAGGAGGGGACAACAAGGGGACAAGCATGCTCATGCTTTTAATATTTTTCTTCCCAAAAACATAGGTTTTACATGCCTATGTTAGTAGGTCATGATTATGTTAATTTTACAATAAAATAACAAATTCACTAGCTCCATTCCCCTCACATTTCGGCTACTATATGTATTATGGCTCCATTTTAAGTTTGTAAAATGTTGTCAATTGTATACATTTGTAATATGTGACACATCTTAAGTCATTTGTCTAATAATGCAATTTTTAACATATTAAAAATCATTATTTCATAAAATAAATCATATACAATATTTTAGTTAGTAATTCATAATTACATATACTTAAAATGGACCATCCAATTGTAATTTATAACAATTTGTAATTACAATAAACCATTCATTCCAACTTTAATGTTTCATAAACAATAATAAAATTTTAGTAATTAAAACATTTCAATTACTAAAATGAATCTTATTTAATCGAATTACAATAAGATACAAATTCTTACTCATAAAACAAATCGTTCAATTTTAGGGAATTAATTAACTCGTATCGACATACGATTAATTAATTAGTCTATCAAGGTTGCATTCCATGGAGATATGACCTTAAGGGGATCAACTGATCACCACCGTCATACGACAGTAATGTGAACTCTAGCCATCCAATCATCACCGATCAATGTGGATCAGTTAACAATAAAATATTATTTTCCCTCAGCATTCTTAATATGAGATTTAAACATGTGATCGCATTATTGTCGAAGACACATACTCCAACACTTACATCATAAACATTACTCCATGTTTACTCCTAAAGTAAAAACGCTCAACCTACTAAGCTTTCAAATCCCAAATACGATTAACAGAGTCAAGTTCCATAACCTAAGTAACATATGCAACTCACACTTTACACAACAAATTCCACCAATCAATCAAACCCACTTGATATCAAACAACTAGGCATAAGAATCACCAAGGTATGTCTTACCATACTAGCAAAGCTTTCCCAACAACATAGCCTCTCAAAACAAGGGCTACAAGGCAACCACAAACAAACTCCACCAAGGTAAATTTTCCAACCAAGGTTAACATCCCACAAAAGGAAGAAAGTTATCGACAAGGCGTCAAGGGAGGATAAGCAAAGAACGAAGGACAAGTTGGGACGGTACAAGAATAACTTCCTAGGTAAAACAAAAGAGCGTTTAGAAGAAGGATAAGAATCAAAAGGTAAAGAATATGGCAAGGTACACAAAGAATGAGCAATATCTCCGAGGAAGTAGAAGCATCCTTTAGAAGGTTGAACAAATCTTCAACTTTCGGCAATAGGCACTAAGACTTCATCGTCGCACGGTCGATCTAAGGGCACAAGAACCAATTATTAACAATCAACAAACAAGTTAGAACCTAACAAAGAGCAATCACAATGTAGACTAGCTACCACCGTAGGACCTTAAGTCTATTCATCTCTCATTCATTAATCAAGGTCAAGTTCAAATTATGTTTTGGGTACACCTGTGTGCATCGGGAGCGATAAGGCTGTGATACCAACTGTGACACCCCCGGATTTCTACGAAAAGAAAATGCAAGCTTTGTAGCGGAAAAAGCGATGTTTTAAAAACTTTGATATTGAAAACCGCGGAGTCACAATACAAACCAGAAAGTTTAGTTTTAATAAAGCTTTTATACAAAATACAATTTATCAAGATGAGCGGGTATCTTAATCCCTAAATAAAATCATTGATAAAAACTATGTACAATTCTAAACTACGACGAGGAAAGTTCATCGTTGTATGTACAACGCTCGCTAGCTCACACGTCTTCACCCCCAAGAATCTACACTATCACCTTTCAGTCATTTAAACATGAACGCCACAATCATTGGGAAGTAACTCAAGCTTCTCCCAGCCACATTATATCAAAATGAACATAACAAAGAACTGAAATAAGGCAAGGCATGATAAATACGGGATACAATTCACTTGAATAAATAAGCATGGGATCATTCATGTTAGAATAATAAGAGAAAGAAGGATAGAATAGCAAATGAGCATGTCATAGGCATATTTAAATAAGTGAAGTAAAGGAAGAACCATAGACACGGTTAATTAATCACAAGCACGAATTCCAATGAAATATGACATATGCAACTATCCAAATTACACAAAACTAGTACTTAAGTCATATGTGATAGATAAATGAGTAGTCAATCATCGCAATACATATAATTGAAAACCATAGCCATTACTTTGGAAATCTTCTAAAAAACATTGCACAGGACGTGGCTATTAACGTCACAGGCGCACTCATGGCTTGCATCTCACCATAAGAACGGATGGGAGCATCAATCCCGGCGATCATATCGCAACTAGAAGGGTCGCATCTCACCTCTAGTGCACGATAAGACCAATACTCTTACATTCAACCACATAAGACGTAAACTCTCGTGTAGAAAGACATAAGCCAATGACCATAACTAAGTTAGATATTTACTACCCTTAGACTAAATTTTCCCCGGGTAGGACTACGATAATAATACGGTCCTAGTCTAAACCTGGCCAGACTCTTGGAATAAATATTTTTCGATTCGACATACGGCAGAACAACCCGTATCCAAGACTCGATGACAAAACGGAAATCGAGTATCCCAATCACCAGAACAGCAGGAAAGTGGCGGAAAAGACTAAGATAAAACTCACATGCCAGAACAGCACAAGTAGGGCGTAAATATAAGTTAAGCAACAAGCCATAGGATTATGGCATTTTCACAAGAATACGACTCATTACAAGTAGTTACTTAGAATAAATCACTCATACTTGAAATATGATGAAAACATGAAAAGGAGGAAATAACAACCCATAAGTGAAATATACTATACCATTTCATTCTTTTATAGCATGAATAAATATTATGTGTCATATATACATGTTACTTAAGCATATTATAAACAAACGATAGCAAATGAGTTAAGTAATGCGAAATACTAGGCAAAATGTAAACAAACCCAAACCGAACCACATTTAAGCTTAACAACCAAAACCGAAGTTTATCATGTGAATGAGACATAAGAAAGGGCTCCAATGATAAACAAGTTTCAACACACCACACAAAAGCATTAGAGTCAAGGTTAATAAGCATACTCATCAAGAAACCAAAACCCCAATTCAAAACAACAAGTTTAGAACTCGATTATTACAAGGGTCAACTTCAAATGATCATAACTCAATTTATAAACATGATAATGATGTGAAACTAAATGGAAGTGATAGCTTATCCTCTTACGGATCCGACAGTAGGTTATAAGCCCAAAACGAACAAGTAAAGAAGGAGTTATGGCTATTTTATGAAAACTGGTCAGGCTGAAACTGCAATGGGCTGCTTCCCGCGAGACATACAAACTACATCTTTATCACCAACTTAATATTATCTTATCATTACAATTCAATTTAATCATAACATGTAATTAACAAGGAATTTCATATGGATACTTGAGACGGAAATCAATAGTTTACATATCCAACCAACCAACTTTACCCAGTTGTTCTCAACTCAATAGTTTACAAACAAACAATTTCATGACATAGTTAAACACAAATATTAAGCATGAACAAGATGTTTCACTCACTACTTCATCCATGTAACTAATCTAATTCATCCATGTAACACTCATGTAATCAAAAGACTAGAAATTTCTCAAACAACCATTAGATGGTCTCACATACAACCTTATTCAACAATAAACATGTAAAGATTCAAACTTTAACATACATATGAACAACATATAAACACACAAAATTAACATAATGTCGATGCAAAATGAAATTATACAAAATAAGAAGATTAAGAAGAAAAACAATTCTCCTTACATTGTTGTATGGTTCGAAATAGGGCACCACAAGAGACTCCTTCTCCTGTAGATCTTGAGCAATTAGTAAAAGGATGATCCTCCAAAACCCAAGCTCCATATTAGGAACACTCCTCTTAGTTGCACCAAGACAATAACCCTCAATACTAATATACTAATTAACTAGATTAATATATTACTTGTCCTTAAAGATTCTAATAATATTTGTATTACTACACTAGTAATAATGTTTTGTGATATTAGAATTTAGATGAACAATTAATCAAAGTTTCTAAAACTGTTTTAGAGAGATGAGGTGATAATGTGAGAATGTGAATAATTGATTAAGAGAAAATGAGAACATTTTTCTCTACATAAAAGAGGGGACGGTTTGGGGGTCAAGAAGGCCAATGCATGGCCTTCACCCTTTTGCTTTTTCTCTTCTCTAAATCATAGGTGTGTAAGGCTTAGCAATAGGTACTCATTGTGTTTCATTTTAACAATTAAAATAAAATACCCACTAACCCCAAAAACCCTCTATTTTTTGGTCCATACATAAAATGGACATCCATTTTATGTTTGTCAATTTGTCATTTGTAATAAGGTAAGTCATGTGTCACACACCATACCCATACATATTTCAATACATACTTAACCCCTTAAATATCATTGTATAACAAATAAATTACTTGTGATAAATTAACTAGTAATACATGATTACAATTATTAAAATGGGTCATATAAATATAATTCACAATATTTTGCAATTATAATTAATCAATTATCCTTGATTTAATTGTTTTACAAACAATAATGACTTTTAGTATTGAAATCTTTTAATTACTAAAATAAATCTTATTTAATCAAATTACAATAAGATACTTATTCTTACTCACAAAACAAATTGTTCAATTTTAAGGAATTAATTAATCTGTATCGTTATACAATTAATTAATTAATCTATTATGGGAATTGTCCTATAGGTGTGACCTTAAAGGATCAACTTATCACCACGTCAAACGACAGTAATGTCAAACTCTAGTTAGCTAATCATTACCGATTAATGTTGATCAGTTGACTATATAATTGAATCATCCCTTACGTATTCTTATCATGAGATTTAAACATGTTATCGCACTATTGTTGAGGACACTTACTCCAACAATCTCCCATTTGTCCGAGACAAGTGTGCGTCACCAATTCTCTTGTCCTATTACAATCTCCCAGTCAATGTAAGGTGTCTTGCAGGTTGTTCTTGCAAGTGATTATATCAAGAGTGGTTTCCTCGATCTGAAGAGTAACTGACTGACCGGAATTATCTACCGTAGATACCTTCCGAGCGTGGCCACGCATTTTCAGTTCACTACTCCTCGAGTGGCCCTGAGATTCAAAATAACCTTGACAAAGGGTCGACAATTCCTATCACACTATTCCCTTTGTCTAGCCACAGCTCATCATGACCCAAAAGATGCCCATTTGACCTCATTTACGAAAGTCGTAGAGCATAATTTAAAGTCACTCAGAAACTGTGCCAACTTGGGTGAACAGTCTCTAGTCAAAGAATTGACTCAAAAGAATACAATAGTAGCTCTTGCCACGACCAGGCTATATAAAATTTCCAGAACTTTATAAGCGGTCACTGCCCGATAGAGTGTCCCATACAGTCTGCCTATGTGATCTACTAGTCATCTCTTATGACCCTATGGCACTTGAACTTGCTATCAATCGACTCACATTCTAGTCACTAGGAGACGTTACCTCATATAAGTGACTAGGGGCGAATACTATATTAATCTAGTTCACTTTAATAGGGTTCAATATTGTCTCGACAATCTATTTGGAAAACAAAGTATTATAAGAAAAGAGTTTTGAATAAAACTCAAACGATGAGTGCATTATCACATATGTAAAATTGATACCATATCAATTACTACATAATCTATAATATATACTTAATATTGTATATAACTATACATCTTAACTCAATTGAAATGGCATGACTTATCATGCTTAGCCTATGAAAAGGCCTTGGTTAGCAAGTTTTAGCAACACCTTGCACTTTCCTAACCTTACTATATACTTTTTCCCTTTGTTATGTATAATCTTTATTATAAAACACTTGAGTACGTGTCTAGATCCAATCTAGACATAGGCTCTCTTGCCTTAGGATACCTCCCACTGTCCTCACAGTGAGTATGGATAGGACCTTCGGTTATTGGAACGAACTACCATAGTTCCTCCAATTCACAAAACTGAATCCTAATATCATCCCTTCGTTCTTGCATATCTTATTATTGCAGGTGTATTCAGTTTCGGTTGTATATATCTCATTGTTCAACTGCCTACGACGTTTCTAGCAGATATCCTCCTTCAAAAATATAGCCAAGATGGTTCTCTAATCATCCTTATGTGGTTAGAATATGGTTTTTGTGTAATTCCTTGCACATAAAACCATCTCATTTCTACATGGTTAGCTTCATATCTTTAGTACTTCCTGAGTACTAACTACTGAACTATGTGGCTATATAGAGACTTGTCTCAAAAATTCGATTTGTAACATTTCATTATACTCCAAGTATATGAGGTTTAAGAATGGTAATACATCTTATCGCAATGAATTAATCTCGCAGCGGAAGCATGTGGATTCAAATTCTTCATGTTCAATACTTTTGAACTTGTTAAGATTCTTATTAACATAAGAATATTAACTTTATGCTAATATCCTCTTAGATCTATCTTTATAGGTCTGTATACCTTAGAGATGTATTATTCTTCTCCTAAGTCTTTCATCATTCACAATGATCAATATGTCGCTTACATATAAGACTAGTAACACGACATTACTCCCACTAAACTCCATGTATAAACAAAACTATTCGACAACTCGAGAAAGATTTATCAAATGATCAAAACATACAATTCAACTCCTTAACTTCTACTTAAGATGTCTTCTTAAGTTTGTATCCTACCTTAGGATAGTTGCGATTTACAAAACTCATGCAAGTTGATTTTAAAATCTAACTATATCAAATCATATCTGAATACAATGAAGCGTTGTTGTTGCGCGCAAAACCCTTTGCCGCCAACCAACCAAGCTAAATAAACATTTTCGTGTTTATGCTTATTTCGGACTCTTGTGGAGTTGAGACTATATAAAGCATTTTAATAAGTTACAGGTTTATTACTTTCAAAAGGTAACATGACTCGTGTCCATTTTAGGTTTCGAAGAAATAATTACTGATTTTGACCAAGAAGGAATATCTTCCTACGTCTTTTTCTCAGTTTGGGGCTCTTGAACATTTTCTCCCACTCTGTCTTTAAGAAATAATCCTCTCTTCTCTAATAGACAGTATCACGAGCCACAAACATGTTGTTCTCGTGATAGTTGGGTTACAAAGCCATATGCTTTCTTCCGAAACAAGCTACAAGTTTGGTACCATGCCCAATCATATCATATATGAATTGTATTTGATTGCTTTAACTATGTTTTGTTTTAGTGGAATAAGTAAATACTAGACAAATTGTGATAGAAACTACTTCTAACGTTATAGTAAAGATTCAATCATATCGTAATGAAAGTGAACTTGTGATACCATATCACACTCCTTTTGGTGCATATAAAAGTTTTTACTTTATTGTTCCCTATTTTAACAAAGTACTAATACTTTGGTTTTATAATATATAGGTTTTAATACCTTTTAAACATTCATTGAACTTATTCAAAGAATTTCTCTTCTTACCTCATTAAGTGGATACCAAGTATCTACCTAGTTCGTTGATAGAAGAGATGAAGAAGTAATAACCTTTTCTGATTGAAATTGTATTCCACCATACACTTTAAGGTGTAAATAGGGTGAATATCTTGCTCTATTCATAATCCTTTTCTAGAAAGAAGTCATGAATTAATCTTGCTTTGAATACAAGATTCGCACACACCAAAAGATTTCCAATGAAATGGTTTGGGAGACTAGTCAAAACTAGTTTCTAAATGTGACTTTCAATCGAGAATTGAGAAATGATTGGGGTCACCAACTTGACTCTTGTACATATGACATTTATTTCTAGTTTGAATATAATAACCTTGATTTGTATGGTCTCACCATGAACTTAATCATGGTGTGTAAGGGCACAATGCTTATTTTGATTGCATAATAGTGAAACCCTTTTGCGTTTTTCTTCAAAAACGTGAATTATATTCTTATTTAGAGTAAGTGTACATCATAACAATTATTGAGGTACATTTATAAATATAAAACTAATATGAGTACACTACATCATTCATATGTTCATGGATGAAAGGGCACTACCCTAGTTCCATTCATGCAAATTTCTGAACTTATTCTTGCTAGCGGTCATACGATTATTCAATGTTAGAATTCCAAGGATTTACAAAACCCTCGGATTGTGTTATGAACACATCCTCCTCTAAATACCCATTTAGAAAGGTGGTTTTGACATCCTTTTGCCATATTTCATAATCACGAAATGTGGCAATTTCTAACATGATTCACAAATTTGTATCAAATACTCATGATGTGGTAATTAGCAAGAATGCAATGTCATGTCATAGATATTCGAGAAGGAATATGTTGGAGTTATACGACCAACTTCCTTGATCTTTCCTTATTGGGGTTTGTATCTATTTTAGTTTCTAACACCCTCTCTTTCGAGCCTAGTTCTATCCTTAACAATTAAGATAGACACTTACTTCTTATTGCTCCCACGAACTTCAAGAATTTCTACTTGATGAAGACTTATCTTCATATAAATTCCTAGTTAATCCTTCACAAGGGTTAACTCTATTAAGATAATTGGTTAATCAAAGTTTCTAACAAATTAATTTTCAAATTTAACATCGTCATCTTCTTTAACAACTTAAGTGCTTGATGACAAGTGTTTCGGTTGGGCAATAAGATTGTTGAACCATGAATGTATAGAAGAATTCATCAAAACATATTTTGATTAATTATTATTTCTATTCATATTTCTTCACAAGAAATCATACATAGGTATGTTTGGAATTTAGGATGCTAATCTTATATGACATAGGACAATTTCTAAGGAGTTCTATGGAATAGAGCGATTCCTATGGAACTAGTTCATGCCCTATTTAAACGGCTCATTTGAGGATTTAGAAAGAGATTATACTTGTCATTAGTAATGGTGGTTTAGCGGAGACACGTGTTATAATCGAATGATATCGTATATGAGTAGGAGCGATGATAAAGAACAATATAAAACAACGAAATAATGGGAAAAGAAACATTCATCGTTAAAATATGAAAATATTTTAGCATGTTTTCGCATTTATATAATGACCTCCACCCAATTATATAAATGATTCCGAGATCCAAATCCATATTAACTCGGGCATGGGGAAACCGATACATCCCTTATTAATATAACTCGGTGGGTTAATTCTTTAACCGATTCTACAATTAGAACTCTCGGTCAATGAAATTACGTTAAGTTCATCTCTAGCCCCAGAACATAAGACTAGTCTTCATGTCTCGTTGAGTTCAACCAAATTTCGCGTGTAATAACTTGTTATTACCCCACTTAGCCAATAAAAAATGAAAGTACCCCGGGAAACCGAATCTACCCCAAATGTCAAAGGGATTCATGGGTCCTACTATTTGGGAAGACTAATCTCAATTTTAAATATGTGAGAGGTCTTGTCGATTTATTATCTATCACTTTTATGTGAACAATATTAGTGAACTAACGATAATTATAATCGACACGGTCGAAAAGACGATATAAATATATAAAAATGCATGTGATGTTAATGGCGATTTGGCAATGCATGTAACATATAAAGAAAAATGCAAAGCAATAAATAAATTTCCTAGTATGACCTTTCCTAAGAAGGAAAATCTAATAATCTATTACAAATTCGGAAACCAACTCCTTTGGTCCCTAGAATCGTCATATGGCACGCTTTCCAAGAGAACTCCGTCTTGTCGAAACACCTTCCGAATGGCACCATCTTGAAGGAACTCCGGAATAACAAATACAATAAAATACATACCTATTCCTATTATATATTTGTAATATAAAAACTATTAAAAATAAATGTGATACGAGATCACATTAAATTACAACCGAATCGGTAATTCCTTACATTACGGGTAATACCGATTAAAACTAAGGCCATACTAAAATAAAATATGACATTCATCAATGAAATATGCAGCATTATTATATGATCTAACATGCCAAATTAAGTGCCAAATCGCCCAATTAAACCTTATATCGTATATAATCCGGTTTTATGGAAATGCGTGATAATAACTTAGTAAAATCACAAGTCAATACTTAAATCAAATTTAAGCCCAAGTTAATTATCCTAACCTTCTTAGGACTCAAAAATTAGTCTTCACTCAATTTTTGACAATAATTCAACTTCGTTTTCTATTATTGCTTATTAAACTTCTCTTAATCGTAACAATTATGAAATAATTCCCAATAAATCATAAAATTTGAAAGAATTTCGAAATAACATTTTTTCAAATTCTCGAATATTATCAAGATTCCAAAAAATCAATAAAATTTGCCCACAAAATATTTACAATTTACTTCATTATTAAATCGTATAAATCATAACTTTTACCATTTAATTCCAAGTTAAACATAAAAATTATGGAAAAATCAAAATCAAAATTTTGAACATTATTAAATAATTTCCAGAACCTGGAAATGGCAAAATTTCAATCAAAAATTTCGAATTAATTTTTATGACTAATAAAGTTGCCCTTTTATCGATTTTATCACATAAAAATCAATAAACATACCAAATCAATCAAAATTAATCATGCAACTATAGTTCTGATGTTCATATCATATATACAACATTAGGGAAAATTTTCATACCATAAAATTTATTTTAGCTATTTTTGCTAAAAATAGTCACTATTTATATCATTTTAACCATTAAAATTATAAATCATGCATAATAAATCACATTTATCTCAAATTTTACATACAATCTATAAAATATGCATGTGATAATATATTAAAATTCATGGCTTGTTATGAAGTTTAACTAATTCTAGTCGTTCAACCTCCATTTATAGCATTTTTATCAGATAAAAATCATAAATTATGCAATATTAATCATATTAATATGAAATTTTACATACAATAAGTAAAATATACACGTGAGGTCATACTAAAATTTAATGGTCATAATCGAATTTTAACTATTTTTAGTTATAAATGTAATTTTATTCATTAAAATGCAATTATTTCACTAAAAATCATTAAAATAAGCAATAATCATCCATAAATCATCAATATGACCTAAAAATATATTAGAACCAGAATATATTACATGCAAAAAAATTTCGTGGCTTTATCATTATAAATCACGATTTTTAGTTTTTATTTTGTTATCAAATAACTCATAAAAAACAATAAAAATGATATGCATGCAACACCAAAGCTCTTGATGCCAATTGAAAGTTTCTAAAACCCCTATTAAACTTATTTAATAGATTTTATAAATTACTCATTAATTTATCTCTTGGATCTAGTTGCATGCAAAATAAAATTATACAAAATAAGAAGATTAAGAAGAAAAACAATTCTCCATACATTGTTGTACGGTTCGAAATAAGGCACCACAAGAGACTCCTTCTCTTGTAGATCTTGAGCAATTAGTAAAAGGATGATCCTCCAAAACCCAAGCTCCATATTAGGAACTCTCCTCTTAGTTGCACCAAGACAATAACCCTTAATACTAATATACTAATTAACTAGATTAATATATTAGTTGTCCTTAAAGATTCTAATAATATTTGTATTACTACACTAGTAATAATGTTACGTGATATTAGAATTTAGATGAACAATTAATCAAAGTTTCTAAAACTATTTTAGAGAGATGAAGTGATAATGTGAGAATGTGAATAATTGATTAAGAGAAAAATGAGAATATTTTTCTCTACATAAAAGAAGGGAGCCGTTTGGGGGTCAAGAAGGCCGATGCATGGCCTTCAGCCTTTTGCTTTTTCTCTTCTCTAAGTCGTAGGTGTGTAAGGCTTAGCAATAGGTACTCATTGTGTTTCATTTTAACAATTAAAATAAAACACCCACTAACCCCAAAAACCTCTATTTTTTCGGTCCATACATAAAATGGACATCCATTTTATGTTTGCCAATTTGTCATTTGTAATAAGGTAGGTCATGTGTCACATACCATGCCCATAGATATTTCAATGCATATTTAATCCCTTAAATATCATTTTATAATAAATAAATTACCCGTGATAAATTAACTAGTAATACATGATTACAATTATTAAAATGGGTCATATAAATATAATTCACAATATTTTTCAATTATAATTAATCAATCATTCTTAATTTAATTGTTTCACAGACAATAATGAATTTTAGTAATGAAATCTTTTAATTACTAAAATAAATCTTATTTAATCAAATTACAATAAGATATTTATTCTTACTCACAAAACAAATTGTTCAATTTTAAGGCATTAATTAATCTGTATCGTTATACAATTAATTAATTAATCTATTAAGGATATTGTCTTATAGGTGTGACCTTAAGGGATCAACTGATCACCACCGTCAAACGACAGTAATGT
This sequence comes from Silene latifolia, assembly GCF_048544455.1. Taxonomy (NCBI): domain Eukaryota; kingdom Viridiplantae; phylum Streptophyta; class Magnoliopsida; order Caryophyllales; family Caryophyllaceae; genus Silene; species Silene latifolia. The sequence continues at coordinate 10,622,363 of NW_027413123.1, forward strand.
CAAACTCCAGTTAACCAATCATTACCGATTAATGTTGATCAGTTGACTATATAATTGAATCATCCCTTACGTATTCTTATCAAGAGATCGATTTAAACATGTGATCGCACTATTGTTGAGGACACTTACTCCAACAATAACTTTATGTATCTTGAAATGAACCATGCTTTAACGTAACTTCTCGGTAGTTGAATAAAATCCATTGTAGTTGATAAACTTGATATCTTCAAATCCTTGATAACTTCTATCTTCATATTTCATTAGAACTCACAATCTTGGTGTAGTCATTTGTGATGAATCTTGGATCTTTATTTCAAATAATACTTTCACAATAGTGATAGAAAATTTCTCGATAGATGACATAATATTATATGCCAAGAATAACTCATCTTAGTAATCATAGCGTATGAATGCGCTTATTGTGCTACCTCGTTAAAAACCTTGCTAGGAAAAACCCATTGGGACAGAAAACCTATTTGAAGGGAAAAAGACTGTAGCCATAATTCCTTAATTCCTTGTCTTAGGGAGAATCAATCCGATAATTATTGAATAATCATCCAATACCTTTGAGCCATTTTTTTTGCTAAACTATATATGTATGGATTGATATTTTCATTGTAGATTTTCACTACATTATTCTAATCGTCATGGTACTTCTGGATCATAAACTCATTTCACATGTTTAATTAGCAAGAAGCTCATTCAAATCTAAATTCCAATATGCTCAAACTTCAGGTTGAGACATCAAGTAAACTCTATAGGAGTTTAAATATTCCTCTTTGGAAATGATCACGAACTTTTCAATCGTGTCATAGAGGTTCATATATAATCATGAGTTCCCAAAACTCAATTAATCAAACATTATCATTTGATAATCGTTTATAAAAATCTCCTATAAGGAGTAATCCTCGTTGGAGTATCTCATAAGATAACAGTTCTCCTTTTAAAATATTTATCAAAATATAACAATATAATTATTCATCTGCATGCATATGATATGTAACTAATTTTAAACAACATTCTAAAACAATGTAATAATTTATATAAAGTAAAAATAATTAATATGAAAATGAACTTAATCTCTAAATGCACATGATGATGACTCGATAATGCAAACTGTACAGTTTCTTTTCCAATATTCATAATTGCAATTGACTTCAAGTCAATGGATGGACTTCAGGTCCCTGAGCTCATTCATAATCATTGATTATGTGTCGACAATAAAATTCGAGTTATTTATAAGATCCCCATTATCTAGTCCATTAAATTCCGCGTGCAAATGCATATCGGTTCCTTAAATATATCGATATATAAATTCAACATCTCGCGATGTTGTCAGTACTGATCAGTAATATCTGAATGTATATGGTGCCGTTCCCTTTCTATATAGGCCATCTATTATCATTCATATATCTATGTCACTTTCAGGACATCCAAATTTTTTTACTCCATTGGAGTACCAACTGCCCATGCTTGCCATTGTCTTATTACTTGAAATATGTGAACCGATATAACTTTCACACTACCTTTCATGCGTGGTTATTGTTCAATTTGGCAAGAATGTACTTTTTTATACCATATATTTTCTATGACTAATTAATAGCTCGCTATACCACATTTAGGGCTAATCTATCAATAATTAAATCATAGATTTCATTGTATGTACATATTTTGATAAGGTGATGAAAGTGGTATCATAATACATCTTCATCACCAATGAATACCATCATTTATAATTCCATGAACCTCTATTTGATGTATTTCATATTGAAAGCAAACTACTCAACTTCAGGTCCAGTTGGGGATAATATACTTGTTTGTTTTTACTAACTTTTCCTTATCATATTCTCCCCCCAAAGGTGGTAAAAACTATCTATACCAGATAGATTTAATGGGCAATAAATCATTATATCCACCTTAATTGTCTTATGCAGTTGATTTTTCGATGTGCTGAATCACAATGCCCAATTTGGAGACTAACGATTCCATATAATAATCAAGCTCTGATCTCCAGTATCAAATATACTAAGTCTTCGTGTAATGTCTTACGTTTAATAAATTTACACGAGAGAGTTTCAACACTTATATTTTCATTAGGATAAACTTCAGGTTTATCAAAACGGGTATAATAAGAACCCGGATGGCCTTACTATGTCACATCTGAATTATTTCATATTACCTTTATAAGAATCCGGCCAGATAAATGATGTGACATTGGACACAACATGTGTCTCATATATGTAGGCAAGACTCATCAATATTATTATTGAAAACATAAATATATCATAAGATCAATAATTATAAATCCACGTTTCGCAAGATTCAATAGTAATAATAACTATACAAGATAATATTACACGAGTACTATAACTTTAGTGAGCATATAAGTTTTCCTGAAAGTATTTGGGGATTTGGATATTAAAATTAATGTAGACTCAGATTTATTTCATGATTACCGTGGTTGACCCACAAAAGTATTCATAACCATTAAGTTTGTAATATGAAAACATGATAATCGTCACTCATAATTCAAAACTTTAAATTAAGGTAAGACAAATTAAATTTATGTATTCAAAACTTAAACTAAGCAAAACATAACCAAATGAATTAAGTAAAAGATTGGAACTCCGACTTAAACCACAAAGCAATAAATGTTGAAATACGTATATCCACAAAACTATTAGTAGCTAATTAATACAAACGTGTATGAATGTAGATCTTAGATTTGTTTATAAGAGAAGATGATGCCTACTGGAAACATGGTTATTTGTAAACAAAGAAATCAACATTTGTACGTGTAATAGCTAAATCATTCATCAACGTGCAATAGTCAAGAATTAACATAATATACTATGCAGTGTCAAACCTCAGGTCTGACACAAAGACTCAATCTTTGATTAGATAAGATTCCTAAAATTTCTCAGGAATGCAATAGACTTCAGAATTGGATTTAAATTATAAAATGGACTGCTAAAATCGTGAAATTTGGTGAGAAATTAGTTGAATGAGTAAACTAACTCTGATTAAAATTTCAAGAATTTTGAAGCACTCTAAGTATTTTTGGACGATTAAACAAGGTTGTCTGACAGAAGGAGTCAGACAGTTCTGATACATGATTATTGTTTGAACTGAACAAGGACCAAAAGATTAAATTATCAACTTAAATCCCACAGAATCTTCACAGGTAAGGAAGCTAACAATTTGGACAACTTAAACAGGAATTTATCACAGCCAAGCACAGATAAATACCAACTCAAGCTAACAGCAAAGCCAAACAATCCACAGTCTGAGCACAAGACTGAATGAACCTCACTAACACACTTTGTTCAACACCTGCAGTCTAAGCACAAGATGTTAACATGCCTGACTCTTAACTAAAGACTAAGCACAAGTTATAGAGAATTAAAATTGAGAGAAAACTCAGGTTTTATATTCATCAAAAGCTGCCTCAATGCAGTTGGGGGAGAGGTCCTTATATAAGCCTCCCTGTTGGAAATCTGTTACAAACTTAAACCTAGAAATCTCATCCACGAGCCAAGTGGTCGGACTCACGATGGAGGTTTAGTTTTTGGTACTTGTCGTTAGGAGCACCTAGACCAAAACACAATTTATAACTCCACAAACAACTCTACAATTAGTAAAGAGGCAAGTAAAGGTCGGATCCCAAGGGACGGGAATTGAGATGAGATTTTAAATTGCAACTAGCGGTGTCTAAGGGTGTCACAATTTGGGGTTTGAAGTAGAAGATCACTAAACTAAATAGCAATGAAAATAAACAAGCAAGATGATTAAAAAGGGGTGTAAACAATTGATAAAAGGCACTAGGGTGTCATGGGGTCATAGAGGATTCATGGGAATTGATCATACAAACATATACTCAAATTATAAGCAAGCAATTATTGTTGTGATGGATCGAGTTGGTTTATATCTTACAATCCTAGGAAAGTTTTGGTCCCGGAGCCGAATCGATTAGATTGTACAACACCTACAAGTCGACTTAATCTTCCCTACTCAACTATATGCATGGTCTAATGAGACTCGAGTTGGTTTATGTCTTACAAGTCTCATTGAAAAGATAGGTGATGGGTAAAAAATGCAAGGATTCATAGGCTCGCATTTCATCAAACATAACATGTGCATAAGTTGAGATCACAACAAGCAAGCAAATAAACTATGAAAACATATTAATTTAAGCATGAATCATCCCCCATGTTTGTTTCCCCTAATTACCCATTAACCCTGGCTAAGGAACTACTCACTCATTATCATGTTGAACATGCTAGCAAGGTTGTCAATCATACCAACAAAGTAAAACATGATGAATAAATGAAGATAATTAACAATAATTAAAAAGGGATTAAGAGAATTATACCTACTAATGATTCCAATAATAAAGCAAAGAATAATAGAAGTACTTGATGATTGATTGGAAGGTTGTCAATCTCCCAATAATAACCCAAATAATCTTCAATTACCCAAAATGAAAGATGAACCAAAGAGAGATTAAGGAAATGAAATTTGTATTAAAACTTGATTAAATGTTGATTACAAGATTAAAGAGAGATTTGATTGATATAAACTACTCTAGAGACTGCTAAGAAGAACATGCTAATCTAATTAGACTAATGGGGGTATTTATAGTGGGAATTAGTTACATAAATTAGGGTTTACTAAGGGCTTAATTGACGATTAAGTCCTTGAGGAATCGCCGGTCTCTAGGGAAACCCCGGTCTCCTTTTTGCCGGTCTTAGAAAAATATGCGCATCCTTCCTTGAAACTTGTAGAAGACGAAATGGCTGACACACAATCCGAGCAAACACCCCCAATCCGCCCGTCCCGTGCCCTGGTGTTTCTGGACGGGCGTCCACTGGGGGAAGACGCTCGGATTGCCCTTGCTGGACGGGCGGATTGTGGGCAATCCGCTCGGATTGTCTTACAGCTACTTTCTTTCTTCTTTTCTTTCTTTTTCTTCATAAAATCCTTTAGGATTTCCTCGGGGATGCAAGGATCTTTTCTCATCATTGGCCATCTATTATAGTATGTACAATGGCCTTCTAGTCTTGTCTTCTCTTTGATGCTTGGTCATTGAATTCAATCAATTTAGCTCTATTTTGCCATGAAAATGCAAGGTTTGCACTCCTTTCGTACCAAGGAAACAAAACCTCAAAGAATATTCAAAACAAAGGACTAAAGACAATAAATGACCCAAATATGCAGTAAAAAGCATGGGAACAAGGCTAATTCGGGGACTAAATATGCTCTAATTATGGTCACATCAAATATCCCCAAACCGAACCTTTACTCGTCCCGAGTAAAGAGGTGACAAAAACTAGACCTTTATTTAAACTATCCTAATAATATAACCGACATGAGACAATTAGCGGGTCTCACTCCGCCCCTTCAACTCACAAAAGACAACCATGAGGTATGATGCCTTCTTGCAAGGCAAGGTGGGTCTTTCCAAAATGGCGACACATCCAAACATTAAAGCACACAAAATCAAGTAATGGATGCATCTACAAAAAGAATAGCCACTTTCCTCATCTAAGTGGCGGAAATTATCTACAAGGGAAGCAATTCAAGGGTACACACTCCTTCATAGATGCAATTTCTTCAAACTACTAAGCCGAGAAGGATACCAATAAATCACCTCCAAATTGTGTCAAGCTAGGGTACCTTTGTCCTCAATCGTTAAATGCTTTTGTCAAGAGTAGACTCCCTATGGTGTTAGAAACACTGGAGGATCGCGGAATTCCCCCTCTTGCCTAGACAAGAAGAAGGGTCGTCCCCTCTCTACCATGCACAAAAATGGATACGATGGATAAAGGGATTGATAGATATTTGAGTTTTATTTTGGGAGTTTGCTTTTGTTTTTTGTTTTTCCCCCCAATTTCTTGTGGCATTTGACATTTGAGAACACTTTCTTTTGCCATTTCTTTGATGTTTGGCATTTCAACACTTGACAATTTTCAACTTTTCTTTGCATTTCTTTTGAACATTTTCAAAGTCACCCCATATGTAGTGATGGTGCCTTATATTTGAAGCATTAGGAGTCTATTTTTGCTCCTCTTTTCATTTGATGCATTTTGCAAACTTTCTTTCACTTTTCATTTCATTGAACTCAAATCAATTTCTTTTTGTGCCCATTCCCTTTGATGACAAAAATGTGGTAGAACATAGATGATGGATGCATGGTTTTAAGGGTCACCTTGGAATAAACGGTAGCCAAGGAGTTATCACACCACAAGGTACTCTTGACTAGGCCTTAATCTATGGGTCAAGGATACTAGCATGACACATCCTAGGGTGTTTTACAAGTATTCTAACAAGCAAAGTCTTAAGAAGAAAAAGCATCTACTAGGGCCTATATACACTTGTCAAGCTTCCCAAGTAGAAGGTTTCGCAAAATTTTCTAACATGCAACTACATGCCATGATGCAACTAACATATAAACATCCTAATGCAAATGATTCTACCAACTAATATGTCATATAATCTAAATTCAAGTCCTAAATTCACATTGTTATACCGCATCAACCAAAATAAAGCGACATAGTCATTAACATAAAGAGGAAAAAGGAGATTGGAAAGATCATACCATGCGGTCTTCAATATCCTCATGTCTCGGATGTGGCGTAGTCTATCAATGTGAACAAGGATAGAACAAATACAATATATACAACAATATACACAAGTCTACACTATAAAGGAAATGAACTTGTTTTTGGATTTTCAATTTTTTCAATTTTTTTTGATTTTCTCGAAATTTTTGATTTTTTTGGGTTTTTTGAATAAAAGTTAAGTTAGAATTCTCCATCCCCACACTAATATGGGCATTGTCCTCAATGGCCAAAATGATGGGAATTTATGCAAACATGATGCATGAATTATATACTAAATGCAAGCTATACTAATCTACACTACATGATGCATGGGTTTTTGTTTATGACGGAGAGCGTAATTTAGATTACCTCCCATTGCGTATGCATGTACTTCCCCAAACCGAGATAGACATTATTTCTAATGTCTTAAATTATGGGGTAGTTCATGCACACAAGATGCAATGCATGAAACTAAATTGTCATTTTGGATTTTTCAAATGGGAACAATAAAATAAGAACACCTCAATGGGACGGAGGTGTTAGTCCTCTATGTTGCTAGGACTCTCCAACTATGATCAAGATAAAAATAAATAAAACAAAGAAAGAAGTAGACAAACCTCAAGAGGGTAGGAGCCTCCAAAGCTTGCTAGTCCTCCACCATATCATCATTGTCATCATTTTCCTCTATAGAAGCGGACTCATCACCACTTTCCTCTTCACTTCCTTGCTCACTTCCTTCATCATCTTCATTAGCCTCTTCTTCTTCATCATCTACCTCTTCATCAACACCCTCATCATCATCAACCTCATCATTGTCATTCCCATCTTCACCCGGTCTTTCACCCCTAGATGTGCTTGGAAAGAAGACTTCTCTATCCGCCCAACTAGGCAAAGGACATGAAGGATCAAGTAGTCCTTGCCTAGATAAATGAAGGAGGGGTGGATATTGGGCCAAGTATGCATCTACTCGATCATTGTAAGCTTGTTTATGCATCTCTTGCATAAGTAGAGTCATGTAGTCATTGCCCACTTCAACACCTTCGGGTTTGAACTCTTGATATTTGAATGGATAGGGTGGTGTGACAATGGAGGAGGAGGGCTCTTCAATCTCGCCCCTTTGTTGACGGATGATGTACTCGGTGCCTTTTGAGAGTGGAAGTAGGTAGTTTGTTCTATGAGCACTCAAGCGGCATATCTTAGAAGGCAAAGTAAAAGATCTAACATCATTGGTGAGCCACCCATAGTTGGTGTCAAGAGGATTATGCTTGACCCACTTGTACTTGTTAATCATGGCATCCATGTCAATGAGATGACCCCCTTTGATCGCCACATAGGTGTTATCCTTGTTGAAATTTGGATCAAAGTACTTGGCCAAGAGAGTAACTAGACCTCTATTTACGATAAAAGCGGTGCCTTCCTTACCACAATCAACATTGAGCTATCTTTCCACCAAAAGCCTTAGAGCATTGTAAGGCTTAGTGAATTCCCTTCCAACATTTAAGGCCGACTCAAGTAGAACAAAATCGAGCTTTGTAAAGTGATTAGTGTCTTTTCTTGCAATTATAGTATTCCCGATGACCTTGTGCCACACTCTAATGCCCGGATGGTGGACTAATAGAGCGCGACAAGCATGAAAGTTCTCAAATTTCTTCCCGGAAATCGCCTCCCAAAGAGGAGCGGGGTCATACTTTTCGGGTATCTTATGATAACGAGGTGTATCACTAAGACCTAACGCTTTACTCAAAACATCAAAGGTGATGCGCCTATTCACATTGGCAAGGCGAAACTCGATATATGTTCTAGTCTCTACCTTAGTCACTTTCAATGAACTCAAGAATTCCAAGGTAAGGGAGGGGTATGTCAATTCTTTTGTAGTAAACAATTTTCCCAACCTCATGGCTTCAAAGAAGGCTTTTGTTTGTTCAAGGACACCCAATTTGTTCAAGGCATCTTCACATATGAATTTGGTGGGTAGAATGGCTTTCTTAGCATACTTGGCAAATGTATCCTTATAAGAGTTAGAAATGAAAATTACCTCCGGATAGTTTGATAATTGAGCAATTTCCGGAGTTGTTGTTGTTGCTTCCAAGGGAGGATCTTGTTGTTGTTGAACTTCCAAGTTTGCATTAGCAACCACCATAGCCATTGAAGCTTTCTTTGCTTGAAGGCATTATTGCCTTTTTGAGAGTGCCTTTGCCTTGAGTGCCTTTGTTGACCCTTTTGTTCTTGCCATTGATGCTTATACCAAGAAAAGATTGAAAATCTTCAATTTCCAATTATACCCAAATCGATTTTAAGATGAAATGATTTGCCTTTGTATTTCAAAAATCGACTCAAAGGTTGAAGATTTTGGTTCTTGGATTGATTATTGTTGGAAAAGGGGTGATTAATTGATGTTGTAAGGAAGTTTGGATTTGATTTTGTTGAATTTGGTTGAGGAAATCTTGTTTTGGTGATGGAGAGGATGAGGGTTTTGGGGTTTTGGGGTTTATGGGTAGTGTTTGAATGTATGAATGAATGAATGAATGAATGTGGGAAGAGGTATTTAAAAACACCCGGAATTTCAAAACTGCAGGGGGAAGACGAGCGGATTCCCTTCGGGATGCTCGGATTATGCTCAATCTGGGTTCAGGAAATCTCGCCTAAAGACGAGCGTCTTTCAGGGAAGATGAGTGGATTCTTCAGTTCCAGGACGAGCGGATTCCCTTAAAGACGAGCAGATTCTGTTACAGGAACTTTTCTTATTTTGCACTGGCAAAAAGACGGGCGTCTTTTTGCAAAGACGAGCGTCTTCTCTGCTGGGACACTCGGATTCTCTAACAGACCAAAATTTTCAATTTTGCAGCTCATTTGGACGGACGGATTATCCCATAGACGCTCGAATTCCCATAAGACGAGCGGATTCCCCTTAATGACGCTCGGATTCCTCCTAGTCTACCCGGATTCAGTTCCATCCGTGCACTTGCATATCCCGTGTCATTTTCATTCTTCAAATCCCATGGTCTTCATTGTAGGGGCACTACAAACGCACGAATAGCCTAGGAAATTGCTATCCCCACACTAAGCTAAAGCACTACACATCAATAAAATCATTAGTCCCTCCCTCACTTCTCTCAAAAATGATAAATATCTTGATCAAAGCATAAAAATCCAAAAATGACAAAAATGCAATGTATGAATTAAAATGCAAGTTAGGGAGTTAGAAACATTTACAAATGGTGGTTTGGAGAGGACTCCACCAAGCTCTCATCCTTAGTGAGGTGTCATGGGGGCATGTCCAAGGTGTTGTTGATGTTACTCAACACCTTGAAAAAGTAGTCAAAAGCTTGTTCATTATCATGATAAAGAACTTCAATAGATCTTTGCTCTTGTTGTCCTTCATGTTGGTCTTTATCGATAGTATTACCAATGTAGGGATTGAAAATCCCTTCAAACTCATCGTCCCAAAGACCACAAACTTCATCTACTTGGTCACTAAAGATCTCTTGAGTTGATAGAGACAACTCTCCCACTTTCTTGTCTTGGCTAATGAGGCCATCTTCTTCATTGCTTGACTTTGGCGAGCTTTTCAAGCTCTCTTTGTTACAATTTCTTTGCTCTTTGAATGGAGCATCATCGACTTTCTTCTTCCATTGGAATTCCGACTTCTTTCTATCATCCTTCCGGCTATAATGATCAACCATAAAACATGGTTCATGCAAACGGGGAGCTCTCATGGTCTTGTCAAGATTGAAAGTTATGCTCTCATCTCCCACTTCTAGAGTGAGCTCTCCATGCTTCACATCAATTACCGCACCCGCGGTGTGCAAGAAAGGTCTACCTAGAATGATCGGAATATTGGAGTCTTCTTCCATGTCAACAATGACAAAGTCCACCGGGATGAAGGATTTCCCAACTCTTACGGGAACATCTTTCCATATCCCCAATGGTGTCTTCGTTGATCTATCGGCCATTTGGAGTGTGATATTGGTGCATTTAAGCTCTCCCATCCCTAACCTTTTACTCACCGAGTACGGCATAACACTCACACTAGCCCCTAGATCACATAAGGCTTTGTTGATCGTGGTGTCGCCAATGGTACACGGTATTGAGAAGCTTCCCGGATCCTTAAGTTTTGGAGGTGAACTCCCTTGAAGTATTGCACTACTCACCTTAGTGAAGGCGATAGTCTCAAACTTCCGGATCGACTTATTCTTCGTAAGGATGTCTTTCATGTACTTTGCATAGGCCGACACATGATTGATTAATTCCGTAAAAGGAATCGAGACTTCCAAATTCTTCACAATTTCCATAAATTTTCCGAGTTGGTCATCAAATTTGGGCTTGGCTTGATGACTCGGAAACGGAAGTCTAATCACAATGGGCTCCTTCTCCTTGGCCTTGTCTTCATTTTTCTTTGAAACTTCTTCTTTTGATGGTTCTCCATTCTTGGAGTTTTGCACAACTTCTTCTTTGTCACTAGCTTTCACAACTTTATCCTCAACTTGCTTCTCCGGTGCTTCATACCTTGTACCACTTCTCAAGTGAATGGCACTAACCGTTTCATGTCTTGGGGGATTACTTTGAGGTGGTAATTGCAACTTTTGTCTTTGTGAGCTTGAAGATGCTAGTTGAGTTAATTGGGTTTCCAACATTTTGGTGTGGGCTAGGATGTTGTTGATGATGATTTCCTTTGCTTGACTATCCTTTTGCATTTGAGCGAAAAACTCTTGTTGATTCTTTTGCATTTGGAGGACCGCTTTTTGAACATCAAAACCTTGGTCATTTTGTTGATTGTATGGAGTTTGATTTTTGTAACCTTGGTTTTGGTTGTAAAAGGGTCTTTGATTTTGGTTTCTCATGGGAGGTGGGTGTATGTTGGTTGAGGGTTTTGAACATTTTGGCTTTTGTATGAGAGATTTGGGTGGAATTTGGTGTTTTCATTGTAATAGTTTGAATAAGGGGTACCACTCTTGTATGCTTGAAAAGCATTCACTTGTTCATTTGTTCCCCTACATTCACTTTGGTCATGTCCCAAAGTTCCACAATTCTCACATATCCCACTTGGGATTGATGAAGATGCCGTCATGGCATTAACATGATGCTTTGGTGATTTTGAGGCTTCTTCAAGTCTAGCCATAGCTTTTTCGAACTTCAAATTGATGGTATCAATGTGAGCACTAAGTTGAGCACCCAATTGAGTAATACAGTCCACTTCATGCTTTCCTCCTCTAATAGCCTTGCAAGGTCTTCTATATTGTGAATTATGGACCGCCATTTCCTCAATCTTGTTCCAAGTTTGATTGTCGTCAACTTCGGTGAACATTCCATTTGATCCCATGTTGAGGATGTTTCTTGAGTCTTCATAAAGACCGTTCCAAAATTGTTGTATCAAGAACCACTCGCTAAGTCCATGATGAGGACATGAGCGACAAATTCCTTTGAATCGCTCCCAAGCTTCATACAAAGATTCTTCATCTCTTTGCTTAAAGCCCGTAATTTGAGCTCTTAGCATGTTAGTCTTTTCCGGTGGGTAGAACTTTTTGTAGAAAGCTAGAGCCAATTTCTTCCAAGAATCAATTCCGAGAGTAGCCTTATCAAGGCCTTTCAACCATTGTTTTGCGGTGCCAATTAGAGAAAAAAAAAAATAAGACCCATCGAATTTGGTCTTGAGTTACACTGGTTTGAGAAATCGCATCACAATAGTCGCAAAAAGTCTCCATGTGAGATTGAGGGTCTTCACTAGGCATCCCCCCAAATTCGCTTCTTTCGACTAATTGGATAAATGCGGATTTGGCAATGAAATTTCCGGTTAAGTGTTGTGGTGTGGGAGTACCATTAGGTAGGTTCTCCTCGGTTGGTACAGAATGTGATGAAAATTTAGGCATTGTGGATTGATTTTGTGTTGGATTTTGTGTTGGGTTCTCCTCACCTTTTCTTGCAAAAGGGTTGATGAACTCAATAGTGTTTGGTTGAATATCTACAACCTCACCAATACCTCTCAAAGTTCTCCTAGTAAGTCTTCTATTGTTTGTCAAAGTCCTTTCAATTTCGCGATCAAAGGGTAACATGTTACCTTGTGATCTTCTAGACATGCAAAATATCAAACAACTTGAAAATAATTAGAACAAACCTTGAGGAGTTTTACTTCCCCAAGGCAAAGAAAGACACAACTAATAACAATATAAGAAAATCTAAATCAAGTTAACAGCGTCCCCGGCAACGGCGCCATTTTTGGTCGGACTCACGATGGAGGTTTAGTTTTCGGTACTTGTCGTTAGGAGCACCTAGACCAAAACATAATTTATAACTCCACAAACAACTCTACAATTAGTAAAGAGGCAAGTAAAGGTCGGATCCCAAGGGACGGGAATTGAGATGAGATTTTCAATTGCAACTAGCGGTGTCTAAGGGTGTTACAATTTGGGGTTTGAAGTAGAAGATCACTAAACTAAATAGCAATGAAAACAAACAAGCAAGATGATTAAAAAGGGGTGTAAACAATTGATAAAAGGCACTAGGGTGTCATGAGGTCATAGGTGATTCATAGAAATTGATCATACAAACATATTCTCAAATTATAAGCAAGCAATCATTGTTGTGATGGATCGAGTTGGTTTATATCTTACAATCCTAGGAAAGTTTGGGTCCCGGAGCCGAATCGATTAGATTGTACAACACCTACAAGTCGACTTAATCTTCCCTACTCAACTATATGCATGGTCTAATGAGACTCGAGTTGGTTTATGTCTTACAAGTCTCATAGAAAAGATAGGTGATGGGTAAAAAAATGCAAGGATTCATAGGCTCGCATTTCATCAAACATAACATGTGCATAAGTTGAGATCACAACAAGCAATCAAATAAACTAAAACATATTAATTTAAGCATGAATCATCTCCCAAGTTGGTTTCCCCTAAGTACCCATTAACCCTAGCTAAGGAACTACTCACTCATTACCATGTTGAACATGCTAGCAAGGTTGTCAATCATACCAACAAAGTAAAACATGATGAAAAAATGAAGATAATTAACAATAATTAAAAAGGGATTAAGAAATTATACCTACTAATGATTCCAATAATAAAGCAAAGAATAATAGAAGTACTTGATGATTGATTGGAAGGTTGTCAATCTCCCAATAATAACCCAAATAATCTTCAATTACCCAAAATGAAAGATGAACCAAAGAGAGATTAAGGAAATGAAATTTGTATTAAAACTTGATTAAATGTTGATTACAAGATTAAAGAGAGATTTGATTGATATAAATTACTCTAGAGATTGCTAAGACGAACATGCTAATCTAATTAGACTAATGGGGTATTTATAGTGGGGATTAGTTACATAAATTAGGGTTTACTAAGGGCTTAAATGACGATTAAGTCCTCAAGGAATCGCCGGTCTCTAGGGAGACTCCGGTCTCCTTTTTGCCGGTCTTAGAAAAATATGCGCATCCTTCCTTGAAACTTGTAGAGGACGAAATGGCTGACACACAATCCGAGCGTCCAGGGCACGGGACGGGCGGATTGGGGGTGTTTTGGACGAGCGTATTGTTGGGGTGGACGGGCGGATTCTGGTGTTTCTGGACAGGCGTAAACTGCGGGAAGACGCTCGGATTGCCCTTGCGGGACGGGCAGATTGTGGGCAATCCGCTCGGATTGTCTTACAGCTACTTTCTTTCTTCTTTTCTTCCTTTTTCTTTATAAAATCCTTGAGGATTTCCTCGGGGATGCAAGGATCTTTTCTCATCATTGCCCTGTTGGGAAATGTGTCCTCAACAATAGTGCGATCACATGATTTAAATATCATTATTAAATCTCATACTAAGAATACATGAGGGTTGATTCTTTATACAGTCGACTGACCGTCATTAATCGGTAATGATTGGCTAACTAGAGTTTGACATTACTGTCGTGTGACGGTGGTGGTCAGTTGATCCCTTTAGGTCACACCTATAGGATGAGGCCCAAATAAATATTTAATTAATTGTATGCGATACAGATTAATTAATTCCTTAATTATGAGAGTGCAATTTTGCGTCTTATTGTAATGTGATTAAATAAGATTTTAATTTAGTAATTAAGTGTTAATTCACTAAATTAGTTGAGGTATTATATAAGTTTTGAGGTAGAGGTAATTAGTTATTTAAAGTTACAAGAAATTGTAATTTTAACCAACTAGTAATTATGGGACCCATTATATGTTGATATAATGGTAGTATACTACTCAAAAAATGGAGTGTATATTATATTATTAATTGTAATATTTAAGTGTTAAATGATTACATTAATAATTAATTATGTAAGATAACTAAACATATGACTTATAAGTATTTGTGGCACAAATGACAAAAGGCAAAAATAGACCAAAATAGGTCCATTATTTCGGCCATATGAGAGAGCACAAGATGCTCTTTTGTCTTTGTTGTTTTTTGATTAAAGCATGATAGAGACACTACACAGAAGCTTTAATCATGCCTATATCTTACACTAATATACCTAGACTTTACAAGGAGTAAAAAAACAAAAGCTAAAGATTCCTACCTAAGTGTGGCCACCGGTTTTTGGCCTTTCAAATGGGCATTTGGTTGCTCATTTTGTTGGTTGAAGCTTTTGCTTGTTTTACTCTCTAACTTTACCTCACATGCAAAATCATAAAACCTCTCTAAAAATACTAATACTCATCATCTATTACTAGAGGTAGTAATAATAGAAATATTAGTATTATTAAGGTTACATTTCTACTACATATCTAGTTAATATTAGTAGGAATTTTTGGGATTAATCTTGGGTGCAATTTATTGGAGTGGCTTCTATACTTGGAGGTTTAGGAGGATCATCCATCTCATTAAGCTCAAGAACAAGTGAAGCAAGGTGACCTTACTTGTGCCCACATTTTCGAACCAATCATCAATGTAAGGAACATTGTTTTTCTTATAAATCATTCATTTTGTTATGCATGCACTAGATATAAAGAAAAAATAATTAACAAGTTAATTAGTTTACTATTACAGGAGTCTAATAATAGGTATATGAACCTAACAAGTGGTATCAGAGCATAAGGATGTTGCATGCATAATCAGTTATTGTTTTTCCGAGTTAAAAGGTTAACATATGAAACTAAAAATTTGTGATTTATAAGTATAAGCCACGAAATCACCATGCATGTTATATATTCTGGTTCTAAAATGTTTTTAGGTCATTTTTATGATTTATGGAAATTTATTGCTCATTTTAATGATTTTTGGTCATTTTATTACATTTTTATGACTAAAATGGGAATTAAAATGCTAAAAATAGTTAAACTAAGTTTCCGACCTTGGAAATTTTATATGACCTCACATGCATATTTTAAAAGTTTTTTGTAAAAAGTCGAGTTAGTTTGATTAATATTGCATGATTTATGATTTTTATGAGATAAAAATGGATTTAAAGAGGTAAAATGGTTAAAAATAGTTAAATCTCGAATTAAGCTACGATATTTTAATATGATGTCACGTGCATAATTTACAGAGAGTATGTAAATTTCTAGATTAAAAGATATCTTTTAGCATGATTTATGGATTTTTAGAGTAAAAATGGCATAAATAGTGACTATTTTAGCAATATTAGCTAAAACGTATTGCATGGCTTGAGAAAATTATTTTAAGCTGCATAAATATCCCAATAATCAGATCTAAAGTTATAAAAATTATTGGATTAATTTTCGGATACCTTAAGTATTTTATGAGATAAAAACGATAAAATGCAACTATATTTTCTCAAAATTAATTCGAAAATTTTAACCATGATTTTTGACATTATGAGTGTCATGGAATTATTCCAGAATGTTCAAAAATTTAAAATTCAAATTTTGAAATTTTTATAATTTAATTTGGATTTATTTCATATAAATAATGATTTTAAGGTAAAAAATGAGCATAAAATTAAATCAAGTTGAATTATTGTCAAACATTTAGTGATGACTAATTTTTGAGTCCTAAAAAGTGTTAGGATAATGAACTTGAGCTTAGATGTGATTTAAGTGTTAATTAGTGATTTTAAAAGGTTATTATCACGCATTTCCATAAAACCGGGTTATATGTACGACATAAGTTAAATAGGGCGATTTGGCACATCATTTGGCATGATAGATACATATTATAATGCTGCATATTTCAATTGTTAAATGTCTTTTATTTATATAATTTTGAATTTTGTAATTTTATCTTAGTATGGCCTTAGTTTAATCAATATTACCCGTAATGAAAGAGAATATTGATTCGGTTGTAATTTAATGTGATCTCATATCACTTTTATTTTATTTTATTAGTTTTTCCATTTTACAAATGTATAATAGGAATAGCTTTGTATTTTTATTATTATTTGTAATTATGGAGCATCTTCAAAGACGGTGCCATTCGGAAAGGTGATCCGACGAAGACGGTGTCTTGGGAGGCGTGCCACTTGAAGATTCAAGGGACCAAAGTAGTTTGTTTCCGAATATGTAATAGATTATTTGATTTTCTATTTCTTAGGAAAGGCCATACTAGGAATTTTATTTATTACTTTGCATTTCTTTTAATATGTTGCATGCATTGCCAAATCGTCATAACAACACATGCATATCATATCGAGTCATCGACCGTGTCAACTATAATTATCGTAGTTCACCGCTTTAGCTCACTTAAAACGTGATAGATAATAAATTGACAAGACCTCTCACATATAATAATTGAGATATAGCCTTACCAAATAGTAGAAACCCATGAAGTACCAATTTCATAAGGGAGTTAATCCGGCTTCACCGTAATACAAACCTTGTTACGTTGGCGAAGTGGGGTAGTAAAATGTTATTACATCGAAATTTGGATTGAGCTCAACAGAAGTATTGTTGACCGTAGTCGCATGTGTTCCGGGCTAAAGATGAAAATTAGAGTAATTTTCATCGACCGAGAGTTCTAAAAGTAGAATCGATTAAAGAGTTAATCCACCGAGTTATATTAATAAGGGATGAATCGGCTCACCGTGCCCGAGTTGATATGAATTTGGATCTCGGAATCATTTATGTAGTTGGGTGGAGGTCACTATATAAATGCAATACTTGTAGTTAAGTTTACGAGTATTATTAAAACGATAAATGATAATTAATTCATTCATTTCCTATTTTGTAGTCAAATTTGTTTTATCAACCGCAACGGCAACTCCAATCACGTCCGCATCCACTAGTTCCACCACGCTTACCAATGTATCATGGCTCCGATCCTTCATGGATCGATGTAAGTTAGAAAAGAATGGGTCTAATTTCGCCGATTGGGACGCGCAAGGTGACGACAAGTTTCGTTACCTTACCGAGGCATCTCCCTCCGAACCTAATGCTAGGTCCACCCCTGCCGCTTGGCAAACCTATGAGGTTTACCAAAAGGAGTCGGCCGCGATCAAAAATGTGTTGATCTTTTCTATGGAGGCGAACTCCAACGAAGTGCTATAAAGATTAGCACCGCTCATGAGATCTACATGAAGCTTGTGAACATGTTTTCACGAGCTCCTAGGGTCATTCAATATGAGGCGGCTTCCGCCTTTTTTGATCTTAACATCAAAGAGGGCCAAAAGGTGAGCCCTCATGTGCTCAAGTTGATGGAGCATGTTGAGACCTTGAAAATGCATAAAGTGGAAATTCCCATGAACTCGTAATTGATCGAATTCTTCATTCCCTCAACAAAATCAAAGCATATGTTCAATTCCGGGTGAATTTTAATATGAAAGATAAAAAAGTTTCCCTTGATGAGTTGCACAAAATGCTTGTGCAAGCCGAAAGGGACATGGGGCTAAGTGTTAGCACCACCAAAGATGTGCTCAATGTCAATCATAAGAGCAAGGGAACCTTCAAGAAAGGTGGGAAGAAGGGGAAGAAGCGAACTCCCTACAGGAATATAGCTAAAGCTTGTGAAGCTAGTACCTCCAAGCCCAAGTACAGTGCCCCCACCGGGGACAAGTGCCACTATTGTTGCGGTGTTGGGCATTGGAAGTGGAACTGTTCCTTGGCGACATCAAAGCTGGAAAGGTTATTCCAGTAGGTATATAACTATCCCTATCTTTTATGCTTCAATCTCAACCTTGGTATGATGATACAAGTTGTGATGATTACCTTTTTTATTGTAAATAGGGCCTCCTACCAAGGACAAAGGCAAGGATAAGCAAGCCTAGAGGATCATGTGGGAAGCTAGAGTAGCCGACCGTGGTGATGGCTCAATGGAAGCTTGGCTTTTATTTGTTTTGTCTTTAATTTTATGATGTATTTCATGTTTTTAGAACTATTTTGATTTCCTTGTGTGACTTGGAAATTGGTTTGTATCCTTTAAACACGGATTGTATTTTGGATATTGGTGATTTGGTTTTCAACCCAAATCACTTGTTTTATTATGTTATTTGTTCTAAAATCATCATCATAAATTACTTGCGTAAGAGAAACATTAGATAAACAACTTAAATTGATCAAATAGACGATTATGATAATGGGATCATTATATATCCATAAGCTATGAATTTGATTCTCCTTATGTCATCATTACTAAAAGTAACAACTTACTTATGTAATATCAATTAAAGTTGTAATGAGTTTTTGAACTCATCAAGAAGGGAATTTACGATACCATATGGACACATTATTCTAAACGGATGGTCAACCATGAGATACCTAGAATAGAGAGTCTATTAAACCAAATGACATGGATCAGACTGTCATATTATATTATCAAGCTGCCATGTTAGGATGGCCTTTTGAAAGCTAATACTAGTCTAGATAAACTCCTAATACTCCGTTAAATATATATGTTTGTGACTCACAAAGCTATCTCTCAAGAAGATAGATATATTTCTGAGAGATAGAGTGGGAGTAGATTGAATCGTCACAAACATCTCTTATAGTTGAAATGTTACTTTGTGAAAGTAATAGAATTATAGAGTGGGAGTTGGTATTGAACTATAGTCTATGAAGATAGAATGAGAGCATAGTTCAGTGGGAGTTAATCGCACATGTCTTATTGTTAAAATATTACTTTGTGAAATAGTATCTTGGCCTTGTTACATACGAGCCGAAGCATTACAATCCAAAAATTATTACTCAAGAGTAGATTTACTTTAAGGTGAGGGTTTCCTCAAAGGTAAATAGAGCTTTAGAGTACACAAATGCATAAGATTTACATGAAGTTGTTGATCAAGATAAATTGTGTTTTGGAATTGCCGCATTTCATTTTAATGAAGAATGGCAAATAAAATTCGCTTTTCTAAAATGGGAATTTAGAGAAGGGAGTGTTTGAAACACAAAATCTTAGATGGAGATCTAAGAATCCTAACATATTATGCGTAGCTTTCTTAAGTGATCTTAGAATGATCTTAAGCTAGCATTAAAGGATTATACTTTTCGTTCATGTGATAATAGTGGATGGGTTCATTCACATGATTGAAGAATCATGATTATATATGAAGTTAAGTGGGAGCTAGAATTGTTTCTCCATGTCTTATATGTTGATAACATATTACTTATTGAGTATAATGTACCAATTCTCTCTTCTGGCAAGAGTAATTGGAAGACTTGGAAAAGGATGCAAAGTATTCTAGATTTTGTATCTATGTGAGAGTATATTGGCATAGAGTTGAGAGTCTTATGAGGATAAGATATTTCACATCTGTTGTACAACAACAAAGTCAAATAGGCTATTCATGATGATGGAAGTAGAATTACTATGATGGAGTCATAATCATTCACTAAACCTATTAAATTGTTGATCACATGAAATTGAATTCTAATGTTTCCGCCAGTAGAACGATTATGTATGCCAACAGACGCACGTGCGGTGTTGAAACATATGCCTAGGGCATGATAACTCAATAACAAGATAATTCCCATCATATGGCTTGTGAGAGCCTTAAAGAACATCCTTGAGATTCTTGAGAAGAATTAAGGATTCGTTCAAATATTTGGATGATAAACTAAGTAATGTGTTGAAGGGTTGCACAGACTTTAGTTTCCAAACTGTAAGGGATTTCTTGAAAACCTAGGATGTCTTATTGACAAAGGAGTAAGAGACTAAGAAAGGTGTTTTAGTTTCGCACATTGCAAATTCTACAAAAGGAATCTAAGTAAATTGTGATAAAATCGTCAATGTATGGATTAAGGGTGAATCCCTCTACAAATGGTTTTGTCAAAAATTATGCGATAACACTGGGAGCATCTTTCAAGTTAAAGAGCCCAAATCTAGTAAGCTGTCTAGACACATACTTTGATAAATTCATGTCATTAGAGATAACATTGAATGGGAGGAAATAGCAATTTATAAAGTTGGAATATATGGATATCGGGTATATCCACTTGCCAAGCTTGTATTGCATTTTAACTAGTGTTAATAATACACTAAAGATTATAAGATATGAAGTAGTAATAGTGTATTGACTATTCATATGTGATAATCGCATTTATCGTTTGAGTTTCATAAAACTCACCCGCTACCTTGTCGTATCCGAATGGGTTGTAGAGACAAATTGAACCCCATTAAAGTGAACTGGATTGACATGGTATTCGCCCCTAGTTACTTATATGAGGTGACGTCTCGAAGTGACTAGAGTGTGATGCGATTGATGGCAAGTTCAAGTGCCATAGAGTCATATGGGATGACTAGTCGATCACATAGGTAGACTGTATGGGACAATCTGGTCAGCGCTGACCGCTTATAGAGTTCTGGTAATTCATAAAGCCTGGTCGTGGCAAGAGCTACTATAGTATTCTTATGAGTCAATTCTTTTGACTAGAGACTATTCGCCTAAGTTGGCACAACTTCTGATTAGCTTTGATTTATAATCTACGATTTCGTAAATGAGGTCAAACTGGGTATATTTTGGGTTATGATTGTGGGGTAATATCCGTATAAAACCCTTTAATTATAGGATTATAACGCAAATTTTATATGCAATTTATTGTCATAAACGAAAAACAACAATGAAACGATAAAGATCAAGGAATAACCTTCGGTCCTAGTGCAAATTGGCAATGAGAGATCAAAGTAGATCTCCTCCTAAATGATGCACCCAAGATCGTCTGAGAAATGCCCTTGTGCTAGAATGAATCCTCTAATTGCCTTGCAATATTGAGAGGATTATTTTGTGAGTTTTTCTTTAGATGAGAGATCTAGGTTTAGAGAGGAAAAATGTCTCTCAAATCCCTAGTTGTCATACAAATGATTATGCTTAGGTTACAAAAAGAGTGAGCCTCTCTTTTTGTTCATCCCATTCGGCCAAACCGAGTGAAGGAGAGGAGAAATGGGCTTTTCCATTTCCTCTTCATTTAAACTCGTGGTCCGAATCCAAATTACTAAATGTATATGACGCGGTTTCATTATAAACTGTCATCGGTTATCGGTTATTAAAGCATCAACTAATAACACGGATTAGTTGAATTATTAACACATGTCCGACAAAGACAATATTGTATAATTATATTCAATATACATTTAATTAAATATAAAACGCTTATATTCAATTTACGAATTAACTGCTTAATTCACCTTAGCCATTATTATTTAATCCGTATTAAATAAAATATCTCAACATCACATTTTGACTAATTATTAGTCAAATAACTCAGACTAACTGGTTAGTCAAATTTGGCATCTACATGACTGTATTTTCATACCGTCACATCTCTCAAACGTATCCTATAGGTGTGACTTTTAGGGACCAGTTGATCACCGCCATCTGTATGACAATAACGTCAAACTTATCTAGCAAGCCAACCGTTATTGATAAATATGGATCAACTGATAATAATACCAAAAGTATGCCCTTTGATCCTTTTAGAGATTTATAAGTCCTTGCACTAACTGTAAAGGACACCAGCCCCAACAAGCTCCCACTTGTCTGTACAAGTGTATGTGCAATGACGTTATCCGCACTAACTGGAGGACACAGCTCCAACAAACTCCCACTTGTCCGTACAAGTGTATGTGCGATAACCGATTCTCATATTCATTTAAAATTTCTCCCACTCAATGTAAAACAATTTGCAGATCTGGATCCGCAAAGGTCGTATTTTACAATCGATCTGTATCTAGAGTGGTTTCCCGACTAGAGAGTAACTTAACTGATAAAACGAATCCGTATTCGAGCATGGCCATGCATTTCGATTCTGACTCCTCGAGTGGCCCTGAGAAATATCGAGTACCTGATAAAGGCTGAATATTTCCTACAACTCGACTCCTTCCGATCTAAGCACAACATGAAATGACCCAGAAAAAATCTACTTGGCACCCTGTTACGGATGACCGTGAGAAAGAAACCAAAGTCACCCAAAATCTGCCTTAGTCTCAAGAGACAGTCGATAGTCAAAAGAATCGACTCTTAGGATCACCATGGAAGTCCTATCCACGACCGGGCACCGAATGTTATAAAACATTTAGGACTCCACGTTGTAGATACCCGTATCCGTCGATATTGGAATTTATAGAGAACCCGACAAACACCCGATGATGATAGGACACATGTATTCTTTAGTTGTCACTGTCATTATTTGGAGCTCGTTTTACGAGGTGGAATGGGCGTCGTCGATGAAGTATTTTATTAATTTAAATGATATTTAAATTAATGTTTTTTAGTGAATTCATTCTGTTAATTTAAATGATATTTAAATTAATGTTCTTAGTAAGTTCATTTTGTTATTTTAAATGATATTTAAAATTAATGTGTTTTTTAAGTGAATTCATTATTCATTTAATTTAAATGATATTTAAATTAAAGCTTTATTTTGAACTTATTTTCTTAAGTTTATTTTATTGAAAATGAAATAAATATTTGATTTGAAAAATCATTTTATGAGAATGTTTGATTTGAAAAGTCATTTATTTTAATTTATTAATTGATTTGAAAAATCGATTTGAAAAGCGAAGGAAACTCGTTTTGAGTACTTGTTTTTGAGCTCGATTTTGGCTCGGTTTTTGAGCCCGTTTCCTTTACGAATTGGCACGAATCTCGAGTACACTAACCCACCTAGACCAATACCCATCCACCCATGTTCGAACCCCCATACCATGGCCCAAATTCTCGTTCAAAACAACCCCAAGCAGCCCGCACTAAACCGCAACAGGCCCCTGTTTTGGCCGCCAATTCTCGAGCCCAAACCCGCTCCAAACACTACCAAGACCCGTACCCATTAACCCTAACCCATACCCTAGTATCCTACCCATATTATCCTAGCTTAATCACCAAGAAAACCCCCAAAACGAACCCTAGAAACCCCCAAAAGTCGCCGGACAAAGAGCCTATGTTCAAGAAGCCCGATTGCCCCTCCCTCTCTTTTAACCTATTTTAACTCCTTATAAATACCACCCCTTCACGATACATTCATTCCTCTAAGTTCTCCATACATCCTACCATCACCCACAAGCTTTAAACCTCAGAAACAAACCCTAATTACCTCCCAAAAACCCTAAACAAAACCGACACACAACATGAAACTGTTTGTGTGTCCTCTTCGAAAACCCACTCGTTCCTCCATCAAACCTCCATAAAAACTCAAGTTTCTTGTTCCTAATTAACCACATAACATCCATCTACACATTAGACAAAGAATTACGAGCCAAATTGCCCTTGAGAGTACACGAAATCCCTCAAAAAAGCAGAGTGTTTATACACTCTTTTCGCGTGATTTATTCTTGTCTGTCCAGTTCTGTTTGTGCTCGTTTTTCGTGCCCAATAACCCAAAACGAGCAGGGGTTGCTTTAAGATCCCTGTTCTCCTCTCTTTCTAGTTTTCAAAACATCTTTTAAATCGAATTTTCGTCGTGAAACGAGGGAGATATCATCGTTTGAAAATCGCTGTCCAGAAAGTTTCCAAAACGCGTGTTTGCTTTATTCTTCGTCGACGACGGCCTCTCGAGATAAAATCTACCATCGATTACGACCCAAGACGGTGTCAACGATACATGTAGGTTGAGGGTGCATCAAATCCTCCTCTTCTCCCTTTTATTTCGTTTGTTTTATGCTCGTTTTTTATTGTCTTTTTTGTTTGTTTTTTCGTTTGTTTATCGATTGTTTTAAATTAACTATGAAACTAGTTAGTCCGAGTATGAGTTAAAGTACCACCATGAACACCCGCGTTGACTTGAGATGGGAAAAGAAACCGCTACTTCTGTCGGTCGTACACCCCCGTCTCATTTACATATCCTCGTGTTCAAGGTAGGGCATAAATAAAACGAGTTGTCTAACTTTCATCGCTTTCGACCCCCTTCTTTGTTTTTCGCCAAATCGACATACCCTAGGACCCGTTGTATGTTAGTTTAACCTCTGATTGTTAACCTATGACATATTTAGATAACATTAATTTAATTTAATAACCTAATTAGACACGATAGGTGGCTTCGACGTAAGTTATAAAATCAATCGACGATTCTGTAAACAATTGAATGCATCTCTCTCTTTCACCTAATTTCTCGCTAGTATAAGAGTGCGTGATTAGCACCTTCTTATTGACACTCGATGAGTTAAATTAATTAGCGAATTTAACCTAATTAGACCCTTTAGGCCGTGTAGAATGCACCCTCATGCGACAATCAATCAACATCGTTTTTAACTCGTTTTCTAACTTGTTTCCTATCCCTTTTCGCAATCATTCGATCTAACCAATGAATCTAACTTAGGAACTAGGTTGACCTTGTCTTGGCCGTGAGGGTGGCCGTTGGTTTGGGCCGTGAGTTGGCCGTGTGTCTTGCCTTTCTCGTTTCGTTTTCCGTTCCTTGTTTATCATTTGTTCTTTGTTTGTTTTGTAGCCTGTAATTTATAGTTTGTTTATCGAGTTGTAATCTTTCAAGTTTGTTTTCTTTTATCGAGTCAAATGATTTCTAAAAACCTTAGTCTTGTTTGGTTAGATGGTTGTTCCCCAATGCTTGTAGGAGCGTAGTAAACCGCATGTTGTTTAAAGCAACATGGCCCGGTTTATGCTAATGCATGCTTTGGTGCGTAGCCCTATGTCTAATTCGATGAGATTAAGCGCGAGCACGCATTACGAGGAGTGACCCAAGGCCGTGGGTCATGTGAGCCGTGGGCCACCCCTCATGTGCACGGTTTTCTAGGCCAAACGGCCGTGTGTGTTGTCATGTATTGTTTTGTATGTAGAAATTGTATTTAGATCGAGTTGTATCTTTAATTTATTGTTGTGTCGGCATGAAATGCCTGGTTTGTAATAGGTAGATCCCAATGGCTCCCCCATTCCCCCTAAGCCTTGTTTGTTTGCTTTACATGTTGTTAGATCAATCAACCCACATGCTAAATTACAACTTTGACAAAGTTAGTTTAGTTGCATCTAAAACGACATAGAAATTGTTGTCACATGATAGGGTTAAAACAACGTTTGCATATCATACATCGTACGTAGCTATGACCTTGTTTGAAATCCGACACTTGACTTAGTAGAGGCCGTTATTGACGGGCGGGGTTGGGTGTCCTTATGGGCTTCCCAACACGTACCCTCACCCCTTACTCAAGATCTATGGTTTGTGGATCCGTCTAAATACCATTGGATTACGAGAGTCATTCTAATCGAGTGATATAGGGTACAAGTCTTTATCTTTAATCACTCGTAGTCGATTGGCTTTATGCTTTTCGATGAAAGGTGTAAAGTTGACTTGAACGGTTCCAAGTTCCCAAAAAACTTGGTGGCGACTCTAATATGTCTTAATTCGATTCGAAAGAACCTCGAGTCGATTATGCCTGGTGTGGATCCCTCGGACGCAGGTTCCGAGGGCCTTGTCCACGATTTGGCGACTCACTGGGAAAAGAGGACTAGTTACACCGTGTGTTTCTAGGGTCTTTTCCTCCGAGGTGAAACTTGAAAAGAAAGTGTTGGAAAGTAAAACATTACTCATAGTGCTACGATTCATGCATAAACCCTTAAGGACTTGCCCGGGCCGTCCCAGCGTTTCTTCGTGATGCGTGGGGGGCGACGTCCCACTATGCTAGGAAGCTGCACATTGCTCGCTTCCACTTCGCCTCGCGTGGTTCTTGATGGTGGGGACGATCTTCTAGGTACTTTACCTTAAGACACCTTGCTCTATAAGACCGCAAAAGGATGGAGGGCATAGACCTTCTTGTAGAAGACTTGCCGAGACTTAGAGATGTCTAGGAGCATACATCCTTATAACATGAGAATGACAATGTGCAATTTGTTTTCCCAAGTCTTTTTTCGAAAATTCCCACGTCCCTTTCAAAACCGAACTTTTGAACAAACTACTTTCAAATAGTATGATTTTAAAAACGCGGAATGCTGCCCAAATAGGACTAGAATTTTCGGCCCAAAAATGAGCTTTTATAGCCGGCATGCTGCCCATTTCAAATCTCATTTTCAAATCAATCCTTCGTTTTTTTCCAAATCCGATCCAAAATGTTTCTCGAACCTTAACCAAGCATGAAATGCGTCGAGTCGTGTCCGGGTCATGGCCGTGTTAGGCCAGGCGTTTTCTCGTTCTAAGAGTCTAGAACACGACCTTGTTGGGTCACCCAAGCTCACCTCTTGGGCCTTGAGTCATGGTGGTCGACCTTTTGGTCTAGGATAGTCCACAAAAACGTCCAAGCTAGGCCATTTAGGGTGTTTCACCCGAACCTATGGGCTATGTTAGTCCAATCACGGGTTTAGTCACACCGAGTCCGGTTTATAACCGATTCATGACAGTTTGAGTCATGTCGTTTTGTCGAGTCTAAAATGAACCAAGGTCTAGATCCAACTGTGAGTCGAACCTTTGTTTAGTCAATCTCAAGTCGAGTCTTTGTTTGAGTCAAGTAGGGGTCGTGTCCTTAAGTGTGCAGGGGCTCTTACTTTAAATATTGACTCAGTACGGGGTTTTCTTGTAGAAAGGCCGCCAAAAACCCGACGTCAAGCAATGGAAGATGCTGTTAACAAGCTTACTGAGGCCGTGAATCTCATGATGACCCGCATGGATGCAATTGAATCTAAGCTGGGTGAAGATTCCCCTCCATTTACCCCACCTCTGACCGATCTGGAGAAACGGTTCAAGTTCATCGAAGACCGTTTGAAACTCTCCCAGGGGAAGAACATTCACTATGAGAATGCTAGGGCCTATGCCCCAGTTCAGGATAAGTTGCCCACGAACATGGTACTCACTGACATCCCAAAGTTCAAAGGCACCGAAGATCCAGTCCACCATGTTAAGGCCTATAAAGGGTACTTAGCACTGAAGGGAGTACCTGCTGACATGCTCTCTGAAATTTTTGCCCAATCTTAGGATGAACACCCGAAGGCGTGGTTCTATAATCTTGACCTTAAGAACTTCCCCACTTTCGAAGATATTACGGTGGAGTTTTGTAAGCACTATGCTGACAATGTTGAGATTCAAACCAACATAAGGACTTTGGAAGTAATGACACAGAAGGAAAAAGAGGGTTTTACTGAATTCCTCGCAAGATGGCGCGCTGAAAGCGTGAAACTAGCCAAGAAGCCTGATGAAGTTGAAATGGTAGATAAGTTCGTAAAGAATCTACGACCTGTTTACCGCAATGCTCTGAAATACCAGAATTTTGGCTCTTTCAAAGAATTGATAAGAATCGGGATAAAGGTAGAAGATGATGTCATAAGGGCAGAGGCTGAAAAGCCGAAAGGGTACCAAGGGGCCTCATCGTCTAAGGGCAAAGCCCCAGCAACGACCCATTTAGATGAAGGCATCAATCTCTTAGAAGGGCAATCAAAGAAGCCGCAGCGCCAAACACCTAGGGCATTCACCGATATCGGATGCACTTATACATACGCTCTCCAAAGGCTCATAGCCCAAGGAAAGCTGAAGCCTATTGGTCCAACTCCGGACCCTCCCGCTGATCAACAAGGTAAATGGTATAAACCAAATGCCTACTGTGCCTTTCATCAAGGGAAAGGCCATGATACTGAAAAGTGCTATCGACTGAAGCACGAAATTCAAGACATGATTGAGAGTGGAACACTCCCGATCCCAACCGTTAAACCCAATAACATCACCAATCCATTTAGCGATCACGCCAACTTTGTTTCTGTCGAAGACAATGTCGATTATTCCCATCTTATCCACCCATGTCACTTGAAAGGGGTGTTTATCGGGAAAATATTGGTGGATTGCCTTGAATTCTTTCCAAACCCGAAGAATGAAATTCAAGTCAGGAGTCTTGCTCTAGAATGTACTCCTCTCGTTAACGAAGTTAATAAAAGACAATTCGGTTCACCAACCTTTATCACTGGTGTAGATCCTCAGAGGACTACCTCGGGATGAAGGTAGACCATCAAAGGGATCAAGGACCAGAGCCGGGTATCTAAGCTGACAGCTGAATAAGAGAAAGCTCAAGACCAGATTTGAAAATTATGAGTCGGGATCTATTTTCTTATTTTAGTCGAGTCGAGTCTAGGACTTTCTTTTCTTGAAGTTGAGTCGTTTGTTCCGCGATGACCTAGGGTGTGTCCTAGGAATCGTTCCTTCGAGTCTGTTAAGCACGTGTCATTCCAATAAAAGTTGCAGTTTCGTTACCAAATTTGTCTTGTTTTCAATCCTCAATCATTCTGAAAGCATGATGAAATGCACAACACACTCAAAGGCATCCCTGGGGTAGAAATATGTCCTGTTTCAAAATATAAGGTACAATAGGATTCCGTGTTTGATTCCTTTACCTATTCCATGTCTGGTGGTAGAAAACCTCCATCTGAACCAATGTTTATGACAAGCTTTTAGATGATTCTATGACGAACCCGGACTAGCTCCTTGTTTCCCCTATCGATGATGGAAGGCAAGCCCATCCCCAACAAAATCATCCCATCCCGAAGAGAGAAGATATCAACCCGTTCTAACAAGGAATTGTTAGTTCCTACCCAAATTAGTTGGCGAAGCCCAGTTTTCAAGGTGTATCCATTTATGACTAAGAGAATGAATAGAAGATCATTTTCAAAGAGAGAAAAAAGATGAAAAAGAATGAAAAATGAGAAAAAGAGAAAAATTGGAAAAATGAAAAAAATGAAAAAATGAAAAAAGGAAAAAAAGAAAAGTGATGAAAGAAAAAGAAAAAAAGATGTTGAAGTTATTGCGGAATGCTTTTTGGTTGAATGTCGAAGTTACGGAAGTCAAAATTCAAGTCAAGTACCCATAGTTGAGGTTCAATGGGCGAAGCCCAAAAGCGTAAGTAGTAACCTCTTTACCCTCTAAGTCCTTCCCGAGACAGTTACAAAGGGATAGTCGGGAATTTTGAGAATTATTCCGCTTGTGTCGTTACATTTGACCTTTAGGGTCCGGACATGGAAATTCGAACCCACATCATTTCCCAACCTATTTGTACTCGGGTTTCATCAAGCCTGAGACACCATTTCCAACCACGTTATAAGCCATAGCCCTTGGCCTTAGCACCACAAAACGAACCCTCAGAATGATGGTTTACCTTGCGAACCTATTTTTACCAAGCTCCACATCCCAAAGAATCACAACCTTTTGTACCAACCGTAGACACGGGATACAACGGTACCTTACAGGCTAGAATGGGATACGACATGATACCTTAGGTGAAACCTTCGAGTGTGTACACACAATCAAAATGCCATGTTTATGCACCATGATAGAACTACGTCGGATTTGATTTCGCTCCACGCGAATACGTAGGCAGTCCTTCTGAACAAGGGATTCAATCCACTCATCAACCAAGTTGTCATCTTGTCGGTTTCTTACGGGTCTTAACCAAGTCCAAATGAAGCCACCTTTGTTTGAGTCGGTCTTAGTACTCGATGTAAGCTAGGATAAGGATATAGGTTCAGATAAGTAGTGTCAAGTCTCGGAATGAGCTTTATCTAACTGTGTAGGCAAAGATGCTGAGTCATATAGATGTGGGTTTGTGTTGGGAACAGAAAATATGAAAAACCCGCTGAAAAAAAAGAAGGCGTGGAAGAAAAAATAATAAAAGCCCGCTGAAAAGAAAGAAGGCGGTGGCAAGAAATGATGAAAACTCGCTGAAAAGAAAGGAGGCGAGAAGAAGTATGACCGAATGTTCCCAATAAGAGTGATGTGTGATGTCTAAGTGTTCTTATAAAATCAGTCTGTGTTTAGTGTCTGGGCGAAGCCAACGTTGTTGCTCTGTGAGTTTAATCCACCTTGTGATCTTGATTCCCATGTGCCCTCGGGAGTACGCCCATGCCGTACGATATCTCCGTCCCAAGTTCGACGACCTTGTGATTCCCATTTGTCATCTTTTGGCGCCGGAACGGCCGATTTACATTTCTGCCCTCGACAAGTCCATATTTGAATTAAAGCCCGTGCACACTTACGGTTTTATTTTCTTTTTTTGTTTTGCGGTAGCGGGCTACGCCCACGTTGTTTACGAGTCATATAGAATGTCTGAGTCGCATTTCATGCTCACCTATCAAGGTCCGACTTCAAAATTTCAAAATCTCAAAAACTTTTTGCGATTTGTGGATAGATGATCCAAGTAGTAGAATCTTTTCGGGTCGATGGCCCAATTATCCAAAATTTCAAATTCAAACTTCGGGTCGATGGCCCAATCTTTCAAAATTTCAAATTCAAACTTCGGGTCGATGGCCCAATCACACAAAATTTTCAAATTCAATTTTCGATTTTCGGGTCGATGACCCAATCTTTCAAAATAATCCAATTTCAAGATCGATGATCCAAATGTGCTTATGTAATGATTATTGCTAGTACGTTTTTGTGTTCCAATTATAGCAGGATATGCTTCAACTGGGGCTCTAAAGTCTTCGACTTTAGAGCCATTGCAAATCGGGGCTCAAGCCGTAGGCTCCGAGACCATTATCAAGATGTAAAGGATGACATCCACCAAGAATTCAATTCGATACAAGAGTATGAAATGGAAGAATTCCGTAGCTGAAAGCAAATGAGGAAAGCGGCGGCAACCTCCTTGGAAAGTCCCGTCCCGTTCGGACAAGTGCCAGCAGATGATAAATTTTGGGCAAATGTCAGCAGACGATGAATTTTGGACAAACGCCAACAGATGATAAACTCTCGGGCAAGTGTCGCAGATTCGAACTACGACGCTGGTTTGACTCGTCGAAACGGATACGTAGGCGCCTAAGGATAAGGCTCAATCCACCATATATGCAATTTATGGGTCGACGACCAATGACGATAATTTGACACAATAGAAGCAAGAGTCAATCCCCAACAAAGTTTTGGTATGATCTCTTCTTATGGTGGCGAGCTTATATACGCAAGTCTACTGGACTATAAACGACCCGAAGAATCCTCAGGTCGAAAGGGACTTGGGGTATACTTTGACTTTCGCCTTGTCCAAGCCTCGGTCAAAGTGGGGGCTCAGAGATACCCGTATCCGTCGATATTGGAATTTATAGAGAACCCGACAAACACCCGATGATGATAGGACACATGTATTCTTTAGTTGTCACTGTCATTATTTGGAGCTCGTTTTACGAGGTGGAATGGGCGTCGTCGATGAAGTATTTTATTAATTTAAATGATATTTAAATTAATGTTTTTTAGTGAATTCATTCTGTTAATTTAAATGATATTTAAATTAATGTTCTTAGTAAGTTCATTTTGTTATTTTAAATGATATTTAAAATTAATGTGTTTTTTAAGTGAATTCATTATTCATTTAATTTAAATGATATTTAAATTAAAGCTTTATTTTGAACTTATTTTCTTAAGTTTATTTTATTGAAAATGAAATAAATATTTGATTTGAAAAATCATTTTATGAGAATGTTTGATTTGAAAAGTCATTTATTTTAATTTATTAATTGATTTGAAAAATCGATTTGAAAAGCGAAGGAAACTCGTTTTGAGTACTTGTTTTTGAGCTCGATTTTGGCTCGGTTTTTGAGCCCGTTTCCTTTACGAATTGGCACGAATCTCGAGTACACTAACCCACCTAGACCAATACCCATCCACCCATGTTCGAACCCCCATACCATGGCCCAAATTCTCGTTCAAAACAACCCCAAGCAGCCCGCACTAAACCGCAACAGGCCCCTGTTTTGGCCGCCAATTCTCGAGCCCAAACCCGCTCCAAACACTACCAAGACCCGTACCCATTAACCCTAACCCATACCCTAGTATCCTACCCATATTATCCTAGCTTAATCACCAAGAAAACCCCCAAAACGAACCCTAGAAACCCCCCCCAAAAGCTGCTGGACAGCAGCTATGTTCAGCAAGCCCGATTGCCCCTCCCTCTCTTTTAACCTATTTTAACTCCTTATAAATACCACCCCTTCACGATACATTCATTCCTCTAAGTTCTCCATACATCCTACCATCACCCACAAGCTTTAAACCTCAGAAACAAACCCTAATTACCTCCCAAAATCCCTAAACAAAACCGACACACAAACTGAAACTGTTTGTGTGTCCTCTTCGAAAACCCACTCGTTCCTCCATCAAACCTCCATAAAAACTCGAGTTTCTTGTTCCTAATTAACCACATAACATCCATCTACACATTAGACAAAGAATTACGAGCCAAATTGCCCTTGAGAGTACACGAAATCCCTCGAAAAACAGAGTGTTTATACACTCTGTTTTCGCGGTTTATTCTTGTCTGTCCAGTTCTGTTTGTGCTCGTTTTTCGTGCCCAATAACCCAAAACGAGCAGGGGTTGCTTTAAGATCCCTGTTCTCCTCTCTTTCTAGTTTTCAAAACATCTTTTAAATCGAATTTTCGTCGTGAAACGAGGGAGATATCATCGTTTGAAAATCGCTGTCCAGAAAGTTTCCAAAACGCGTGTTTGCTTTATTCTTCGTCGACGACGGCCTCTCGAGATAAAATCTACCATCGATTACGACCCAAGACGGTGTCAACGATACATGTAGGTTGAGGGTGCATCAAATCCTCCTCTTCTCCCTTTTATTTCGTTTGTTTTATGCTCGTTTTTTATTGTCTTTTTTGTTTGTTTTTTCGTTTGTTTATCGATTGTTTTAAATTAACTATGAAACTAGTTAGTCCGAGTATGAGTTAAAGTACCACCATGAACACCCGCGTTGACTTGAGATGGGAAAAGAAACCGCTACTTCTGTCGGTCGTACACCCCGTCTCATTTACATATCCTCGTGTTCAAGGTAGGGCATAAATAAAACGAGTTGTCTAACTTTCATCGCTTTCGACCCCTTCTTCATTTTTCGGCCAAATCGACATACCCTAGGACCCGTTGTATGTTAGTTTAACCTCTGATTGTTAACCTATGACATATTTAGATAACATTAATTTAATTTAATAACCTAATTAGACACGATAGGTGGCTTCGACGTAAGTTATAAAATCAATCGACGATTATGTAAACAATTGAATGCATCTCTCTCTTTCACCTAATTTCTCGCTAGTATAAGAGTGCGTGATTAGCACCTTCTTATTGACACTCGATGAGTTAAATTAATTAGCGAATTTAACCTAATTAGACCCTTTAGGCCGTGTAGAATGCACCCTCATGCGACAATCAATCAACATCGTTTTTAACTCGTTTTCTAACTTGTTTCCTATCCCTTTTCGCAATCATTCGATCTAACCAATGAATCTAACTTAGGAACTAGGTTGACCTTGTCTTGGCCGTGAGGGTGGCCGTTGGTTTGGGCCGTGAGTTGGCCGTGTGTCTTGCCTTTCTCGTTTCGTTTTCCGTTCCTTGTTTATCATTTGTTCTTTGTTTGTTTTGTAGCCTGTAATTTATAGTTTGTTTATCGAGTTGTAATCTTTCAAGTTTGTTTTCTTTTATCGAGTCAAATGATTTCTAAAAACCTTAGTCTTGTTTGGTTAGATGGTTGTTCCCCAATGCTTGTAGGAGCGTAGTAAACCGCATGTTGTTTAAAGCAACATGGCCCGGTTTATGCTAATGCATGCTTTGGTGCGTAGCCCTATGTCTAATTCGATGAGATTAAGCGCGAGCACGCATTACGAGGAGTGACCCAAGGCCGTGGGTCATGTGAGCCGTGGGCCACCCCTCATGTGCACGGTTTTCTAGGCCAAACGGCCGTGTGTTGTTGTCATGTATTGTTTTGTATGTAGAAATTGTATTTAGATCGAGTTGTATCTTTAATTTATTGTTGTGTCGGCATGAAATGCCTGGTTTGTAATAGGTAGATCCCAATGGCTCCCCATTCCCCTAAGCCTTGTTTGTTTGCTTTACATGTTGTTAGATCAATCAACCCACATGCTAAATTACAACTTTGACAAAGTTAGTTTAGTTGCATCTAAAACGACATAGAAATTGTTGTCACATGATAGGGTTAAAACAACGTTTGCATATCATACATCGTACGTAGCTATGACCTTGTTTGAAATCCGACACTTGACTTAGTAGAGGCCGTTATTGACGGGCGGGGTTGGGTGTCCTTATGGGCTTCCCAACACGTACCCTCACCCCTTACTCAAGATCTATGGTTTGTGGATCCGTCTAAATACCATTGGATTACGAGAGTCATTCTAATCGAGTGATATAGGGTACAAGTCTTTATCTTTAATCACTCGTAGTCGATTGGCTTTATGCTTTTCGATGAAAGGTGTAAAGTTGACTTGAACGGTTCCAAGTTCCCAAAAAACTTGGTGGCGACTCTAATATGTCTTAATTCGATTCGAAAGAACCTCGAGTCGATTATGCCTGGTGTGGATCCCTCGGACGCAGTTCCCGAGGGCCTTGTCCACACACGTCGATGTCACAATTGTGTCCTACGAAATATCCGTATAAATCGCCTCTGTGATTGGTCAGTCAACCGGTTGACTTATGGCTCGTTGAACCCACCATCAACCAACGTCAAAAAATAATTACCTTGAGTTATCAGCTCACGTGAGTAATTAAGGACCAAAAATATAATGTTTGTTCAGTTCACTTTGTGGTGTTCAAAATTTGTCGTACAAATCCACATGAAAAACAAAATATATAAAATATCAAAACGATGATGTCGTATAGAGTACAAAAGAGAATGAATCTAATCCATAAAAGAGTACTACAACTTAGGAACACGTTTAATTCCCATGGAATTAACATGCCCTTCATGCTTATCTTGTCGTGATGGTTTAGTGAGAGGATCTGCTATATTATCATGTGTAGCAATCTTTTCTATCACTACTTCCTGTTGCTCCACGTAATCTCGGATTAGATGAGCTTTCCGTTGTACATGTCTAGACGCGACATAGTATTCGGACTCAGTCGTAGAATCTGCTTTAACACTTTGTTTGGAACTCTTCCAGCTGACTGTAGCGCCATTAAGAGTAAAAACGAATCCAGACTGAGATTTCGAGTCATCTCGATCCATAAGTCAATGCCCAATCTTTAGTCCTCCGTAGGTACTTAAGAATGTTCTTGACAGCCATCCAATGTGATTCACCGGATCTTTGTTGGAATCGACTTGTCATACTCAATGCATATGCCACGTCCGGACGTGTCCATATCATGGCATACATGATTGATCCTATAGCCGAGGCATAAGGAATCCGTGTCATGCGCTCTTTCTCTTCCGGTGTCTCTGGTGACTGAGACTTGCTCAAATGCACCCCTGGAGCCATAGGAAGAAACCCCTTCTTGGAGTTAGTCATGCTGAATCTCTCTAGGACTTTGTCTATGTAAAACTCCTGACTGAGAGATAACATCCGTCGTGATCTATCTCGATAGATACGGATGCCTAGAATTCTTTGTGCCTCTCCCAGATCTTTCATCTGGAAATGGTTTTTCAACCATACTTTCACCGAAGTTAAGAGAGGTATGTCATTCCCAATCAGGAGTATGTCATCGACATACAATATTAGGAAGACAATCTTCCTCCCACTCGACTTGATATAAAGACATGGTTCCTCGACCGATCGAGTAAATCCATTTTCTTTAATCACTTGGTCGAAGCGATGATTCCAACTCCGAGATGCTTGCTTAAGTCCATAAATGGAACGCTTAAGCTTGCACACTTTCTTAGGATGTTCTGGATCGACGAAACCTTCGGGTTGTACCATGTACAACTCTTCCTCCAAAAAGTCGTTTAAGAAGGAGGTTTTCACATCCATTTGCCAAATTTCATAGTCATGAAAAGCGGCGATCGCTAAGATAATCCGAATGGAACGCAGCATGACTACGGGTGCAAAAATTTCATCGTAGTGCAAACCTGGCACTTTGGGTGAAACCTTTAGCAACTAGTCGTGCTTTATAGATATCTTGTTGACCTTCCACAGAATGCTTTATCTTGTAAAGCCATTTGCATTGAAGGGGACGAACCTTAGCAGGTAAGTCAACAAGATCCCATACGTTGTTCTCATACATAGAGTCCATCTCGGATTGCATGGCCTCAAGCCATAGCTTTGAGTCGGAACTAGTCATGGCACCTTTATAGGTTGCGGGTTCACTACTCGTTAAGAGTAGAACGTCATCTATGTCATGTTCCTCGACCATACCAATGTATCTGTCTGGAGGAATAGAGACTCTTCCCGACCTCCTAGGTTCCTCATGAATATTCACCGCAGCCGGGATTGAAGGAATTGGTTCCTCCAATGGGTGCTCGGTATTTGGTTCTGGAATCTCCGACAGGTCGAAGGTTCTATCACTCTTTGCATTCTCGAGAAATTCCTTCTCTAAGAATGTCGCACTAGCCGCAACAAAAACACGTTGTTCGGTTGGCGAATAAAAGTAATGACCAAGTGTTCCTTTAGGATAACCTATAAAGTATGTCTTGACCGATCGCGGGCCGAGTTTATCCTCGTGTCTCCACTTGACATAAGCCTCACAGCCCCAAACCCGTATAAAGGACAAATTTAGGGACCGTTCCCTTCCATAGTTCATATGGGGTATTGTCAACAGCTTTAGACGGACTTCGGTTAAGTATTAGAGCAGCTGACAGAAGAGCATAACCCCACAATGAGTCAGGCAACACGGTGTGACTCATCATGGATCGAACCATATCAAGTAGTGTTCGATTTCTCCGTTCGGACACACCATTCAATTGAGGTGTTCCAGGTGGAGTTAACTGTAGGGCAATCCCACAGTCTTTGAGGTGTTGATCAAACTCGTGAGAAGGATACTCGCCACCACGATCTGAACGTAGCGTTTTTATATTTCTACCCAATAGGTTCTGTACCCTATTCTGGTATTCTTTGAATTTCTCAAAGGATTCACTTTTGTGCTTCATTGAGTAGACATAGCCATATCTACTTAAATCGTCCGTGAAAGTGATGAAATACCTATAGCCTTCTCGTGCGGTGATTGACATAGGACCACATACATCCGTGTGTATGAGTCCTAATAGGTCAGCAGCGCGCATTCCAACACCTTTGAAGGAAATCCGAGTCATTTTACCGATGAGACATGATTCACACGTGCCAAATGATTGAAAATCAAAGGCCGAGATAGCTCCATTTTTTTTGATGAGCTGTTTAACGCGTTTCTCATTAATGTGTCCCATACGGTAGTGCCATAGATACGTTTGATCTTTGTCACCAACCTTTAACTTCTTATTCATTACGTGTAATATTTCGGTGGTCTGATCTAAAACATAAATTCCATTCATGGAGACTGCCTTGCCAAAAATCATATCGTGTAATGAGAAAATGCAATTATTATTCTCTATTACAAATGAAAAACCAAGTTTGTCAAGTGCAGAAATTGAAATAATGTTTTAGAAAGACTGGGTACATAATAGCAGTTATATAAAAATAACTCAAATCCGCTAGGAAGCTGGATCACGTATGTTCCCCTCGAGATGGCAGCCAATCGTGCTCCATTCCCGATACGCAGGTTCACCTCACCCTTTACGAGGGGTTCGATGTTCCGGATCCCCTGCACATGATTACACAGATGAGAACCACAACCGAGTATCTAGTACCCAAGTTCCGTAACTTGCGTGGTTAATCTCAATCATATGAATAAAAGTAGGAAAGGATGAAGACATACCAACAGGTTTAACGCGACCTGCTTTTATGTCCTCATGGTAAACAGGACATGTACGCCTCCAATGCCCAGTCTTGTGGCAATGATGGCATTCCATGTTATCGGTTTTGCTCTTTGTCGTGCCTGATGAGTTACTTGCCTCACCTGGCCCACTCTTACCTGACCCTGACTTCTTGAACTTCGGTTTGCCTACTGCTAGGTTTGCTTGAGCTTTGCCCTTACCCTTGCCCTTGTTTGTCACAACGAGAACATCTTGTTTCATGCTCCCACTGAACTTCATGTCCTTCTCGGTCTGTACGAGAAGGGAGTGCAGTTCATGGGGACTTTTCTTCAAATCATTCATATAGTAATTCGCCCTAAAGAGCGCAAAACCATCGTGGAGTGAATGAAGCATGCGGTCAATCACAATATTCTCGCTGATTTTACAATCAAGCGTCTCCAGCTTCTCGACATTCTCAATCATGCTGAGAATGTGTGGGCTAACCGGTTGGCCCTTCTGGAGTCTCGCATCAAAGAAGCGAGTGGTATGCTCATAGGTCACGATTCTCGGTGCTTTTGAGAATTCCTTAGTGAGCGTGGTGAAAATCTTGTTTGCACCATGGGCTATGAAGCGTTTCTGCAAATTGGGTTCCATTGCAAAAATGAGTACGTTTTTAATCGCACCCGCTTCCATACAGAAATCGTTAAACTTGGCGATCTCATTAGCTCTAGCCGTGGGACCTGGGTTTGGCGGGATGGGCTCTATTAGATATTTGAGCTTCCCATCAGCAACGGCAGCATTCCGTAATGCCGCCTCCCAGTCCGCGAAGTTTGATCCATCATTCTTCAGTCGAGTAGACTGATTCATCTGATTCATGAAGATCCGAGCAGGACTCACGGTCCAATGTGGCACTTGGCATTGGGTCGTTAGTAGGACCAGCCATTTCGTTATTAGCAGTTTAAATGTTCGTGTTCTACACTGAAAAAGGAAGAAAAACAAAAACGAAATAAGCAACTCATCGAGGTGATTTAAGTCTATTAAAAATTCATTTTAATCGTGTAGACTCTTTGCACTTGCATAATTGATCTCCCTCAAGAATAATACAAGTGATCCCAAGACTCAATTTCTGTAAATTGATAAGCCAACTGTTTAGCTAATTCTTCCGTAAGAACTCTTGGTCGATAGATTTCCGTAAATCCTATCTATAGTCCACCATAATCACAGGATCGTACGAGTGACCATAGTGTTGAGATAAAATAAGTCAATCGGTTCCAACTTACCCGACGTAGAAGGGGTCATATTATGCCTACCGACGAAGAAGGGACTCATTGGAGTTTGACCTATAAAGACCGTTCTCAATTTTTGTTTATACGAGGAAGATCCCATCATCTCAGTTTTAATTCATTTTAAGTGAACGAATAACTAGCGTCTGCGTGAATGAATTAATTTGGGTGATGGCTTAAAATCATGTGACATAAGAATGTCAAAGAAAACTAACGCGTGACCTCTATATGTGTCAGTTTTCATGCAATAATTAGGTGGTTTGGTTTTTAGGCGGAAAATGATGCATATTATCGTTACGAAAAATAAATAAAAGAATGCAATACGTAAATAAAAATTCCTAGTGTGGCCTATCCTAATAAAAAGAACATAAAACAACTTTGGAATCCACCGTTGGACCCGAGAAGCTTGTCTTGATGTTCCATCTTGATCCAAATAGCGGGAGTGAGCATCCGTTCTCCATCTTTAGTCTTCTCAAAATTACAATTAAAATTTACAAAATATAAACCTATTTACATTCTAAATAAAAACTGTAATTAAAAGAAATAAAAAAGGGAGATACGAGATCTCAAAATACAACCAAGACCGTGTTCCATCATTACGGTAACACGTTCTACTAAGGCCACACTAAGTTACAACCGTTTGCAAAAATAAATAAATACGTAATTTTAGCATTCAAAATAATCAAAAACGATAAATAAAAATGCATCAACTAAATTAAATTTATTCGTGACATAATTCCGTAATTATGTTAAATTATCCAAACCACCTTTTAACAATTAAAATTATGTGACAAAAAAAACTTCATCAACTTAATTTTAATTCATGATAATCCGTTACTTCAAATCGTTTTAAAGTAACTAAATTGTTCGTGGGTGAACCGTTTCACTATCAAGCGAGTGCATAAATCCGTATTATGCAGTAATGGCCGAAAAAAAATTTTTTTTTTTTTCTTCACTGCTGGACGTGAACAGTACCAGGAGAAATTTTTTTTTTTTTTTATTAAAGATGCTCATTGCCGTGAGCAAAAAAGAAAAGAAAAAAAAATTCAGCCGCTCTAAACGTGAGTAAAACATCCAATACCGAATCGATTTGACAAAACTCAATTGCAATTTGAACATAATCCGGATTAAAACAAAATTACAATTGACATGATCTTCACATATTGTTGTAATTATCGTTTAAAACAACAATTCGCAAAGAACAAATCGAAAACAAAACAAAACAAACGATCGACAATGCAACCGTGTAAACTGGACACGGTTCCCAAAGCAAAACAGGCCGAGACACAAAAGGCCACACGGTTTGATAAAAACCAATTGCTATTTCACCTAATCCGTATAGAAATGTAATTGCAATTGATAGATCTTTAACATATTACAATGAATATCGATTACAAAATAATATGCAAAGATTAAATTGAAAACAAAAGGCACGGAAATCAAGAAATTCAGCCGTGTAAAACATGACACGGTTTTCAAAAAAAGAAAAAACAACCGTGCAAAAAAATTCCAGCCGTGTGGATTTTATACATCAAAAAAAATTATCGATCCATTTCGTTTGATGAAAATCACATAGAAAAATTTACGTGGCCTCGCTCTGATACCACTTGTGGGGTAATATCCGTATAAAACCCTTTAATTATAGGATTATAACGCAAATTTTATATGCAATTTATTGTCATAAACGAAAAACAACAATGAAACGATAAAGATCAAGGAATAACCTTCGGTCCTAGTGCAAATTGGCAATGAGAGATCAAAGTAGATCTCCTCCTAAATGATGCACCCAAGATCGTCTGAGAAATGCCCTTGTGCTAGAATGAATCCTCTAATTGCCTTGCAATATTGAGAGGATTATTTTGTGAGTTTTTCTTTAGATGAGAGATCTAGGTTTAGAGAGGAAAAATGTCTCTCAAAACCCTAGTTGTCATACAAATGATTATGCTTAGGTTACAAAAAGAGTGAGCCTCTCTTTTTGTTCATCCCATTCGGCCAAACCGAGTGAAGGAGAGGAGAAATGGGCTTTTCCATTTCCTCTTCATTTAAACTCGTGGTCCGAATCCAAATTACTAAATGTATATGACGCGGTTTCATTATAAACTGTCATCGGTTATCGGTTATTAAAGCATCAACTAATAACACGGATTAGTTGAATTATTAATACATGTCCGACAAAGACAATATTGTATAATTATATTCAATATACATTTAATTAAATATAAAACGCTTATATTCAATTTACGAATTAACTGCTTAATTCACCTTAGCCATTATTATTTAATCCGTATTAAATAAAATATCTCAACATCACATTTTGACTAATTATTAGTCAAATAACTCAGACTAACTGGTTAGTCAAATTTGGCATCTACATGACTGTATTTTCATACCGTCACATCTCTCAAACGTATCCTATAGGTGTGACTTTTAGGGACCAGTTGATCACCGCCATCTGTATGACAATAACGTCAAACTTATCTAGCAAGCCAACCGTTATTGATAAACGTGGATCAACTGATAATAATACCAAAAGTATGCCCTTTGATCCTTTTAGAGATTTATAAGTCCTTGCACTAACTGTAAAGGACACCAGCCCCAACAATGATGGACTGTGGCTGAACGAAGGGAATAGGGTGATAGGAATTGTCCACCCCTTGTCAGGGTTGTTTAAAATCTCAAGGCCACTCGAGGAGTAGTTAACTGGAAATGCGTGGCCACGCTCGGAAGGTATCCATGATAGATAATTCCGGTCAGACAGTTAATCTCCAGATCGAGAAAACCACTCAAGATATGATCAAATGTAAGTACGACTTCAAGACACCTTGCATTGAGTGGGAGATTGTAATAGGACAAGAGAATTGGTGACGCACACTTGTCGAGGACACGTGGGAGATTGTTGGGAAATGTGTCCTCAACAATAGTGCGATCACATGATTTAAATATCATTATTAAATCTCATACTAAGAATACATGAGGGATGATTCTTTATACAGTCGATTGACCGTCATTAATCGGTAATGATTGGCTAACTAGAGTTTGACAGTACTGTCGTGTGACGGTGGTGGTCAGTTGATCCCTTTAGGTCACACCTATAGGACGAGGCCCAAATAGATAATTAATTAATTGTATGCGATACAGATTAATTAATTCCTTAATTATGAGAGTGCAATTTTGCGTCTTATTGTAATGTCATTAAAAAAAATTTAAATTTAGTAATTAAGTGTTAATTCACTAAATTAGTTGAGGTATTATATAAGTTTTGAGGTAGAGGTAATTAGTTATTTAAAGTTACAAGAAGTTGTAATTTTAACCAACTAGTAATTATGGGACCCATTATATGTTGATATAATGGTAGTATACTACTCAAAAAGTGGAGTGTATATTATATTATTAATTGTAATATTTAAGTGTTAAATGATTACATTAATAATTAATTATGTAAGATAACTAAACATATGACTTATAAGCATTTGTGGGACAAATGACAAAAGGCGAAAATAGACCAAAATAGGTCCATTATTTCGGCCATATGAAAGAGCACAAGATGCTCTTTTGTCTTTGTTGTTTTTTGATTAAAGCATGATAGTGACACTACATAGAATCTTTAATCATGCCTATATCTTAAACTAATCTACCTAGACTTTACAAGGAGTAAAAAAAACAAAAGCTAAAGATTCCTACCTAAGTGTGGCCACCGGTTTTTGGCCTTTCAAATGGGCATTTGGTTGCGCATTTTGTTGGTTGAAGCTTTTGCTTGTTTTACTCTCTAACTTTTCCTCACATGCAAAATCATAAAACCACTCTAAAAATACTAATACTCATCATCTATTACTAGAGGTAGTAATAATAGAAATATTAGTATTATTAAGGTTACATTTCTACTACATATCTAGTTAATATTAGTAGGAATTTTTGGGATTAATCTTGGGTGCAATTTATTGGAGTGGCTTCTATACTT
The DNA here is from genome assembly GCF_048544455.1 of Silene latifolia. Lineage (NCBI taxonomy): Eukaryota > Viridiplantae > Streptophyta > Magnoliopsida > Caryophyllales > Caryophyllaceae > Silene > Silene latifolia. The sequence continues at coordinate 10,666,047 of NW_027413123.1, forward strand.
GGTGTCTTAGGAGGATCATCCATCTCATTAAGCTCAAGAACAAGTGAAGGAAGGTGACCTTACTTGTGCCCACATTTTCGAACCAATCATCAATGTAAGGAACATTGTTTTTCTTATAAATCTTTCATTTTGTTATGCATGCACTAGATCTAAAGAACAAATAATTAACAAGTTAATTAGTTCACTATTAGAGAAGTCTAATAATAGGTATATGAACCTAACATGCCCATCTACTATAGTATGTACAAGGGCCTTCTAGTCTTGTCTTCTCTTTGATGCTTGGTCATTGAATTCAATCAATTTAGCTCTATTTTGCTATGAAAATGCAAGGTTTGCACTCCTTTCCTACCAAGGAAACAAAACCTCAAAGAATATGCAAAACAAAGGACTAAAGACAATAAATGACCCAAATATGCACTAAAAAGCATGGGAACAAGGCTAATTCGGGGACTAAATATGCTCTAATTATGGTCACATCACCGGGATTATTTCTTAGGACATAAACAAAGTGATGGAAATATTTTACAATCATGACAAAATGATTTAAAGGAATACTGCAATAAAACAACAGAAATTCTGCACTGATAGTGACATGGTGCTTCCTAGGCTGATGTGTTGCCTTGGCTGGGAGTATAAGGACGAATGGTTGTAGTAGGGGCCTTGACTTTGGTTCTTAGGTGATATCTTAGTTGATCAAGGTTTCAGCTGGCCAAGGTGGCAGCTGGTGGTTGAGCTTGTACTGGTACTTGTGATGACCTCCCGAAGCATGCCTGGCAGTGGTTGTTAATAGGGTAATGTGCCTGGGACTGTTGACTGCTTCCTGATCATCATTGACCTGGTTCCTGGCTCCTGTTGTAGCCTCCCTTGGTTGAACAGGGCTTGTCCTCAAGCCTGTAGCCTCCTCATCATCTGAGTCATAGTAAGGACTGCGATCTCCCACATTAAAAGTACCATGTACTCCATAGTCACCTGGTAAATCCACCTTATAGGCATTTGATCCAATCCTTTCAACAATTTCAAATGGGCCATCAGCTCTTGGCATTAATTTGTTCTTTCTCCTAGCTGGGAACCATTCTTTTCTCAGATGAATCCAGACCAGATCCTAAGGCATGAACTCTTTCTGCCTTTGAAGGACCTTAGACTGCTTCCTGTACCTTTCATTGGCCTTTTCAATCTGCTTCTTAACTAATTCATGAAGTTTTAGCATTTGTTCAGCTCTGGCCTTAGCATCAAAATTCAGCTCCCCTCTTGGAATACTGGACAAGTCTAAAGGTATGAGTGGATTAGCCACATAGACTATCTTAAATGGTCTATGACCAGTTGCAGCAGATGGTGCCCTATTGAATGCAAACTCGGCTTGTGACAGTTTCAAATCCCAATCCTTCAAGGACTTACTGACTATGCATCTCAGTATCCTCCCCAATGTCTTGTTGGTGACCTCAGTTTGGCCATCAGTTTGAGGATGGTGAGAGGTACTGAATAACAGCTTTCTCTTCAGGAGCCTCCACAGGGTTTTCCAAAAATAGTTCATGAATTTGGGGTTCCTGTCAGACACTATGGTGTTTTGTACCCCATGCAGCTTTACAATTTCTTATAAATAGAGCTCAGCAATACTGGCAGCATCCTCAGTCTTTTTTCATGCCACCAAGTGAGCCATCTTGCTGAATCTATCAACAACTACCATCACAGAATCCTTGCCTCTCTGAGTCCTGGGTAAGGCAACAATAAAATCCATGCTTATATCTTCCCATGGCTTATCAGGCACTGGTAGAGGAGTATATGGACCGGCCTGGAAAGAGCTCTTGGCTTGCTGATAGATTGAACACCTTTTGAGAATGACCTGGACATCTCCCATCATCCTCGGCCAATAGAATTGATCCTGAAGGATGTCTAATGTTTTTTGGACCCCAAAGTGACCTCCTAATCCTCCTGAGTGAACTTCCTTTATCAGCAGATCGCTGTAAAAACCTCTAGGCACACACAGCTTGTTGCCCTGGAATAAAAATCCTTCCTGCAAGAGATACTTGCTCCCTGGGATCTTCTGTCCCTCAGTTTGAGTTATCCATTCCTCTGAAAAATCAAAATCTTCCTTGTGCATCTCTTTCATGAATTCAAAACCAAGGACCTTGTTTCCATGACTGATAGTAAGGAGTGCCTCATTGACAATGCATCTGCCACTACATTTTGTTTTCCCTCCTTGTATTTGCTGGAAAAAGTGAATGACTGCAAGAACTCCACCCACTTAATTAGCATGCATGTGACTCAATTTGTGTTGACCATTGATATATTTCAGGGCCTCATGGTCTGAATGCAACACAAAGGGTTTAGGCTTCAGATAATGATTCCAATGCATCAAGGCTCTGATGATAGCATAAAACTCCTTATCATAGGTAGAATATTTCAGTTTAGCTCCATGTAACTTCTCACAGAAATAGGCTACTAGCTTCTGAGCCTGAATAAAAACTTCTCCAATGCCAACTCCACTGGCATCACACTTCACTTCAAACAGCTGATAAAAATCTGGCAGTTTCAGGATAGGTGTTTCACACATTAACTTCTTAATTCTTTCAAAGGACTGCTGAGCATTACCAGTCCATTGAAACTCTCCCTTCTTCAAGCACTCAGTAATTGGTGCTACAATTAAGCTGAAGTTTTTAATGAACCTTCTGTAAAAGGAAGCCAATCCATGGAATCCCCTGACTTCAGTGATTGTCTTAGGGATTGCCAGGACTGAATTACTGAGATTTTCTCCTAGTCCACTGATAAGCCTCTTCCAGATACAATATAGCCTAGAAAGGTCGCATCTTCAACCATGAAGGTACCCTTGCCTGAGATCAATCTTGGAAAAAACTCTGGCACCACTCAGTTAATCAAGCATATCATCTAGCCTTGGAATTGGGAATCTATACTTGACAGTCATATTGTTAATGGCTCTACTGTCAGTACACATTCTCCATGTCCCACCTTTCTTATGAACAAGCAATGCAGGGACTTCACATGGACTTAGAGATTCCCTGACAAAGCCCTTGCTCATAAGCTCCTCAATCTGGTGTTGTAATTCCTTGGTGGCTGTTGGATCACTCCTGTAAGCAGGTCTGTTATGTAATATTACGGTTTTCTATATCTATGGGTACTCTATCGAGTGGGACTCACTATGTCGAGTAAGTATGTTTTTAAACGAGACAGTAATCTGCCTGATGGGTACTCGATCGAGCATGTGTGACACTCGATCGAGTATGGGGCACTTGATCGAGTAAATCACTTACTCGATCGAGTAAGTTGGTTTTGCGGGTTGTTTTAGTCAGGTTTTGTTAGTAACGCGTGATTAATAGATAAAGTCTTCCATCACTTTCTTTATCACTTTTCACCTTTTATAAAACCTTTCAAAGAGAAAAAAAGTTACGTTGCTTTCATTCGTCGCTCTGCTATCAAATCCCAAAGGCTAAGGTTGTCGGATCGTCACGTTCCTTACAGCGTTGAGTTCATCGGTTCGAGAGTAAGATCCTTGTATAGTTTTTTATATTGTTTCCTTGATTTTGTTTAAAACCCTAATTGGGTAGATTAGGGGTTTGGGAGTATATTATCGTACTAGATGTTAATAGCATGATTATGTGATTATAGCAGGAGGTTTCGTTGAGGCGCATTATTGATTTGCTACTGGTGACGGTCTTATGATTGCTTATTCCATGTAGGATTTCCCTACTTGGTTATTGATTACATAGTTGTGTTGATGGTTGTTGCATGTTATTAATTCTTATCGTATTGGAATTGGTAATTGTTCTTGTATAATGTGGTTGGTTGTGTAATTGTCTATGGTTCTTAAGGTGCGTCCTTGCCTGAGTGAAGTCACTTGCGGGAGTGGCTTCAGCCCTTGATTCGCCCTCTGTGGAACCCGCCATAGAGGGGATGTGCACATTAAGGAACATGGCTTATCGCTCGGATGAGCTGAGTGGGGCTTAGGTGGGAATGGCTGCGGTCCCCCACTGGTGGCGAGGAATATCTGTTGCGATGGGTATTCTGGCAGGACTACACACTTTAGTGTGTAGTCAGGTGTTTGGAGTTGTGACGGAGTTTGGGTTATGTGTATGTGTATCTTGTATATTGTATTTTATGTAATCAGTAACTGACCCCGTTTAAATGTTTTGAAAACTGTGGTGATCCATTCGGGGATGGTGAGCAGTTGTTGAGCAGGTATGAGATGGATGCGAATTTGATAGCTGGGTTGAGTCACCAGGAGATGTCCAGAAGTCTTTCGCTGTGTCTTAAACAATTATTTACTTTATTTGAGTTAGCTTTTTGGAAACAGTTGTATTTTCATTTAACAGTTTTGGTTTGGACATGTATCACTTTAAATTTATTTAATAAAGTACGTTTCTTTATTGTCTATTTGATATACATTGCCTCGGGTAACCGAGATGGTACCATTCCTGTGCATTAGGTGGTCGTCGTAAGGCACTTGGTGTATGAGGGTATTACAAAGTGGTATCAGAGCTTCAATTTTCGAACCTGTAACTAATTAACCCAATGAATCTAGGGAGTCAAAATAAAATAAACTCGGGTAGGAGTTGTTTGGAGCTAATGCAAAAGCTTGGGAGACGTGCTAAAGTCGCAATCTCGCCCTACAACTTTGAACTGGTCATTATGGGGTGTCTTGGGATCGCTATGTGTTTATTTACGTTAAGTTGCATATCTATATTGTAAATGTGTTGTATGAATCGGTGGGTGAATGAATGTGGAGAATGGAGAATGTGGAGGCGAGAGGTACGTAGATTGTACGATTGTATGTTGTTGTGAATAATGAAGATTGCATGATAGTTGATTTCTAATGTGGCTTATTAGAAACATGTGAATAGGAGGTTGCTTGTTGTATATACGTATGCATATCGATATCTATATATATATATATATATATATATATATATATATATATATATATATATATATATATATATATATATATATATATATATATATATTGTTCGAGTAGTGTCCTCCACAATAAGTGTGTTTACATAATAAATCTCGTAAAAGAAATATCAGGGATTTATTTATTTAATTGTTAGTTGGTCATCGTTAATCGGTAATGATTGGCTGACTAGAATTTGACATTACTGTCGTGTGACGGCGGTGATCAGCTGATCCCTTTAGGTCACACCTATAGGATGACGACCAAATAGGATAAATTAATTATTTGTATGAGATGCGAGATAATTAATTCCTTGTATTATTTGACATTTAGTTAGTCACGTAAATGTATTATTTGATGACGGGTTACGAACTCGGGACAAGGAGATTTATTATTTAATTATGTGATATTAAATAATAAATATATATAATAGAATTTATTAATTAATTAATTTTATACGATATGTGTATTTGTTTTGAGATGGAATTAATTAGCTATTTAATTTTACAAGAGGTTGTAATATTAGCTAAGTGGGATAATATTGACACATTGTGTGTTGATAAAATGGTCTTATGATTACTTAATGGTTAAGTAGTCATTGGTAGTTAACTTGTATTATTTAAGTGTTAAATAATTAAATTAATATTTAATTATGTAAGATAATTAAATATAAGACTTATAAGCATTTTTGGGGCAAATGTCAAAACCGAAATGGACTCATATAAGTCCACTATGACCGGTTTTTTGAGTGGACAACAAGTGTCCATTAAGTGGCAATTTCCACTTAGTTTTGTTTCCATCTTTGCCTATAAATACCCACCTAATCACACCATTTCACAAGTTTGGAAAAATTTGAAGAAAATTTGGTCTTTGTAGTGTGCTTTGGCCGGACCATTCACAACACCAATGTGGGAAATATCGGTATATTTCATCAAGAAAAATTTCGGATAATAACGAAATTATGAAATATGAAATTGCTAGTCATAAACGAATTGCATAAACAAAAGAATAGAGATTAGAATTAACCTTCAGTCCTAGCAATTTGGCCTAAGAACAAATATCGAGATCGATATTCTCCTAATCGTTGCACCCAAAATGCTTTGAGAAATGCCTCTCTTTTTTCTAGATTGAGATCCCTAATTTCTAATGATTTTTGGGTTTTTGTGATGTGAGAAAATTAGGTAAAAAAGAAGTGAGTAAAAATGATCTCACCTCTCCCCTTTAACCGTCCAAATGAGAGCAAATTAAGGAAGATATTTTTCTTCCTTTTTTTCTCCCCTTGACCGAAAAAACCACCAACCAAAATAAGGAGATAATCTTCTTATTTTGGTAGTTCTCATATTGTATAAAATGTGTATAATTATCAATTGTCGTTTATGTCGTCACGTATTAATAAGTCCACACACAACAGTTTGTAGTCAATTTATTAATATCGGTCTGACATCATTTAATATGACAATTTCGTATAATATATACATTAACTATAAATATCGCATATTTATAATTTGCTAATTAAATATAACTGGTTACGTTTAATTATGAATTAACATCTTAATTCGTTTAAGCTAACATTATATACATTAATTAAATATAACAGTTTATATTCAATTTACGAATTAACAATAAATTCATCTCATATAATATTATTTAATTGTATTAAATAATCGTCTCATCATCACATTGACTAACTTTTTAGTCAAATATATGGACTAACCTTTTAGTCATATAAGGCATCAATGTGATTACATTTTCATAAAATCACATCTCTCAAACACATCCTTTAGGTGTGACTTTTAAGGACCAGTTGATCACCGTCATCAGTATGATAATAACGTCAAACTTCTAGCAAGCCAACCGTTATTAAGTAAATGTTAATAATCTGATAAAATACTAAGTATATCCTGTGAACCTATAAGAGATTTATATACGTTATCACACTAACTGTGGAGGACACTAGCTCCAACAACCAAGAGACCAACTTTTCTTCTTATTTTGTTCATCATAGTTCAACAAAACACATATAAATATCAACTAATAATATTATCAAAATAATAATATTAATTAGTACACCAATTATACATATTACAAAGTTACTACTACTATTAACTAGTTATTAATTTTAGTAGTATTTTGGGCTAATTTTGGGTGCCACCTTAGGAGATTAGCTATTTTTGGTAATTGTGGTTTATTTGGAGGATCATCCATATTCCTATAGCTCAAAAACTACAAAGGTAGAAGACCTTTTTATTGCCCTTACTTGCCTTAAACCATTGTAAGGATTTTTGTCTTAAGATGGTTTTATACCATTTTTTTATATTGTTATTTGCATGCATGTAGATTTAGACCATATTAAATTAATTGTAATTTAATATCAAAAGATGACTATTAACATGGTCTGAATAATTAACAAGTGGTATCAGATCATTGTTAAATACATGCATGTTGTCTTAAGACGATTTTAGTAATTTATGAGATAAATTAATAAATTTGATATTATGTTACTAAAATTAGTTTTATCACATAATATAGTCTTGCATGTAAATAATCTGGACTTAGGATGATATGGGACGAAAATTTGATTTTTGTTAAATTTTTCCACTTTTTATAACTTAAAATGGCATAAAATTGAGTAAAAATGCATTAAAATTAACTAAGAGTTAATTAAAATTGATTGCATGTAAATTTTATGTATATTTATTTATAAATAACCACATGTATGTTCTATTTACGAGATAAGTAGATACTTTAGATTAATGTGATTAATTTAGGTAGTTTATTGGTTTTTATTTGATAAAAATGGGTAAATAATGGTTATTTTGTAAATAAATATTGATTTAATTTTAGGGCTCGAAATTTCTGAATTTTTAGCTCCTGGAAATAGTTCCAAAATGTACAAAATTTTATTTTAAGTCATTTCAATTTTTATGGTTTGATTTAGAATTAAATCTTAAAAATTGTCGCTTTACCGTTTAAATTGTGAAATCGTTTTAAATAAATTTTAAAAACAAAAATGTTCACTTGCATGGCATTTTTTGTGTAAGACCAGAATGTTCATGGCTTTGAAATTTATTTATCCATAAATTTTTAAATTAAATGGAATTTTTTGTATGATAATTGTGAATTATTATATCATTTTTGTCATAATTGTGTTTTAATTCCCATATAAATTCAAGATAATTGTTGAGAATAATTATTTTGATATATGACCAGATTAGTATGATGAGTAAGTCTTAAAATTGTTTTAAGAATTGATTATGAATTTTTATTGGTAAAAATTCCGTCAAAGAAAGCTCAAATGATCGTTGTTGGTAAGTTAGACGATTTGACATGTCATTTTCCATAATGCATTTTATTATTCATTTGGATGAATGTTTTTTTTTTTTTTGCATTATAATAATGTAATTTTTCCTAATATGGCCATAGGTAGAAGTTGGTAATTCCCGTAATGTAAGGGAATATCGACTTGTTTTGTAATTAATTGCGATTTCGTATCGCCTAATTTGTAATTAATTAATAGTTTTTATTTAATTTTATTACAAATTGTATAATAGGGTATTGTTATGTAATTTAATTATTAGTAATTAGACGAAGCATCTAAAGACGGAGTTTTCATGAAGACGGTGTTTTCGGAAAGGCGTTCCGAAATCCTAAAGAAGGAGGCCAATTTATGAAGACTCAAGGGACCAAGGAGTTGGTTTCCGAAGTGTAATAATTTTAGTTAATTAGATTAACTAGGTGGCCATATTAGGACTTGTTTGTTTTAATTCATTTATGAATTCATGCCAAATCGTCACTACATGTTTTATTTTTGTAGTTATCGATTTAATTGTCTAGCATTCACCAATTTAGTTCACTTAAAAGTGATAGACAATTAAATTGATAAGATCTCTCACATTTGTTTAAAATTGAGATTAAGCCTTACCAAATAATAGCACCTATGAATCCCTTCTTCATTAGAGGTAGGTTCGGATCACCGAGGTACACTCTTTTTACGTTGGTAAGTAGGGTAATAAAAGTTATTACGCGTGAAAATTGGTTGGACTCAACGGGATATATATGGGTTGAATCGGTCCACCGTGCCCATATTTATTCTGGGGCTAAAAGATAGATTTTAAGAAAATCCGTCAACCAAGAGTTCTAGTAGTAGAATCAATCAAAGTTGTTGACTCACCAAATTTATATAAATGTGGGTTGAATCGGTCCACCGTGCCCGTGTTTATATAAAATTGGATCTTGGAATCATTTATATAATTCAGTGGGAGATCATTATATAAATGGGAACTTGTTAAATAGTTTCACAAGTTAAATATTTCTAGACGATAAATGTTAATCTTTCCTTTATTTCCTTTGTAGTAATCACGATGACTTCTACTAGTGAAACCGTCACCATAGCTAGAGATTCATGGTTACGTTCTTTTATGGACAAATATGTTTTAAAAGCCAACGGTAGTAATTTTAAAGATTGAGAGGAACAACTTCGATTAGCTGCCGCAGGTGATGGCAAATTACACTACCTTGTCGATCCCTCTCCCCCTTCGCCTAGTACTAGGGCCACTGCCGATGTAAGAGAGGCTTTTTCAAATTATCAAAAGGAATCCGCGGCAATAAAAAATATTTTGATTTTTTCAATGGATCCTGCTTTACAAAGGCAATGTGTCAAGTTTCGCGATGCACATGAAGTATTCTCGAGGCTTTCAACTATGTTTTCTCAAGCCCCGAGAATAATTGAGATGACTGCATTGTTCGTTTCTTTGAGGCTAACCTCAAAGATGGTCAACCTGTAAGTTCACACGTACTTAAAATGATTGAGTACGTGGAAACTTTAGAGGGGTTGGGATGTAAGATCCCCGACGAACTAGTGGTGGACCGAGTGCTCCACTCTCTCTCTCACGTCAAAGGATTTACCCAATTTAGGGTAAATTATAATATGACAAACATAAGAAAGAGTTTACATGAGCTTGATTCTCTGCTTGTACAAGCAGAGAAGGACATGGGATTGAGTGGGAGTACAAGAAAAGATGTGCTTGCGATTAACGTGAAGGGGAAGAAGCAGTTTAAGAGGAACGCAGGTAAGAAACCCGTTCAGGTGGAGGGCAAAGGTAAAGCAATTGCGAATTGCTCTACCAAGCCAAAACCTATAAAGGGTAATCTTCTTAAAGATACTTGTAATTATTGTAATAACAAGGGACATTGGAGACGTAATTGTACAAAGTACCTGGATGACATAAAAGCTGGCATTGTGAAGCCGACATGTAATTTATCAACTGAATCTTTTATTATAGACATAAATTATGCTTCAAATACAACTTGGGTATTAGATACTGGTTGTGGTTCTCACTTGTGTAATCATTTGCAGGGCCAAAAAGAATAAGAAAGCTAAACTAGGGTGATGTCGATCTCCGAATGGGAAACGGGTCTAAAGTAGCTGCCGTCTCAGTAGGAACTTATGTACTTAGTTTAGCTTCAGGGTTGGAGTTACATCTTAATAATTGTTATTTTGTACCAACAATATCTAGAAATATAATATCCGTATATGTGTTAGACACAGAAGGGTTTTCCTTTGTAATTAAAGACAAGTGTTGTACTTTTTCCCTTAATGGGATTGTATATAGTCAAGCTATTTCAATCAATGGTATTTATATTCTAGATACTTGCAACGATGTTTATCATTTAGATAATAAAAGACTCAAAACAAGTGATCCTGATCTATCTTATTTATGGCATTGTCGATTAGGACACATCAACGAGAAGCGTATTAAAAGACTAGTGTCGACTGGTGTAATTAAACCTTTTGATTTCGAATCATTTGTTACATGCGAATCTTGTCTTCTTGGCAAGATGCCTCGTTCACCTTTTCTAGGAAAAGGATCTCGAGCTAGTGAGTTATTGGGTTTAATACATACCGATGTATGTGGCCCAATGACAGTCACTGCTAGAGGTAATTATGACTATTTCATTACTTTTACCGATGACATGAGTAGATATGGGTATATCTACTTAATGAGTTATAAAAGTGAAGCTTTTGATAAGTTTAAAGAGTTTCAGAATGAAGTAGAAAACCAATTAAATAAGAAGATTAAAGCATTACAATCAGATCGTGGTGGGGAATATTTAAGCAATGACTTTAAAGATCACCTTAAAAACTGCGGTATTGTATCTCAGTTAACTCCTCCTGGCACACCACAATTAAATGGTGTGGCTGAAAGGAGGAATCGAACTTTATTAGATATGGTTCGATCGATGATGAGTCAAACAGAGTTACCTAAGTCATTCTGGGGTTTTGCCATTTTATCTGTTGTACAATCACTTAATAAAAGTCCCACTAAAGCAACTGATAAAACTCCATATGAGATATGGAAAGGGAAAGTCCCGAATCTGCGATACATGAAAGTATGAGGTTGTGATGCTTATGTCAAGAGCAAGTCTGACGATAAGCTTGCACCTCGTTCTGAAAAGTGTATTTTTGTAGGCTACCCTAAGGAAGCTTGTGGATATTACTTCTGCAATAGTAACGAGAACAAAGTGTTTGTGGCTCGTGAAGAAGTCTTTCTAGAAAAAGAGTTTATTTCTAGAAGACAGAGTGGGAGAAAATTTGAACTTGACGAAGTTCAAGAGCCACAAACTGATTTGACGATACAGGAAGATGTTCCTTCTACGTCTGAATCAGTTATTGTTCTCTCTGAACCTAGGAGGTCAGAAAGGGTTAGTCACCAGCCTGATAGATACCTTGGTATTATCGAGGAAGATGGTGACTATGAGGTTTTACTTTTAGAAAGTGATGAACCCAAGACCTATAAAGCAGCTATTATGAGTTCTGACTCTAAGCTATGGCTCGAGGCCATGCAATCCTAAATGGATTCCATGTACGATAATCAGGTATGGGACCTGGTTGACTTACCTAAAGATGTTCGACCTCTTCAGTGTAAGTGGATATTCAAGATTAAAATCGGTATGGATGGACATAAAGATGTCTACAAAGCTAGATTGGTTGCAAAAGGTTTCACTCAGGTTCATAGTTTACACTATGATGAAACTTTTGCACCAGTTGCTATGCTTAGATCTGTTCAGATAATGTTAGTGATTGCTGCATTTCATGATTATGAGATATGGCAAATGTATGTCAAAACCGCTTTCCTGAACGGGTTTCTGGAAGAGGAAGTGTTCATGACACAACCTGAGGGTTTTGTGGATCCTTAAAATCCTAACAAAGTATGCAAACTTAAGAGATCCATTTATGGTCTTAAGCAAGCGTCAAGGAGTTGGAATCATCATTTTGATCATGTTATTAAACAGAATGGTTTTTCTCGAAGTGTTGAGGAACCATGTTTATACATGAAGTTTAGTGGGAGTAAAGTTGTTTTCTTACTTCTTTATGTGGACGACATATTACTCATTGGGAATGATGTTGATATGCTTGCTTCTGTTAAGAAGTGGTTGGGAAATCACTTCCAAATGAAAGATTTGGGAGAAGCTCGGCGTATCTTGGGTATCCGGATCTATAGGGATAGATCCAAAAGGATATTAGCATTGAGTCAAGAAGCCTATATCGATAAGATTCTTGACCGATTCAATATGAAAAACTCCAAGAGAGGTTTTCTACCTATGGGTAGTGGGATCACTTTGAGTAAGTCACAGTGTCCTACTGAGCCTAAGGATATTGAACGCATGAAATCGATTCCCTATGCTTCCGTTGTTGGATCGGTCATGTATGCTATGATGTGTTCTCGTCTTGACGTCTCTTATGCTTTGAGTATGACGAGTCGTTTTCAGAAAACTCCAGGTGAGAGTCACTAGATAGCCGTTAAGAATATTCTAAAGTACTTGAGAAGGACTAAAGACTCATTCTTAGTGTTTGGAGGAGAATCTGAATTACGTATAAGAGGTTATACGGATGCTAGTTTCCAAACCGATAGGGATGATTTGAAATCCCAGGCTGGTTTTGTCTTTTTGTTGAACGGAGGGGCGGTTTGCTGGAGAAGTTTCAAAGAGTCTCAGGATTTGCCGATTCTACAATGGAAGTCGAGTACATTGCGGCCTCTAAAGCCGCAAAGGAAGTCATTTGTTTGGATTAGGCAATTTTAGAGGGACCGAAAGTAGTTCCGACCGCCGAGGATCCTATCACTTTGTATTGTGATAACAGTGGGGCAATTTTTCAAGCAAAAGAGCCCAAGTCTAGTAACAAATATAGACATGTACTTAGGAAATTTCATGTAATTAGAGATTTAATCGAAATGAATGAAATTACAGTTTGTAAGGTTGGGACAGCTGACAACATCGCTGATCCTTTAACCAAACCTTTGTCCTACTACTACCCTCAGATACCGTATGAACTACCAAGATACCCATATTACTACCCTCAGATACACATGGTCCTACTACTAGATACACAAATCAATTTGTGTATCCAACAGTAATCCCGTGTGTATCTGGGCTTATTAACAAATGTATCTACAATACTAATGTGTGTATCCGGCCATCACACCACCCACCACTGCACATCACCATACCACCACCCACCACCACTATCACCAGTACCACCACCTACTCACTCCTCCCGACTTCACACCAATACCGGCGACCACACCAGCCGACCACATCACCCACTTCCTCCTACATTTCCCTAATTTTTATGAGGAACTCAGGAAGCCTATATGCATCATCGACCCAAACCTGGCACGACACAAAGTCAAGATGGTTTCAAGTCCCTCGCACCAGCCGTCGTCAAACCCACGCTGGCAACACCTCTGACCACACTGACGATATCCGGCGAGGAATCTCACGTTTCCTGACCAGAAATCGTGCACCGCCACAACCAATAATAAGAACGAAACCATCACTCAACCGAGAAAAAACACCACGTAACGCAGGAGCCACCATTACTATACTCCAACGAGCTCCTTGTACTAAAATTTTAAATCTCCAATTTTAGATCTACTAAAATTGAAAAGGAATTTTACATATTTAGCACCACCATCGTAATCGTCGAAGTATTTGTAACGAGCTATGAGTAGAGGTGGACGAAGGTATGGCAGCAGCGACGGAGGTGTAGCTCTCTGGTCGAGGTTGGAAGAACGGACGGCGAGGGAGATGGACAAGGAAGTTAATGTGGTGAGAAATAGGTTACCGCCGTCGACGTATGGGTGACCGGAATAGGCACTGAGTATGGGTGGTCGGAGGTCGAAAGTGCCAACGTCACTTGGTTTGGAGTGAGGGTTATATGATGGGTAAGAGTCGTGATAATAGTGTTGGGGTTATGGGGTGTGTAGGACAGTGGTTGGGGCTTTAATCCAGGACGTTGATTAATCTAATCTAACAGCTCTTATTAAGTTCGTAAGTTCGCACCGTAAAATAGTTCGCACGAGATCCTATATATATATATATATATATATATATATATATATATATATATATATATATATATATATATATATATATATATATATTATTAGGATCATGTAAGTGCTCCTCTTACATGTGAGTCCATAAGTCTTCCTTAGAGCCTTTAGATGAGGAAGATGGAGGGTTGAGATTGGAAACAAAAAGGAGGGGATTACATGCATAATTAAACACTCTCCCTCCCTACTTTACTAATCCATATTAATTAAAAATTAATCCACTATATAAAATTTATTTTTCCACCCACATCTCTCACATCTCACACAATTATCATCCTCTCATCTCTCTAAAACCCAAATAAATCAAAACCAAAAAAAAAAAATCACCACCCACCACTACCTTAAAACCCGACAACCCCACGCCTGCCACCACCCCACACCACCGACGTCTGCCACCACCCTTCTCTTTCCTCTACCTTCTCCGGCCTCCCTACCAACCACCGCAGCGTACCCACCACAGCCCTACAACCACCACCACCACCCTCATCTCTCTCTTCTTTCTCGCATGAACCCCCACCCCCACCCATAAACAATCACAAAAAGCTAGATCTAAAAATAAAAAAGCTATATCTACCAAAGCCACCTTCTTCTCTCTCATTTTTTGGATTGTTCATATGTTTGTTGTTGTTGTTGGCGGTGTTTGGTGGTCGGCTTGCTGCCGCCACCACAAGATCTTCACTTTTCAAAATTCTTTTTGATAATACTTGTTGTTGGGCCTTCACATGCAGCTGTGGTGTCGGCGTGGTGATGCTTTTTTTTTTTTTTTGTGAATTTAGTTTGTAGATCTTGAACAAATGAAGATGAAGTTAAAACATCTGCGTATGTTGGTGTTTATGTTGGATAATTCCGAATCTAATTTTTTTTTTTTTTTTTCGGCTCTATTTTCGAAAAACGTGTTGATTGGGATGTTAAATGTTGATGGGGATGTTAAATAAAAACGCGTATGGTGGTTGGCTTTTTTTTTTGTAAGATCTACTTTTTTTTTCAAGTTTTGATGGGGATGTTAAATGTTGATGATGGTGTTTTTGTTTTGTTTTTATTTATTTTTTTATTTATTCCTTTTTTTTCTGTGTTTTGTTTTTAGTTTCAAATATCGTCTTGTTTTTTTTTTTAAATACCGTCTTGTTTAAATTCATTATGTTATCGATTTTTTTTAGATCTCGTTTTCATGTGTAGTATTATTATTTTTCAGATTTTCTTTACAAATTTCGTTTTTTTAAAAGGTACTTTTATTTTAATGTTAGATCTATAAATATTAGTGGTGTCCAGGTGTTGTGTTTTGTTTTTCATTATTTTTTAAATTTTAGATTTAAGTTAAACCTAGTGATCTAAAGTTGCACTTTTCTTCCTTAAAATTACACTTTTTTCTGTTAAAATTACATTTGTGTCTATTATTAAAATTACATTTTTCTCCATTAAAATTACACTTTTATCTTTTAAAATTACACTTTTATTTATTACAATTGCACTTTTTTCTATTAAAATTACACTTTTTTCTGTAGTTACATTTTTCTCTATTATTAAAGTTACACTTTTCTCTATTAAAATTATACTTTTTTCTATTAAAATTACACTTTTTTCTGCTAAAATTACACTTTCTTCTGTTAAAATTACACATTTTTCTCCATTAAAATTACACTTTTATCTAATAAAATCACACTTTTTTCTATTAAAATCACACTTTTTTCTATTAAAATTACACTTTTTTGTGTTAAAATTACATTTTTTTCTGTTAAAATTACACTTTTTTCTGATAGAATAACTCTTTTTTCTGCTAAAATTATACTTTTTTCTGCTAGAATAACTCTTTTTTCCTGCTAAAATTACACTTCTTATGCTAGAATTACACTTACCTATTGGACTAATGTTACACTCTCAATGGACTTGGTCATATTCTCATTGGACTAATGTTACACTCTCAATGGACTAAAATTACATTCTCAGTGGACTGAAATTATACTTTCCTGGACTAAAATTAAACATTCCTTGACTAAAATTACATTCTCCTAGACTAAAATAACAATCTTATTGGACTGAAATTACATTTATCTTGACTAAAATAACACTTTTTGTCGTTAAAATAACACTCGTAAAATGCTAAAATTACAATAACTTGTGATAAAATTACAAAAATTCAAAATATTATTCGTCAAAATCACTCGAAAAAGACTGAAGTTAAACATGTAAAACGCAAAATTCTCGTAAACATTCCTTAAAATTACACTTTTTGCTGTTAGAATTACACTCGTAAAATCCTAAAATGTCGAAAACTTGTCTCGAAAAAAAAACGAAAAAAACAGAAACAGGAAAAATGTTAACAAAATTTTCATAAACTTTGAAGTATAAGACAAATGGTGGTGTTAATTGTGTATGACAATGAATTAGTGAATGTATTACTAAAACTAGAGAGAGAAGTGAATTAATTAGTGTTAAGTGTGTTTCTTGCTTTCAATCTCAACCTTCCACCATGCATGATCCAAGGGTTGTCGAAAGGACTTATGGACTCAAAGCCATATGAAGGACTTATAAGAACTTTACTCTCTCTCTCTCTCTCTCTCTCTCTCTCTCTATGTATATATATATATATATATATATATATATATATATATATATATATATATATATATATAGTTGTTGTGGGAAGTAGTTGAGTTGAGCATGCGGGTAGCTTACGAGTCAGCATGACACGATCGAGTGAGGGGCACTTGATCGAGTAGGTGAGGGACTCGATCGAGTGGGTAGGACTCGATCGAGTGGGGTGTATATCATTTTTGAACAATCGCTGCTATTTTTGGGGGCTCGATCGAGCGACGGCTACTCGATCGAGTATGTTAGGGGCTCGATCGAGTGAGGTTCTTGATGCTTTCTGGTCAGGTTCTGGAGTCGAGACACTCGATTGAATGGCCTCAACTCGATCGAGTGGGTTGTGTTGCTCGGTCGAGTGTGAGCTGCTCAGGTCATATACGTGTTTAAGTTATGGAATGTGTGTTTATGTTTACCTCTTCTCTTATATAGTTCAAAGTTGCCGCCAAAGAGATCTGCCTTGTATGCTAGGGCCGAGATGATGAGTATAGATGAAGTAGCCAAGATGCTTGGGCAACAAGAGGCGCTTACTGAGGCCTTGAAGAAGTTTGGGAAGGATACATAGGCTGGGGTAGATTTTGCTAAGATGAGTACTACTATAGCCCGTTTCAACCCAAAGGAATACATGGGTATCGGGGCACCAATTTTGCTCGACAATTGGCATAGAGTGATTAAGAATATTCTGAATGTGGTTCATTGCCCTGAGGACTTTAAAGTGGAATAAGTTGTGTTCTACTTGACAGATGCGGCTGGAGAATGGTGGGATAAGGTAAGGGAGAGTGCCTTAGATCTATATGTGAGACAAGGGAAGTCGGCTATACCTTGGAGTGAGTTCAAGAGAGCTATGCGTCGAAAGTTTGTGCCGGAGCATGTTCGTAGCAAGCTGAGGGAGGAGTTTGATGATTTCAAAATGACTCCGGAGATGACTATGGTTGAGTACTATCACAAGTTCAATGAGAAGTCTAGGTATGCAGAGGATATGGGGCTCACTCAGGAGAACTTAGCGTTGAGATTTGAGAAAGGTCTGACGTACAAGATTATGGAGAAGTTACCTATAGGAGTCCTTACTGACGTTAAGTAAGTGTATGAGCGAGCCGGGAGAGCTGAGAGGTTGGTTGAGATGGCCAAGGAGAATAGGGAGAGAGGTCCCGAGAAGAGGAAGGCTGAGAGCGAGGCTGGTGGTCAATCCGGTTACAAGAGGGCAACCATAACCAAGCGAGGGCTTACTCATCGGGGTCGGGGTTCAGTTATGGAGCTTCCTATGGGCGTGGGCGAGGTGGTGGTAGTAGCAGCTGGGGAATATCTTACTTTAACTGTGGCGGTATAGGCCACAAGAGACATGAGTGCAACAGTGCTATGGGCAGGGGTTTTCAGAGGCCATCATAAGGGTGTTTCTTTCAGGGTCCCTCTCAGAGTTATGCTAGTAACAGGCCGGCTGGGTAATGGAACAGTCAGGGTGGTCAGAGTAACAAAAACGGTGGGGCTAACCGCAATGACGGTAATTCATATCAGAAACCGGCAACAAACAACAACCAGGGGTCGGCTGCCAAGCCGTCTACTTCTGCCAGTACTGTCTAGGGAGGTGGACAGAAGACCAGTGGCAAGCTATTCATGATGGACAAGAAAGCTACTGAGGATGACGCTCACGTGATCATGGGTACTTTTCTTATTAATGGTGTCTTTACCTTTGTTTTGTTTGATTTGGGGGCGTCACATTCTTTTGTATCGTCGAGTCATGCTAAGATTTTGGGTTTGAGAGAGTTTGAGTCTGTAAAAGATAAGTTTTTATACCGTCAGGTGAGTCTGTATCTTGTGGGAGGTTGTATAAGGGTGTGTCTATGATAGTTGGGCAGGTTTACATTCCAGTGGATTTGTTAAAGTTTCCTATGGATGTTTTTGAGATTATAGTTGGAATGAATTGGTTGGGTAAGTACAAAGCTAGAATAGATTGTCACCAAAAGACAGTGTCTTTAAGAGGTCCTAAGGGAGTTAGTGTCTTATCTTGGTTTTGTTGTCAAACCCAAAGTCAAAGTGATTGCAGCGGTGACATTGAAATCTTATTTGAGGAAGGGGTGTCCTTTGATCCTATGACATGTGAGAAACCATAGTATGGTGAGTTCGACAGTTGATCAGTTACCAGTGGTGGGAGAGTTTCCAGATGTTTTCCCGGAGGAGATACTAGGTTTACCTGCAAAGAGGGAGATAGATTTCAGTGTGGAGCTGAAACCAGGGACGGGACCAATCTCTAAGGCCTCGTACCGCATGGGTCCGAAGGAGTTGGAGGAGCTGAAGAAGCAGCTGGATGATTTGATTAATAAAGGATACATTAGACCGAGTGTATCACCGTGGGGAGCACCAGTGCAGTTTGTGAAGAAGAAAGATGGGAGTTTGAGGTTGTGCATCGACTACAGAGAGTTGAACAGGGTTACAGTGAAGAATAAGTATCCTTTGCCAAGGATAGATTATCTATTTGACCAGTTGAACGGGGCAGCAGTCTTTTCCAAGATTGACTTGAGGTCGGCTTACCATCAGGTGAAGATTCGGGATGAGGACATACCAAAGACAACTTTTACATCTAGGTTTGGTCACTATGAGTACGTGGTGATGCCGTTTGGTTTATCTAATGCACCTGCAGTGTTTATGGATTTGATGAACCGGGTCATCAGTCAGTTTTTGGATCGGTTTGTGGTGGTGTTCATAGATAATATCTTAGTCTATTCCGAGACTAAGGAGGAGCATGAGGAACACTTGAGGTTAGTGTTACAAACTTTGCGTGACAATCAGCTATATACAAAGTTATCTAAGTGTGATTTCTGGCTCGAGGAATTTGCCTTTCTGGGGCATGTGATTTCCAAGAAGGGTGTAGCTGTGGATCCGGCAAAGATTGAGGCAGTCACTCAATGGGAAACACCGAAGAACGTGGCAGAGATCAGGAGTTTCTTGGGTTTGGCAGGGTACTATCGTCGGTTTGTGATATACTTTTTTAAGATAGCCAGACCTATGACAGCGTTGATGAGGAAAGAGAACAGGTTTCGTTGGGATGAAAGTTATGAGACGGCGTTCCAAACATTAAAGGAGCGTTTGACCACAGCTCCAGTCATAACATTACCTGAAGGGTGTGAGAACTTTGAGGTATATACAGATGCTTCAAAGAATGGTTTGGGATGTGTGTTGATGCAGAATGGGAAAGTAATTGTCTATGCTTCTAAGCAATTGAAGCCTTATGAGGAGAACTATCCGACACATGATCTGGAGTTTGGTGCAGTTGTGTTTGTACTCAAGATTTGGAGGCACTATCTTTATGGGGCGACCTTTAAGGTGTTTTCAGATCACAAGAGTCTCAAGTACATCTTCACTCAAAAGGAGCTGAAGATGAGACAGAGGAGGTGGATAGAGCTGATAGGGGACTACGACATGGATATTATATACTTCCTCCGTTCTCATATGATCTACCCATTTTATTAAAATACTACACTCATATATTCAACAAATGGGTAGATCATATAAAAACAGAGGAAGTACCATGAAGGGAGGAAAACCTGGTTGCAGATGCGCTGAGCAGGAACAGTGTGCATTCTCTATGCACAACTATGTCTTTAATGAGGTTGAGAGATGTGGTGGGGAAGATGGGGATACATGTGATACAGAAAGGGGATGCTAGAGGGGACTTGACAGTGGAGCCATATCTTTATGATGACATTCGTAGGAAACAGGCTTTGGATCCTAAGAGTGAGGAGTGGAGAGCTGGAGTAGAGAAATGGATAGTGTCTCGATTCTCTATTTATATAGATGGCAGTGTGAGGTTTGATGGAAGATGGTGTCTTCCTAGTGATGATGAGTTAAAAAAGATAATCATGACAGAGGCTCATTGCACACCATATTCGGTACATCCAGGTGGTGACAAGTTGTATAAATATTTAAAGAAGACTTTCTGGTGGCATGTGATGAAGAAGGAAATAGCTGAGTTTGTAGCCCGATGATTGACATGTCAGAGGGTCAAGGGAGAGCAACGACGACCACAAGGTAAGATTCAGTCTCTTGAGGTACCTGAGTGGAAATGGGAATCTATCTCTATGGACTTTATAGTGGTTTTGCCGAGGAGTCAACAGGGTAACAACATGATATGGGTGATAGTGGACCGTTTGACTAAGTCAGCTCACTTGGTTCCGATGAAAGATACTTGGACCAAGATACAATTAGCTTTGGCTTATAGAAAGAATGTGGTTCGGTTACATGGGGTGCCTAAGGATATTGTGTCAGATCGAAATGCGAGATTCATATCACGGTCTTGGCGAGAGTTGCAGGATTTGATGGGAACTACTTTGAAGATGAGTACTGCCTTTCATCTTGCGACAGATGGACAGACACAGAGAACTATCAAGACCTTGGAGGATATGCTACGGGCTTGTGTGATGGTGTTTGGTGGTAGCTGGGAGGATAGGTTGGATCTGATTCAGTTTTCTTATAACAACAGCTATCACACGAGTATTGGGATGACACCGTTTGAGGCTTTGTATGGGAGGAGGTGTAGGAGTCTAATTTGTTGGGATGATAGAGCTGAGGCAGTGGTGTAACACCCCCATACTCCAAGTGCCTTACCAGGACCACTCAGGTATGAAGACATTACCATCTCGGTTACCCGAGGCAATGATAATCAAATAAACAATGAAGAAACAACGTTTAAATATAAATACTTAGCGAAGAGTTACGATTCTCAAAACCAAACCAAATGTGTAATACATGTTCTCAAACTAACTGTTCTAGCTGAAATGTAAATAAACTAATAAACTACAGCGGAAGACTCCTATCATCATGTCGTGGCAATCCCAGCTATCCCAGTACTCATCTCAATACCTGCTCAATATCTGCTCACCATCCCCGAATGGATCACCGCAGGTTTATAAAACAACACCGGGGTCAGTACTAATCACACAACTCAATATATATTAACAATAAGATAAACAGACAGCTTAACTGTCACACACACACAATCACGCCAAATCCAACCATCTCAATCACTGACTGTCCACTTTGGACCAGCCACCCGATGGGGGACCGTAGCCGTACCCACCAAATCCCCGCTCCACATAGTGAGCGATAACCCTGTCCATTAATGTGCACATCCCTTCTGTGGCGGGTTCCACAGAAGGCGAAACTAGGGCGTGAAGCCACTCCCGCAAGTGACCCCACTCAGCCGAGGCCACGCCTCGCGAACCATAGACAACAATCACAACCACAATCACAATACAATTACTATATCAACCAACCAAACACAACACATCAACCAATATCCCGTTATGGGACTAATACTGAGTAGGAAATCCTACCTGGTAAGCACACAATCAGACGGTCTCTCTCTTCTTTGAATCAAAAGCTTCCTCTATGAACCCTCCTCCTATCATACAACATATAAAGGCTACCAAATCACATACTACACATAAACCCCCAAATCTCTAAATTAGGGTTTAACCAAATCAAAGGAAAGACAATAAAAAGGGTACATAGATCTTACCCTCGACGCAAGGAACTCAACGGTATAATCAACGCTAAGAACCGACCTTCCAAACTCCGGGTATTGCTAATAATGCGATTAGGATGAAGAACTTGCTTGCTTTCTCTCTTAAACAGTAATTTAGGTTTTGCAAAAGTGATTTAGAATAATGATGACAAAGCTTATATACCTTAATCGCATAATTAACAAAACCCGAGAAAACTCCCCGTAAAACCGGCTACTCGATCGAGTACCCGAGGTACTCGATCGAGTACCCCCTTACTCGATCGAGTGCCCCAGCTACTCGATCGAGTACCCAACAGGTCAGAAACTTTTCTAAAACGCAACTTACCCTTACTCGACAGAGTAAGGCCTATTCGATAGAGTACCCTAAGACTTATAAATACGGAGTATTACAAGTGGTTTTTGGGCCACTGATGGTACAGGAGATGATAGAGCAGGTTAAGCTGATCAGGCAAAAGATGAAAGCGGCCCAGGATCGACAAAAGAGTTATGCAGATTTACATCGTCGTGACATAGAGTTTCAGGTTGGGGATAAGGTTCTTTTGAAAGTTTCTCCTATGCGTGGAGTTATGAGGTTTGGTAAGAAAGGGAAGCTGAGCCAGAAGTTTATAGGACCATATGAGATTTTGGATCGTGTGGGAGAGGTTGCTTACCGGTTAGCGTTACCAGCGGCTTTGGATAGGGTGCATAATGTGTTTCATGTGTCTCAGTTACGGAAGTATGTGAGCGATCATTCACATGTGTTAGAGGTGGAGAACATAGAGTTGGATGAGTCCTTGTCTTATCTTGAGGTCCCAAAACAAATTCTTGATCGTAAGGTTTGGAAAACTAGGAACGGGGAAACAGTATTGCTTAAGGTTCTATAGTCTAATCATGAGGTTGAAGAAGCTACTTGGGAGGCGGAAGAGGCCATGAGGGAGCGGTATCCATCTCTTTTTGATCAGGTATGTAGGGTTACGAGGACGTAACCATGTTTCTTTTAGGGGGATAGGAGGTGATCGCATAAAGTTTTGGTATAGTTTATGTTGGTTTTGGTACAGTTACTAGTTGCTTTGAGTCGGTTTGAGTTTTAGTTGGGAGCTTTGTTTTGAGTTTTTAGTTACGTTGTTGTGTCGTGGTGGAGTTAGTATGTTTTGTTTTTGTGCATGGGTTGAACTTCGGGGACGAAGTTCTTTTTAAGGAGGGAAGATTTTAATACTACGGTTTTCTATGTCTATGGTTACTCTATCGAGTGGGATTCACTCTGTCAAGTATATATGTTTTTATACGAAACAGTAGTCTGCCTGATGGGTACTCGATCGAGCATGTGTGACACTCGATCGAGTAAGGGGCACTCGATCGAGTAAGTCACTTACTTGATCGAGTAAGTTGGTTTTACGGGTTATTTTAGCCGGGTTTTGTTAGTAACGCGTGATTAATATATAAAGTCTTCCGTCACTTTCTTTATCACTTTTCACCTTTTCTAAAACCTTTCAAAGAGAAAACAAGTTACGTTGCTTCCATTCGTCGCATTGCTATCAAATCCCAAAGGCTAAGGTAGTCGGATCGTCATGTTCTTTACGCCGTTAAGTGCGTCGGGTTGAGGGTAAGATCCTTGTATAGTTTTTTATATTGTTTCCTTGATTTTGTTTAAAACCCTAATTGGGTAGATTAGGGGTTTGGGAGTATATTATTGTATTAGATGGTAATAGCATGATTATGTGATTATAGGAGGAGGTTTCGTAGAGGAGCATTATTGATTAGCTGCTTGTAACGGTCTTGTAATTGCTTATTCCAGGTAGGATTTCCCTACTCGGTTATTGATTACATAGTTGTGTTGATGGTTGTGGCATGTTGTTGATTCTTATCGTATTGGAATTGGTAATTGGTAATTGTTCTTGTATAATGTGGTTGGTTGTGTAATTGTCTGTGGTTCTCGAGGTGCGTCCTTGGCTGAGTGGAGTCAGTTGCGGGAGTGGCTTCACGCCCTTTATTCGCCCTCTGTGGAACCCGCCATAGAGGGCATGTGCAGATTAAGGAACATGGGTTATCGCTTGGATGAGATGAGCGGGGCTTAGGTGGGAACGGCTGCGAGGAATATATGTTGCGATGGGTATTCTGGCAGGACTACACACTTTAGTGTGGAGTTGTGACGGAGTTTGGGTTATGTGTATGTGTATCTTGTATATTGTATTTTATGTAATCAGTAACTGACCCCGTTTAAATGTTTTGAAAACTGTGGTGATCCATTCGGGGATGCTGAGCAGGTATGAGATGGATGCGCATGGGATAGCTGGGTTCAGTCACCACGAGATGTCTAGAAGTCTTCCGCTGTGTCTTAAACATTTATTTACTTTATTTGAGTTAGCTTTTTGGAACTAGTTGTATTTTCATTTAATAGTTTTTGTTTGGACGTGTATCACTTTAAATTTATTTAATAAAGTACGTTTCTTTATTGTCTATTTAATATACATTGCCTCGGGTAACCGAGATGGCAGAATTCTCGTGCATTAGGTGGTCCTGGTAAGGCACTTGGTGTATGGGGGTGTTACATGTTAGGCAGCACAGCACCTGGTAGAAGATCAATATGGTGCTCAATTCCCCTCAAGGGTGGCAGTCCACTAGGTAGTTCCTTTGGAAACACATCCCTGAACATATGGATTAAAGGTTCAATTTCTGCAGGTTACTCTGAATCCTCCCTTTCAATTACTTCCTTGGATAGCAGGATCAACAGAGGTTACTTCTATTTCAGTTCCTGGATCATGGCAGCCTCTGACAAGAACAACACACCACTGATCTCTTCTAGCATGTTTGGACTCCCACAGTTTCTTTGATTTGGTGGTAAGGGGTTCAGGGTGACCTTCTTAACTTCATGTTTGAAGCTGTAAACATTCTCCTTGCCCTGGTGAGTTGTATTCCTGTCAAACTCCCATGGCCTCCCTAACAGCAGGTGGCAAGCATCCATGGGTACAACATCACATAGTAACTCATCCTTGTACACTTTCTGTAATACTACGGTTTTATGAGTCTCTGGGTACTCTATCGAGTAGACCTTACTCTGTCGAGTAAGGGTGTTTTGCATTTTTTTTAAAATAGTTTCTGACCTGTAGGGTAATCTATCAAGTAGCCTTAGGTACTTGATAGAGTAGCCGGGTACTCTATCGAGTAGCCTTAGGTACTCGATAGAGTAGCCGACACTCGATCGAGTATGTCAGTTACTCGATCGAGTAGCCGGTTTACGGGTGATATTTTGTCGGGTTTTGTTAATAACACGGATTAATATATATAAATCTTTCCGTCATCTTTACAACACACTTTTACAAACCTAATCACATTGAAAAGAGATTCAAGTTACGTTCTTCGCATTCATCCGTGTTACTGACAAATCCCGGAGCTCGAGAGGTCGGATTCCATCGTTCTTTATACCTTTGTAATCCTTGTGTCGAGGGTAAGATCTACATACCAATTTTATAGTATTTCGTTAAGTTTCGTTAAACCCTAATTTTGGGATTGGGGGTTTTTTTATGTTTCTTGATTGGTAGCAATTGCATGATTATATGTTAGGAGGAGGATTCGTAGGAGAGGAATTTTGATACAAATTTGTTGAGACCGTCGATTGTGTTCTTTTCCGGGTAGGGTTTCCCTACTCGGTATTACTTACATAATGTGTGGTGATTGTCTTTGTAATTAGTGTGATTGATTGATTGACGGTTGTGCTTATACATTGTGGATTGATTGAGACGGTTGTTGATATTGTGATTGTGATTGTTTGTCTGTGGTTCTCGAGATGCGTTCTCGGCTGAGTGGAGTCACTTGCGGGAGTGGCTTCACGCCCTAGTTTCGCCCTCCGTGGAACCCGCCACGGGAGGGGATGTGCACATTAATGGGACGGGGTTATCGCTCGGTATGATGAGCGGGGCTTAGGTGGGAACGGCTGCGGTCCCCCCTTTGGCGAGGCTGGTCCGGTGGACGATCGGTGACGGAGATGGAGTGGAGTGCCGATTGTGTATGATTGCTTGAGTTGTGTTGGTTCTTTTCATCTTGTTGATATATAACTTGTGTAAATAATCGACCCCGTTTAAATGTTTTAAAAGCGTGGTGATCCATTCGGGGGTGGTGAGCGGTTATTGAGCAGGTATGATATGATGCGTACGGGATAGCCGGGATGAGTCATCACGTTGCAGTTAGAAATCTTCCATTTGTGTCGACGATGTCTAGTAGCTTGATAGTTTTATCGAAACGGATTGAGTACTTTGTAATTCCTTTGTGATTTTGGTTTGAGATATGTAATCACTTAAATTATATTTACTATTTAAATATGCTTCTTTATTGTCTTATGATTATCATTGCCTCGGGTAACCGAGATGGTAGTATCCTTATACCTGAGTGGTCCTGGTAAGGCACTTGGAGTATGGGGGTGTTACAAATGGTATCAGAGAGACGATCCTGAAACCTGTAACCAATGAATCTAATGAATATAGGGAGTCAATTAAAATGAACCCGGGGTAAAGGTTGTAGGAGCTAATGCAAAGGCTTGGGAGACGTCCTAAAGTCGCGAACTTGCCCTACAATTTTGAACCGGTCACCATGGTATATGAGTCGGGATCGCTATGTGTTTATCTTGTGAATTGTGTACCTATATGGTGATGTGTGGCATGAATCAGTGGATGTATGTATGTGGAGAATGGGAATGTGTAGAAAAGATGGTAATGATATGATTTCGTAAGTTATTGATTGAAAGCATGATAGTTGTTTTACGATATGGCATTATAGAGATACGGGAGGAAAATTTGTTTGATTTGAGTTATACATAGAGTTATGTATACATATATGTTGTTGGTAGTGTTGTACGAGTTTATATAGCCGAAAGTTTGAGTAAGAGCATGAATAATTGGTGGAAAAAGATGATAAGTGTTGCATGATAATATGATATTTTTTTTAAGCATGTTGTATGATGGAAGAGATGTTATAATTTTGTTATGCTAGTAACATGTGAATATGATACTTGATGTCATATAATTGTAATTTTGTTTAAGTAAAGTTATATAATAAAAACTTGTGGGTAATATGTGATTGGTAAGTTGAATGATATATGTGCATCGAGTTATTTGTTGCTTGGCTTTTGAAGATAGTAACATATGACTAGGAATACTGGTTTTATGAGTTTTGGATTGGTTTTGTTTGCTTGGTTGTTGTCTAAGTTGTTTGGAAGTAAAAATCAAATAGTTTTGTCGTCTGATTACAGCCAAGTTGTCTTTAAACTGTTATAACTTGAGATGCATAAATGATTTTGATGTGATTCTAATTGGAGGTGATAGCTTGTCCTTTTACGATTCTAACGATAGGTCACACGCCCAAATCGACCAAGAAACGAGTGAATTATGACTGTTTTACGAAAACTGGACAATGCTGAGAATTGCGTAGGGTACTCGATCGAGTAGCCTTGGAACTCGATCGAGTAGGGGGGCACTCGATCGAGTAGCACTGGTGATTTGTTTTAGGTGCTTCTGATCTTCACCTTC
Source organism: Silene latifolia (assembly GCF_048544455.1). Classification (NCBI taxonomy): domain Eukaryota; kingdom Viridiplantae; phylum Streptophyta; class Magnoliopsida; order Caryophyllales; family Caryophyllaceae; genus Silene; species Silene latifolia. The sequence goes on from NW_027413123.1 coordinate 10,693,947, forward strand.
TCGATCGAGTAAGTCACTTACTCGATCGAGTGGCATGTACTCGATCTAGTGACCCCTGTTTTGGGTCATATGCTTATCTTTTGAATTCGTTGCATGTTATATTTAATTCAAAGTGGTTATTTTGCTTCTTTATGCATTGTTTTAATTGTACGTTGGTCTTGACGCGTAAGTTACCCAATCTTGTGGTGTAGTGAGTGCTTTGTGGTGAGTATGAGTTCGATGGGAGGACATGAGTTATATGTGGTTGTGATAGATAGTGGAAAAAGAAAAGGAAGATCGTTATGGCTTAAATGAGACATAGAGCATGTTTTCTAAGATGAAATGAGATGATTGATATGGTTGTGTGTTGAGTAACATAAAAGTAAGTGAATGTGGGCAAGGGATGATGTGAGTTTATGGAACGTGAGAATGAAAAGATTGAAATGAGGGACGCAAATGGTGGCATCTTCAGATGTGTAAAGAATCATGGAGGGGGATGGTTAGGAGTCGTGTGGGTTAAGAATATACATAGTGAAAGTTCGTTTTAAAAGGGTGAGAAGAGTAGTATATAGTGAACTTTGTGGAGACATGTCGCGAGGTGGATTTGTAGACAGTGAATGAGTTTGGGAGATTTGGTTTATTAAGAGATGAAACTACTGTGTGATTTCTTTGGGCAATTAGCGGTATGAAAGGAATTTTGATTTCTAGAGATGTAATTGTTGAACAGTAAACGTTGATTCTATGGTTGGATTAGTGGCAAGGGTGATTGATGACATAATAAGAGAATATTTGTGATAAGAAAGAGTGAGATGATATCGATATGAAATAATTAGATGTGAGTTTTGGAGCAGTGAGAAAGTAAGGAACACTAAAGAGTTAGGTAGAAGTGATAAGGAGTTGAATGGTTAATTGATTAATCGAGTGTACAAGAAAAGAATGAGGGGAGCAAAACTAGGAAAATGTTGACCGGAGTTATGTGACATAAAAGTAAGGAATCGTCGAGATGTATGATACTATCAAGAGTAAGTAAGTTAGTGATTATACAGAAATTTCAGGACAACATGATTAATCATGAGTTTCGAGGAATTAAGGGAGTAAGAAGTTGGTGGAGAATTTGCACGATAATAGATAATTGGTGGAGAGTTAGATGAAAATACGAGTAAGATAGTATTGGGAATGACGTTGATGTAATTTTGTTGGTGAATTTGATGATAGTTATTTGGAATGTTAACCGAAGATAGGAAAGAAATCGTGATGTTTAGAGATGAGTGAAAGAAGTTTGATGTCCGGACAGTGGTGGTGTTATGGTTTGTGACTAATGGTTAAGAGTGATGGTATATTAGAAAGGTAGCAATTCAAAAGTGGTTGATTTGGTAGGGACCTGATTGTTGTGTATAGTTGTGAGAAGGTATAAGATGTGGTTAGATGAGGCGGATGCTAATAGTTGAATAGTAATGGTATGGTTATACTTGACAAGAACTGGTGGTTGTGCGAATAGGGGAAAATGTTGTGTGGGGCATATGAGTTAAGCTCGGGCGGCAGGTAACCTATATTGAGTGGTAACTTACGTGATCAGGACTGACCAGTTGGATGTGATTACGGGTCTATGATGTGTATATATGTTTGTGTGAGGTTTTGATCTCACAAGAAGTGGTATAGTGTGATTATTATATAGTCATATTGGAATGTTCTGTAATGCATGTTGGGTACGCTAATCTAATTGAATGGTATTCAAAAAGGTAATAATTCGAGTGATCTGGCGTGACTGGTTATGCTTGTATATATTCATGATACATGTTAATCTGTGATATGGTAAGGGGATGATATTCATGAGGTTATCTGTTTAATTCATACAATATGTTGCGATGTGATTTAGTAAAGTGGATATGAATAAGTTTTTCTTGTCTGAGAAGTTATTTTGAGTCGGTGTTTGTCGGGTGTATGTTTGTGATGTCTATCGATGTGGTTGTGGTGCCTCGGGTGGTGATCCGGGCACGGTGTTTAGTATTGTGATGCGGGTATTTTCGCCTTTGTGGTGTGGTTGTTGGTGGCGGTGTTGCGATGCCGTCACCGGTTGTGGTGGAGTAAGCGGGATGATTATGATTCGAGTTTCGAAAGTTCATACCAGTCATACATAGATTGTTGTTTTGTTTGATGTTGCTTCTTGTGAGTTTCAGTTTGTACAGATAGACAGTTGTTTTATTTATTGATGTTTCTTACCAGTTAAGTTATGGTATGAGGGTAGAGTATGATATGGAAGAGAGTTGTATATGTTTTCGTTGTTGTCATGGTATAGTGACATTCTGTTGATGGGACACAGTTGTCAGAAGTTGTTACAGTACTTTTGATCTTGTTTTAAGATGAGGCTTTAGACATAATCATGGTAAGTGATTGGTGGAACATGAGTTGTACTGATCTGGACGCTGCAGGTGGTTCATAATCAGATTTTGGGACAGTGAGTGTAGGGTGTGGGGAATTAGTGTCATGTTAAGTTTTGTATGAGTTTTGCGGTAATAAAGAAAAGAACTTGAGGATCTAGTGTGAGTGTACGTAACGAGTGTAGATCGTGAGTTATGCTTTTGGGAGATAGGTGCCTTACATAGAGAGGTATGTTGTTTTGCAGTAAGAATGGAGAGTTAGTATGGTGTTTTTGCCACGCGTTTTATGGTATAGATTAGGTGGTGTGCCGTATGAGTTGAGGTATGAAAATGTTTAAGTAAGAAAGCCTTGGATATGTGCATGGCGAGTGTTTAGGTTATAGGTGATTATCTTTGACATGCGGTGGTGATGAGGAAATGGAAAGATATATCTAGGAAATGTTAATCTGTGATATGGTAAGGGGATGATATTCATGAGGTTATCTGTTTAATTCATACAATATGTTGCGATGTGATTTAGTAAAATGGATTTGAATAAGTTTTTCTTGTCTGAGAAGTTATTTTGAGTCAGTGTTTGTGGGAATTGTATGTAGCTGTGATGTCTATCGATGTGGTTAACGTTGTGGTGCCTCGGGTGGTGATCCGGGCACGGTGTTTAGTATTGTGATGCGGGTATTTTCGCACTGTGGTGTGGCTGTTGGTGGCGGTGTTGCGATGCCGTCACCGGTTGTGGTGGAGTAAGCGGGATGATTATGATTCGAGTTTCGAAAGTTCATACCAGTCATACATAGATTGTTGTTTTGTTTGATGTTGCTTCCTGTGAGTTTCAGTTTGTACAGATAGACAGTTGTTTTGTTTATTGATGTTTCTTACCAGTTAAGTTTTGGTATGAGGGTAGAGTATGATATGGAAGAGAGTTGTATATGTTTTCGTTGTTGTCATGGTATAGTGACATTCTGTTGATGGGACACAGTTGTCAGAAGTTGTTACAGTACTTTTGATCTTGTTTTAAGATGAGGCTTTAGACATAATCATGGTAAGTGATTGGTGGAACATGAGTTGTACTGATCTGGACGTTGCAGGTGGTTCATAATCAGATTTTGGGACAGTGAGTGTAGGGTGTGGGGAATTAGTGTCATGTTAAGTTTTGTATGAGTTTTGCGGTAATAAAGAAAAGAACTTGAGGATCTAGTGTGAGTGTACGTAACGAGTGTAGATCGTGAGTTATGCTTTTGGGAGATAGGTGCCTTACATAGAGAGGTATGTTGTTTTGCAGTAAGAATGGAGAGTTAGTATGGTGTTTTTGCCACGCGTTTTATGGTATAGATTAGGTGGTGTGCCGTATGAGTTGAGGTATGAAAAATGTTTAAGTAAGAAAGCCTTGGATATGTGCATGGCGAGTGTTTAGGTTATAGGTGATTATCTTTGACATGCGGTGGTGATGAGGAAATGGAAAGATATATCTAGGAAATGTTAATCTGTGATATGGTAAGGGGATGATATTCATGAGGTTATCTGTTTAATTCATACAATATGTTGCGATGTGATTTAGTAAAATGGATTTGAATAAGTTTTTCTTGTCTGAGAAGTTATGTAACACCCCGATTTATAAAGGAGCCTCTAGCAAGACATTCCTAATAAACCGGACTGTTACCATCTCGGTTTCCCGAGGTAGTGAATAACAAATTAAACTCCAAGGCAAATTACATAATTTCTTTAACTTAACTTTTTACAAAACCTCATTTACATCAAATTACAAGCACTAACATAAATAAAAGTGAAAGTCTTCTAAATGATGATCTAGCTACTAAGTCTTCTGATCCAGTGTCTCACGCCCATCAAGCTCCCATCCTATCTCATAAACCTGTCAAGTCTGCTCCCCAATATTTGGATCGTCACAGGTGTTCACGAATACACATGGTCAACCACGAGGTTGAGTAGGGAATACAATAAAACAACAAAATATGATATGCATGCTCCTCCGTCACCTCCACCTCCATCTCAACTCATATCTCATAACCCGAACGCCTTGACCATACCGATCCCCGGAGACTATATATCGACCGTAGCCGATCGCCCGGCGCGTTGAGGACACCAGGGCAAGTCTGCGAGAACCCGCTGGGCCTTATCACAACATCATCATCACTACACCACATCACCACAACATCCTCCATCTCCAATGTATATGAATGCACTGTGATAAACAATGCAACACAATATGTATGTCAATGAATGAAATCATGCGACTACCAATAATGTTGTGATAACATACTCAACACGATCAGATCAGTCAACCACATTCCAGTATATAAATCATAACATAAATCAACAACCACGAAACAAGTCAACGTTCACAGTTTGGTCATATAAAACACAACAAGTCAACACAACTTAACAACAACGCTGATAAGTCAAGTGTATTTCCCTACCTTTTCGCAATCCAAGCTCACACAAGCAATCAATTATGAACCTTCACATATCCATCACCTACATAACATAATTATATATAATTACCACCTACTCAATCAAATAATCATGCACATAACCTAGACTCATCATAACTTAATAGGAATATCAACTTAAAGAACAAACACGATTTTTCCTGATTTTCCAGCACATGACAGACTCGGAATAAAATACATAACTAATTCCAGAAAAATCAAATTGATACAAGGCCAATTGAATTGGAACCCCATGAGTCTTAGCTACAAATTATATCTAACGTGTTTTTCCCAAATTCCATACTTATCAAGGGTTTCCAGACTGATTTCCAAAAACTGACAGAAACCGTCGCATAAAAAGTATTGATTCATAAAACGAGTTTAAAACATTATTTTTCAGAAATTCCAAATCCTATTATCATCTAGACTATACAAAGATTATGTATGAAGAAGCCTCATAACTGAATCGACATAAAAATTAAAGTTTCAAATCATTTTCCACAACCAAATCAGATTCGCGGACTTTTCAGCGACATGTTCATAAATAAATCACCTAGGACAAACCACAAATAATTTGACTATGAGATTTTATATGCATAAACTAGACATCAAATAAACAGGACTCTCTTTTCAAACTTTTCGAAAAAGACGACTTTAAAACAGTATAAACAATGGAATGAAATCGACTTACAAACAGGGAATCGAATTAGGTTGGAATCGATGAGCAATCTTCAATCAAATGCAAGGATCGTGTGTGTGTGTTGGTGTGCGTCGAAAAGAGGGAGGCGGGTGAGATGAGGGTTGTGTAGTGTTAGGGTAAAAATTAGGTTAAGAATTAGGTTAAAACATGATGTTGGGTGTTGGGTTAAACATGTTATTGGGTAAACTCCAATGGGTCGAGGGTAAATGGGTTAGCTCACATCTCGAATTCCATGTAAACCCGTCTCAATTAACTTACGAAACAACTCGATCTTACGATACAACGCGAGTCAAGTAAAATAACTTAATGTAATTATCGTCTAAACAATTACCCGACTTAAATAGTAAAATAAAATACGGAGTATTACAGTCTTCCCCCCTTAAAATGAACTTCGTCCCGAAGTTCGCTTATCTATCAAACCTCCAAGCATCACCGTGGGTACCAAAACAGATTTTCTAGTATAAGAACTCAAGAACTAACTTAGGCCCATAAAACAAAATGTTACATTCTACCCTCCTAAAAAGAAAGTTACGTCCCGGAACTTACTTCATGCAAACATATCACCACGAATCATTCCATCATCCTACTACCGTTGTTCACCTTGACCTATTAGAGCACCATACCAGTAGTTTAACTACACGCTTCTCTTACACATCAACCAACTAAATGAAGTAAGAACACAACATAGAGAACTCATTTGCATGGGTACACCCAACGAAACATCAACTTAATCAAACCACAATCTATAAACAAGTGCAACATAACATTAAGATTTTACAATCCTACCCAACTAAAAACATGGTTACGTCCTCGTAACCTCTTTTCAACTTTCATATACGTATGCAACAAAATCACTTTGTCAACAACATGTGAGAAAAGAACACATGATAAGAGACTGCAGCATTAACATTAAAGTAAAAAACAAGGTTTTATTATGGAATTAATCGATGTCAACAAGTAACACTTATTACTTAGCTCATGCTTAACTTAAAAACACAACATCAAACTAAAAGAAAAACAAGAAAGGAGCTAAAGGTTTACACGGTTTCATAACAGATCGATCATGGTGTTACTAGCTCTAACCTAACAGTCCTAGGTCGTGCTTACTCTGATTCTGGTGACTTCTATGTCATTCCCTTCCTGGTTCACCTCTTCCCCAAAGTCCTGGTTTGGGTGGTTCGATCGTACTTTCGGCATCGGTACATTAGCATAAAATTCGTATCTCGGTCGCTTTGATATAAAGTCAAAGGTATGCTCGGGCGGGTAACTTGTCCTCGCCATGATAATTGGGGTCACGGCATAACCTCATGCAATGGGTGGACAACTCTCTCATATAGAAGTGTTTGTTGTCCCTTAGTATGCGAGTCGGGATAGTATCAATAAGGGTATACGCTCTTAAGCGAGTATTAGTTAAGTACTCGGGGTGCCCATTATGGCCATACTTGTCCATGGCAAAGACAAAGTTTCTCACAATGCTCATTGAAGTCGGTATCAAGTGACATGTAACATCTCGCGGGTGTACATTGTAGGGATCCATCCTACGAGTTGAAAGCTAAACAAATTAGGACACAAGGGTGATACCGTAGAAGGTGTTAAGATACAGGATTCATTCACGTGGTTTAAGTGTGCGAAAGTTATATAACAAGTTTTCAGTAGTAGCATTTGTAGTACCGGGGTTTTGGTCAACTCAAGATTATCACAGTTCGCATTATCTACTAGAGAACAACAACCTTAGAAAGATCAACCATAAGGATATACGTATACCAAAGATACAATTTTAACATTGACCCCACCAAATTCTCTCTCAAGTCAAAACTATTACTAATTCCGAACAATTGATCCATATGCGCATTCATTCCGCCCTACCACTAACAATCACCAGGAGTATTAAAACATGTTGCACATACGCACTACTTAAACACTTTGAAACCACAGAAAAAAATAACATGTAATCAAAACCATTTGACTCATCAGCTATGCAACACGAATTAGTCAGTTTGCATGATGTAAATTCTGAAAACATATTTCCCAATAAAAGTAACAACATATGATCCATGACAACAACAACATTACTTCCATATCACACATGTGTTTAACATTTTATCAACCTTATCGTTCAATTGTGTCCAAAGAACGTAGTATAACTCATTTTCAAAGAAAACAAATGATATCGCATAATTAGCTTAAACATACACATTTGCCTTCATATACTTTGTAGGACATTATCTATGATAAAAGATTAGCAACTTGAACAACTTCTCTGATTTGCACGATTTGAATAATTAGGCAACTCGTAGGCTCAACTAATTGTATCTATAACGACTATCATTTAAACCAACGCATATCATGTGAATCATAAAAGGGTTATCCCATTATAATTGGCCAACATAGCTGACATAAGAAAATTTCCGTCAAAATAATCACCTTAGCATTTCGTGACAATACAACTATGAACATATCCAATAAGGAACAACGACACTATTTTATTATCATATCATAAGTTTAGGTTCAACTGAATAAATTAATGCAATGAAAGTAATAAGTATAACTATAGGCACACAGACTCACATAAAAGACATTAGAACCGAGATGACATCCCACATGTGAACATTTAGACATACTCATTACTACCATCCATGTGTAAACATTTAAACATAATTATTATAAATATTCACGCGAGTATATTAGAACAGTCAAGTTAACATTTAACGCCACCAACTTTACCAAGATATGACAATATAGTTTTATATTTATATATATCCGACCACTATACAAGTATGATGAACACACCAGAGATATTAAAACATGCCAAACATATATAAAATATGCAACAACTGGACTCGTATAAAATATTTCACCCTCGATTAAGGATCAGATTAACCTATTCAATTTCACTCATACTATCATGCCAACAATGTTATAAACTAAACTTTAATTTTTTTTTTTTATCACTTGTTAAGATACATAACCAATGAATATGTGTGCTACTATCATCATATAAGGACACTATAATTTCACATTAATAAGGCTCATGAAATAATCGAACAACTGTATGAAAACTCAACATAGAATTCACATTTTAAAAGTTATGATTCACGTGGTAACTTCCAAAAATCACGAATAAATAACCGTTCAACGAAAACTTGAGTTATATTATATTTTTATAACATACAGAGAGTTAATAATTCGTGAGAAAAAGAATGAGGTCCAAAGCTCAAGAATTCAATTTTTAAAGGATTTTACAACTCAGTTGGTCCAAACAAGTATGTGACAGCAATTGGTCCGAAACTTGGGTCAGTTTGCAAAACTTACCATTTAATATAGAGACATCAAGAATTTTCGTGGCTTATCAATTTGAAAACATATGCGAATCTTCTGATCGATGGAGTTGGAATTATGCAAAAATTATTAATACAATTTAAATGAGGATTTTTACAAAATCGTTGGTCAAAACATCACTGCACAGGAACTTCCTGACCACAGCCCACTAAAATATTTATTACTCCTAATCCGTATATCCTATAAGCATGAAACCAACGCCAAATGAACACTAACTCACGAGGCTATCTCTCAGAAAATTTTCATCCATAGACGACAAACAGAAAACGAATGGCAGTAAGATCAATTAGAGAGTAAAATCAAACAAAACGTGTTTCAGCACTAGGTCATTCATTTACTATGTTCCAAGCTCTTACAACCACACTATCGATACTAACCCATCCTAACTTAAATCTCACACTTTGTACTTACGTAAACATCTATCCCATAGCATCCCTAAGCATCTCGATCTACTCCTTACATCTAAATCACGATTGCTATGACTAGAAACATGCAATTCAATAGTGTTTCTCATTACTATCACAATACTATACTAGCATGGCTTCGGGATCACATAACCGCATATCACGAGACATAATAGCACTATCAACACGTCATTCGACATCCATCCAGATAAATATCATCAATTCGCAATTATTTTCACGCTCACGATTACCACAATCCAACAATTATCAACCTGAACACGAAAATTTTAATTCTCATCTCCACAACATCACATGATCACGCCATCATTCATACAAAATACTTACCGTAACGTTGTCCTGCAGCATGGTTAGAATATGGGTCTCAAGGTGTACATCCACTCGATTATATCCAAGGTTTTCCTTCTAACTACCCCATTCACTCAATTTCTCTCGGGTTACCTGGTTCAAAACTGAGAGGGCAAAAGAGCACGTATTAAGGGCGCCTTCTTAACCGCACTGTGAGCTCCTAACAGTTTATTCCCAGGGGTTCATTTTATTTAGACACATCCTACGTTCATTGGGTTCATTGATTTAGGCCTGAGGATCGTTCGCTCTGATACCACTTTGTAACACCCCGATTTATAAAGGAGCCTCTAGCAAGACATTCCTAATAAACCGGACTGTTACCATCTCGGTTTCCCGAGGTAGTGAATAACAAATTAAACTCCAAGGCAAATTACATAATTTCTTTAACTTAACTTTTTACAAAACCTCATTTACATCAAATTACAAGCACTAACATAAATAAAAGTGAAAGTCTTCTAAATGATGATCTAGCTACTAAGTCTTCTGATCCAGTGTCTCACGCCCATCAAGCTCCCATCCTATCTCATAAACCTGTCAAGTCTGCTCCCCAATATTTGGATCGTCACAGGTGTTCACGAATACACATGGTCAACCACGAGGTTGAGTAGGGAATACAATAAAACAACAAAATATGATATGCATGCTCCTCCGTCACCTCCACCTCCATCTCAACTCATATCTCATAACCCGAACGCCTGACCATACCGATCCCGGTAGACTATATATCGACCGTAGCCGATCCGCCACTCGCTTGTTGAGGACACAGGGCAAGTCTGCAGAACCCGCCTGGGCCTTATCACAACATCATCATCACTACACCACATCACCACAACATCCTCCATCTCCAATGCATATGAATGCACAACAGTAAACAATGCAACACAATATGTATGTCAATGAATGAAATCATGCCAGCTACCAATAATGTTGTGATAACATACTCAACACGATCAGATCAGTCAACCACATTCCAGTATATAAATCATAACATAAATCAACAACCACGAAACAAGTCAACGTTCACAGTTTGGTCATATAAAACACAACAAGTCAACACAACTTAACAACAACGCTGATAAGTCAAGTGTATTTCCCTACCTTTTCGCAATCCAAGCTCACACAAGCAATCAATTATGAACCTTCACATATCCATCACCTACATAACATAATTATATATAATTACCACCTACTCAATCAAATAATCATGCACATAACCTAGACTCATCATAACTTAATAGGAATATCAACTTAAAGAACAAACACGATTTTTCCTGATTTTCCAGCACATGACAGACTCGGAATAAAATACATAACTAATTCCAGAAAAATCAAATTGATACAAGGCCAATTGAATTGGAACCCCATGAGTCTTAGCTACAAATTATATCTAACGTGTTTTTCCCAAATTCCATACTTATCAAGGGTTTCCAGACTGATTTCCAAAAACTGACAGAAACCGTCGCATAAAAAGTATTGATTCATAAAACGAGTTTAAAACATTATTTTTCAGAAATTCCAAATCCTATTATCATCTAGACTATACAAAGATTATGTATGAAGAAGCCTCATAACTGAATCGACATAAAAATTAAAGTTTCAAATCATTTTCCACAACCAAATCAGATTCGCGGACTTTTCAGCGACATGTTCATAAATAAATCACCTAGGACAAACCACAAATAATTTTACTATGAGATTTTATATGCATAAACTAGACATCAAATAAACAGGACTCTCTTTTCAAACTTTTCGAAAAAGACGACTTTAAAACAGTATAAACAATGGAATGAAATCGACTTACAAACAGGGAATCGAATTAGGTTGGAATCGATGAGCAATCTTCAATCAAATGCAAGGATCGTGTGTGTGTGTTGGTGTGCGTCGAAAAGAGGGAGGCGGGTGAGATGAGGGTTGTGTAGTGTTAGGGTAAAAATTAGGTTAAGAATTAGGTTAAAACATGATGTTGGGTGTTGGGTTAAACATGTTATTGGGTAAACTCCAATGGGTCGAGGGTAAATGGGTTAGCTCACATCTCGAATTCCATGTAAACCCGTCTCAATTAACTTACGAAACAACTCGATCTTACGATACAACGCGAGTCAAGTAAAATAACTTAATGTAATTATCGTCTAAACAATTACCCGACTTAAATAGTAAAATAAAATACGGAGTATTACAAGTTATTTTGAGTCAGTGTTTGTGGGAATTGTATGTAGCTGTGATGTCTATCGATGTGGTTGTGGTGCCTCGGGTGGTGATCCGGGCACGGTGTTTAGTATTGTGATGCGGGTATTTTCGCACTGTGGTGTGGCTGTTGGTGGCGGTGTTGCGATGCCGTCACCGGTTGTGGTGGAGTAAGCGGGATGATTATGATTCGAGTTTCGAAAGTTCATACCAGTCATACATAGATTGTTGTTTTGTTTGATGTTGCTTCCTGTGAGTTTCAGTTTGTACAGATAGACAGTTGTTTTATTTATTGATGTTTCTTACCAGTTAAGTTATGGTATGAGGGTAGAGTATGATATGGAAGAGAGTTGTATATGTTTTCGTTGTTGTCATGGTATAGTGACATTCTGTTGATGGGACACAGTTATCAGAAGTTGTTACAATACTTTTGATCTTGTTTTAAGATGAGGCTTTAGACATAATCATGGTAAGTGATTGGTGGAACATGAGTTGTCGATCCGGGCTGCAGTGGTTCATAATCGATTTTGGGACGGTGAGTGTAGGGTGTGGGGAATTAGTGTCATGTTAAGTTTTGTATGAGTTTTGCGGTAATAAAGAAAAGAACTTGAGGATCTAGTGTGAGTGTACGTAACGAGTGTAGATCGTGAGTTATGCTTTTGGGAGATAGGTGCCTTACATAGAGAGGTATGTTGTTTTGCAGTAAGAATGGAGAGTTAGTATGGTGTTTTTGCCACGCGTTTTATGGTATAGATTAGGTGGTGTGTCGTATGAGTTGAGGTATGAAAAATGTTTAAGTAAGAAAGCCTTGGATATGTGCATGGCGAGTGTTTAGGTTATAGGTGATTATCTTTGACATGCGGTGGTGATGAGGAAATGGAAAGATATATCTAGGATTTACTATTAGTGAGTTACGAGGACGTAACATTTATCTTAAGAGGAGTAGGATGCGATAAAAGAGATTTTGATGGTTGTACATATGGTAGTATATTTGGAAGTAGAGTGTTGGTGTAGCATAAGGTATGGTTTTGTATATGTTGTGGTTGATAGTGTTAAAAGGTCATGGACGTGCTTATAGTAGTTCGAGGTTAGGAATGCGAGAATACTTCGATAGTGTTGACAGTTGGATGATGAGGTTATGAGTGTGAGTAAACTTCGAGGACGAAGTTCCTTTTAAGGGTGGTAGAATGTAACATTCCGTTTGATGTTTATGTAGTTGGTTATGTATGGAGTTAGTGTCGGGAGAGTTTATGATGTAGTTGATACGACATCGTGAACGAGGTGTGGAGGTAGGAATAGTTGGTAGAGTTGGTGTTAAGAGTTCATGGTTTCATATTTTGTAAGTTGGGGTTTTGTTTTGAGTTCTTAGTAGCTTTGTTGCGTCTTGACCGAGTTAGTATGTTTGTTTTTATGTATGGGTTGAACTTCGGGGACGAAGTTCTTTTTAAGGAGGGAAGACTGTAATACTACGGTTTTATGAGTCTCTGGGTACTCTATCGAGTAGGCCTTACTCTGTCGAGTAAGGGTGTTTTGCATTTTTTTTAAAATAGTTTCTGACCTGTAGGGTAATCTATCAAGTAGCCTTAGGTACTCGATAGAGTAGCCGACACTCGATCGAGTATGTCAGTTACTCGATCGAGTAGCCGGTTTACGGGTGATATTTTGTCGGGTTTTGTTAATAACACGGATTAATATATATAAATCTTTCCGTCATCTTTACAACACACTTTTACAAACCTAATCACATTGAAAAGAGATTCAAGTTACGTTCTTCGCATTCATCCGTGTTACTGACAAATCCCGGAGCTCGAGAGGTCGGATTCCATCGTTCTTTATACCTTTGTAATCCTTGTGTCGAGGGTAAGATCTACATACCAATTTTATAGTATTTCGTTAAGTTTCGTTAAACCCTAATTTTGGGATTGGGGGTTTTTGTTATGTTTCTTGATTGGTAGCAATTGCATGATTATATGTTAGGAGGATGATTCGTAGGAGAGGAATTTTGATACAGCTGTTGAGACCGTCTGATTGTGTTGTTGTTCCAGGTAGGGTTTCCTTACTCAGTATTACTTACATAATGTGTGGTGATTGTGCTGTAATTAGTGTGATTGATTGATTCAGACGGTTGTGCTTATACATTGTGGATTGATTCAGACGGTTGTTGATATTGTGATTGTGATTGTTTGTCTGTGGTTCTCGAGATGCGTTCTCGGCTGAGTGGAGTCACTTGCGGGAGTGGCTTCACGCCCTAGTTTCGCCCTCCGTGGAACCCGCCACGGGAGGGGATGTGCACATTAATGGGACAGGGTTATCGCTCGGTATGATGAGCGGGGCTTAGGTGGGAACGGCTGCGGTCCCCCACGCGTGGCTGGTCCGGTGGACGGTCGGTGACGGAGATGGAGTGGAGTGCACGATTGTGTATGATTACTTGAATTTGTGTTGGTTCTTTATCTTTGTTGATATATAACTTGTGTAAATAGTACTGACCCCGTTTAAATGTTTTAAAAACTGTGGTGATCCATTCGGGGGTGGTGAGCAGTTATTGAGCAAGTATGATATGATGCGTACGGGATAGCCGGGATGAGTCATCACGTTGCAGTTAGAATTCTTCCGCTGTGTCAGACGATGTCTAGTAGCTTGATAGTTTTATCAGTAAACGGATTGAGTACTTTGTAATTCCTTTGACAGTTTTGGTTTGAGATATGTAATCACTTAAATTATATTTACTATTTAAATATGCTTTTTTATTGTCTTATGATTATCATTGCCTCGGGTAACCGAGATGGTAGTATCCTTATACCTGAGTGGTCCTGGTAAGGCACTTGGAGTATGGGGGTATTACACTTTCCTAATACATAATGGAACTAGACATTGTTTGTCAACCTTAACCTCTGCTCCCTTGTGTAACCATCTAAGCTTGTAAGGGCTTGGGGTGATCCTGAGTCACCAGATTCAGCTTGTTGACCATGGTGATGGAAGCCACATTGGTACAGCTCCCTCCATTTATGTTCAAGTTACAAACCCTTCCCTGAACTGTCCATCTACACCTGAAGATCAGGGACCTCTGGTCAGCTTCTAAAGGTGCCTGTTGTGAATGCATCACTCTCCATAAGACCAAGCTGTGGCCTGTGTCAGTGTGAGCTACAACCTGATCTTGGCCTGACTCCTCCTCAGCTTCCATTTCCTCCAGCATTAGGTTCTCATCCTCCTTATACTCAACCAATCCTTTCCTTTCCCACTCTTCTACTTCCATTGCTGTCAGTGCCCTCTTAAAAGGACAATCCTTCCTGAAGTGGCCATATCCCTGACACTAAAAGCACTTGATCTTTCCCTCAGTCACAGGTGCGTTGGTCTTCTGGTTCATGGGGGCTTTCCCTTTATCTAGTGTAGGTGGTGCAGCTGGTTCAGGTGTAATACCAATCCTAACTCCAGTAAATGGTCTGAATGCAGGTCGGGTGGTAGTTTTAGACACTGTAGGCTTAGCCTTCCCCATTTTTTCAACTCTCAAGGACAGGTTAACCACATCATCATAAGACCACAGGGGTTGCATCCTAACCTTTATAGCAATATTTTTATCAAGACCCTCTAGAAACCAAGCAATCCTTTGCTCAGGTTTTTCATTAATCTCACATTGTAAGGTTAACTGCTCAAACTCCCTCAGGTAGGTCTCAATGGGTCTCTCATCTTGCCTATGTTTAGACAGCTTAATAAAGAGATCCTGAGTATAATCCTTGGTGACAAATTTACTCAACATCTTTTTCTTAAGCTTAGACCAAGACCTAAGTGGTTCTTTCCCTTCTCTAATCCTTTGGTGTTTCAATATCACTATTCCATTCTAATAAATCATCAGGATTTAGGCTACCAGAAAATTTAGGGATCTCTAGCTTTAGATGTTTGTCTGTGTGCTCAGGAACCTCCTCTTGTGTTCTGATGCTCTCCTCAGATTCTGATTCATATCCATGTGGTGGGTGCCCTCTCCCTGCTCCCATAAAGAAGCCTCTGCCTCTACCTCTTCCTCTGGGAAGTGGTTGTCTTCTTGGATCATGGTTTGGAAACCTCTCCATCACTACATGGACAACATTGAGTAGTGTGTCCACATTCCCTGCAAGAGTTTATATTCCTGTTTCAATACAAGCAAGTCTCTCTTCACTCATGGTTGTTTTTGTGTTTTTGTTGTAGGTAGGGATAATGAGCTCACGGTTTCTATCAATCCAAGACTAGCACAAAGGTGGAATTGTGTTAAACCTTACTCTGATTACCAAATTGCAATGTCAAACCCCCAGGTCTAATACAAAGACTCAATCTTTGATTAGATAAGATTCCTGAAATTTCCCAGGAATGCAATAGACTTCGGAATTGGATTTAAATTATCAAATGGACTGCTAAAATCATGAAATTTGGTGAGAAATTAGTTGAATGAGTAAACTAACTCTCATTAAAATTTCAAGAATTTTGAAGCATTCTAAGTATTTTTAGATGATTAAACAAGGTTGTCTAACAGAAGGAGTCAGACAGTTCTGATACAGGATTATTGTTTGAACTGAACAAGGACCAAAGGATATAATTATCAACTTAAATCCCACAAATCTTCACAGGGAAGCAAGCTAACAATTTGGACAACTTAAACTGGAATTTATCACAGCCAAGCACAGATAAATACCAACTCAAGCTAACAGCAAAGCCAAACAATCCAGAGTCTGAGCACAGGACTGAATGAACCTCACTAACAGACTTTGTTCAACACCTACTGTCTAAGCACAAGATGTTAATAGACCTGACTCTTAACTACAGACTAGGCACAAGTTATAGAGATTTAAAATTGAGAGAAAACTCAGGTTTAATATTCATCAAAAGCTGCCTCAATGCAGTTGGGGGACGTTCCTTATATATGCCTCCCTCTTGGAAATCTGTTACAAATTTTAACCTAGAAATCTCATCCAAGGACCAGGATTAGTTCTTAGGACATAAACAAAGTGATGGAAATATTTTACAATGATGACAAAATGATTTAAAGGAATACTGCAATAAAACAACAGAAATTCTGCACCAATAGTGACATGCTGCTTCCTAGGCTGTTGTGTTGCCTTGGCTGGGAGTATAAGGACGAATGGCTGCAGTAGGGGGCCTTGACTTTGGTTCTTAGGTGATATCTTAGTTGATCAAGGTTTCAGCTGGCCAAGGTGGTAGCCGGTGGTTCACCTTGTACTGGTACTTGTGACCTCCCAAAGCAGGCCTGGCAGTGGTTGTTAATAGGCTAGTGTGCCTGGGACTGTTGCCTGCTTCCTGATCATCATTGACCTGGTTCTTGGCTCTTGCTGCATACGACTTTGTACATAATTTCGAATTCTTAATAACAGATTAAGAAATGATTTCCCTTTACTCAGTCGGTTAAACCAGTCATAATTTCAGTATTTTTGTAAACTCTATAAACTTTGGGTCATAGTTTCATTATCTCGCAAACACTATGAACTTCAGGCCATATTGTGAATGTCAAATTTTTAACCGTAAATATTTTTTCCTTCTTTGTCATATCGAATTTCGAGCATATATGAGTCTCACATGAATTTCATCAGATATTTTCATTCACTAAATAAATTTGGCTCAAATAAAGTCACATCTGTAAGCTCAATTAAGGCCCCATTACTCGGCTCACCAAATGCCATATTATTAGGCTCAATATAGGTCGCATCAATTTGTCTTATTTTTATGCCATATCCCCAACTCCTTCTACAGGCAAAGTGTTTATGGGATGTCACATTCATTTCAATGAATGACTCAAATTACAGAAATAATATTCCTTTTAATAAAGACTGCTTTATCCATTTGAAACTCAAATGCGGTTCATAAAATCGTAGATGTGGACTTCTAGCCACTATTGTTTACATGTGAACTTTGGGCCACTTATTCTTTTACAATATGAATATATATTGTACAGATGAGACGGTGTTAAATTATTACACCTTTAAAACTTTGAACTTTTGGCCAAAGTTATAATAGGGACATATCTGCTCATCTTTATAATAGTTTGGAATTTCAGGCCCAAAATTATATGATATGTCATTTCTCAAGACTTGTTAACCAGGTATATAAAAATTTTAGTCCAATAAAAAAAATTAAATTCTACAAGACTGATAAATTTATAACCTGAATTTTATAATATGATTTAACTGATAAAATACACATGAATATGGACTTCAATTCATCAAGACAATAGTTATACCCAAATCCGAAAAACTCAAGATTGTTAAAGTCAAGAAGTTCAATATAAATTGCATGCATAGCGTTTTAAAGAATACGTATCATTGATTATTTAAGACAAATAATGACTAGTTTATAGTAAATATAAGAATACCGTACATGTTAAAGAAAACGCATTATATTAGTCAATTTAGACTTTACATCAACAAAATTGAATCATACTTGTATGAACAAAACATCAGGCTTAAACATGTACATCTTAAAAAATAATTACGGATTATGACGAAAACGTACCTTGATTAGCGAATAATATAATATAATAAGATCTGGTATGAACCTTCTAATTATCAGATCTAATTGATTGAATGATTAGAAACTCGTGGTGATAACGAGTTGTGAAATAAAGACAAGATATAATTATAGAGAGAAGAAAAGAGAGATAGAACTATCTCTTAATCCATTATGAGCGATACATATACATATACTCCCTCCGTCCCGGTCAATTGTTGTCCTTTCGTTTTGGCACAAAGACCAAGGAAAGAGGAAAAGACCAATAACAAAATGACAAGTGGAACAAATTGAATGAGAATTATCAAATTATTCATCAAGTTCATTCTTAAAATAGAAAGGACAATAAATGACTGAGACACCCAAAAATAGAAAAGGACAACAAATGACCGGGACAGAGGGAGTACAATAAAATTAAAATTTCCATGAAATAATACACTGTAATATTTTAAAATATAAACATCCATATAATATTATACTCTAATATTTCATAACAATCCAATAACATAACATAACAAAAAAAAAAGTGTGGAGAGGTGGAGGTCCACGTTGTTCCCTCAATCCCACCATCTTGTCCTCCCTAATAACTAATAACTAACTAACAGAAATTATAAACAAAAACAACACATCTTCATTTCATTATTTCCTCGTCATACAACAATGTCGTCGTCAAACCCACATCATCAACCTCATTACACCACCAATAATAATAGTAATAAATCTCCTACCCGATCAACGTTAACCGGATTCGCCCCACCACCATCCCCGATCCCTACCGGGAAAGGAACCCGGTCTGGCGCCATGAACGAGCGAAAACTCAATGACTACTTTTACGAAAATTTACAAATACCCTACCTGAGGATGCCGGATTATAGCCGGGTCCGGGTGCCAGCCCAGATAGATTACCGGCTGTTGGCGTCACGCGTTGGGAATTCAATTGAGAGGTTGGTACGGTCTGCCCAGGAGTTTGGGGTGGTTCGGATCGGAGGGCATGGAATTTGTCGGGAGGAGGTTCGATCGGTTCGGGCTGAGGTTGAGTTGTTTTTTAGAAAATTGGATGAGAGGAAGGGTAGATTTAGGAGGAGTTTTGTTGATAGGGTTGGTAATAGGGAGGAGTTTGTTTGGTTTAGGTCTGATAAGGCTATGTTGCTTTGGGCTAGGGAGGTTATGGGTTCAGATCGCTATCGTGACTTTAGGTACCTGCAAAAACTTATATGAGACGGTTATATCTACAACGTACTCCATATTATTTATTTTATTGTGTGTTTTGTTAATAGTTTGGTTGTATGCATACAATAGTTTCAGGTAGGATTTAGTAGTAGTTAAGTTCTATTATCGAATATTTGTTTCGGTCTTATGCACCAATTATGATGAGAATTTTATTAAGGATTAATTTGCGTTAGACTTCTCCCAGGTAAAGTTAGGTGATGTAATATTAAATACTGTTAAATCATCATGCAAATGGGCTCGGGCCTTATCCGAATGGAGGAGAGACGGATCACTTACCAATTGGCAATAGGAGAAGTAACCCCCTTGATTATGAAGTGTACAATCTGTCTTTCTCTTTCAATGTGGGACACTCACATGTGGGTTAATATGAGATTCTTCACACTCCCCACACATGTGAGGCCCATTTAAATCAGACGGAGCCATCAACAGATGGAATTACTGGGCCAAATAAGAGGTACACAAAGCCTTGGCTCCAGCTGGCAAACAATGGCCTAGTTAATCATCATACCCAGGTCTTTAGCCTTGGGCTCTGATACCATGTTAAATCATGCAAATGGGTCTGGGCCTTACCCGAATGGAGGAGAGACGGACCACTTAACAACATAAGGGAGGTTCCATCCTAAAACCAATTGGCAATAGGAGGAGTAAACCCTTGGTTATGAAGTGGTACATTCTCTCTTTCTCCTTCAAATGTGGGACACTCACATGTGGGTTAACATGTGGGTTAATATGGGATTCTTCACAAATACTCAGTACAATTTGTTGTGTTAATGTAATTTGAGGAATTGTATGCTTGAATATAACTCTAGTAGGGTGTTGTCTATGGCGGAGAAGTAACATTGTTTTTTGATTGACCAATGACCAGAATGGAACCTGTATTGAAAATGTGTATATAGATTAGTTACTGCTTCCTAGTTTACTGTTTAAGAAAACCTGACACAAGACGGAGTCAGGATTTAATGTTAGGGAGGAATAACGCATAAAAAAAAAATCCTAAATGCGCTAAGTCCTTGCTTAGGAACGATGGCAAGATTGGCAACCTATGCTAAGCCCCTGCTGCATCACTGTCTATAGGAATTAGTGAACTGTTTTGAATGTTTCATTGTCTATAGGATTTATTTTGGGACTGACATTTAACAAGTGCTAGTTGCAATTCCTTTTAGTTAAAATTTTGGATCAAAATTTTGGTTTGGTGAAATTTATATTGGTTGTCGACATTATCCGAAGATTAGCTTGTATAAAATGTTGCATTGTTGAAGAATTTTTTATTTTTCGTTTTTATCATGTGACTATATTTCAAGTTTCTACCAAGAATATGAATGTATTCAGCCTTATATGTTCCATGCAGAAATCTTTGCGCATTTCTTAGTTTCATGAGTTTCAGCTACACTCTGTATTGGTCACTATGTGACAAGGCAGACTCTTGTTGTCCTGTGCAGTTGGATGTAAAGTCATATTAAATGTGTTGAAAATACAAACAGGCTCTTTTTTTTTACGGCACCTGTGTTGACCCGTGCTGATCCTCGTGACCCCCCCGTTGCCTCTTTACTATAACATCTTCTGTAACTCATATCCCAAATTTGCTTGGTACACCACTATATTGAGAATGTCGAACAAATAATTGTTTTTCTGGTCAGCTATATACGTCTCTTTTTTTTTTTTCCCGGTACTTATCAATATATGTCTCTGATGTGTCATTAGTCTGGTTTTTTACGAGGCAAGAAAACCCTAGCATCTGTCTCTGATATGTCATTAGTCTGGTTTTAATAGAGTGCTTGCATTACTTCTTCTAAACTATCATTTGATGTATAGCTTATAGATTCCAGGAAAAAAACAAAATCCGATGTTACTTATAAATTTCATATGTTATCTTGCAGCCGGAAGATGGAAAGTGTAGTGAGGAAACTCGATAGAATCGCAGAAGAATTAGCAGAAGTTTTCTCCAAATTTTCAGCCCACCGCTTCGAGAAGAAGATTGAAGAGAGAGAATCGATTATCAGCCTATACAGATACAATGATACACATCCTAGCTTACTCGTGTCTAACGAAGACATTCATGAGTCGTATGACCATGCATTGAGCCTCCACCTGGCCATGGAGCAGGGTGAGTTCTATGTCCAGACCGAGAAAGGCCCGCTGTCTTTCACCACAGACCCTGACACTATTATCGTCACCGTTGGGGATCAACTAATGGTAAACACATTCTTTTCCCTTACATTGACATTTATTCTTCACGACTAGGGATCTTAAAGTTTTTGACCATGTTTGAAAGCAAAACTACAGAGATTCGGGTTTTTCTGTTTAGAACCTACGGAGTAATATATCTGATAAGAAATCAGCGTTGTTGATGACAGGATTGGAGTGCAGGAGATTTCAAAGCTGTTTCTGGTGAATTGATCTTCGATCCAAACCTCCACGGGACAGAAGCATCATACTCCTTAGAGATCAAATGTTCACCCTTAAATCTGAACTTGGGTTATACCAAAAAAGTTACAAGGACCATATCTTTATTTGATCAAATACTGATTATAGTAATCTTTAGCTTCCTGTACAAAATTCTTGTGTTTACGTTGTCTAGATCGTCATCAGGAACACATTGGTGGTACTCCCTACGTTAAGTTGTCGATCTTGGTGAATCGAGTCAGTTATAAGCTGCACTTTGAGATTAGTGGACACATTGGTGGTACTCCCTACGTTTAAGTTGTCGATCTTAGTGAATCGAGTCAGTTATAAGCTGCACTTTGAGATTAGTGTGTATAGTTTCTCTACTCATGTAATCTTCTGAGTTAATGTGAGGTTGGAAATGGATTGATCGTCGAGTTTGGTTTCTGATGACAAAGGTCAATGAAATGTCAAGACAGTTTGCTTGTATCTTGTATTACCTGCTATATGAGTTTGCCTGAAACACAAGATGGTGGAAACAAAAAAATGGAAGCAGAGAATTTCAGGCTGTCTGTTGGATAACTCTGCAGTTTGTACTGCTATAATTAAGTTCATCACAGGAGTATATGAAAGTCCAGTCGGTTTTACGTAAGATCATTGTATACATATATATACGAAAGTCACTTAAGCTACTATTAACTGAGGCGCATAATTTGAAACGTGCCGTCGTATTTTTACAATATAACAAATTTTACTAGAGTTTTGATTACTGATAGTGTTAACAATAAAAAATTGAACCTACAACAGTAAATAAATAAAGAGCACAAAAATAATACGAAAAAGAGGAGTTTTATTATTGAAAGATTGAAAGTTACAATTTCTGTAACTCTCTTGATTCCTTCTCTAAGGGATTTATGGTTTTGATAGTGCTACGGCCTACGAGGATCTTATCGACTTAATCTCATAGGGAGATGATGATGTCGTTTTAAAAATAATACGAAAAATAAGAGTTTTATTATTGAAAGATTGAAGGTTAGCGTAACGTAAGTCTCTTGATTCCATCTCTAAGGGATTTGATTTAATGTTTTGGGGGTAAGGGGGGGTAAGGATGAGAATGGTTTTGGGGGTATGGGGGTTATGGGTCGTTTTGTGACTTATTCCATATGCTCTCTACAATTTGGTAGTAGGAAGGTCATTTGACTTAATCCATCTGCTCTTCTTTAAACCCTATAGACAAGATTTATATGTGCTTTTTCACATATGGATTTTACTTTTTCACATACGCTTTTTACAATTTTATCTTATCATTTTTCTCATTCCTTCACCCAATTGATTCTTTTCTCCTTCCCTTATCTCTCATCACCATTAACACCGCCTCCGTTCCACACCATCAGTTATGTTGCCGGCCGACCTTGGAGTGAGCATCATTTTTTTGAAGACGCATTCTAACTTCTAAGCACATACGACGATACAAAGCAATCAGCTATCCTATGCAAATTATTTAGAAGAAAATTGATTCTGAAAACCTACTCACTATGCCTAATGGATTACAAGATTTTCCATCAATGAAATTTTGGATTTGTATACACGTTATCTTCCATAAATGAAATGTTGTATAGGATGTGAAAACAAATTTTCTATGTCGGCTAATTTGGTTGACACAAAATCTCATTGAAGACGGCACGTATCCGTCATTTTGGAGTGACGGATACCATTTCTTCTCATAAATGACCCAAATAGAGAAGAGAGGGAAGCACATAGGGGTGCCCCCACCTTATCCCCCTTATCCGTTTTGTGAGTGGCATTACCCGTCACTTGCTCCGACCCGTCTTCAGCAAGACTAGCTGGGTTGTTGAATAGGATGTGTAAACAAATTTTCTATGTCGGCTAATTTACGTATTTTAGGGTTCTTTGTTGTCTGTTCACCGTCATTTATATCGCACACACGAACAGTCCTCATAAACCACCCTTAGACAGTTAGACACCACCGTCACGCACCACCCCTAACCGCTGCACACCAGCCAGAACCACCGTCCATTATCCAAACCATCTCACGCTTTCATTCATAAAAATTGATAAACAAGTAACATTTAATTTCACTAATTAATTAGCCCTAATAATTTCAACAAAACATATTAATAATTGTTAAAACAATAAATTATTTTACTAATTAGAGAATTAATCAATTATTCAAGTGTTTATAGATCAATTTCATTCGATTTTGTTGTCTTGGTTTAGGAAAGGGTATGATAAGGAAAAATGTATGTGAAAGAGTAAAGTCCGCATGTGAAAAAGTAATTCGGTATATTTATAATGGAGATGGCTTGGAAGGCAAGCTAAAATAATATTCTAGAGTATCTGAGATATTATCACAATATTCATTGATAATTATCTCAAAATCATAAAGATATCCTAAATACTAAAAGATAAATTTTGGTGTCTATAAATAATTCCCTAAACAAATTATACTGTATACATATGCACACCGCATTGATAGTTGTTACATGACCTGTTCAAGGATTTTGAAGCGGCTTCGGGTCAAATGATTAATTTTAATAAGTCCTTTATTAAATTTAGCCCGAATACACCTGCGGACTACCGAGAGCATCTGACTTCTATTTTGAAGATGACTCATGTGCCGACTTTTGGTACTTATTTGGGAGTTCCTATTGATATCCCTCGCAAAAGGTCTGAGCTTTTTCTTCCTTATATTGATAATATGACTACTCGCATTGCATCCTGGTCTGCTCTCCATCTTAGCCAACCAAGTAAATTGATAATTATTTCGGCAATTTTGCTTGCTTCTGTGAATCATGTCTTCTCCGTGGTACCTATTCCTCTCTGTGTGTGTCGTAAAATAGATGCCTTGCTGGTGGCTTTCTGGTGGTGTAATGATTGGAATAAGCAGTCTATACACTGGACTTCCCAAAGTGTACTGCAAGCCCCAAAAGAATATGGAGGTCTTGGTTTCAAAAACTCCCACCTACTCAGTCAAGCTTTGCTTCTTAATAATTTCTGGCGTATCCATTCACAGCCAACAACGCTAGTGGCAAGATATATGGTTCCAAAGTATGGCCGAGATTTGCCTATCCCTTTAGCTACATCTCGGGTTTCTCAACCGTCGTTTATATGGTCTGGTATTTGCAAAGCTGTTTGTGCGGCTAAAAACGGTATTTGTTGGAAGCTTGGTAATGGAAATTTAGTAGACATTTGGCCAGTCGTTGGATGAATGGTAAACTGCCATCTGTTCACTACTACAGATACAGGCTATAACAACGGTCAAAAACCGTTGTTATATAAAAAAGCGGACGTTGTTAAAGCGTCCGTTGTAGAAGGTTTTAACAACGGTTGGTTTACTTAACGAAACCGTTGTTAAAACTATTAACAACGGTTTTATGTATAAAAACCCGTTGTGGAAAGTGTGACTCAATTTTGGGGGGAAAGTTATAACAACGGGTTGTAATATACAAAACCGTTGTTATAACTAAAGACAACGGGTTGTTTCTCAATAACCGTTGTTGTTTGTTCTTAAAAAATAAAAAAAATTAAATTAAATATTACTAGATGCATGCATAATTACGGCTGTTAGAATTCGATGCATGCATTATTACCGACATCACTTTGTACATATGAACGGATAATATGGAATGAGAAGGGTTAGTAATAGGATTTGAAGCTGCATTATTGAGAGAGATGATGATGATTATTATGGCACAACTTCCTAACATATATATTAATTAAAAAGCAATTAACTCAACCCACACATTGCTTAGTATAAATACATTGCATATCTCAACTAACATTTCCATTATCTCATATATTCATCTCCAAACTCTAAATGTTAAAACAAACTCTACTTAATCTTTCAAATCAAACTCAAAAACTCTAAGAAAATGAATGATTTCATCCTAAAGACTCTTACCATGATCGAGAACAACAACAACTTCATCCGCCGGTTCCTCCATATTGAGGAAAGTTTCAGGAGCTACCTTGCGGAAGCTCGATCCGCATCAAGCACGCCAAAGAAAATGGCTTGACGGAGCAAGAGCGATTGCGGCTATATGACGATATAGCAATCTGCTGAACGGAACCTCCAAATAGCCAAGGAGGAGAGGACGGATACGATAGAGCACAATAAGATCCTCCATGAAAATATAAGAATTGCATTTTTACATATGTAATTTTTTTTTAATTTATGTATTTATAAATATATATATATATATATATATTAATTATGTTTATCTTACTTCTTCATCTTGCTTCTTCATTGTTTTAGTAACTAATTATGCGAACAATACTTAAACAAATAACATAATGGTCGATAAAAACACATACATGCAAAAGAAATAAATAGAAAAAGAAAATAATGACGATGAAACTAACAAAGGATTGGCGAGATTTACACGATAAATACGAACGTAATAGACGATGAAATCACGGTGACGACGAGAAGATAAAGCGACGATGAGAAAGAGAGAAATAGAGAAAGAGAGAAAGAGAGTGTGTATGTGTTTTGTGTTTGTTTGTCTGCTGTGTTTGTGTTTGTGTATTAAGGGTTGTGTTTTGTGGTCGCAGCAGACTTACATTTGTGTGGTTTATAGTATGGAAGGTATTGACAACGGTTATTAAACAACAACCGTTGTGAAATATGTTTTAACAACGGTTGTAAAAAACACCCGTTGTGAAATATGTTTTAACAACGGGTTTCAAAAATAACCGTTGTGATTACTTTTCACTAACTTTGCGCCAATTTTGCGCCAAATTATTAACAACGGTTGTGCATGTGTGACCCGTTGTTAAAACTAATAACAACGGTTTTTATAACCATACCCGTTGTAATTGATTTTAGTAAAATTCGCGCCATACATTCTACAACGTCTATTGTGATTTTCGTGAATAATCGTTGTTAAAGGGGCGTTGTAGTTGCCTGGATTTGTAGTAGTGGTTACAGCTCCAGTTCCAGATCCTGCACCGTCTCTTTTCGATTTCTTACTGGAATCGGGTGACTGGAATCCTAACATGGTTTTCCGATATTTTTCCTCCAATTGTGCAAAGGAAATTATTGCTTTGGAACCACCTGCTCCGAACTTTGACGACTTTCTTTACTGGAAATATACGGAAGATGGCACTTATTCGGCTAGATCAGGCTATTCCTTCCTATGGTCAGAGTCTCCAGCTGCCCGCTGTATCCGCTCATTTGTCCATACCTTTCCTTGGAAGCATGTAGGGCGGAAAGGAATTTCGCCAAGGATCTCAATTATGTTATGGCAGATAGCTCACAACATTATGCCAACAAGCGATAATTTGATATCAAAACATGTGCCGGTTGACTCCGTATGTCAACTATGTCGGACTTCCCCTGAAACAGAAGAGCATTTATTTCGGTCCTGTGTAATTGCCCAACATGTCTGGAAAGCATCCGCCCTTGGGATCAACACCATAGCTAACCCATCTATTCCCTTAATCTCTTGGATTGCAGACTTCGTGTCATATCTTCATCGTCAAACTTTGGCGTCTGATCAAAAATGGCTGCTGCTTTACTTCTGTTGTGTTCTTCAGGCCATCTGGAGTACTCGAAACTCCGTGCTCTTTCGAAACAATACCGTTGACCCTGCGTTTACCTGTCGACTTATTGAAGATCTACTGCACTCACATAGTCGATTTTCCGAGGTAAGATCTACACATTTGCACTCCCCCTATGGATTAGTTGCACCCTCTGATGATCTGAGTCAATCTTTACTTCAACGGAAAGCGATTTCGACCTCTGTTTCAACACGCCATGTCCCAAGAACAAATTGTTTCACCTGCTACGTCCACAGTTCCGATTTTGACTACTCCAACTCAAGTGTTGTACGGGCAAGTTCATATTTGGACGCATCTACTAGAGCTCTTTTAAGGGCTATGCGTTACGCCCATTCAGTGGACCTGTGTTCTGTTTTCTTTTAGGTAACTTGTTGTAAACTATCTGCAATTCTGGCAACCTCTTTGCCAGTCCCAATTAGTGTGCGGAATTCCATCCGAGAAATCCGTGCTTTGTTTGTAATTTATCCTTACTGGTCTGTAAGCCTGACAACAGGCTAACTATGTGTACTAGTTTCTTCCTTTAATATAATCGGTTTATTATTGTCAAAAAAAAAAAAAAACTAATGTATTAGATAAACCTTTGTGCCAATAGATACCCAAATGCGAGTAACTTTCTGCTTCGTTTATCAAGGGCACCACAAATGATTTCCAAATATGTACTCCTATTATGTTTGACTATACTTGCCTCGTGTCTTTTCAGCCGTGTGACTAGACCTCGCTAAACTTACCTGACCCTTATTACCAGCCCGATAAGATTGACCTAAGACCCGAAAATGACTCGAAATGAATGACCCGAAGATGATTCGGTAAACCCGACCCGAAAGTGACCCGACTTGAGTGACCCAAAATGACCCGATCGAATCAAAATTACTTGAAATGATTGAATTAATGCAAAGTCATGACCCTAATGACCCAAACGACAAAGAACGACCCGGCCCAAAATGACCCGATCCAAAGTGACCCGACCCGAAAGTGACCTGAGAATATGTTGACCCGAAAATGACCTAATCAGAAGTGACCCGACCCGAATGACCCATTTGTCAGGTCTATGTGTGACTATTGAATAACGGTAAGTCTCCTTTGTGACGGATATATCCGTCACAAGTTTGTGAGGGATCAAGTATCACCCACATGGGGTAAATAAGACAAAAGTAAGAGTGTCTTGGGAATCACAAATGGCTTGTCTTTATCTATCTAAGTGACTTTTTTTTGACCCGTCACAAGCTTGTGATGGATATTGTCCTTCACAAATGAAAATTTGTGAACCAAAGTTGGTTGGTGTGAGTGGTAAGGGTTCTCATCTCTTAAACAAGTGGTCAGGGGTTCGATTCCTGACTCTTGCGAATGAAAAAGCCAAACTTGGGAGGGGTCAACCCATTAAATTGCCTTCTGTGACATCCTCATTTATTGAGGAAAAGTAAACACATAATTCTAGATAAAAACTGCATGGATATGTTTGTAACAGGTTCATTTGGGTAAAAACCTGTAATTTTTAAAACCTGGACCTGTTATAAAAATATCCAAATGGGAAGGTGTCAAACATGCAAGGTCCAAAATAAACCTCATAAATAAAACATCGCTAAAGTCGCGAAATAAATTTATACAACCCAAGTATGAAAAAGGGAGACATATGTCCCTAAAAAGTATATGACATAAAAAGTGTTCAAGGGTCACAATAAAATAAAGCCAATCTAGGTCCCAAGGTTACTTTGCTCGCTAGCTCGTCCATGTACCCCATATATGCATCACCAACCTGTCAATCGCATTTTATACAAATACGAAAGCCACAGTCAGTGGGGAGTAACTCCGAGTTCTCCCAGCCACGAAATGTCATAATTAATATAACATGTAAACATAAGAATATGAATATGGATAACACATAGCCTTAGCATATATATGCTAGACAATCATGCTTATCATGTGAACAACAATACGACAACACATAGTCCTAGCATGTGAATACTAGACCGACTCATACTACACTATCATGTGAATCACATAACATCCAGGAATCCAAACTCTATCAACCATAGCCGGCTTGCATCTCACCTTCTATGATTCATAGAATCATCAAACAAGAAAGGACAATATATCTAGAGACAGGCATAAGTTCTTAGGACAGTCAATAGTCACTCTGTAACTCGAGTCTATACCACGAGGTAAGGTAAACACCCTAGTCCTAAACCTGCGCAGACCTAGCGACATGCGGAAACTACCGCATCCAAGACCCATGATAACAACACATGAGTACCCCTAAGGAGTCCACCAAAGGGTTGGCTTGTACTTAAGCTGACCACATACTTTTAAGAGTACGTCAGAAGGTCATGCCCTAACTTGGATATAAGCCCACCAAGCTAAGACTCAAAGGCTATTAAGCGGTGAACATATACTCGTCAAAGACTATAAGGGCCTATCTATGACGAAGGCCGAAATACTCACCTAGGACCTAGTCCCAGCTTGAATACTTTAACCCACACCACACAAGACAAGTAGGACACCCAATTGACCATAAGAGGGGCAAAGAGTCCAAACTTGCACACACACAAATGATCATACACACCCTAGCATATGAAAGACTACGCAAGAGCATATTCAGCTGACAATCCAACAATATCTCCAATATCAATAATAATCCAAATTCCAGCTAACCAACAGTACCATAATCCATGAGAACAAGCTAAAATGGTAGAGAGGCAACAAGACCCAAGCATAAGGCATCCAAAGCATCCAACAACCAACATGTGAAATGATAATTACAAACATCAAGGCATAACATAAAACATCCTATAACAACCAATCTCACCTCAAAGACAAACCCTCGACCCGAGTCCCACGACGGGTCATCGGTCAAATCGAGGCTGACCGGTTTAAACCTAGTTTGACTAAACTCGTTTGGTCAATCTGGCCCAGCTCAGAGTCTTGGCCTACTTTGGCCCAAATCACAAAAATCATCACAATATCATTCTCATGCTATTTCCAATTTCTATCATGTGAACACTATCAACATAAAGAAAAACATTCCAACTTACAAAATAACTAATTCCACAAAATTCTCGCATAATAAAATAGTATAAATAACCGTCTCACACAAGGGTAAACTTTTCTATAAATTTTAATCGATAAAACGACGCCATTTACTCATACGGACTCCGAATTGAGTGATTCAAGTGGCTAAACCACCTAATTTTTCGATGCCGTTCAATCTGTCATATTTTTGAAAACATTGGAAACCGTCTCGGTCCGGTACTGACGCATTCCAGCCAAAACACGGACTTGTCACAACATATAATTCCTCATCCAAATTTGTTCTAAACAATAATATACAAATGAGTAACATAAATTAAACATAAGCATACTCATCTTACTCCATTCATTCATTTATCAACAAGATCGTCTCAAACAACAACAAACAACAACAAACAACAAATACAACTACTAATGTGACATTAATTCGTCGAGTAACTCGGAATAGTTACCTTAAGCTAGCAAAGAGACAAGTAATAACTTGAGAAAGCTTCTAAAACCCAAAATTACTCTTCATCTTCAACAACATATGAGTCACCTAACTCATCTTCAAATTCTTCACCTATAAGAACAACAAAAACACAATTATTAAGCTTAAATTCGAAACCCTAAAAAAAGTGTCTTAAACAAAATTTGGGGGAAATGAAAATAAAGCTTATTAGTAGATGAAGATTGAAGAGAGGATTCTGAATATATAATTTTTATGCGATTTGGTGGAGAAATGAAGAAGTTATGGTGGATTTAGGGATTGTAAAGAGGTTATTTTGAGAGGAATTTGGTGTTTGAGAGAAGGAAGTGATAGAATGAGAATTGAGGAAATGAAAGATGAAGAGGAGACCCATGGAGGATGGAGGGTGCATGGTTTGGGGTAGGGTGTTTGGGTGAGTTTCAATTGTTTACGTTTTGGTTCGTTTCGACGGAAATTAGAAATATTCGTCGAACGCGATTTTCGAGAAAATTAAAGTTCTTAAACACGATTTTACTAAAAGATTAAGTACTCATATGCCCAATATCCAAACTCGTTTACCCAACGACCGTAAGAAATGGGAAAATCCCGATTTTACGACTTTTATCCGAAATCTATTTTATCAAAGAAAAAGGTTTAAATATTGTTTAAATCACTTTTAAACATTTCTAAACTATCAAAAATAATTACATTTCCTCAAAATAAAATAAGATTATATTTTATCAAATAGATTATATTTCAAATAAATTAATATTAAATTAAAATAGATTAAAATATTACTTTTAAAATATAATAAAGGTCTTCGAATTAACGGAGGGTTACAATCATCCCTCCTTTTAAGAAGTTTCGTCCCCGAAACTTAGAAGAAGGAACATTGTATATATGTAGGTCTATCTCCTTAAAATCAAGTAAACAAAATCTTCAAAATATGGACGTATGAAGTATAAGTGTCTTGTCAATGGAACGGAAAATCCTCGTCGACCGTTCAAGAACATCAACATTCCAAATCAAAGACATAAAAATATATATTTTTACACCAACAAATGAGAACACCAATTATCGGATGTCTCCAATAACGAGCTTTACCACTCATTGACGTTAAAACCAGTGGAAAACAATAAAACATTTTCAAAAATCTTTAGTTCGAAACTCTATAAAAAGGATAATAACTCCACTAGCTATGACCAAACTCTAACTACGACTTTTAAACAACTAAGCAAGGACTACTAACGCGGAGGGTATTTAAGAGAAGGAGAGGAAACACTTGAAAGGATAGCTAAACTCACAAGAATTGGATAAAGGAACGGAAAGTACCTCACGAGAAGAGTTCGGGATATTTAGCTAACATAGAAGATTCAGGCTCCCAAGTTTCTTCTTCGAAATTTCCACAACGCCAAAGGATACGAACTAAGGGCACAACTTTGTTTCTAAGTTGCTTGTTTGCTCTTTCGAGGATCCGGATCGGCCTTTCTTCCAAAGCCAAGTTGGGTTCCAAATCTGGGATTTCTTCTTGAATAACATGGCTCGGATCACTAATGTACTTCCTCAACTGAGATACATGGAAGACATTATGAACCTTGCTCAAATTCGGGGGCAACTCCAAACGGTAAGCAACGGGACCAATCTTCTCAAGTACATGGAAAGGTCCAATGTATTTGGGACTCAGCTTTCCTTTCACACCACAACGTTTCACCCCTTTCATAGGTGATACCTTAAGGAACACTTGATCATCAACCTCAAAGGCAAGTGGTCGACGACGGACATGGGCATAAGATTTCTGTCGGTCTTGAGCGGTTTTCATACGCTCTCGAATGATCTGAACCTGATTGATGGTCTCAGTCACCAAATCGGGTCCCAACACATAAGCATCTTGGACTTGATCCCAACAAACAGGACTACGGCACTTCCTACCATACAAAGCTTCATAAGGTGACATCTTGATAGAGGAATGGTAGCTATTGTTGTAGGAGAATTCGACAAGAGGTAAACATTTCTCCCAAGAAGTGTGGAAGTCTAAAGCACAAGCACGGAGGAGGTCCTCTAAAGTCTGGATAGTCCTCTCAGTCTGCCCATCTGTAGCGGCATGAAAAGCGGTACTCATCAGTAGCTTACTACCCATGGCTTCTTGCAAAGTAGTCCAGAAACGGGAACAGAATCTAGGGTCACGATCTGAAACTATATCCTTAGGCACTCCATGGTAGCGTACTATCTCCCTCACATAGGCCTCAGCTAGGACATCTAATCTCCACGTCTCCTTGATAGGTATAACCTAGCACATTTGGTCAATCGATCTACAACCACCCAAACCGCATCTTTTCCGCTAGCAGTCTTAGGTAAAGCCATCACAAAGTCCATGGAGATGGACTCCCATTTCCAAAGGGGAACATCCAAAGGTTGTAGCAAACCCTCGGGTTTCTGATGCTCAATCTTCACTTTCTGACAGGTAAGACACTTGCTAACATACTCTAGGACATCAATCTTCATCCTAGGCCACCAAAACTGTAATTTCAAGTCTTTATACATCTTGTCACCACCAGGATGAATAGAATAAGGAGAAAGGTGAGCTTCATCAAGGATCTTCTTCCTCAACTCGGCTACTCTCGGAACCTACATCCTACCTTGGTAACGAAGGTATCCATCACTATCCACCACACAATCCTTAGCTTGCCCAAGTTGGATTTTTGCTTGAATGGACTTGAAAGTAGCATCCTCAGGTAGGCAAGTACGGATCTCACGGTAAAAATCGGGTTCTGCACTCAAGGCACTAAGATAGTCAAAGCCCTTCCCAACAAGGCTTATCCCTAACTTTTGAAATTCCGTGGTAAGTTCGTCAGGTAACACACGGATAGTGCTCAAAGAGTGACTAGTCTTCCTACTCAAAGCATCGGCCACCACATTTGCTTTCCCTTCATGATAAATCAACTCAGCATCATAATCATTCACCAACTCTAGCCATCTTCTTTGCCTCATATTCAATTCTTTCTGGGTAAAGATACACCTCAAACTCTTATAATCGGTATAAATGCGGCAATGAACCCCAATAAGGTAATGCCTCCATGTCTTCAAGGCATGTACCACGGCGGCTAATTCAAGATCATGAGTCGGATAGTTCACCTCATGAACTCTCAGCTGTCGAGAAGCATAAGCAATAACCCTTCAGTTTTGCATCAAGACACAACCTAGGCCATGCTTTGAAGCATCACAATAAACATCGTAGTCCACACCATCCTCAGGTAAGGTTAACACCGGAGCGGTAGTCAACCTAGTCTTCAACTCTAAGAAGGCATTCTCACACTCATCGGTCCACACATACTTAGACTCCTTCTTCAACAATTGAGTCATCGGTCTAGCTAACTTAGAGAAATCTTTCACGAATCGACGGTAATAACCCGCCAAACCGAGAAAGCTTCGAATCTCAGTCACATTTTTCGGACTCTTCCAATCAACAACGGCCTCAATCTTAGAAGGATCTACCATAACACCATCTTTGGATATGACATGTCCGAGAAAAGTAACTTGATGCAACCAAAATTCACATTTCGAGAACTTAGCATACCACTTTTGACGATGTAGAATGTCTAAGATGATACGGAGGTGTAGGGCATGTTCTTCATCATTCTTTGAGAAAATCAAGATATCATCAATGAACACCACCACACACTTATCGAGGTACTCACTAAAGGTACGATTCATTTGATCCATGAAGATAGCAGGAGCATTAGTCAATCCGAAAGGCATCACTTTAAATTCGAAATGACCATATCTCGTGCTGAAAGCAGTCTTAGGAATATCGGACTCACGAACCGGAATTTGATGATAACCCGATCGGAGGTCAATCTTGGAAAAAGTAGAAGCACCACGCAATTGGTCAAAGAGATCATCAATTCGTGGAAGCGGATACTTGTTCTTGATTGTCACACGATTGAGTTCACGATAATCAATGCAAAGTCGCATAGATCCATCCTTTTTCTTTACAAAGAGGACGGGGGAACCCCAAGGAGAAGCACTAGGCCTAATAAAGCCTTTCTCAATCAAGTCATCAAGTTGAACTCTCAACTCCTTCAATTCGGAAGGTGCCATACGATAAGGAGCTTTAGCAATAGCACCGGTTCCGGGAACTAGATCGATGGAGAATTCAACATCTCTTTCAAGAGGAATCCCGGGTAATTCATCGGGAAATACATCCGGAAATTCACAAACAATGGGAACATCCTTCAAGGGAGGAAGAGAAGGAGAATTAGAAGTAGTCACTACACATAGAAATGCTTGATGACCCTTCTTCAACGCATTGACCATTTTCATGGCCGAGATCAACTTCACACCAGTTTGCTTTCTAACTCCTTGATAAGATACGCGAGTACCCAAAGGGCTTTTAAGAACAATCTTTTGATCTCGACATTCAAATCGAGCATGGTAAGTAGATAACCAATCCATGCCCAAAATAACATCAAACTCCTCAAGTGGAAATCGAAGGAAATTAGCCGGGAAAATAGATTCCGCTATCGATATAGGAACATCCGAATAAAAATAAGAACAAGAGAAGATGTCGCCGGAGGGTAAAGATATTGATGTACTATCTCCAAGTGAAGGTTCAAGAGGTAACTTGTCGGAGAATTTCATCGATATTAATGACAAATAAGCACCGGTATCAAATAAAACCAAACAAGGGACATCAAATATTAAGAACGTACCAGTGACTATAAACCGGGTGTGCCTCGGCCTCAAAGACGGCTCATCACAAAGATGCGACCTCTCGGCCTCTCGAGAACAAGCGGGAGTAGTAGTAGTAGTCTTCTTCTCAGGACACTCATTAGCCTTGTGTCCAGGCTTGTTGCAAGAGAAACACACAATTTGCTTATCAAAGCAACGAATTCCGGGATGCAAAGGCTTCTTACAATGATAGCACATACGACCCTTAGGATTTTTGTCGTTGCTAGGAGATAGAACACGAGCACCTTGATTTGCTTGTCAACTCGGAACAAACCTCTTCTTGTTAGGATAAGAGGGGGAAGAAGTAGGCACAAAGGGTCTAGAAGGAGCAACATAAGGCCTAGAAGTGGAGTAGAGTGGCCTCTTGCCAAGGGAAGTACGAGAAGCATGAGCCTCTTCATCAATAGCCCGAATAGAGCTCTCGGCCCATAATGCATCATCATAGATTGAGACAAAGGAAGTAGAATCCCTACGGATCAAGCTATTAAGCTTTGGATTAAGCTTGTCAAGGTAAAATAAAGCCTTTTCTTCATCATTTTTGACAAGTCTAGAAGCATAGTGACCAAGTTCATTGAACTTGTCGGTAAAGGCTTGGACAGAAAGACTTCCTTGCTTCAAATTCATAAACTCTTTAAGCCTTTGTTGTTTCAGCTCTTTTGGATAAAACCTAGCCTCAACTAGATCCTTAAAGCGATCCCAAGCAAAACCAGGCTCAAGAGTGGAAGTAGGACTAGTCATGGTCCACCATCTATCAGCTTCTTTCACAAGGAAGTGAAAAGCCAATTTCACCTTGTCTTCTTCATGAATGTTACCCGTCGTGAGGTGTCAAAAATAAATTTATAATCTCCAACTACAACTATAGCTAGCGGCAGTCGGGTCGAACCACAGGGAGGCGAATGTAATTAATAATTGTCTAATTTAGTCTAAGGTAACGAATGTGGGGGTTGAATTGATTTGGTCTAAAGCTAAAGGCAATAAAGATAATAAACTAAATAGACGGATAAAACAAATATTAAAAAGGGTAATAGGATGGTCGGTTCACTATAGTTTCGGCAGCAGCATACTAAGTAGGTCTAAGCCAAACACATGAGGCGGGAAAACAAGAGGTCCTCTCGGTCCACTCTTAACAGATAGCATCTTTCGATCTCGCTATAAGTCCCTAATATCACTAATACTGACTCTCGTCCTGAGAAGTGACTAATAATCTAAACTTTACCTATCTTTCGATCTCAGCATAGTTTAGTCATTTTAATTGGTGATCTAACAACTGTCCCTATCTCTCGATCTAATGGGTCAGTCACATCCTAAACATTCAACTAGTCGTGTGCACTCGATTCGTCGAATAAAGAATTAAAACAATTAAAATGAAGGTAAAACCTCATGTGGCTAGTCGATCGACCAGGTATGGCGGTCGATCGACTGACACGCGATTTCAGTCCATGTTAATTCTACGCCCGCCTAATCCTACAGTTCCCCTACATCCTAGCACAAGCAATTTAGCTACTCATACTGAAATTAAAGGCAACAATAAAATTGGCTAAATAAACTACAGAATTCATGATTAATACGGAGAAATAAACAATTAACATAAGACGGCAATTCGGCTTTGGGGAAACTGATCTAGCAATTCTACAACTACGAATGAATGCAAAATAACTGAATAAAACCAGAGAATACCGTGTGAATTGCGAAGGAAAAGAACAAAGTCGAATGCCAAAGTGAATTGTATTTAATACCGAAATAATCCTTGAACCCTAATTAATATTCTAAAAACTGATGAAACTGAATGTAAAACTTGATAATTTTCTGAATGTTCTAGGTTACGTTATATAGAAAATATACGTAACACTTATTATCAAAACCTAAACACAAAGGGCTTGCTCTTCCTCGATCTTCTTATTCACGTCTAATTAGCGTCTTGGTCGATCGACTGCTGGGACCGGTCGATCGACTGCTCTTCAGTGTACAGTAGCTTCTGTAGTCGTGGGTTGGTCGATCGACTAAGGGGGCCAGTCGATCGACTGCTTTAGCTGGTAATCCGCTTTTAACTTCTCGTGAATTTGTCTTTTGGGCCTTGGAATGCGCACCAAGCTCGTTCCTTGAGTTAGTACTTCACGTCAAATGCTATGCAAGATACGCGGGGACGGATTTAGCTCGATTTCCGCCGGATTCTTCACATTTCTGCAATAATGTACAAAAACACGAAAGTAGACGGAAATAGGGAGAATAGTAGCATTAACTACTAAAATGAGCTCTGAAATGCGTGTAAAACAGGATGTAAAACATCATATAAAAGACACGCATCAAACTTCCCCAAACCAAACCCTTGCTTGTCCCCAAGCAAGAACTAAACTCGATCTAATTACCTAATGGAACGAGTTCAATCTCAGAACGAATTGCAAACCGAATAGCCTAAACCATTTCAATGCAATAACTAACAATCAATTAGCCATGCGAATCATGCAAACGAGTTAAAAGGTCGTTAAGAAATGCTGAACCGTCAACTACAGAGACTTATCAAATCGGACTCTCACGGGTCGCTCGAATCACTCATAAGCACAGGTGAATATATAAGAGGATAGAAAGAATTCGTTTTGTAGAGACTCTCACCTAACTACGACCTATAAGAACATGCCTGCAATCTAATATGAAAGTAATCTCTATGACCGTACATATGCATTCCAACCAACAAATGACCATGACACATGCCGAGGTAAATATGGATAATGTGAGGTATGGGTAAGAAGAGGCAAAATATTTATGGAAAAGTGGAGGTACAGGTGATCAAGCTAGTACCCAAACAGAACCATATGGCAACATCCAACTTCTTGCTCAAAATCAATTGAAACGGTGCTAAAGAAAGCACAAACCTCACAATATCCGGTATGAAAGCAATCAACCAACTCCCCATAAGATACTAATGCAACATGGGAGCAAAAATCGCCATTTGATAAAGACTTGAATATGCGAATTGATTCCTTTCTTCTTTTTCTCAGATCCCAGTCGCTCGACCAGAATTGGCAGTCGATCGACCGTTTTGAACAGTACATAACTCTTTTTTCCTTTCTTTCTCGAATCATTTTTTTATATCTTTTTTTTTCTTTTCTATTTCTTTCTTTCCGTCTTTTCATTTTCCCAACAACATCTCGATCGAGCAAATACCACCAAAAACGAAGTAACAATCCCAAAAACGTAAACTACTAGCTTGACAAGGGCAGGCTATATGTAGGATGTAGTTAACGGGACAAAAAGGCTATTTTTGGCAGTGTGGAGCTTATGGGCGAAAATGAATAAAGGAAAACCTCTACCACATGTGTCAACAATCCACAAACCGAATGGATACGGGTATTAAGCAGATTAAGTTCCTATTTATGCAAATTGATGTAACATGCCTCATAAGGAGTACTACTCACATTCCTAGATAAACTGGTCATAGATGACACCAGTTATAAGCTCTAAATCTCAGATATATGATGTAGTTTGCCAAAAATGTAAGTCAAGTCTCAAGCTCAGCAAATAATTTAACGAAAACTCGTAGACTATGCGAATGATTCTACTAATAACATGTTAATTTGCAAGGCTTAGGCGTAAACAAACGCAAATGCAATGTCATCATGGAAATACTACCGTTCCGACTCAACCTATATGCTAAAATAAACGTGCATTTTTGTTTGAATTTTTTTCATTTTTTTTTTTTTTTTTTTGGATTTGCTGTATATGTAAGGAATGAAATAAACGATGCAAAACAAAAATGTAAACGTGAATGCAAGCAAATGATATGCGACGCAAAACCCTTCCCCAAACCAAATCGCACAATGTCCCCATTGTGCAAAAATCATGTAATGAAGAAAAGAGAAATGGGAATTTGCGAGAAAAAAAATAAACACGACATGAAGTGAAAAATCGGAAACTCACAAGACTTTAAGCGCAAAAAAAGGAAACCTCCCCAAATCAGCGTAAGCTAGGAGGTTTCAGTAGCCAGCAGTGCTACTAATAAGTACCTGAAAAGACAAACAAAGTACCACGCATAAAATCGAGAAAGCAATAATGAATCGATATCATGTGCATAATTGAGAAAAACAGAAGAAATAAATATATGACGGAAGATAACGGTGGAGTAGAAAACTCCCTCAATTCCGCAAATCGACCAAACACAGCAGGGGAGAGGTCGTGAACAGGTTCAGCAGTGCAGGGCGGTTGATCGACCACATCACTCAGTCGATCGACCAAGGTGAAAGGAACAGTAGCTCCTGGAAACTGCAGACCAGTCGATCGACCACATAGCCCGGTCGATCGACTGAAAATACTGCTGTAACTTCTGATTTCTTCGTATTTGCTCAATTACTTGAGCTAATGAGGTCTAAAAACCTGCAATTGCACAATAATACACGCCCAAAAATTGCGCAAAACCCAAAGTAACCATCTAAGGAGTTTAAAATCCTAAGCAAACGTAAACGGCGAAGTTTCGCGCACACAAAACAATAAATAAAAAGGTTCAACGAAAGCAAATAAAAATGTAAATGTTTTAAAGAAGTCTCAATCAACTAATAGTTGATCAAGAACGGCCATGGAATGGCCCACTTGACTGGCTTCTGGCTATAAGAAGTAGCCTCAATAGTGCTCATCTTCTCAGCTGCACTCTCACTTCCATCGCCTGCAAGACTCAACGGGTCAACATGTCGGACATCATCCCAAGCAATCACCTCTTCGGACTCGTCGGAATGCAGATCAGACTCCGTTGCTTTGACCGGCTCGTCATCAACTTCCTCATCAGTGCCATAGCTAAGGTAACTAAGACTGCCTCGTGAAATGATTGGCTCTTTTACAGCTGGAGCAACATGCGGCTCGTCCTTCCCCAAACCAGCTCCTGCAATATCAAAAATAGACGAATCTTCCTCCAATTTGCTCCCAGTCTGGGGCGGAGGGGTTACGACAGGAATAGGAATAGAGACAGGCATATCAGGAAGCACAAAGTAGGATTTCTTTTCAGAAACCGTATTGCAAGTCACAGGCCACATGGGGTCTTTCTTCTTAGCAGG
Source organism: Silene latifolia (assembly GCF_048544455.1). Classification (NCBI taxonomy): domain Eukaryota; kingdom Viridiplantae; phylum Streptophyta; class Magnoliopsida; order Caryophyllales; family Caryophyllaceae; genus Silene; species Silene latifolia. Next base: position 10,734,658 of record NW_027413123.1, read on the forward strand.
TTGGGCAAAAACAATGGAATGCTTCCCTACTTTGAAGGTCAAGGTTCCCGAGCCTACATCTATGACTGCACCAGCAGTGTGCAGAAATGGTCTACCTAGTATGATAGGAATATGGGCATCCTCAGGCATATCAAGTACAACGAAGTCTACAGGGAAGAAGAACTTTCCTATTTGCACGGGAATGTCTTCAAGACTCCTATAGGCTGGACCGCAGATCGGTCAGCCATCTGTACGGTCATGCTCGTAACTGCAAACCTATTCAATTTTAACTTTCTAGCAAGACTCAAGGGCATGACGCTAATACTAGCTCCTAGGTCACATAATGCCTTCTCAATAGAGAAGGTACCTATATTACAAGGAACGGAAAAGCTACCTGGGTCCTCTAGCTTATGGGGTGCAGTGTGAGTCAAATAAGAACATGACTCTTTAGTGAGTGCGACAGTATGCACAGTTTCAAGTGACCTCTTTTTAGACAGTAATTGCTTCATAAACTTCTTGTAAGCGGGCACTTGATTCACTAATTCAAGGAAAGGTACTTGTACGTTTAAACTACGAACAATATTTTCAAATTTATTGAAAGATACTTGTTCCTTAAATCGGCACCAATCTCTCCGGATAGGGGTGTAAGAAGTAACTTAGCCCTCTCCTCTAAATCTCGCATCAGGCATCCGTGGACTTAGGTGGAAGTCCACTACCTTCTCCTTATTGAAGCTTGACCCCTCTTCAGACCGTCTCAAATATGAACCATTGATCGACATTGGGTCGTACTTTGAACGGGATTGACCCATCAAGACTCGGGTCGGCCTCAATATTTTCGGGCGATCATACCGAAACAAATGATCCCTCAAGTTATCGGGCATTGGAGGACGAAATTGTTCACTATCAGCAGCGGTTCCAGTCGATCGACTGGCTTCTACAGTACCAGAAGCTACTGTTTGTCGCACTTCAGTCGATCGACCGGGTATGTTAGTCGATCGACTGATATACTGGTAGACACCTTTTTCTTTCCTTTGTTCGTTACAGCTTTGTTTTGACTCGGTTCCGGCTTATCTTTTTCAGGGGCATCCTTAATCATAGCAGGCCCCTCCAGGGTAGACCCGCTCCTCAAAGTGATGGCATTAAGGGTCTCCTTTTGGTCAGTTTGAGTTGGTAAGTGTCCTGGAGCTCGAGTGGTATTCTTGCTAGCCAATTGAGCAATTTGGTTCTCTAGCAGTTTCATTCCGGTCTCTCTAGCTTGGGACTCCTTTTGCAACATATTCTTCAACTCAGCAAACTCAGAATTTTGGAATTGTTGTTGCTGTGGCACATAGGGAGGTTTTTGGTACTGTTGTTGCTTATGAGGAGGCACATAAGTCTGCTACTGCTGCTGCTGTGGAGGTTGAGTCAGATTCAGGACATTCTGGCTACTCCACCTCAAGTTGGGATGGACATTCGGCTCATAGTACGCGTTTGTCTGCCTGTAATGTTGAAAGGCAGCACAAGACTCGAAGGGACTAGGACAATTTTCTGCAACATGTCCCTCAGCTCCACATCTTCTACAGACGAAAGGACCGTCTGAAACAACATTCACATGATACATCCCTCCTTTTGAAGTTCCTCCCAACTCGTATTTGTCAAACCTCGCCGTGAGAGCCTCTAATGCAGCTACAGAAGGGGATTCAACACTCCTCCTCTGATTGCCTCTCGAATTCCCATATTCAGCTTTATGGGTGGCTAAGTCATCAATGATCTTCCACCCCTTAGTCTCTCCCATATTCTCAGCAAATCGGCCATTGGCTTCAGCATCCAAGATAGCCCTCTGATCGTCATACAGCCCGTTATAGAACTGATTGCAAAGACTCCAGTTTTCGAACCCATGGTGCGGTATGGTTCGCACCAATTTCTTGAAACGGACCCATGCCTCATGAAAGTTCTCATCCGGCCCTTGTTTAAAGCTCGTGATCTAAGCTCTAATGGCATTCGTCTTCGAGGCAGAGAAGTATTTCTTGTAAAATGTCAGGGCTAAGGAATTCCAGTCGGTGATCCCATGAGCAGCTCGATCCAGATCTCTGTACCACTCCCTTGCAGCATCTCGGAGTGAGAATATAATCATAGTCTCCTTTATCTGGTCCTGGGTCACACCGGTCGGTGGGGGTATTGAGCAACAATAATCAATAAATATCTCTATATGCTTGGCTGCATCTTCATTTACAGCACCCCCGAACTGGTTTCTCTCAACCAAGTTGATATATGAAGGCTTCGGTTCGAATTTCCTATCAGCTCCAGGTAATTCGAACCCCTTGTAAAGAATTTCAGCTGTCGGCTCAGAATGACTTGCTATAGTTGCTTCTTCAGCCATGATTGGAATGTCTGGAGAAGTGACTGTCTCAGCTGAAGAAGTAGAAGCAGGAGATGTAAGTGGATATTCTTCGAACAGCTCGTTCTCGTAGTAACTAGACAGAGTACTCAGCTCTTCCTCTGTCGGTAATACCCTTGATGATCGTATCAACTCACGCGAGGATTTCTCAATCTCAGGATTGAACGGTACTAGTTCACCACCCTGTGACCTGCGCATAAGAAGAAACTACAAAAATAATATAAGGAAAGTGTAAGGAACGGATGTCCCTTAAACTAAGAAAGACTAAAATAAGACAACTAAAAATTAGAACAATTGCCTCCCCGGCAACGGCGCTAAAATTTGATACCCGTCGTGAGGTGTCAAAAATAAATTTATAATCTCCAACTACAACTATAGCTAGCGGCAGTCGGGTCGAACCACATGGAGGCGAATGTAATTAATAATTGTCTAATTTAGTCTAAGGTAACGAATGTGGGGATTGAATTGATTTGGTCTAAAGCTAAAGGCAATAAAGATAATAAACTAAATAGACGGATAAAACAAATATTAAAAAGGGTACTAGGATGGTCGGTTCACTATAGTTTCGGCGGCAGCATACTAAGTAGGTCAAAACCAAACACATGAGGCGGGAAAACAAGAGGTCCTCTCGGTCCACTCTTAACAGATAGCATCTTTCGATCTCGCTATAAGTCCCTAATATCACTAATACTGACTCTCGTCCTGAGAAGTGACTAATAATCTAAACTTTACCTATCTTTCGATCTCAGCATAGTTTAGTCATTTTAATTGGTGATCTAAAAACTGTCCCTATCTCTCGATCTAATGGGTCAGTCACATCCTAAACATTCAACTAGTCGTGTGCACTCGATTCATCAAATAAAGAATTAAAACAATTAAAACAAAGGTAAAACCTCATGTGGCCAGTCGATCGACCAGGTATGGCGGTCGATCGACTGACCCGCGATTTCAGTCCATGTTAATTCTACGCCGCCTAATCCTACAGTTCCCCTACATCCTAGCTCAAGCAATTTAGCTACTCATACTGAAATTAAAGGCAACAATAAAAATTGGCTAAATAAACTACAAAATTCATGATTAATACGGAAAAATAAACAATTAACATAAGACGGCAATTCGGCTTTGGGGAAACTGATCTAGCAATTCTACAACTACGAATGAATGCAAAATAACTGAATAAAACCAGAGAATACCGTGTGAATTGCGAAGGAAAAGAACAAAGTCGAATGCCAAAGTGAATTGTATTTAATACCGAAATAATCCTTGAACCCTAATTAATATTCTAAAAACTGATGAAACTGAATGTAAAACTTGATAATTTTCTGAATGTTCTAGGTTACGTTATATAGAAAATATACGTAACACTTATTATCAAAACCTAAACACAATGGGCTTGCTCTTCCTCGATCTTCTTATTCACGTCTGATTAGCGTCTTGGTCGATCGACTGCTGGGACCGGTCGATCGACTGCTCTTCAGTGTACAGTAGCTTCTGTAGTCGTGGGTTGGTCGATCGACTAAGGGGGCCAGTCGATCGACTGCTTTAGCTGGTAATCCGCTTTTAACTTCTCGTGGATTTGTCTTTTGGGCCTTGGAATGCGCACCAAGCTCGTTCCTTGAGTAAGTACTTCACGTCAAATGCTATGCAAGATACCCGGGGACGGATTTAGCTCGATTTCCGCTGGATTCTTCACATTTCTGCAATAATGTACAAAAACACGAAAGTAGACGGAAATAGGGAGACTAGTAGCATAAACTACTAAAATGAGCTCTGAAATGCGTGTAAAACAGGATGTAAAACATCATATAAAAGACACGCATCAACGAACATCATACAAGGCAAAGCTTTTCTCCAATTCACGAAACCATTCGGTGAGTGCCACCAGGTCTACTTCACCACCATAAGTTTGAGTCTTGTTTCGAGTCAATTGACTTGCCACCGAAGTGTAAGAACCGGGTCTTTCACCTTCTGGAAACTGAGGAGGGGGAGGAGGAGGAGGTTGGTTTTGTTGGTTTTGGTGTATGTCTTGCTGGTTCTGGAGAATCTGAGTAAGAGCTTGTAAGATTGCATTATCAACGTTTCTTGTAGGAGCCATCTTGCAAAAGAGAACACTAATTAACACCTAATAAATAGCAATCACAAAGAGACTACAACATAAGGTCTTAAGTCTACCCATCCTACCCATCTCTCGAGTTTATTATTTGAAGGTCAAGTTATTTATATTGGGGTGCACAAACGTGCGTCGGGAGCAAATATGCTCTGATACCAACTGTGACACCTTCATTTATTGCGGAAAAGTAAACACATAATTCTAGATAAAAACTGCATGGATATGTTTGTAATAGGTTCATTTGGGTAAAAACCGTAATTTTTAAAACTGAAACTGTTATAAAAATATCCAAATGGGAAGGTGTCAAACATGCAAGGTCCAAAATAAACCTCATAAATAAAACATCGCTAAAGTCGCGAAATAAAGTTATACAACCCAAGTATGAAAAAGGGAGACATATGTCCCTAAAAAGTATATGACATAAAAAGTGTTCAAGGGTCACAATAAAATAAAGCCAATCTAGGTCCCAAGGTTACTTTGCTCGCTAGCTCGTCCATGTACCCCATATATGCATCACCTACCTGTCAATCGCATTTTATACAAATACGAAAGCCACAGTCAGTGGGGAGTAACTCCGAGTTCTCCCAGCCACGAAATGTCATAATTAATATAACATGTAAACATAAGAATATGAATATGAATAACACATAGCCTTAGCATATAGATGCTAGACAATTATGCTTATCATGTGAACAACAATACGACAACACAGAGTCCTAGCATGTGAATACTAGACCGACTCATACTACACTATCATGTGAATCACATAACATCCAGGAATCCAAACTCTATCAACCATAGCCGGCTTGCATCTCACCTTCTATGATTCATAGAATCATCAAACAAGAAATGACAATATATCTAGAGACAAACATAAGTTCTTAGGACAGTCAATAGTCACTCTGTAACTCGAGTCTATACCACGAGGTAAGGTAAACACCCTAGTCCTAAACCTGCGCAGACCTAGCGACATGCGGAAACTACCGCATCCAAGACCCATGATAACAACACATGAGTACCCCTAAGGAGTCCACCAAAGGGTTGGCTAGTACTTAAGCTGACCACATACTTCTAAGAGTTCGTCAGGAGGTCATGCCCTAACTTGGATATAAGCCCACCAAGCTAAGACACAAAGGCTATTAAGCGGTGAACATATACTCGTCAAAGACTATAACGGCCTATCTATGACGAAGGCCGAAATAATCACCTAGGACCTAGTCCCAGCTTGAATACTTTAGCCCACACCACACAAGACAAGTAGGACACCCAATTAACCATAAGAGGGGCAAAGAGTCCAAACTTGCACACACACAAATGATCATACACACCCTAGCATATGAAAGACTACGCAAGAGCATATTCAGCTGACAATCCAACAATATCTCCAATATCAATAATAATCCAAATTCCAGCTAACCAACAGTACCATAATCCATGAGAACAAGCTAAAATGGTAGAGAGGCAACATGACCCAAGCATAAGGCATCCAAAGCATCCAACAACCAACATGTGAAATGATAATTACAAACATCAAGGCATAACATAAAACATCCAATAACAACCAATCTCACCTCAAAGACAAACCCTCGACCCGAGTCCCGCGACGGGTCATCGGTCAAATCGAGGCTGACCAGTTTAAACCTAGTTTGACCAAACTCGTTTGGTCAATCTGGCCCAGCTCAGAGTCTTGGCCTACTTTGGCCCAAATCACAAAAATCATCACAATATCATTCTCATGCTATTTCCAATTTCTATCATGTGAACACTATCAACATAAAGAAAAACATTCCAACTTACAAAATAACTAATTCCAAAAAATTCTCGCATAATAAAACAGCATAAATAACCGTCTCACACAAGGGTAAACTTTTCTATAAATTTTAATCGATAAAACGACGCCATTTACTCATACGGACTCCGAATTGAGTGATTCAAGTGGCTAAACCACCTAATTTTTCGATGCCGTTCAATCTGTCATATTTTTGGAAACATTGAAAACCGTCTCGGTCCGGTACTGACGCGTTCCAGCCAAAACACGGACTTGTTACAACACATAATTTCTCATCCAAATTTGTTCCAAACAATAATATACAAATGGGTAACATAAATTAAACATCAGCATATTCATCTTACTCCATTCATTCATTTATCAACAAGATCGTCTCAAACAACAACAAACAACAACAAACAACAAATACAACTACTAATGTGACATTAATTCGTCGAGTAACTCGGAATAGTTACCTTAAGCTAGCAAAGAGACAAGTAATAACTTGAGAAAGCTTCTAAAACCCAAAATTACTCTTCATCTTCAACAACATATGAGTCACCTAACTCATCTTCAAATTCTTCACCTATAAGAACAACAAAAACACAATTATTAAGCTTAAATTCGAAACCCTAAAAAAAGTGTCTTAAACAAAATTTGGGGGAAATGAAAATAAAGCTTACTAGTAGATGAGGATTGAAGAGAGGATTCCGAATATATAATTTTTATGCGATTTGGTGGAGAAATGAAGAAGTTATGGTGGATTTAGGGATTGTAAGGAAGTTATTTTGAGAGGAATTTGGTGTTTGAGAGAAAGAAGTGATGGAATGAGAATTGAGGAAATGAAAGATGAAGAGGAGACCCATGGAGGATGGAGGGTGCATGGTTTGGGGTAGGGTGTTTGGGTGAGTTTCAATTGTTTACGTTTTGGTTCGTTTCGACGGAAATTAGAAATATTCGTCGAACGCGATTTCCGAGAAAATTAAAGTTCTTAAACACGATTTTACTAAAAGATTAAGTACTCATATGCCCAATATCCAAACTCGTTTACCCAATGACCGTAAGAAATGGGAAAATCCCGATTTTACGACTTTTATTCGAAATCTATTTTATCAAAGAAAAAGATTTAAATATAGTTTGAATCACTTTTAAACATTTCTAAACTATCAAAAATAATTACATTTCTTCAAAATAAAATAAGATTATATTTTATCAAATAGATTTTATTTCATATAAATTAATATTAAATTAAAATAGATTAAAATATTACTTTTAAAATATAATAAAGGTCTTCGAATTTACGGGGTGTTACACTTCAGTACCCCGAAGGAGATTGCCCCAGCTGTCGGTAGGGGATACTCCTGGTCAACACCAAAAAAAAAAAAAAATGAAAATTTGTGATTGAATAATTGTCTTGGAGTAGTGTGTTACACTTTATTTAATTCAGGCTTGCATTTTTTTAATTATTTTTAGTGAAGGAAAATAAATAAACATAACAGAAAATTAATTTATTATATTCTCGTGGATGAGAGTAGTGAAAGAAACTAAAAAACTGTGAACAACTAGTTAATTGAGGATGGCTGATTTATATCGACGACATTTTAGTAACTAACGATGACGTTTTCATACAAAAGACGATAATGCCCCTTGCACAAAGACATTATTACTTTCTTTCTCTACACTATTTTCTCTCAAATTCTAGTAAATCCAATGAAATTTTAAAAAAAAAAACCGAACAACAACAATTGTGACACCCCCATACTCCAAGTGCCTTACCAGGACCACTCAGGTATAAGAACGTCACCATCTCGGTTTTCCGAGGCAATGATAATCAAATGACAATAAAAAAACATAATTTAAATAGCCAACTGTTTAAGGTGATTACAATTCCAAATCCAAACTGACAAAAGGTACAATACATGTTCTCAAAAACGAAATGTCTAAACAACTAAAATATGACAGCAAAAGACTCTAATCAGCTCATGGTGACACATCCCAGCTAGCCCAAATGCCTCTAGTCAAACCTGCTCAACAACTGCTCACCATCCCCGAATGGATAACCACAGTTTTTAAAACAATTAAACGGGGTCAGTACTAATTACACAAAACAAGATACAACACAACAAATACCAAACAGCTCAATCGTCACATCAAACCCCGCTCTCCATAATCAATCTCCACGTAACTGACTACACACTAAAGTGTGTAGCCCTGCCAGAGTACCCATCGCAACAGATACTCCACACCGCCAGTGGGGGACCGCAGTCATACCCACCAAATCCTCGCTCATCTCCATCGAGCGATAAACCCAAGTCCATTAATGTGCAAATCCCTTCTGTGGCGGGTTCCACAGAAGGCGAATCATGGGCGTGAAGCCACTCCCGCAAGTGACTCCACTCAGCTAGGGACATGCCCCGAAGAACACAGACAGATAAACAGTAACCATAACACCAAAATCAACAACTGTCTGAATCAATCAACAAGATATAATCACAACCGTCTGAATCAATCAACAATCACTAACTACAACACAATCACCACACATATCATATAAATAATACTGAGTAGGGACCCTATCTGGAATGCAACACACACAATAGACGATCTAGCAGCTGTCTCAAAACCTTTCTTCCACGAATCCTCCTCCTAATCACATAATCATACAATCACTACTAACACAACAAATCATAAAAACCCCCAATCTCAAAATTAGGGTTTAAACAAAGTCAACCAAACGCTATAAAATTGGTATGTAGGACTTACACTTGACGCAAGGATCACAAAGAACAACGAAATCCGACCTCTCAAGCTCCGGGATTTGCCAATAATGCGGATGAAGAGAACAACGTAGTTTGAATCTCCTTTTGGAGTGTATTAGGTTTATAAAAGTGTTTAGTAATAATGACGACATAATATATATACTAATCCGCATTATTAACAAAACCCGATAAAACATAACCCGCTAACCGACTTACTCGATCGAGTAAGTAATGTACTCGATCGAGTGCCCCTTACTCGATCGAGTGCCAAGGCTACTTGATCGAGTACCCTACAGACAGAATACCGTTTCGTAAAACAAAACACTCTTACTCGGCAGAGTAAGGCCCACTCGATAGAGTACCCAGAGATTCATAAAACCGTAGTATTACAGTCTTCCCTCCTTAAAAAGAACTTCGTCCCCGAAGTTCAAACCACAACAAAACAAAAACACACTAACCCTCTCCCGACACAACAACAAAAACAAAACTCAACATAAAAACTCCGACACATACTGCAAACCAAACTCAACCCGACTCAAACCACTACTATCTATACCAAAGACAACATAAAAAGATGCAAAAACTCTTCGCGATCATCTTCTACCCCCCTAAAAGAAACAAGGTTACGTCCCCGTAACCATACATACCTGATAAAAAGGAACGGATAGCGCTCTCTCTTGGCCTCCTCAGCCTCCCATGTAGCTTCCTCAACCTCATGATTAGACCAAAGAATCTTAAGCAAGACCGTCTCACCATGTCTAGTCTTCCTAACCTTCCGGTCAAGAATCTGTTTAAGCACCTCAAGATAAGACAAGGACTCATCTAACTCTATGTTCTCCACCTCTAACACATGTGATGGATCACTCACATACTTGCGCAGCTGAGAAACATGAAACACATTATGTACCCTATCCAAAGCAGACGGTAAAGCCAACCTTTAAGCAACCTCACCAACACGGTCTAAGATCTCATACGGTCCTATGAACTTCTGACTCAGCTTGTCTTTCTTACCAAATCTCATGACCCCCGTATATGAGACACTTTCAGAAGAACCTTGTCCCCAACCTGAAACTCTATATCCCAGCGATGTAGATCTGCATAACTCTTTTGTCTATCCTGAGCCGTTCTCATCCTCTCCCTGATCAGCTTAATCTGCTCAACCATCTCATGTACCATCTCAGGTCCTAAAACCACCGCCTCAGCACTGTCGTCCCAACAAATTGGACTCCTACATCTCCTCCCATATAAAGCCTCAAATGGCGCCATGCCAATACTGGTGTGATAGCGGTTGTTGTAAGAAAACTCAATTAAATCTAACATCTGTTCCCAGCTACCACCAAAATCCATCACTGGTCGGTTACTAAATCTTTTCGGTAACTTGTCATTAGGAGCACCTAGACCAAAACACAATTTATAGCTTCACAAACAACTCTACAATTAGTAAAGAGGCAAGTAAAGGTCGGATCCCAAGGGACAGGAATTGAAATGAGATTTCTATTGAGACGAGTGGTGTCTTAGGGGTGTCACAATTTGGGTTGATGTAGAAGGTCACTAAACTAAATAGCAATGAAATTAAATAAGCAAAATGAATTGAAAGGGTTGTAAACAATTGATAAAAAGCACTAGGGTGTCATGGGGTCATAGGGGATTCATGGGAATTGATCATACAAACATGTTCTCAAATTATAAGCAAGCAATTATTGTTGTGATGGATTGAGTTGGGTTATATCTTACAATCCTAGGAAAGTTTGGGTCCCGGAGCCGAATCGATTAGATTGTACAACACCTACAAGTCGACTTAGTCTTTCCTACTCAACAACATGCATGGTCTAATGAGACTCGAGTTGGTTTATTTCTTACAAGTCTCATTGAAAAGGTAGGTGATGGGTAAAAAATGCAAGGATTCATAGGCTCGCATTTCATCAAACATAACATGTGCATGAGTTGAGATCAAAACAAGCAAGCAAATAAACCATGAAAGCATATTAATTTAAGCATGAATCATTCCCCATGTTGGTTTCCCCTAATTACCCATTAACCCTAGCTAAGTAACTAGTCACTCATTATCATGTTGAACATGCTAGCAAGGTTGTCAATCATACCAACAAAGTGAAACATGATGAACAAATGAAAGTAATTAGCAATAATTAAAAAGGGATTAAGAGAATTATACCTACTAATGATTCCAATAATAAAGCAAAGAATAATAGAAGTACTTGATGCTTGATTGAGAGGTTGTTAATCTCCCAATAATAACCCAAATAATCTTCAATTACCCAAAATAAAGGATGAACAAAAGAGAGATTAAGGAAATAAAACTTGTATTAAAACTTGATTAATTGTTGATTACAAAACTAAAGAGAGATTTGATTGATATTAACTACTCTAAGAATTGATAAGAAGAACATACTCTTCTAATTAGACTAATGGGGTATTTATAGTGTAAATTAGGTGGATGCATTAGGGTTAACTAAGGGCTTAAATGACGATTAAGTCCCTACTTAGGGAAACGCCGGTATTTTCTGAAGGAAGGGCATCTTTCTTGAAGCTTGAAGAAACGAATTTGCGCTGTCTTGGAATCCCTGCGTCTGAGGCACGGGGCGACCGGATTCTTGTGTCTCTGCCCGGGCGTCTTTGGGAGAAGACGGGCGTCTTCTGGATGCTGCTGCCCAGGCGTCTTTGATGGAAGACGCACGGATTGTGGTCCTGGGGACGGGCGTCTTCAGGGGAAGACAGGCGGATTGTCATGCAGCGTACTTTTTTTCTTCTTTTCTTCCCTTTTCTTCATAAAATCCCTGGGGATTTCCTCGGGGATGCAAGGATCTTTCCTCATCATTGCCCAACTACTATAATATGTACAAAGGCCTTCTAATCTTGTCTCTCCTTGATGCTTGGTCATTGGATTCAATCAATTTAGTCTCATTTTGCCATGAAAATGCAAGGTTTGCACTCCTTTCCTACCAAGGACACAAAACCTCAAAGAATATGCAAAACAAAGAACTAAAGACAATAAATGACCCAAATATGCACTAAAAAGCATGGGAACAAGGCTAATTCGGGGACTAAATATGCGCTAATTATGGTCACATCAAATATCCCCAAACCGAACCTTTGCTCGTCCCGAGTAAAGAGGTGACAAAGACTAGGACCATTATTTAAACTAACCTAATAACATAGCCGATATGAGACAATTAGCGGGTCTCACTCCGCCCCTTCAACTCACAACAAGACAACCATGAGGTAGGATGCCTTCTTGCAAGGCAAGGTGGGTCTTGCCAAAATGGCGACACATCCAAACATTAAGCATACAAAATCAAATAATGGATGCATCTACAAAAGGAATAGCCACTTCCTCATCAAGTGGCGGAGTCAACTAAAAGAGAACAAATTTAAGAGCATATATTCCATCACAAATAATAGTTCAACAAATCACTAAGGCTAAGAGGATGACACTAAATCACCTCCAAATGGTGTTAAACTAGATTACTTTCGTCCTCAATTTCCAAATACTTTCGTCAAGAGCGATCGGATGGTATGGAATGATGATCCCCATGATGCTAGTAGCATATGACATGACAAGTCTCGAGTTCTCTACAAAAGTAAAGGTCATGGATCGTCCCAAGCTCGACAAAGTGGCTTGACAAAAAGGCTTTTTGGGAATGAAATGCTCAAATCGTTATAAACAAGGGTGGATAGGACTAGTATTCAAAAATTGACCTCATTCAACTTTCACATTTCAAAAATTAGAGATGGGGTTTGTCCCTTCCGTGCTAATGTCCTTTGCTTTCGCCAATCGCTTATTAGGCAACTGGTTAACCTCTAGACAATAGCTTTTCGGGGTGATAGTCACTCTGTCTCTGGGCGGTTGAATTCACAACCGTGTGGGGGCCCAATTCAATGGATCCCTCTCCAAAGCACATCGAAGTGGTACGCCTCCATCAAAACAACATACAAAATCACATTTGACGTTTCCTTGGCAATAAAACGTTTCCACATACAAAATCTTTGAAATGAGCATTTCAAACTTATTGATAGAAAGTATTTTTGGGTTGCCGTACCACAAGGTCAATCAAGGTCACCTAGACAAGTTAACCAAGTCCACATCGCATCACGGGGTTGGATAGGTGACTCACATGCAAACCCTTGACTAGGCTTTGGGTCATGGGTCGAAAGACACTAGTATGGCACAATCTAGGGTGTTTTACAACCATTCTAGTAGGCGAAGTATTAAGTTGAAAAAGTATTTGTAATGGCTTAGTTGCTCTTGTCAAAGTTCTCAATTAGGCACTTTTCAAAATATTTCATCTAAATGCAACTATATGCCATGATGCAACTATTATATACATCCTAATGCAAGTGATTCTACCAACTAATATGACATATAAACTAAATGCAAGTCCTAAGTTCACATTGTTATACCGCATCAATCAAAATAAAGCCACATAGTCATTAACATAAAGAGGAAAAAAGAGATTGGAAAGATCATACCATGCGGTCTTCAATATCCTCATCTCTCGGATGTGGCGTAGTCTATCAATATGAACAAGGATAGAACAAACACAATATATACAATAATATATACATGACTACACTACAAAGGAAAATAACATGTTTTTGGTTTTTTAATTTTCAAATTTTTATGATATTTCGAAATTTTTCAATTTTTTTGGATTTTTGAATAAAAGTTAGATTAGAATTCTCCATCCCCACACTAATATGGGCATTGTCCTCAATGGGCAAAATGATGGGAAATTATGCAAACATGATGCATGATTTCTACACTAAATGCAAGCTACACTAGTCTACACTACATGATGCATGGTTTTTGTTTATGACGGAGAGGATAATTTAGATTACCTCCCACTGTGTATGTATGTACTTCCCCAAACCGAGTTAGACATTATTGCTAATGTCCTAAGGTTGGGTGTAGTTCATGCACACACTATGCAATGCATGAAACTAAATTTGTCATTTTGGATTTTTAAAAGTGGGAACAATAAAATGAGAACACCTCAATGGGGCCGAGGTGTTAGTCCTTTATGGTGCTAGGACTACTCCAACAATCATCAAGATTAATAAAATACAACAAAGAGAGAAATAGACAAACCTCAAGAGGGTAGGAGCCTCCAAAGCTTGCTAATCTTCCATCATATCATCACTATCATCTTCTTCCTCACTAGAAGTGGACTCATCACCACTTCCCTCTTCACTTTGTTGTTCACCTTGCTCATCATCCTCTTCTCCTTCTTCACTAGCTTCTTCATCAATGTTATCATCAACCTCTTCATCACCGACAACCTCATTATCACCCGGAAACTCACCCCTAGATGCACTCGAAAAGAAGACTTCCCTATCCGCCCAACTAGGCAAAGGACATGAAGGGTCAAGTAGTCCTTGCCTAGCTAAGTGAAGGGGGGGTGGATATTGGGCTAAGTAAGCATCTTCCCGATTCTTGAAAGCTTGTTTGTGCATCTCTTGCATAAGAAGAGTCATATAATCTTTGCTTGCTTCAACACCTTCGGGCTTGAACTCTTGGTACTTGAAAGGATAGGGTGGTGTGACAATGGAAGAGGAGGGCATTTCAATTTCACCCTTTTGTTGTCGGATAATGTATTCGGCCTCTTTGAAAGGGGAAGGAGATAGTTGGTCCGGTGGACACTTAAACGACAAATATTCAAAGGCAAAGTAAAAGATCTAGCCTCACTAGTGAGCCACCCATACTTAGTGTCAAGAGGGTTATGAGAGACCCACTTGTACTTGTTTATCATAGTATCAATATCAATGAGATGACCACCCTTCTTTGCCTCATACTTGCTATCCTTGTTGAAGTTAGGATCAAAGTATTTAGCCAAAAGAGTGACTAGTCCTCCATTCACAATAACGGTAGTGCCTTGCTTCCCACAATCAACATTTAGCCATCTATCCACCAAAAGCCTTAGAGAGTTGAAAGGCTTGGTGAATTCCCTTCCAATGTTCAAGGCCGACTCAAGAAGAACAAAATCGAGTTTGGTGAAATGGTTGGGGTCTTTTCTTGCAATGATGGTGTTCCCTACAACCTTGTGCCACACTCTAATGCCCGGATGGTGGACTAATAGAGCGCGACTAGCATGAAAGCTCTCAAATTTCCTTCCGGAAATCGCCTCCCAAAGAGGGTCGGGGTCATATTTGCCCACATTTTTGAAATAACTCGGTGAATCACTAAGACCCAAAGCTTTACCCATTTCCTCAAAGGAGATGCGCCTACTAACATTAGCTAGGAGAAACTCGATGGTTTCCATAGTCTCAACCTTGTTAACTTTCAAAGAACTCAAAAATTCTAAGGTAAGGGAGGGGTATGTCAATTCTTTTGTTGTAAACAATTTTTTCAACCCCATGGCTTTAAAAAAGGCTCTAGTTTGCTCAAGGACACCCAACTTATCTAAGGCATCTTCACAAATAAACTTGGTGGATAGAAATGATTTTCTAGCAAACTTGGCAAAAGTGTCCCTATGGGATTTGGAAATGAAAATTACCTCCGGATAATTCGAAAGTTGAGCAATTTCCGGAGTAGTAGATGTTGTTGCTTCCATGGGAGGTTGTTGTTGTTGCTCCTCCAAGTTTGGGCTAGCTACCACCATAGCCAATGCTTTCTTTGCTTGAAGACTCTTTTGTCTTGATGAGAGTGCCTTTGCCTTTGGTGTCTTTGTTGCTCCCTTTGTCTTTGCCATTTATGAATAAACCAAGAAAAGAGTGAAAATCTTCAATTTCTAGTGTACCCAAATCGATTTAAAGATGAAAGGCTTTGACTTTATGAATTCAAAAATCGACTCAAATGTTGAAGATTTTGTGCTTGGTTTTGATTGTTGTTGAAAGAGGAGCGATTAATTTGTTGTTAAAAGGATGTTTTGATTTGGTTTTGGTGAATGTTGTTGAGGAATCTTGTTTTTGTGATGGAGAGGATGAGGGTTTTGGAGTTATGGGTTTTATGGGTAGTGTTTTGAATGAAGGAATGAGGAAATGAATGTGGGATGGGGTTTATAATAAACCCGAAAAATTTGAAATGCAGGGGGAAGACGGGCGGCTTTCCTTCGGGACGCCCGGATTCTGTCTGGATGGGCTTCAGGAATTCTCGCCTAAAGACGGGCGGATTGCAGCAAAGACGGACGGATTTGAAAACACGGGACATGCGTCTTGTAAGGAACACGGGCGGATTCTTTTGCAGGGATTTTTCTTGTTTTTTCTCAGCCAAAAGACAGGCGTCTTTCTTTCAGGATGGGCGTCTTTATGAAGACGGGCGGATTCTATTGCAGGACGCCCGGATTCGTTAACAGTCAACAAAAATTTCAAAAATTCAGCTCAGAAGGACGGGCGTCTTCTGCCCAATATGCCCGGATTGCCTGAAGATGGGCGGATTCTCTTGAACCCGCTCGGATTCTATCCCTTTTACCCGGATTCAGTTCCATCCGTGTACCTTGCATATCCCTTGTCATTTTTCATTCTTCTTCAAAATCTGGTGCTCTTCATTGTGGGGGCACTACTAAGGCATGAATAGCCTAGGCAATTGCTATCCCCACACTAAGCTAAAGCACTACACATTAATTGAAATCATTAGTCCCTCCCTCACTTCTCTCAAACATGATAATTATCTTGATAAAGGCATAAAAAAATCCAAAAATGACAAAAATGCAATTTAAGAATTAAAATGCAAGTTAGAGAGTTAGAAATATTTACAAATGGTGGTTTAGGGAGGACTCCACCAAACTTTCATTCTTGATGAGATGTCAAGGGGGCATGTCCAAGGTGTTGTTGATGTTTCTCAAAACCTTTAAAAAGTAATCAAAAGCTTGTTCATTGTCATGATAAAGTTCTTCAATAGATCTTTGCCCTTGTTGTCGGTCTTGATCGATAGCATTACCAATGTAGGGATTGAAAATCCCTTCAAACTCATCGTCCCAAAGACCACAAACTTCATCTACTTGATCACTAAAGATCTCTTGAGTTGATAGAGACAATTCTCCCATTATCTTGTTTTGGCCAATGAGGCCATCTTCTTCATTGCTTGACTTCGGTGAGCTTTGCAAGCTCTCTTTGTTACAATTCACTTGCTCTTTGAATGGAGCATCTTCAATTTTGTTTTTCCATTGGAGTTCCGACTTCTTCCTATCATCCTTCCGGCTATAATGATCGATCATAAAACATGGTTCATGCAAACGGGGAGCTCTCATAGTTTTGTCAAGATTAAAAGTTATACTCTCATCTCCCACTTCTAGAGTGAGCTCTCCATGTTTCACATCAATCACCGCACCCGCGGTGTGTAAGAAAGGTCTTCCTAGAATGATTGGAATGTTGGAATCTTCTTCCATATCAACAATGACAAAGTCCACCGGGATGAAAAACTTCCCAATTCGCACGGGAACATCTTCCCATATCCCTAATGGTGTCTTCGTCGATCTATCGGCCATTTGGAGTGTGATATTGGTGCATTTAAGCTCTTCCATCCCCAATCTTTTACTCACCGAGTACGGCATAACACTTACACTAGCCCCTATATCACATAAGGCTTTGTTAATCGTGGTGTCGCCAATGGTACACGGTATTGAGAAGCTTCCCGGATCTTTGCGTTTTGGAGGTAAACTCCCTTGAAGTATTGCACTACTCACCTTAGTGAAGGCGATGGTCTCAAGCTTCCGGATCGACTTCTTCTTTGTGAGGATGTCTTTCATGTATTTCGCATAGGCCGGCACGTGATTGATTAATTCCGTGAAAGGAATTGAGACTTCTAAATTCTTCACAATTTCCATAAACTTTCCAAGTTGGTCATCAAATTTGGGCTTGGCTTGACGACTTGGAAAAGGAAGTCTAATCACAATGGGCTCCTTCTCCTTGACCTTATCTTCATTTTTCTTTGAGATTTCTTCTTTTGATGATTCTCCATCTTTGGAGTTTTACACAATTTCTTCCTTATCACTAGCTTCCACAACTTCATCCTCAACTTGCTTCTTCGGTGCTTCATACCTTGTACCACTTCTCAAGTGAATGGCACTAACCGTTTCATGTCTTGGGGGATTACTTTGAGGTGGTAATTGCGCCTTTTGTCTTTGTGAGCTTGAAGATGCTAGTTGAGTCAATTGGGTTTCCAATATTTTGGTGTGAGCTAGGATGTTGTTGATGGTGGTTTCCTTTGCTTGACTATCTTTTTGCATTTGAGTGAAAAATTCTTGTTGATTCTTTTGCATTTGGAGGACCGCTTTTTGAACATCAAAACCTTGGTCATTTTGTTGACTGTATGGATTTTGATATTGGTAACCTTGGTTTTGGTTGTAAAAGGGTCTTTGATTTTGGTTTCTCATGGGAGGTGGGGTGTATGTTGTTTGAGGGTTTTGAACATTTTGGCTTTTGTATGAGAGATTTGGATGGAATTTGGTGTTTTCATTGTAATAGTTGGAATAAGGGGTACCACTCTTGTATGCTTGGAAAGCATTCACTTGTTCATTTGTTCCGCTACATTCACTTGAGTCATGTCCCAAAGTTCCACAATTCTCACATATCCCACTTGGGATTGATGAGGATGCCGTCATGGCATTAACATGATGCTTTGGTGATTTCGAAGCTTCTTCAAGTCTAGCCGTAGTTTTTTCAAACTTCAAGTTGATTGTATCAATGTGAGCACTAAGTTGAGCACCCAATTGAGTAACGGAGTCCACTTCATGCTTTCCTCCTCTAGTAGCCTTGCGAGGTCTACTATATTGTGAGTTATGGACCGCCATTTCCTCAATTTTGTTCCATGTTTGATTGTCATCAACTTCGGTGAACATTCCATTTGATCCCATGTTGAGAATGTTCCTTGAATCTTCATATGGACCGTTCCAAAATTGTTGTACCAAGAACCACTCGCTAAGTCCATGGTGAGGACATGAGCGACAAATTCCTTTGAACCGCTCCCAAGCTTCATACAAAGATTCTTCATCCCTTTGCTTAAAACCCGTAATTTGAGCTCTTAGCATGTTAGTCTTTTCCGGTGGGTAGAATTTTTTGTAGAAAGCTAAAGCCAACTTCTTCCAAGAATCAATTCCGAGAGTGGCCTTATCAAGACCCTTCAACCATTGTTTCGCCGTGCCAATTAGAGAAAAAGGAAATAAGACCCATCGAATTTGGTCTTGAGTTACACCGGTTTGAGAAATCGCATCACAATAGTCACAAAAGGTCTCCATATGAGAGTGAGGGTCTTCACTAGGCATCCCCCCAAATTGGCTCCTTTCGACTAATTGGATAAATGTGGATTTGGCAATAAAATTTCCGGTTAAATGTTGTGGTGTGGGAGTACCATTGGGTAGGTTCTCCTCGGTGGGTACGGAATGTGATGAAAACTTAGGCATTGTGGGTTAATTTTGTGTTGTATTTTGTGTTGGGTTCTCCTCACCTTCTCTTGCAAAAGGGTTGATGAACTCAATAGTTGGTTGAATATCTACAACCTCACTAATACCTCTCAAATTTCTCCTAGCAAGTCTTCTATTGGTTGTCAAAGTTCTTTCAATTTCACGATCAAAAGGTAACAAATCACCTTGTGACCTTCTAGACATGCAAAATATCAAACAACTCAAAAATAATTAGAACAAACCTTGAGGAGTTTTACTTCCTCAAGGTAAAGAAAGACACAACTAATAACAATATAAGAAAATCTAAATCAAGATAACACCGTCCCCGGCAACGGCGCCATTTTTGGTCGGTTACTAAATCTTTTCGGTAACTTGACGTTAGGAGCACCTAAACCAAAACACAATTTATAGCTTCACAAACAACTCTACAATTAGTAAAGAGGCAAGTAAAGGTCGGATCCCAAGGGACGGGAATTGAAATGAGATTTCTATTGAGAGTAGTGGTGTCTTAGGGGTGTCACAATTTGAGTTGATGTAGAAGGTCACTAAACTAAATAGCAATGAAAGTAAATAAGCAAAATGAATTGAAAGGGTTGTAAACAATTGATAAAAAGCACTAGGGTGTCATGGGGTCATAGAGGATTCATGGGAATTGATCATACAAACATGTTCTCAAATTATAAGCAAGCAATTATTGTTGTGATGGATTGAGTTGGGTTATATCTTACAATCCTCGGAAAGTTTGGGTCCCGGAGCCGAATCGATAAGATTGTACAACATCTACAAGTCGACTTAGTCTTTCCTACTCAACAACATGCATGGTCTATTGAGACTCGAGTTGGTTTATTTCTTACAAGTCTCATTGAAAAGGTAGGTGATGGGTAAAAAATGCAAGGATTCATAGGCTCGCATTTCATCAAACATAACATGTGCATGAGTTGAGATCAAAACAAGCAAGAAAATAAACCATGAAAGCATATTAATTTAAGCATGAATCATTCCCCATGTTGGTTTCCCCTAATTACCCATTAACCCTAGCTAAGTAACTACTCACTCATTATCATGTTGAACATGCTAGCAAGGTTGTCAATCATACCAACAAAGTAAAACATGATGAACAAATGAAAGTAATTAACAATAATTAAAAAGGGATTAAGAGAATTATACCTACTAATGATTCCAATAATAAAGCAAAGAATAATAGAAGTACTTGATGCTTAATTGAGAGGTTGTCAATCTCCCAATAATAACCCAAATAATCTTCAATTACCCAAAATAAAGGATGAACAAAAGAGAGATTAAGAAAATAAAACTTGTATTAAAACTTAATTAATTGTTGATTACAAAACAAAAGAGAGATTTGATTGATATTAACTACTCTAAGAATTGATAAGAATAACATACTCTTCTAATTAGACTAATGGGGTATTTATTGTGGAAATTAGGTGGATGCATTAGGGTTAACTAAGGGCTTAAGTGACGATTAAGTCCCTACTTAGGGAAACGCCGGTATTTTCTGAAGGAAGGGCATCTTTCTTGAAGCTTGAAGAAACGAATTTGCGCTGTCTTGGAATCCGTGCGTCTTAGGCACGGGACGGCCGGATTCCTTTGTCTCTGCCCGGGCGTCTTTGGGAGAAGACGTGCGTCTTCTGGATGCTGCTGCCCGGGTGTCTTTGATGGAAGACGCACGGATTGTGGTCCTGGGGACGGGCGTCTTCAGGGGAAGACGGGCGGATTGTCATGCAGCGTACTTCTTCTTTTCTTCCCTTTTCTTCATAAAATCCTTGGGGATTTCCTCGGGGATGCAAGGATCTTTCCTCATCATTGCCCAACTACTATAATATGTACAAAGGCCTTCTAATATTGTCTCTCCTTGATGCTTGGTCATTGGATTCAATCAATTTAGTCTCATTTTGCCATGAAAATGCAAGGTTTGCACTCCTTTCCTACCAAGGACACAAAACCTCAAAGAATATGCAAAACAAAGAACTAAAGACAATAAATGACCCAAATATGCACTAAAAAGGATGGGAACAAGGCTAATTCGGGGACTAAATATGCGCTAATTATGGTCACATCAATCACACAAGCTCGTAACATATCCTCAAGAGTCTTGATTGTCCTCTCTGTCTGACCATCTGTCGCAGGATGAAAGGCTGTACTCATCTTCAATGTCGTTCCCAAAAACTCCTACAGCTCTTTCCAAAACCTTGAGATAAACCTCGAATCTCTGTCAGATACTATGTCTTTAGGCACCCCATGTAATCTCAGCACATTCTTCCGATAAGCCATAGCCAATTATTGTGCCTTAGTCCATGTATCTTTCATTGGCACAAAATGAGCTGACTTGATCAGTCGATCCACTATATGTTGTTACCCTGCCGACTCTTCGGTAAACCCACGATAAAATCCATAGAAATGGACTCCCACTTCCACTCAGGTACCTCAAGAGACTGAATCTTTCCTTGTGGTCGTCGGTGCTCCGCTTTAACTCTTTGACATGTCAAACAACGGGCCACGAACTCAGCTGTTTCTTTCTTCATGCCAGGCCACCGGAAAGTCTTCTTTAAATCCTTGTATAGCTTGTCACCACCTGGATGTACCGAATATGGTGTACAATGTGCCTATGTCATGATTGTCTTTTTCAGCTCCTCATCATTAGGGACACACTACCTCCCATCAAACCTCAAACTACCATCTGTATGAATAGAGAATCGAGACATTGTCCCTTTCTCTACTCCAGCTCTCCACTCCACCATCTTGGGATCCAACTCCTGTTTACCGCGAATATCATCATAAAGATCAGGCTGCACCGTCAAATCTCTCATGGCATCCCCTTTCTGGATCATATGTATCCCAAACCTCCCAACCTCATCTCTCAATCTCATCAACGATATAGCTGTGCACAAAAAATATACACTCTTCCTACTCAAAGCATCTGCAACTACATTGGTCGTCCCTTCATGGTAGATAATATCCATGTCATAATCGCTAATCAGCTCCATCCACCTCCTATGTCTTATGTTCAACTCCTTTTGAGTGAAGATGTACTTGAGATTCTTGTGATCTGAAAATACCTTAAATGTCGCCCCATATAGGTAATGTCTCCAAATCTTGAGAGCAAACACCACTGCACCCAACTCCAGATCGTGTGTCGGATAATTCTCCTTATAAGGCTTTAATTGCCTAGAAGCATAGGCAATCACTTTACCGTTCTACATCAACACACATCCGAACCCATTATTTGAAGCATCTGTATACACTTCAAAGTTATCACTCCCTTCAGGCAATGCTAAGATTGGAGTTGTGGTCAAACGCTCCTTTAATGTTTGGAACGCCGTCTCACAACTCTCATCCCAACGAAACCTGTTCTCTTTCCTCATCAAAGCTATCATAGGTCTAGCAATCTTGGAGAAATCTTTCACGACCATCGAGAATATCTAGCTAAACCCAAGAAACTCCTGATCTCAGCTACATTCTTTGGTGCTTCCCACTTGGTAACTGCCTAAATCTTTGCAGAATCCACAGCTACCCTTTCTTTAAAAATCACATGCCCCAGAAAGACAACTTTCTCTAACCAGAACTCACACTTGGACAACTTTGCATACAACTCATGCTCTCTCAAGGTCTGCAACACAATCCTCAGATGCTCCTCCTTAGTCTTAGAAAAGACTAAGATGTCATCTATGAAAACCACCACAAACTTGTCAAAAAACTGACTGAAGACTCTGTTCATCAAGTCCATAAACACAGCTGGTGCATTAGATAACCCAAACGGCATCACTACATACTCATAATGGCCATACCTCGACGTGAAAGCTGTCTTTGGTATGTCCTCCTCTCTAATCTTCACCTGATGGTACCCCGACCTCAAATCAATCTTAGAAAAGACTGCTGCACCACTCAACTGATCAAACAGGTCATCTATCCCTGGCAAAGGATACTTGTTCTTCACCGTCACTCTGTTCAACTCCCTGTAATCTATGGACAACCTCAGGCTCCCATCTTTCTTTTTCACAAACAGAACTGGCGCTCCCCACGGTGATACACTAGGTCTAATGTATCCCCTCTCAATAAGATCAGATAACTGCTTCCTGAGCTCCTCCAACTCCTTAGGACCCATCCGGTACGGTGCCTTAGAGATTGGCCCCGTCCCCGGTTTCAGCTCAACACTGAAATCTATCTCCCTCTTCGGTGGCAACCCCGGAATCTCCTCTGGAAAGACATCTGGAAACTCCCCCACAACTGGTATCTGTTCAACTCTCAGACACTCCATCCTGTCATCTCTCACATGGCACAAGATCAACGGGCACCCCTTCCTCAGATAGGACTTCAAGGTCACAGCTGCAATCAACTTAACTTTGGGTTTGACAACAAACCCACGATAAGACACACTAATGCCCTTAGGACCTCTCAGAGACACTTTCTTTTGATGACAGTCTATCTTAGCCTTGTACTTTCCTAACCAATCCATCCCGACTATCATCTCAAAGTCATCTAAAGGAAACTCTAGAAAGTCTACAGGTAGATCAACTTGTCCTACTATCATGGATACATCTCTATACAACCTCCCACACGATACAGACTCACCCGAAAGTATAAAAACTTCCTATCTTACAGACTCATACTCTCTCAGATCCAACTGTTTAACATGACTCGAAGATACAAATGACTGTGACGCCCCCGAATCAAACAAAACAAAGGTATAAACACCATTAACAAGAAAAGTACTAGTGATAACGTGAGCATCATTCTCAGCTGCTTTCTTCTCCATCTTAAACAGCTTGCCACTGGTCTTCTGCCCACCTCCCTGGACAGTACTAGCTGAAGTAGCCGGTTTAGCACCCGATCCCTGGTTGTTGTTGGTGTTCGTAGGTGGTTTCTGATAAGAATTCCAGCCATTGCGGTTGCCCCCACCGTTGTTGTTCTGACCTCCCCTGTTGTTCCATGACCCAGCCGATCTATTACTCGCATAACTCTATGCAGGACCCTGAGAAAAGCTCCTCTGTCCCGGCCTCTGGAAACCTCCACTCACCGCAATAGTGCACTCATGTCTCTTGTGGCCCATACCACCACAGTTGTAGCAGGTCATACCCCAGCTACCACCACTACTACCACGGCCTCGCCCGAATGAAGCCCCAGCACTAAACCCCAGGCCTGATGAATATGCTCTCACCTGAGTGTTGTTGCCCTTCTTATAATTGGATTGGCCACCATCCTCACTCTTAGCCTTTCTTTTCTCAGCACCTCTCTCTCGGGTCATTTCCACCAGCCTCTCAGCCCTCCCAGCTCTCTCATAAGCTTCCTTAACATCCGTAAGGACTCCCACAGGTAGCTTCTCCATGATCTTGGGGGTCAACCCCTTCTCAAATCTCAGAGCTAGGTTTTCATCACTCAACCCCATATCCTTAGCATACCTAGCCTTCTCATTAAACTTACGGTAGTACTCAGCCACCGTCATGTCAGATGTCATCTTAAACTCATCGAACTCCTCTCTCAACTTGCTCCTCACATGTTCTGGTACGAACTCTCGCCTCATGGCTCTCCTGAAGTCATCCCAAGGTATAACAGGTAGTCCCTGCTTCATGTACATCTCCCTAGCACTCACCTTGACCTTATCCCAACACTCACCTGCCGCTTCCCTCAAGTAAAACGCAGCTTGTTCCACTTTCAACTCATCCGGACAATGCACCAACTCCAGGATATTCTCTATATCTCTGTGCCAATTATCTAGAAGAATTGGCTCCCCGGTCCCCTTATACTCTTTCGGGTTGAATCTCGCTATGTGGATGCTGATCTTTGAATATCAACCTCCTTATCCTTTCCTACTCTTTTCAACGCTTCCGTAAGAGCATCCTGGTGCTCCAACATCTTTACTATATCATCGGTGGTCATGTTCTTAGCTCTAACATAAAGGGCGTTTCTCTTTGGCGGCATCTTGAAACTATATAATAAAAGGTAGATATAAACACGCATACTATAACCCAAAACACGTATATAACCTGCACAAACCCCACTCGATCGAGTACCAGAACCCACTCGATCGAGTGCCCAACCTACTCGATCGAGTGCCTCGACTCCAAAACCTAACCAGACTTCTGCCCAAAAACATACTCGACCGAGCTGACAAGCCACTCGATCGAGTATCCAAAAACACGATTCTGTCCAAAAAAAACATCAAACTACCTACTCGACCGAGTCACACCCACTCGATCGAGTGCCTCACCTACTCGATCGAGTGACCCCCACTCGATCGAGTCATGCAGACTCGTATACACTACCCGCATATTCATCTCACTTTCTCAACAGTATATACAACTACTATACATTCAATAAGATAGCAACAACTACGCATACATTTCTACACAACTCTTTATGTAATCAACAAACGATCTATTCATATTATCAATATGCCTTATTATAAACATCCAATATACTTTTCATTCAATTCAACATATAAAACACTTATCTTTCAACTTTTATCCATACCTCCAATTCTCCACATCCAACATCCAACAATTCACAACACATGCCACTATGTACGCATACAGACCAAAAGACAACGCATACGACCCTGACACGTACCTCATGTGACTGGTTCAAAATTGCAGGGCGAGTTCGCGACTTTAGGACGTCTCCCAAGCCTTTGCATTAGCTCCTACAACTTCTACCCCGGGTTCATTTCAATTGACACCCTATGTTCATTAGATTCATTGGTTACAGGTTTCAGGATCGTCTCTC
Organism: Silene latifolia; assembly: GCF_048544455.1. Classification (NCBI taxonomy): domain Eukaryota; kingdom Viridiplantae; phylum Streptophyta; class Magnoliopsida; order Caryophyllales; family Caryophyllaceae; genus Silene; species Silene latifolia. Next base: position 10,760,747 of record NW_027413123.1, read on the forward strand.
TGATACCACTTTGTGACACCTGTAATACTCCGTATTTATAGTCTTAGGGGTACTCTATAGAGTAGCCCTTACTCTGTCGAGTAAGGGTAAGTGTCGCAGCAAAATAGTTTCTGACCTGTTGGGCACTCGATCGAGTAGCTCGGGCACTCGATCGAGTAGAAGGTACTCGATCGAGTACCTTGGGTACTCGATCGAGCGCCGGTTCTACGGGGGAGTTTTCGCGAGTTTTGTTAATTATGCGATTAGGGTATTTAAACCAATTCGTCTTTGTTTTAAAGCACTTTTACCAAAACCTAAAACCTGTTTAAGAGAGAAAGCGCGGTTCTTCTTCCTAATCGCATCCTTAACGATTCCGGAGTTCGGACGGTCGATTCTCGTTGTTTTTCGTGTTGTTGGATTCCTTGCGTCGAGGGTAAGCTTCTAGCATAATTTTTATAATGTTTTGCTAGTTTTGGTCAAACCCTAATTTAGGGTTTGGGGGTTTTATGAGTAAGTAAGTAATTGGTAGCCTTTATGTGTTATGTGTGATAGGAGGAGAATTCGTAGAGGAGCCGTTTTGAGGAGTTTGTTTAGATCGTCTGCGTGTTTGCTTTCCGGGTAGGATTTCCTACTCGGTATTAGTCCCATAATGGGATATTGGTGATGTCTTTGTAGTTAGTTTGTTTGATTGTGATTGTGATTGTGATTGTGATTGTGATTGTGATTGGTTGTGATGGTTCTCGAGATGCGTTCTCGGCTGAGTGGGGTCACTTGCGGGAGTGATCTCACGCCCTAGTTTCGCCTTCTGTGGAACCCCACACGAAGGATGTGCACATTAATGATACGGGGTTATCGCTCGTACGATGAGCGGGGCTTAGGTGGGAACGGCTGCGGTCCCCCATGGCGTGGCTGGTCCGGTGGACGGTCGGTGTTGAGATGATGATGGGAGTTGGTGTTGTGTGTGTGTGACGGATTCATTTGTCTGTTTGCCTTATTGTTATTATCTGTTTTGATTGTGTGATTAGTACGACCCGGTGTTGTTTTGTAAAACTGCGGTGATCCATTCGGGGATGGTGAGCAGATATTGAGCAGGTATAGAGATGGTCTTGGATAGTCAGGGATGGCCACAACATGACGATAGAGTCTTCGTTGTAGTTTAGTCTTTATTTACATTTCATTTGAGAACAGTTAGTTGGAATAATGTATTGTACTTTCAGTTGGTTTGAGGATTGTAACTTTTCATTAAAGCACTTATAATAAATGTTGTTTCTATTTTGTCTACTTGATTATCATACTTCGGGCAACCGAGATGGTGATGTCTCCATACCTGAGTGGTCCTGGTAAGGCACTTGGAGTATGGGGGTGTTACAAATGGTATCAGAGCGACGATCCTGAAACCCGTAACCAATGAACTTAATGAACATAGGGAGTCAATTAAAATGAACCGGGGTAAAAGTTGTAGGAGCTAATGCAAAGGCTTGGGAGACGTCCTAAAGTCGCGAGGGGTCGCCTGCTGACTTTGAACCGGTCACGTGGGGTAAATATGTGTTGAGTCATGTGTGTGCTTAGTAACTTGTGTAACAATGTGATGGAATGTGATGATGGATGGATGTTTAAATTGAAAGTTGATGAGATGAAAGGAAGGTGATGATATATGTATAAACATTGTTGATAGCATGATGGAATGTTTTATAACGTGGCAATTAATAGCATGAATGTTATGATGTAATCTGATTTTATAAAGTTATCAAGATAGTATATGACGTAATATGCGGGTAGCTTTTACGTATTAGTGATACTTGATCGAGTGAGACTAACTCGATCGGATAGGTTTTTGACGATTTTGGACCAGAATCGCATTTTGGGGCACTCGATCGAGTAGCTAGGGGTACTCGATCGAGTAGAAATCACTCGATCGAGTAGCCTAGATACTCGATCGAGTGGGTTAGAGATCAGAAGGTCTGTTTGGTTCTGGAGTTTGGGTACTCGATCGAGTACATAGGGGCACTCGATCGAGTAGCCCGTTACTCGATCGAGTGGGTTTGGATACTCGATCGAGTAGGTTCTGGGCAGCGAGTTTTCGTGTTTTGAAGTTTAGTACGCGTGTTCATGTTTACCCTTTCTTATATACGTATAGTTTCAAGATGCCGCCAAAGAGAAATGCCTTGTATGCGAGAGCCGAGCTTATGACCACTGATGACATCGTCAAGATGTTAGAGCACCAGGATGCTCTGACTGAGACCCTGAAGAAAGTGAACGAGGACAAGAATAAGGAAAAGGAAAAGGAAGTTGACCATGCTAAAGTCAGCCTTTATATTGCGAGGTTCAACCCAAAAGAGTACAAGGGAGTTGAGGAGCCTAACCTTCTCGATAGTTGGCTGAGGGAGATGGAAAACATACTAGACTTAGTCCATTGTCCGGATGAGATGAGAGTGGATCAGGCTGCATTTTATCGAGGGAGGCGGTTGGCAAGTGGTGGGATTCGGTGAAGGCGAGTGCTAAGGAGTTGTATACCAACCAAGGGTTACCTGCTATACCTTGGGAGGAGTTTCGTAGGGCTGTGAGGAAGGAGTTCGTACCAGAACATGTGAGGAGTAAGTTGAGGGAGGAGTTTGATAAGTTTAAGATGACTGCTGAGATGTCTGTGGCTGAGTACTACAGACAGTTCAATGAGAAATCTAGATATGCTGAGGACATGGGTTTGAGTGATGAGAATTTGGCTTTGAGGTTTGAGAGTGGACTAACCACGAAGATTATGGATAAGTTACCCGTGGGAGTCCTCACTGATGTGAAGGAAGCATATGAGAGGGTGGGAGAGTGAGAGACTAGTGGAGATGGCTCGGGAGAGGTCGGTGGTGAGAAGAGGAAGTCGGAGAGCGAGGGTGGTGGCCAATCTAATTACAAGAAAGGCAACCACAATCAGTCTAAGGGGTTTTCTTCTGGATCTGGGTTTAGTGCTGGAGCGTCCTTTGGGCGAGGCCGTGGGAGTGCGAGTAATAGTTGGGGGGTGACCTGCTTTGGGTGTGGTGGCGTAGGCCACAAGAGACATGAGTGCACGAGTGCACCGGGATCTTTTCAGAGACCCGCACAGAGCTTTGCGAGCAACAGACCGGTGGGATCATGGCCAAACCGGGGAAGTCAGAGCTACCAGAGTGGAGGCAACCGCAACGGCGGTAATTCTTATCAGAAGACACCGATGAACAACAACAACAACCAAGGGTCGGGTGCCTTGTTAATGGTATTCCTACGTTTGTTTTATTTGATTCGGGGGCTTCTCAATCGTTTGTGTCTTCGAGTCATGTAAAACAGTTGGGTTTGAGAGTATATGAGTCTGTTAATGAGCAAGTTTTCATACCGTCGGGTGAGTCAGTACCTTGTGGGCGGTTGTTTAGTGATGTATCCTTGATAGTTGGGCAAGTTGATTTCCCTGTAGACTTACTAGAGTTTCCTTTTAACGGCTTTGAGATGATAGTTGGGATGGATTGGTTAGGAAAGTATAAGGCTAAGATAGACTGTCATCAAAAGAAAGTGTCCCTAAGAGGTCCTAAGGGTGTTAGTGTGTCTTACCGTGGGTTTTTAGTCAAACCCAAGGTTAAGTTGATTGCAGCTGTCACCTTGAAGTCTTATCTGAGGAAGGGGTGTCCTTTGATCTTATGCCATGTGAGAGATGACCGGATAGAGAGTCCGACAGTTGATGAGATACCAGTGGTGGGAGAGTTTGCTGACGTTTTTCCTGATGAAATTCCGGGGTTACCACCGAAGAGGGAGATAGATTTCACCGTTGAGTTGAAGCCAGGGACGGGGCCAATCTCCAAGGCACCGTACCGTATGGGTCCTAAGGAGATGGAGGAGCTTAGGAAGCAGTTGGATGATCTGATAGAGAAGGGATACATTAGACCAAGTGTATCGCCGTGGGGAGCACCAGTTCTATTTGTGAAGAAGAAAGATGGAACTTTGAGGTTATGCATAGATTACAGAGAGTTGAACCGAGTGACGATAAAGAATAAGTACCCTTTGCCAAGGATAGATGACCTGTTTGATCAGTTGAGTGGTGCAACGGTCTTTTCTAAGATCGATTTGAGATCGGGGTACCATCAGGTGAAGATTAGAGATGTGGACATACCGAAGACAGCTTTCACGTCGAGGTATGGCCATTATGAGTATGTGGTGATGCCGTTTGGGTTGTCTAATGCGCCGGCAGTGTTTATGGATTTGATGAATAGGATCTTTAGACAGTTCTTGGACCAGTTTGTAGTGGTGTTTATTGATGATATCTTAGTCTATTCTAAGACTAAGGAGGAGCATGAGGAGCATTTGAGGATCGTGTTGCAGACATTGAGGGAGCATGAGTTGTATGCTAAGTTGCCCAAGTGTGAATTCTGGTTAGAGAAAGTTGCTTTTCTGGGGCATGTGATATCTAAAGATGGAGTAGCTGTAGATCCGGCGAAGATTGAGGCAGTGACAAAGTGGGAAGCACCAAAGAATGTTGCTGAGGTTAGGAGTTTCTTGGGTTTAGCTGGATACTACAGACGGTTTGTGAAAGATTTCTCCAAGATAGCTAGACCGATGACGGCGTTGATGAGGAAAGAGAACAGGTTTCGTTGGGATGAGAGTTGTGAGACGGCGTTCCGGACATTAAAGGAGCGTTTGACTACAGCTCCTGTCTTAGCATTACTGAAGGAAGCGAGAATTTTGAGGTTTATACCGATGCCTCGAAGAATGGGTTGGGATGTGTGTTGATGCAGAATGGTAAAGTGATTGCCTATGCTTCTAGGCAGTTGAAGCCTTATGAGGAGAACTACCCTACTCATGACCACGGAGTTGGGTCTTTGTGGTGTTTGCTCTCAAGATTTGGAGGCATTACCTTTATGGAGCAATCTTTAAGGTATTTTCGGATCACAAGAGTCTCAAGTACATCTTCACGCAGAAGGAGTTGAACATGAGACAGAGGAGGTGGATGGAGTTGATTGGAGATTACGACATGGAAATCATCTACCATGAAGGGAAGGCCAATGTTGTTGCTGATGCTTTGAGTAGAAAGAGTGTACATTCCTTGTGTACAGCTCTATCTTTGATGAGGTTGAGGGATGAGGTAGCGAGCTTTGGGATTCATAGGATGCAGAAAGGAGATGCCATGGGTGATATGACAGTACATATGGAGTTTTATGATGACATTCGAGGTAAGCAGGCTTTGGATCCTAAGATAGTTAAGTGGAGAGCTGGAGTAGAGAAAGGGACAGTGTCCCGGTTTTCGATACATACAGATGGTAGTTTGAGGTTCGATGGTAGGTGGTGTGTGCCTAATGATGAGGAGTTGAAAAAGACAATCATGACAGAGGCTCATTGCACACCATATTCAGTTCATCCAGGTGGAGACAAGCTTTACAAGGATTTGAAGAAAACGTTTTGGTGGCACAGGATGAAGAAAGAGACAATTTGAGTTTGTGTCCCGTTGTTTGACATGCCAGAGAGTTAAAGGGGAACAGAGAAGACCGCAGGGTAAGATTCAGTCTTTGAAGGTGCCTGAGTGGAAGTGGGAATCCATTTCCATGGATTTTATTGTGGGTTTGCCAAAGAGTCAACAAGGTAACAACATGATTTGGGTGATAGTGGATCGTTTGACCAAGTCAGCTCACTTTGTTCCAATGAAAGATACATGGACTAAGGCACAATTGGCTATGGCCTATCGAAAGAACGTGCTTAAGTTACATGGAGTCCCTAAGGACATAGTGTCTGACAGAGATGCGAGGTTTATATCGAGGTTTTGGAAAGAGTCGCAGGAATCGTTGGGAACAGCTTTGAAGATGAGTACGACATTCCATCCTGCGGAGATGGGACCGAGAGAACAATCAAGACTTTGGAGGACATGTTGAGAGCTTGTGTGATGGATTTTGGTGGTAGCTGGGAGCAGAGGTTGGACTTGATAGAGTTCTCTTACAACAACAGTTACCACACTAGCATTGGTATGGCACCGTTTGAGGCTTTGTATGGGAGGAGATGTAGGAGTCCAATCTGTTGGGACGATAGTGCCGAGCAAAGTGGTTTTAGGACCAGAGATGGTGCATGAGATGGTTGAGCAGATTAAGATGATCAGGGAAAGGATGAGAGCGCTCGGGATCGACAAAAGAGTTATGCGAGATCTACATCGTCGGGACATCGAGTTTCGAGGTTGGGGATAAGGTTCTTCGAAGGTATCTCCGATGCGTGGAGTTATGAGATTTGGGAAGAAAGGCAAGTTAAGTCAGAAGTTTATAGGGCCTTATGAGATCTTAGAGCGAGTTGGAGAGGTTGCTTATCGTCCGGCTTTACTGCTTGCGTTAGAGAGAGTGCATAATGTGTTTCATGTATCGCAGCTGCGGAAGTATGTGAGTGACCCGTCACATGTGTTAGAGGCAGAGAGTTTAGAGCTAGATGAGTCCTTGTCATATCTTGAGGTACCTAAGCAGATCCTAGACCGAAAGGTTAGAAAGACTAGGAGTGGGGAGACAGTGTTGCTTAAGATCCTTTGGTCTAACCACGAGACCGAGGAAGCTACATGGGAAGCCGAGGATATCATGAAAGAGCGCTACCCTTTCCTTTTTGATCAGGTATGTATGGTTACGGGGACGTAACCTTGTTTCTTTTAGGGGGGTAGGAGATGATCGCGAGAGTTTTTAGGAGTTTTATACACCTTTTATATGTTGTGTCGGGATGTTTGTCTTGGGTTTGTATCATGTTTTTGTTTGATGGTTGAGTCGGGAATGTTGAGGGAGTACCTTTGTTTTTGTTGTGGTTTGAACTTCGGGGACGAAGTTCTTTTTAAGGAGGGAAGACTGTAATACTCCGTATTTATAGTCTTAGGGGTACTCTATAGAGTAGCCCTTACTCTGTCGAGTAAGGGTAAGTGTCGCAGCAAAATAGTTTCTGACCTGTTGGGCACTCGATCGAGTAGCTCGGGCACTCGATCGAGTAGGGGGGTACTCGATCGAGTACCTTGGGTACTCGATCGAGCGCCGGTTCTACGGGGGAGTTTTCGCGGGTTTTGTTAATTATGCGATTAGGGTATTTAAACCAATTCGTCTTTGTTTTAAAGCACTTTTACCAAAACCTAAAACCTGTTTAAGAGAGAAAGCGGTCAGTTCTTCTCCCTAATCGCATCCTTAACGATTCCGGAGTTCGAGACGGTCGATTCTCGTTGTTTTTCGTGTTGTTGGATTCCTTGCGTCGAGGGTAAGCTTCTAGCATAATTTTTATAATGTTTTGCTAGTTTTGGTCAAACCCTAATTTAGGGTTTGGGGGTTTTATGAGTAAGTAAGTAATTGGTAGCCTTTATGTGTTATGTGTGATAGGAGGAGAATTCGTAGAGGAGCCGTTTTGAGGCAATTGTTTAGATCGTCTGCGTGTTTGCTTTCAGGTAGGATTTCCTACTCGGTATTAGTCCCATAATGGGATATTGGTGATGTCTTTGTAGTTAGTTTGTTTGATTGTGATTGTGATTGTGATTGTGATTGTGATTGTGATTGGTTGTGATGGTTCTCGAGATGCGTTCTCGGCTGAGTGGGGTCACTTGCGGGAGTGATCTCACGCCCTAGTTTCGCCTTCTGTGGAACCCGCCACAGAAGGGATGTGCACATTAATGATACAGGGTTATCGCTCGTACGATGAGCGGGGCTTAGGTGGGAACGGCTGCGGTCCCCCATCGCGTGGTGGTCCGGTGGACGATCGGTGTTGAGATGATGATGGGAGTTGGTGTTGTGTGTGTGTGACATTGTTTGTCTGTTTGCCTTATTGTTATTATCTGTTTTGATTGTGTGATTAATCGACCCGGTGTTGTTTTGTAAAACTGCGGTGATCCATTCGGGGATGGTGAGCAGATATTGAGCGGTATAGAGATGGTCTTGGATAGTGGGGATGGCCACAACATGACGATAGAGTCTTCCATTTGTAGTTTAGTCTTTATTTACATTTCATTTGAGAAACGAGTTAGTTGGAATAATGTATTGTACTTTCAGTTGGTTTGAGGATTGTAACTTTTCATTAAAGCACTTATAATAAATGTTGTTTCTATTTTGTCTACTTGATTATCATACCTCGGGCAACCGAGATGGTGATGTCTCCATACTGAGTGGTCTGGTAAGGCACTTGGAGTATGGGGGTGTTACAACACCCCCATACTCCAAGTGCCTTACCAGGACCACTCAGGTATAAGAACGTCACCATCTCGGTTTCCCGAGGCAATGATAATCAAATGACAATAAAGAAACATAATTTAAATAGCCAACTGTTTAAGGTGATTACAATTCCAAATCCAAACTGACAAAAGGTACAATACATGTTCTCAAAAACCAAATGTCTAAACAACTAAAATATGACGGCGGAAGACTTTAATAAGCTCGTGGTGACACATCCCAGCTAGCCCAAATGCCTCTAGTCAAACCTGCTCAACAACTGCTCACCATCCCCGAATGGATCACCACAGTTTTTAAAACAATTAAACGGGGTCAGTACTAATTACACAAAACAAGATACAATACAACAAATACCAAACAGCTCAATCGTCACATCAAACCCCGCTCTCCATAATCAATCTCCACGTAACTGATTACACGATAAAGTGTGTAGCCCTGCCAGAGTACCCATCGCAACAGATACTCCACACCGCCAGTGGGGGACCGCAGCCGTACCCACTAATACCCCGCTCATCTCCATCGAGCGATAAACCCAAGTCCATTAATGTGCACATCCCTTCTTTGGCGGGTTCCACAGAAGGCGAATCATGGGCATGAAGCCACTCCCGCAAGTGACTCCACTCAGCCAGGGATACGCCCCGAAGAACACAGACAGATAAACAGTAACCATAACACCAAAATCAACAACCGTCCGAATCAATTAACAAGATATAATCACAACCGTATGAATCAATCAACAATCACTAACTATAGCACAATCACCACACATATCATGTAACTAATACTGAGTAGGGAAACCCTACCTAGAATGCAACATACACAGCAGACGATCTAGCAGCTGTCTCAAAACCTTTCTTCTACGAATCCTCCTCCTAATCACATAATCATACAATCACTACTAACACAACAAATCATAAAAACCCCCAATCTTAAAATTAGGGTTTAAACAAAGTCAACCAAATACTATAAAATTGGTATGTAGGACTTACCCTTGACGCAAGGATCACAAGGACACAAAGAACAACGAAATCCGACCTCTCAAGCTCCGGGATTTGCCAATAATGCGGATGAAGAGAATAACGTAGTTTGAATCTCCTTTTTGAGTATATTAGGTTTAGAAAAGTGTTTAGGAATGATGAAGACATAATATATATACTAATCCGCATTATTAACAAAACCCAACAAAACATAACCCGCTAACCGACTTACTCGATCGAGTAAGTAATGTACTCGATCGAGTGCCCCTTACTCGATCGAGTGCCAAGGCTACTCGATCGAGTACCCTACAGACAGAATACTGTTTCGTAAAACAAAACACCCTTACTCGACAGAGTAAGACCCACTCGATAGAGTACCCAGAGACTCATAAAACCGTAGTATTACAACAATTAAGATCATCGATTAGCATGACGGAACCCAAATCACCGGTATGTTAACAACTTAGTCGCCTTATTAATTTCGTGAAACTTTTTTTTCCAGAATCATTTATTCTATTCATTACTTGAATTACACCACGTATTTACAAATTGAACTAAACATTGCGGGTTTTTTGCGTACATATGAAATTATACAACCCATGGATTAAAAGTTGAGACTCAACAATCAATCCATGGGCAAACATTGATACCCATTGTTCAACCATGGGCTGAAAGTTGAATCTCAACATTTGGCCATCGCTGAATGTTGTGTCTCAACGTTTGACCATGGTTGAACCTTGAGATTAAACGTTTGTCCATGGTTGAACATGAATTCTCAACTTTCAGTCCATGGTTGAACGTTGAATCTCATTGTTTGGCCATTGATTGATTATTGAGTGTCAACTTTCAGTCAATGGTCGGACAATTAATGCGACTTTTTTGCTTTGCTTTCGTTTAACGTAATTTATTTAGGTTATGTTTAATTTTTATTGTCTAACAATTGTCCAAATTGCATGAAACAGGTTTCATGGGAGAGTTTTGGCGAGAATTCGTTTGATTACATCCCGTTGTTCGAGACAACTTTAGACTTTGAAACGCATGATGATGCTTTCAATTTGGTTAAAAGTAGCATTCGAGAATGGTTTTGCTTTGGTTAAAGCAAATAACAGGGCAAAAAATAAAAAAGAAAACGGGTTGTTGGCAACTTACTTTCGATGTTCAAGATGGGATACCCCCGACAACAAATGATATCGACAAGCCATGTAGGTCGATTAAATGTTCCTGCCTCTTTCGTATTCGTGCCGTGCAAAATTACGTAGTTAAAGATGATCAAGTGACGGTAGTTTGGAACATTACAACCACCGAGGGTGGTGGACGGCACAACCACAATGTAGAAATGTACAAGGATGGGGATCGTCACTTTGCGGAATTGGACGACGAGGAAAAGGCCTATGTAAGGCAACAAACTTTGGTCAGGGTTCTACTGTGGGATATTAAAAATTGTCTTCACCAGAAAACGCCCGAAAAACCTCAACCGTCAAGCACCAAGATCTATAACGAAACAACTATGGCTGTCCGATTAATGGTGGGGTGGACCATTGGATGCGTTGTGACCATTTGCTCGTGTTTGCAAAGTTTTCAACTAGACAATATGTGTTATCGGTCATCTACGAGGGCAAAATAGAGAGAAAATTTGGTACGTGAGTTGCAGCACTATCATGCCATTGTTGGAGTATGTGTGCTCAACAATAGTGCGATCACATTATTAAAACTCATGATAAGAATACGTAAAGGGATAATTCATTTATATAAGTCAACTGGTCAACATTAAACGGTAATGATCGGCTGACTAGAGTTTGACATTACTGTCGGTTAAGGGTGGTGATTAGTTGATCCCGTAAGGTCACACCTAAAGGACGATTCCCTTAATAGATTAATTAATTAATTGTATATTGATACAGATTAATTAATTCCTTAAAATTGAACAATTTACGTTTACGAGTGAGAATATATATCTTATTGTAATTCGATTAAATAAGATTCGTTTTAGTAATTAAAATGTTAGATTACTAAAAATTTGTTTATGAAACAATTTAGAGAGGATGGTTAATTATAATTACAAAGGGTTGTAGATTATATTAACATAACCCATTTTATATACTTGTAATTATGAATTACTTGTTAATTTGCCAAGTGTAATTTATTTATTTAAGTAATGATATTTAAGTTGTTAAATATGCATTAAATTGTATAAATAACATGACAGGTGTCTAACAACATACCATATTACACAATTTGTGACATAAGGCAATTGACAAAAACAAAATGGAAATCCATTTTATATAATGGACCGTTTTTTATAGGTGGTTAGTGGGAGATTATGTTTTGTTATTTTATTTTAAATAGAACATAATCATAATCCTACTTGACTAGCCTTCACCCTAATAGATTTCGATAACAGAAAAAGTAAAAGTGAGAAGGCCATGCATTGGCTCCTTTGGAGCATGCTACCCGACCACTCCCTCTATTATGAGGACTTCTCATTTTTATTTTTCTTTAGTCTTTCTCTAATATTCTCTATATTCTCTCTAAAGAAAGAAACTCCCTAAAATAAGTTTTAGAATAAAATTGTTCTAGATCTAATATTCTTATAAGTTTACTAAGATAGTAATATTGATAATAATAGATTATAATTTAAGGTTAACTTCTAAGATAATCTAGTTAATTAATTAGTAGTTTTAAGGGGAAGTCTTGGTGCAATTTAAAGGAGGTTCTCACACTATTGAGACTAAGGGGATCATCCATTTACTTTGAGCTCAAGAACAAGTATAGAAAGGTGTTCTTACTTGTGCCCTAATCCTATTTCTGCAATGTAAGGAGCATTCTTCTTAATCTTTGATTTATTAATGTTATGAATGTACTAGATCAACATCTAATTAAAAGAGTAATTTAGATATAAAATTAAAGTAGTTTAATTTGAAGGTTAATGAATCCTTTTAAGTGGTATTAGAGCTTAGGTTGTTGCATATTATAAAGTCACAAAATTTTTTGCATGTTATATATTCCGGTCCTAAATTATATATATGTCATTTTGATGATTTATGGTAAGTTTTGGCTCATTTTAATGATTTTTAGTAATTTTATTACATTTTTATGTATAAAATGGTATTTAAAATGCTAAAAAAGTTAAACTTTGTTTCTGACCTTGAAATATTTATATGACCTCACATGCATATTTTACTTATTGTATGAAAAATTTTGTATAAATTTGATTTATTTTGCATGATTTATAATTTTTATGAAATAAAAATGAAATAAATAGAGGTAAAATGGTTAAAATTAGTTAAACTTTGAAACATGCCATGAAATTTTAATATGTTATCACATGCACATTTTACTAATGGGTTATTTAATGCCAATAATCCATCCTAAGCCTCTCCTTCCCCATTTAATCCATCCTATTGTTTATTCCATATTAATCCTATCTTTACTATCATTTAACTCATATTGCACCCGGCGTAAATTTAACTTGTTATAAGAGGTGAAGTTCACTAATTAGCAGGTTAGCCTCTTAATTACCCTTTTCCTCCCTTATTTAATACTCTTCATCTCTATCCTTCATCTCTTCTTCTTGTCTCATTTTTCTGGGTTCTTCAACATCTCTTCCATTCTTCTCTTCTCTCTCTCATCCTCACTATAAAATTTCGCCCCTAACATTTATCTTGGCTAAATTCGAAAATTACTCTAACAATGAAGAAGGCGGCCTGGTCTTCTGCTTCTTCTTCTTCGACGAATTCCAGTAGACGAAATCACAAAAAACCATTGTTATGCGAACACCAATTACCTCCAGTTTTGAAGTTGATTAAGAATGGAGTTAATGCAGGCAAAAGGTTCTATGGTTGTTCTTTGTGGCCTGTAAGTAATTTAATTTTTTTTTTTTTTGATATTTTCTAGAATTTGAGTAATTGTGGGTACAAATTTAGTTATTGCGGTTTTCAATATTGTAGAATAATGGATGCAAGTTCTTTGAGTTAGAAGATGACGAGGCGGTGCTTAATGATTATGAAGATAGGAGTTTGCAAAGTCGGTTGATTGAGAAGAGAAGATTGGAAGAGAAGATTGAGAAATTGAAATTGAAAAACTGTTTGTTGAAAGAGGAATTGATGGAATCAAGATTTGAAGCTAAGAAATATTGTTTAGTCAAAAAATTAGCCATCACAGGATTACTCATGTCTTGGTTGTTTTTTGCGGTTTATTTGATATTCATGAATAATGTATGAAAGCTTTGCATCTAGACAATGTTAATTTGAATGATGAATGAAATTGAGAAGTTGTTTACCAAACTCATGCTTCTATAAATAAGCCTCTTCAAAGTACATGAGCATTTGTTCAAAATACAACATACAATAACCATAACACATAACCATAATCAGTTGTTCAAAATACAAATCCCATTAAACTGTTACATACGAATGTTCACCCTAAAATCAAAAGCTAGCAGTTTCAGGCTTTCAAGACTTGTCATTGTCTTCAAACATTGTTTGAAGATACTTGTGTTGAAGGTTGACTGCTCCCTTCACCATGAGTTATGCTCCTAGGTCCACCTTGACTGCCTGGCAAATTTGTGAAGGCATAACCTTCTTCATTAATTAACACACCTAAGCCTTGTGGTGCCTGCATAACAAGAAATAATATTAGTGATTGTCTTAACAGACATTTGCACAAACTGACAGTGAGGTCTAAAAACAGAATGGCAAGATCATTACCCTTCCTCCTTGTCCACCACCTCTTCCACCACCTCTTCTTCCTCCTCTTCCAACACCTCTTCCACCACCTCTTCCACCACCTCTTCCGCCACCCCTTCCTCCTCTTCCTGGCATTACAACTCTCCCACCCTTCCCTATCCTGGTGGGGTTAGCAGTAGCACCATGGTGGGTTTCTAAGGTTCCCTCCTCTTCCCTATTTCCAACATTTGAAGACTTAGGTCTCCCTCTTCCTCTTTTTGCAGGTGGTGGTAGTAACACTCTGTCCTTTTGAGGACATTTCCTCTTGTTGTGATCCTTTGACCTACATATTGAACAGGTCATCTCCAGCCCATGCTTTGTCAATTTTCCTCCTTTTCTGGGATCCTCATGGGGATCTCTTCTTCTTTCTTCCTTGGACGACCAGGTCCAACCATGATTGGTGGAGGAATCATGGGAGCTTCTACCTTAGGCCAGTGCCTTTCCCCTGGACATGGAGCAATTGACAAGTTATAAGCCCTTAGATAAGTTTCCCTTGTGTACATGGGATGCACAAACTGTTCTGCTTCTTCATGTTTGTCAAAAATGGCAGCAATAGCATGACGACAAGGTATTCCAGTTACATCCCACTTCCTACATGTACAGGTCCTAGCCACCAGATCCACATTCACTTCATCAATTCCATCTTTCACTTGGTACAGTGTAGGCTCTGATGGTAGGGCTGTACAATAGGCAGCTTTTTCTTTTTCTTTCTCCAGTGTCCCTTGAATATTAGGACATATAACACCATCTACTGCCAACATCTCCTTCTTTTTTGTGGCCAACCTCACCATCAGCATTGTTCTTATGTCTTCTAACATATAAATCACATGCTTTGATCTAGCATTGATTATATATGCATTGAAGGTCTCGGCCATATTGTTGACAATGACATTGTTCACTGTCACTGTGCTTATGAAGGCTCTACAAAAAAGATTAGGATTAGCAGCCATGAATGCATTAGCTGCTCTTGGATCAGCTTCCCTCAAAGCAGCAATTGCTTCATTAAAATCTGCCTGGTTATAAGCCAGAGCACAATTCCAGAACAGCATCTTCATCTCATCTCCCTTGTAGGATTTATGCCAGTTGGCAAAAATGTGCCTGGCACACCTCCTATGTTAAGCTTTTGGAAACTCTTGTGCAACCATGGAAATTATGCTCTAAATTTAGAAGTAAACAATGTAAATTTTGTTAATACATTTAGAAGAATACAAAATTAATACTTTCAGAAAGCAACAAAATTAATACTTTAAGAGTAAGGTAGTGAGTCTTCTAACCTGATGCTCATCTGAGATAATAGTCCACCCTTGACCATCTACTTCTCCTGTTGCTTTCTTCAATTCTTTGAAAAACCATTCATAACTGTCATTATTTTCACCCTCTACAACAGCCCATGCTAATGGATACATCTGATCATTCCCATCCCTTCCAGTTGCACTTATTAACTGCCCCCCTAGGAATGTTTTCAAGAAACAAGCATCCACACAAAGCAATTTCCTACAACCATCTATCCATCCTTGTCTCAGTGCATCAAAGCAAACAAAAAACCTTTGGAAAACAGGTACTGAGCTCACATTTGAGGGCACTGTAGTCAATGTAAATACACTGGTATGGTACTGTTGTTGAAGGACAGCCATATAGCTTCCTATTTTGCTGTAATGATCTTTCATAGACCCATGAAGAAGTTTGTGAGCAAAGTACTTGACTTTATAGGCAAATCCTTTCTTCACCATTACCTTATAAGCTCTTCTAATTGTATCAATTATCTCAGAAGCAGGCCAGTGAGGTCTTGCCTTGAACACTTCAAGTAACTGCTTTGCAAGCCAAGATGACTTCAACTGTCTATTACTCTCCATTGTTCTTTGACAGTTGTGAGCAGGATTTACAGATTTAACAACAAAACAGGCTCTACTGTTGTCCCAGCTACCATACAACATGAATGGACACCCTTTCTTACATTTCACACCAAGTCTTTTACCTCTACTCTCATCACTAACCACAAATGTCAAGTTCCTTCCTTGTCCTATGGCGTATCTAATCACACATTCCCTAAATATCTCCCTTGTAGGGAATCTGATCCCAACACACCATTTAAGTTTTGAGAAGTCTGTCCTCTCATTCACCACAGGAACTGTGGATCTTCTCCTCCTTCCTGGAATAGTGTCCTCATCACTTTCACCTGGTGTGATTACCTCATCCTCACTGTCATCATAATCACTTACAATAACATCACCAGCCTCTCTTCTTGTACTATTACCCTCACCAGTAGGTTGAGCTTCCTGGCTAGGTAGTAATGTTGCTGCTGCTTGTAATTCAAGTTGTTTAGCTACTGAAATCACCTTTGCATTCCAATCTTTCACCCTCTGTCTAGCCTCTTTTAATTCTTCATCCTCTGAGTTGCCATCAGACTCATATTGTGCCTCAGTATATCCCTCCTCAACTATAACAGCAGCTTCCCTTCCATTCCCAACTTCATTTTCACCCTCTATATCTTCAAACTCTAACTCCTCAGCATCAACTTCTGAATCACTTATATCTTCATCAAGATCAGGGTCATAACCAGGATCTTCATCCTCACTTATATCTTCATCCTCTAACTCAGCATCTGCATTAAGGCATGCCAAGTCTGCATCTTCCTCATATGAAGCAAAGAGACTTGATATAGTTATGTCATTGAAGTCAAATAACTGTTCAGGTTGTGGTTCTGGTTCTTCTGGTAGAGATCTGGGTGAGGGAATGGTGGGCTTAGGGTTTGTTTTTAGATTTTGGGAAGATGATTCTTTTAGGGTTACACAGCTTTTTTGTTGTTGTTTGATAGAGGGGTGAGATTTAATGTGGCCAACTTTGTTTTGAGGACTTTTTTCTGAATATTCAATGCTATCTTTGGGAGGTGGTCCCACAGTTGTAGTCTTGCCAGAAGATGCTTCATCAAAAGATGCCTCCTTTACCTTTTTACTCATACTGGATTCCACCCCCTTTACCCTCTTACCTTTACTAGATTCCACCTTTCTCCTAGGAGTCATTTTTTTAGCATTTCCTTCCCCTCTAACCACTTCAAGCATGTGCATTAATTGGGCTAATTCATTACCAGGAACCAAATAACACTCAACAATCCTGTGTTCAACAGCATATTTAAACATACCACCAACACCAATGTCATCAACTACCCTTCGTAGTCCCACTTCAGGAATAAACCAATAAATTGCATCAGATTCTCTATTAAAGCAACCACATTTTTCTGCCTCTTCAAGTATTGTAAACCAACAAAATTCATCTTCATCTACAGCAACCGTCCTAAATATCTTACCCTTATACACCAGTCCTACTTCATTCCTAGCAAATGATCCTCCATACCATAATTTGAAAGTTAAAAAATCATGTGGTGTTCCCTAAACAAAAAATTAATATCAATTGAAAAACCCTAAACCATTTGCGACAAAATAAAAGTAAAATTATACCCAAGTATAAAGTAATTCAAATTCAAAAAAGGAGAAAACAGAGTAAACCTTAAACATTTAGCGCAATAACTACATGAAAACCCTAAAAATTTTGTGAAATAAGATATACATACCTGACCCATGGTGGATCTTCAATGTGCAGATATCGAACCTTCAATGTATCTTCAGTATTGACGATAATGGGGATGGATTGACTGAAAATGAAGAAGATGAAAAAGGAAGAAGATGAAAAAGGGAGAGGAAATGAGAGGCAGATGAAAAAAGGAAGATGAAAGGTTAAAAGTGATTAAGAGAGGGTGAAAGGTGTGTTTAACAAGATTTTAGGCGATTAGAATGAAGGGTGACCTTTGTAACAGGTTGCCCTTCCACCGTGCTAATATGAGTTAAATGATAGTAAAGATAGGATTAATATGGAATAAACAATAAGATGGATTAAATGGGGAAGGAGAGGCTTAGGATGGATTAATGGCATTAAATAACCCTTTACTAATTGTGTCTAAAATTTTAGATGAACTTGATTCATTTTGCATTATTTACGAATTTTTAGGTGTAAAAATGACATAAATAGTGACTATTTTAGCAAAAATAGCTAAAACGAATTAGATGGCATGAGAAAATTATTTTAAGTTTAATTATTATCCCACATATCAGATCTAAAGTTGGAACATTGATTAGATTAATTTTCATATGCTTTAGATGTTTTATTTGATAAAACCGATAAATAACAACTATATTTTTTCTTGAAATAAATTCGAAAATTTTAACCTTGATTTGTGATATTATGAGTGTCATGGAATTTTTCCAGAATGTTCAAAAATTTTAAATTCAAAATTCAAAATTATTGTAATTCAATTTGGATTTATTTCATAAAAAGTTATGATTTTAAGGTCTATAATGAGCATGAATGATAAATCAAGTTGAATTATTGTCAAAAATCGAGTAATGACTAATTTTTGAGTCCTAAAAGGTTAGGATAATTAACTTGGACTAAAATTTGATTTTAGTATTATTTTGTGATTTTAATAAGTTAAAGATCGCGAATATCCATAAAATCGGATTATATTTACGATATAAGTTTAAATAGGGCGATTTGGCTATAATTTGGCATGTTAGATACATATTATAATGCTGCATATTTCATTGATGAATGTCATATTTTATTTATATAATTTTGAATTATGTAATTTTATCTTAGTATGACCTTAGTTTTAATCGATATTACCCGTAATGTAAGGGAATATTGATTCGGTTGTAATTTATTGTGATCTCGTATCACTTTCATTTTATTTTATTAGATTTAATTTTACAAATTTATAATAGGAAGTACAATGTACATTTTATTAATTAATTATTTGTAATTCCGGAGTTTCCTAAAGACGGTGCTATTCAGAAAGGAGTTCCGATCAAGACGGTATTTGTCTTTGGGAGACGTGTCATATGAAGCTCCAAGGGACCAAAGGAGTTGGTTTCCGAATATGTAAGAGAATATAAGATTTTCTATTTTAGGAAAGGCCATACTAGGAAATTTACTTTTCTTTATTTGCTTGCTTTATATGTTTGCATGCATTGGCAAATCGCCATAACTTCACATGCATATTTTATCGTCTTATTGACTATTATCAATTATAATTATCGAGTATTCATCGACTTAGTTCACTTAAAGATGATAGATAATAAATCGACAAGACCTCATACATATTTAAAATTGAGAATAGCCTTACCAAATAGTAGGACTCATGAATCCCTTTGACATTTAGGGTAGATTCGGTTCCCCGGGGTACTTTCATTTATCATTGGGTAAGTGGGGTAATAAAATGTTATTACACGCGAAATTTGGTTGGACTCAACGAGATATAAACACTAGTCATATGTTCTGGGGCTAGAGATGGAATTTATGAAATACATCGACCGAGAATTCTATGGTAGAATCAATTAATGAGTTAATTCACCAAATTTATGCAAGTATGGGATGTATCGGTTTCCCGTGCCGATGTTTGTATAAAGTTGGATCTCGGAATCATTTATATAATTTAGGTGCGAGGTCATTATATAAATACAAAATTTTAAGCCTTGTTAAAATGTTTACAAGTAAAACGATAAATGTTAATTATTTCCTTCATCTCCTTTTGTAGTTATTTATCGCAATGGATTCATCTAATTCTCCTTCACCTATTACCATTGATACTTGGCTGAAATCATTTGATGAAAAATGCTCCATCCACGATCACAATTCGACTAGAGAATTACGCTTTATCATTGGTGAAGATGGGAATCTTTGCTATCTCACAACTTCAACTCCTCCCACTCCAATAATTTTGCCTTCAAATAATGAATCTCATGAAGATGACATCATTAATGAAGGAAATGTAGATCTATATACATACCAACATACTCATATATGTCGAAATAAATTTGTCATAAAATTAAATGTGGATTTTATGCATGCAAACAATATGAAAAATAGAGGAGAAATCATGTCCTTACATTGATGATTTCGGTTTAATGGGCGCAAGAGAGATCATCTTTCTCTCTTGTTCTTGAGCTTTCCTTTAATGAAAGAAACAAGATCCAAGTGTAGGATCTCTCCTTAGGAATTATACCCAAAGCTAACTCTTAATAAGATCAATATTATATGAACTAGTATAATGTTAATCTTGTGAAAAATTTGAACCAAAAAAGGTTGGTTCTTGGCTCCTAAAACCGGGTAGGAGAAGAGGGATTATAGAGGATTTTCTCTTTCTAAAAACTCTTATTTTTTAGATGAATGAATAATAATTCACATGACATTGTCAAAGTGAATAATAGGCAAAATAAGAAAAAATCACTAGGATTTTGTCTTCCCCAAAACCGGTGGGAGTGGAGGGAAAAGGAGAGCCAATGCATGCCCATGGTTACCCTCACAAGAATATGTAGGTGTGCATGGCTAGCAATAGGTTTTCATAATTATGTTTTCCATTAACATAATCAAACAATTTTTAGTCTAATTCTCCTCCTTATTTCGGCACAAAAGGATAACATGGATTCCATATTATTTTTGTCAATTGTCAATATGTCACATGTCAAATGTAACATAAAATTGTTATGTATTTTTAACATATTAAAAATCAACGTATTATTAAAAATACGTCACATACAAAAATCGACTTAGTAATTCATAATTACTTGTACCAAAATATTTTACCAATTTATAAATCGCATTTATAATAATTTATTCAAATTCAATTGTTTCCTTAAACAATAATTTCATCTGAGTAATGATACAATTCGATTACTTTAGGACCGTATCTCATTTTAATGAGATACGTAAATATTACATCCAAAATCGTCCGTCAATTTTTCAAGTAATTTAATTAACTCGTAACGTTATACGATTAATTAAATAATCAATTAAGAGTGTTGCCCTATAGGTATGACCTAGGGGGTCAACTGATCACCACCGTCACACGACAGTAATGTCAAACTCTAGTCAGCCAATCATGAAGGAAATGTAGATTCATATACATACTAACATATTCATATATGTCAAAAATAATTTGTCATAAAATTAAATGTGGATTTTATGCATGCAAACAATATAATAAAGGAGAAGAAATCATGTTCTTACATTGTTGTTTTCGGTTTTATGGGCACAAAAGAAATCTCCTTTTCTTTTGTTCTTGAGCTTTCCAAATGGAAGAACAAGGATTCAAGAGTAGAATCCCTCCCAAAAGCATATACCCAAGGAATACATCTTAATAAACCAATACTATTTAGATCTAGTAATAATAATGGTTTTACAATAAAATTGATACAAATAAATTGTATTTGGGCTCTTGATTATTTCGGTCAAGAGGGGATGTTTTTGTGAGATTTTATTTCTCTAGAATTATCATAAATTGTAGAGAGTTTTTAAGGATTTTCTTACTCTAAGAAAAATAAGATGGGAGGAATGAATGATGTAAAAGAGAAGAGCTTTTCTCTCTTTCTTGTTGGTGGCCGAAAAAGGGGCATTGGGTAGTATGCCCAATGCCTTTTGTTTTTGCTCTTCACAAGAGACTAGGCATGCAAGCCTACTACCTAGCCTTTATCATTGTGTCTACCATTAAACAATTAACACAATTTTATTCCACTAACTCCTTATAATTTTAAGACATACAAAATAAAATGGATGGTCCATTTTATTTTGTCATTTGTCAATTGTAACATATGTGACATGTTACTTGACATATGAAATTGTAATGTATTTTTAACATATTAAAAATCAACATACTCATAAAATATGTCATATACAAAATCGACTAGTAATTCGTAATTACTTGTACCAAAAAGGTTTCCAAATTATAAACTACAACATTCTGTATTTATAATAATTTATTCATTCCGTTTCAATTGTTTCTTTAAACAATAATTTCATCCAAGTAATAAAATAATTCAATTACTTAGACCGTGTCTTATTTAATCATATTTACAATAAGATACGTAAATTATACTCACAAAATCATCCGTCAATTTTAAGCAATTTAATTAACTCATATCGGTATACGATTAATTAAATAATCAATTAAGAGTATTTCCCTATAGGTATGACCTAAGGGGATCAATGGATCACCACCGTCGCACGACAGTAATGTCAAACTCTAGTCAGCCAATCATTACCGATATATGTTGACCGAGTTGATAGTAAAATATTACATCCCACATGTATTCTTAAAATGAGATTTTAATAATGATATTTAAATCATGTGATCGCACTATTGTTGAGGACACATTTCCCAACAATCTCCCACTTGTCCTCGACAAGTGTGCGTCACCAATTCTCTTGTCCTATTACTATCTCCCACTCAATGCAAGGTGTCTTTCGGTCGTACTTGCAAGTGATCATATCGAGAGTGGTTTCCTCGATCTGGAGAATAACTGATTGACCGGATTTATCCACTCGGGATACCTTCCGAGCGTGGCCACGCATTTCCAATTCATTACTCCTCGAGTGGCCCCGAGATATTGTTTTAACCACGACAAGGGGATGGACAATTCTATCGCACTCATTCCCTTCGACTAGCCACAACCATCATAACCCAAAATATGCCCATTTGACCCCATTTACGAAGGTCGTAGTAACACAAATCAAAGTTAATCTGAAACTGTGCCATCTTAGGCGAATAGTCTTTAGTCAAAAGAATCGACTCATTCGAATACTATAGCAGCTCTCGCCACGACCAGGCTATATAAATTTGCCAGAACTCTATAAGCGGTCATAAGGCCCGACAAGGTGTTCCTAACAGTCTGCCTATGTGATCGACTACTCATCTCACATGACTGTATGGCACTTGAACTTGCCATCAATCGCATCACACTCTAGTCACTTCGAGACGTCACCTCATACAAGTGACTATGGGCGAATACAATGCTAATCCGTGTTCACTTTAACGGGGTTCAATTGTCTCCACAACCCGTTTGGATGTAACAAAGTATAATAAAAGAGTTTTAAAATAAAACTCGAACGACAAATGCGATTATCACACATGAATAGTCAATGCTCGATTACTATTTCATGTTCTATAATCTAATTTGATCTTGTACGTAGTTGTTCATTTCAATTCAATTGAAATGACATGACTCATCATGTTTAGCCTTTGAGAAGGCTTTGGTTAGTAGGTTTTATCAATTTCTTGTACCTTACTCAACCTTACTACATACTCGTTTTCCTTTGTAATGTATACATTTGCATTACAAAACTTTCTGAGTACGTGTCGAGATCCAATCAAGACATAGGCCCTCTAGCCTAAGAATAGCTCCCACTGTTTTCACAGTGTGCGGGACCCATCCCTCTTGCACATCTCATGATCGCAAGTGTACTCAATTTCCGTTATAAATATCTCTCATTGTTCTTTATTTCCTAGAACGATTCTAGAAAATCTACTTCTTAATTAATATAGCCACAATGGTATCTTAACCATCTTAATGTGTTTTGATTATGGTTTTGTCGGAAACCATGCGCAATCTCAATTGTCAATTGTCACTTGTGTAACACCCTTACACAATATTGCATCATAAACACTTTGCTTTATAGCCTTAATGCTTCTGTAAGCACTTAAGGGTAATCTTTATGGCTTACTTGGTAAAGATTACTTAAATTCGATTTTGAAAAACAATTCATCATACTCAAAGTATATGAAGTGTTCTACATCATTTTCTATTTAATTGATTTGACAGCGGAAGCAAATGGAATCAATCAAATATGTTCAATTTAATTGAACTAGTCATGAATCTTATCAACATAAGACTTCTTATTGACGCTAATATCACGTGGATTTATCTTCATAAATCTGGATATTAAAGATGTATTGTAATACTCCAAAAGTCTTAAATCATTCCTAATGATCAATATGTCATCCACATATCGGACTAATTAAAATTTCCGTAACTCCCACTAAACTTCATGTATAAACACAACTTCTCGACTTATCGAGAAATGTTTTATCACATGATCAAAATGTTGATTCGAACTCATTGATGTTCTACTTAAGACCCTCTCTTAAGTTTCACATTATCTTAGGATTGCAAGAATCTACTAAACTCATGATATGTATTGAATACATTCCTTCTATTGAAGAAGTGGGTTTTAGATTCACTCGCTATGTATTTCATAACCTCATAATGAAACACAATCCCTAAGAAGATCCTAATAGACTTAAGCATTTCAACTAGTGCAAAACCCTTTGCAACCAATCTTACATTGAAATATCTCTTTATTAGTGCAAAAACCCTTTGTCACTAATCAAGCCTTTTATTTCGGATTCTCATGGCTCTAAGCCTTGTATTGAGTTGTGACTTGAACACTCTTATGTAAGTCATATGTTCATTACTTTCTAGAAGTAATCAACTTGAATCAAACAATTTCTTTGTAAGTTATAAGCTCTTTACTTTCTTAAAAGTAGCATGAATTCATCATTTTTTAACAAGTGACGAATTTAACCTCCTAGGTTTTAAAGAAACAACACCTTACACAAAACGTCTTATGTACCAAGAAAGACCAGTTTCTTGCGACATAACATTTCTCGTGGCATTCTTTGTGGCTCTTGAATAATTTCTCCCACTCTGTCTTCTAAAAATAAACTTGTATTTTAGAAAGACTGCTTCACGAGCCGCAAACCCGTCGTACTCGTGATAATTGAAGAGGGAAAAATGAGCATTTGTTTTTCTTGTGAAAAACTTACAACCATGGTACCCTTACCATTTCATATCTCATATGATTCGATTTAGTGGAAAAATAATTTAGACAAAATGATAAAATCCCCAAAATGAGCGTTTGAATTCTTATCCAATCATACATTATCCCATAATGCGTGTTAAGAGAGATTAATTTGTGATACTATATCACAATTCATTTGGCTTATATCAAAGTCTTCACTTTGATAATCCCATCACGACTAAATCGTGATTACTTGAACTCTTTGAAATTCTTCAAAGATTTCTCTATTTACCTTATTAAGTGAACATATTAGTGTCAACTTAAATCGTTGGTAAAAGATAATGATCAACCTATTTTGGATAGATGATTTACAACCTCGATCTCCTTTTCAACCAAAAGGCACGAGACATCTTGTTTTGAATACAAGATACGCATATACCATTAACAATCTAATGGTTTCAAGAGTACTCAATAACTCTTTGCGTTCATCATTCCAAAACTTAAGGTTTAATCTTGGGTTACCAATTTGAGTCTTACATCATCTTCATGATATATCATTCTAGTTTGGTTTAGAATATAATCACCTTGATGATGGGCTAGCCATACATCAAATCATGGTGTATAGGGTCACAAAAGTGAAAACCTCTTTTGTATCTTAACAAGTTTATATTCTTATTTAGAGTTAATGCACTTAATAGTCATAATTAAGTACAACTTTAAATCCAAAAACTAGATTGAGTACACAATTACTCTATCTCTCGACTTCATTGTTGCTAGTCGTCATATTCTAATCATCCTATGTATCAAACATAATGATGAAAACCACCACCGGTTTCTAATATTGATTTAAGTAATACTAGCAAAACTTATGTTTAACCAAATAAACACTTAACGAAGAAGGTCCCATTAGATGTCACACAACTAACTTGTTGATTCTTCAATAATTTGGGGTAGTTTCCTTTCTCGTGTCTAACATTTAAGACAATGGAAACTTTATCGGTCGGGATTGATAGGTTTAGTATCGTCATTCTCAACAACTTTACCTTTAACATTACCTTGTATCAATTCCATTATAATCTTTACTTCTTGAACCTCGTCCTTATCTTAACGGTTTAAGAGAATGCTCCCACTTAATTCAATGAGTCTTTGCTTTGAGAAGCAAAATTGAATTCATGAAGATCACTCTTCATTTGTTCGTTTTAGTCTTAAAACTTTCATTGAAGTGGTTGCGTTATTTTTGGTCAATTACGAATTCTGACAAAACTAATTACCAAAACAATTTATCGCTTTAATGTACTTAATTCATTTAAGTACATGAAACATAGTCCATTGTAAGTAGAAGTGTTAGTCAAGAATCAAAAACCTGTTTGATAATGAATAACTTTAATCTATACTCTTTACAAGAGATCCTTAGCAATGGTTAATACGAGGTCTTTAGAAGAAAATTCAAATTTTGTCTTTAGTTACGATGTTTTAATGGAGTTTTGAATCAAAAACGAAATGATATCGTATATGAATAGTGGTAAAGAAATAGAACAATATAAAAACGGAATAGTGGAAAACTTAACATTTATCGTTTTATTAATACTTGAAAAACAAGTATAGCATTTACATAGTGACCTCTACCCAACTATGATAAATGATTCCAAGACCCAAATTCATATCGACTTAGGCACGGTGGGGCCGATACATCCTTTATCAATATAACTTGGTGGATTAACGTTTAATCGATTCTACTTTTAGAACTCTTGGTCGATAATATTACATTAACAATTATCTATAGCCCAAAACACATCGACAAGGGCACGGTGGGGCCGATACATCCCTTATCAAATACTTTTGTTGAGTTCAATCCAAATTTCGAATAAATGTGTCCATGATCCAAACCCACATTAACTTGGGCACGGTGTGGCCGATACATCCCTTATCAACATGAATTCGGTGGATTAACATTCATCACCCACTTCCCCTACGTAACAAGGTTTGTACCCCGGTGGGACCGAGCGCACTCCCTCGCGAAATAGGTTTTCATGGTTTCTACTATTTGGTAAGGCTATGTCTCAATTGATTGTTTTAGCGAGAGGTCATGTCAATTTATTATCTATCACGTTTTAAGTGAACTAAAGCGGTGAACTACGATAATTTTAATTGACACGGTCGATAAACTCGATAAAATAACAATGCATGTTTAGTTATGGCGATTTAGCGATGCATGTGACATAAAATAAAATGCAAGCATAAAGATAAATAAATCCTAGTATGGCCTTCCTAAAATAGAAAACTATTTATCTATTACATATTCGGAAACCAACTCCATTGGTCCCTTGAACTCGGTTGTGGCACGCATCTCGAGGTAACACCGTCTTTATGTATCGCCATCTTGAAGAAATCAGTCTTTTGGATCTCAGGAATGAATAAAATTACATAATAAATTACATAATTTCCTATTATACATTTGTAACTAAAATAAAATAAATCTATTAAATTACAAAACGGTGATACGAGATCACAATAAAAATTACAACCGAATCGATATTCTCATACATTTCGGGAAATACCAATTAAAATCTAAGGCCATACTAAGTAAAATTACATAATTCAAAATTACATAAATTAAAAATTATGACAATCATAAAGAAAATGCAGCATTATAATATGTATGAACATGCTCAATTTTATGCTAAATCGCCTTTAATTAGCCAATATCGTATATTACTCGGTTTTTACGGATTTGCGTGATTTCAACATTTTATAATCACAAAAATACATAAACTCATATTTATGCATAAGTTAATTACCCTAACCTCTTAGGACTCAAAATATAGTCTTCACTAATAATTTGACCATAATTAACCTTTATTTACAAAATTGTTCATAAATGGACCAAAATTACAAAAATAAGCTATTAAACTTCAAATAAATCACAAAATTTCAAATAAATTCAAAATTTGAAATTTAAATCCATGAACATTCTGGAAAAATTCCATGACACTCATAATGTTCAAAACCTTAGGTTAAAAATTACGAAAATTTACCGGAAAAACAATGTTGCGGTTTATCGATTTATAATAAAATAATCATAAAAAAAATGGAAAAATTATTTTCATTAACTTTTCAATTTTAGATCTGAAAAAGATAATAAAATGCAACATTAGACGTTTTTCCTAAGTCATAGATTATGTTATATTAATTTTCACCAATAATGTCACTATTTATGCTATTTTTCTTCAAAAATTCATAAATCATGCTAAAAGACTTCTTTATAGCCAATTATTTTACACACATCTTGTAAAATTGCATGTGACAACATATTAATTTTCTATGACCAGATTCGAAATTTAACTCATATTAACCTATTTTTCTCTTAAATCCGAATTTAATGATGAAAAATTCATTTTTCGAGCATAACAAGTCCAAAAATTATGACAATTTACAGGTTATCTCAAAATAATATATGTAACAACATATCCAAAAATCAACTTAAAATTCGAAGTATAGCTAATTTTCGACCAAAAATGACATTTTTACTCATAAAATCACATTTAAATGTCATTATAGAGAAATATGAACAATAAAAATCCGTAAAATTAACCAAAATATCCTAAAACATTTTAGGACCAGAAATATTAACATGCATGGATTTATTTCGTGATATATCATAATAACACAAATTTTACAAGTTTTATTTGTTATTCTTATAACTCGGAAAAACTTTTAACCGATTTGCATGCAAACAACCTGGCCCTGATACCAATTGAAGGAAATGTAGATTCATATACATACTAACATATTCATATATGTCAAAAATAATTTGTCATAAAATTAAATGTGGATTTTATGCATGCAAACAATATAATAAAGGAGAAGAAATCATGTTCTTACATTGTTGTTTTCGGTTTTATGGGCACAAAAGAAATCTCCTTTTCTTTTGTTCTTGAGCTTTCCAAATGGAAGAACAAGGATTCAAGAGTAGAATCCCTCCCAAAAGC
This sequence comes from Silene latifolia, assembly GCF_048544455.1. Taxonomy (NCBI): domain Eukaryota; kingdom Viridiplantae; phylum Streptophyta; class Magnoliopsida; order Caryophyllales; family Caryophyllaceae; genus Silene; species Silene latifolia. Next base: position 10,789,210 of record NW_027413123.1, read on the forward strand.
ATATACCCAAGGAATACATCTTAATAAACCAATACTATTTAGATCTAGTAATAATAATGGTTTTACAATAAAATTGATACAAATAAATTGTATTTGGGCTCTTGATTATTTCGGTCAAGAGGGGATGTTTTTGTGAGATTTTATTTCTCTAGAATTATCATAAATTGTAGAGAGTTTTTAAGGATTTTCTTACTCCAAGAAAAATAAGATGGGAGGAATGAATGATGTAAAAGAGAAGAGCTTTTCTCTCTTTCTTGTTGGTGGCCGAAAAAGGGGCATTGGGTAGTATGCCCAATGCCTTTTGTTTTTGCTCTTCACAAGAGACTAGGCATGCAAGCCTACTACCTAGCCTTTATCATTGTGTCTACCATTAAACAATTAACACAATTTTATTCCACTAACTCCTTATAATTTCGGTACATACAAAATAAAATGGATGGTCCATTTTATTTTGTCATTTGTCAATTGTAACATATGTGACATGTTACTTGACATATGAAATTGTAATGTATTTTTAACATATTAAAAATCAACATACTCATAAAATATGTCATATACAAAATCGACTAGTAATTCGTAATTACTTGTACCAAAAAGGTTTCCAAATTATAAACTACAACATTCTGTATTTATAATAATTTATTCATTCCGTTTCAATTGTTTCTTTAAACAATAATTTCATCCAAGTAATAAAATAATTCAATTACTTAGACCGTGTCTTATTTAATCATATTTACAATAAGATACGTAAATTATACTCACAAAATCATCCGTCAATTTTAAGCAATTTAATTAACTCATATCGGTATACGATTAATTAAATAATCAATTAAGAGTATTTCCCTATAGGTATGACCTAAGGGGATCAATGGATCACCACCGTCGCACGACAGTAATGTCAAACTCTAGTCAGCAATCATTACCGATATATGTTGACCAGTTGATAGTAAAATATTACATCCCACATGTATTCTTAAAATGAGATTTTAATAATGATATTTAAATCATGTGATCGCACTATTGTTGAGGACGCATTTCCCAACAAATCATTACCGATATATGTTGACCAGTTGACAGTATAAAAACTTCCCAATGGTATTCTTTAAAATGAGATTTTAATAATGATATTTAAATCATATGATCGCACTATTGTTGAGGACACATTTCCCAACAATCTCCCACTTGTCCTCGACAAGTGTGCGTCACCAATTCTCTTGTCCTATTACTATCTCCCACTCAATGCAAGGTGTCTTTCAGGTCGTACTTGCAAGTGATCATATCGAGAGTGGTTTCCTCGATCTGGAGAATAACTGATTGACCGGACTTATCTATCATAGATACTTTCCGAGCGTGGCCACGCATTTCCAGTTCATTACTCCTCGAGTGGCCTTGAGATATTGTTTTAACCCTGACAAGGGGATGGACAATTCCTATCGCACTCATTCCCTTCGACTAGCCACAGCCATCATAACCCAAAATATGCCCATTTGACCCCATTTACGAAGGTCGTAGTAACACAAATCAAAGTTAATCTGAAACTGTGCCATCTTAGGTGAATAGTCTTTAGTCAAAAGAATCGACTCATTAAAATACTATAGTAGCTCTCGCCACGACCAGGCTATATAAATTTGCCAGAACTCTATAAGCGGTCATAAGGCCCGACAAGGTGTTCCTAACAATCTGCCTATGTGATCGACTAGTCATCTCATATGACTGTATGGCACTTGAACTTGCCATCAATCGCATCACACTCTAGTCACTTCGAGACGTCACCTCATACAAGTGACTATGGGCGAATACTATGCTAATCCGTGTTCACTTTAACGGGGTTCAATTGTCTCTACAACCCGTTTGGATGTAACAAAGTATAATAAAAGAGTTTTAAAATAAAACTCGAACGACAAATGCGATTATCACACATGAATAGTCAATGCCTGATTACTATTTCATGTTCTATAATCTAATTTGATCTTGTACGTAGTTTGTTCATTTCAATTCAATTGAAATGACATGACTCATCATGTTTAGCCTTTGAGAAGGCTTTGGTTAGTAGGTTTTATCAATTTCTTGTACCTTACTCAACCTTACTACATACTCGTTTTCCTTTGTAATGTATACATTTGCATCACAAAACTTTCTGACTACGTGTCGAGATCCAATCAAGACATAGGTCCTCTAGCCTAAGAATAGCTCCCACCGTTTTCACAGTGTGCGGGACTCATCCTTCTTGCACATCTCATGATCGCAAGTGTACTCAATTTCCGTTATAAATCTCTCTCATTGTTCTTTATTGCCTAGAACGATTCTAGAAAATCTACTTCTTAATTAACATAGCCACAATGGTATCTTAACCATCTTAATGTGTTTTGATTATGGTTTTGTCGGAAACCATGCGCAATCTCAATTGTCAATTGTCACTTGTGTAACACCCTTACACAAAATTGCATCATAAACACTTTGCATCATAGCCTTAATGCTTCTGTAAGCACTTAAGGGTAATCTTTATGGCTTACTTGGCAAAGATTACTTAAATTCGATTTTGAAAATAATTCATCATACTCAAAGCATATGAAGTGTTATACATCATTACTCATTTAATTGATCCGGCAGCGGAAGCAAATGGAATCAATCAAATATGTTCAATTTAATTGAACTAGTCATGAATCTTATCAACGTATGACTTCTTATTGACGCCAATATCATGTGGATTTATCTTCATAAATCCGGATATTAAAGATGTATTATAATACTCCAAAAGTCTTAAATCATTCGCAATGACCAATATGTCATCCACATATAAGACTAATTAAAATTACCGTAACTCCCACTAAACTCCATGTATAAACACAACTTCTCGACTTATCGAGAAAAGTTTTATAACATTATCAAAACATTGATTCTAACTCATTGATGTCCTACTTAAGACCATCTCTTAAGTTGCACATTATCTTAGGATTGCAAGAATCTACAAAACTCATGACATGTATTGAATACATTCCTTCTTTTGAAGAAGCGGGTTTTAGATTCACTTGCTACGTATTTCATGACCTCATAATGAAACACAATCCCTAAGAAGATCCAAATAGACTTAAGCATTTCAATTAGTGCAAAACCCTTTGCAACCAATCTTGCTATGAAATATCTCTTTATTAGTGCAAAACCCTTTGTCACTAATCAAGCCTTTTATTTCGAATTCTCATGGCTCTAAGCCTTGTATTGAGTTGTGACTTAAACACTCTTATGTAAGTCATTCGTTCATTACTTTCTAGAAGTAATTAACTTGAATCAAACAATTTCTTTTGTAAGTTATAAGCTCTTTAATTTCTTAAAAGTAGCATGAATTCATCATTTTTAGCAAGTGACGAATTTAACCTCCTAGGTTTTTGAAGAAACAATGTCTTACACAAAACGTCTCATGTAGCCAAGAAAGACCAGTTTTAGCCAAGAAAGACCAGTTTCTTGCGACATAACATTCTCTGTGGTATTCTTTGTGGCTCTTGAATAATTTCTCCCACTCTGTCTTCTAAAAATAAACTTGTATTTTAGAAAGACAGCTTCACGAGCCACAAACCCGTCGTACTCGTGATAATTGAAAAGGAAAAATGAGCATTTGTTTGTTGTGAAAACTTACAAACATGGTACCCTTACCATTTCATATCTCATATGATTCGATTTAGTGGAAAAATAATTTAGACAAAAACGATAAAATCCCCAAAATGACCAAGTAACTCATAGTAACTTGATTGAAGTCCAAACCATATCGAATAGCGTTTGAATTCTTATCCAATCACACATTATTCCATAATGCGTGCTAAGAGAGATTAACTTGTGATACTATATCACATTTTCTTTGGCTTATATCAAAGTCTTCACTTTGATAATCCCATCACGACTAAATCGTGATTCCTTGAACTCTTGAACTTCTTCAAAGATTTCTCTATTTACCTTATTAAGTGAACACACTAGTGTCAACTTAAATCGTTGGTAAAAGAAAATGATCAACCTATTTTGGATCAATGATTTACAATCTCGATCTCCTTTTTCAACCAAAAGGCACGAGATATCTTGCTTTGAATACAAGATACGCATATACCATTAATAGTCTAATGGTTTCAAGAGTACTCGATAACTCTTTGCGTTCATCATTCCAAAATTTAAGGTTTAATCTTGGGATACCAATTTGAGTCTTGTATCATCTTCATGATATATCGTTCTAGTTTGGTTTAGAATATTATCACCTTGATAATGGGCTAGCCATATATCAAATCGTGGTGTAAAGGGTCACAAAAGTGAAACCTCTTTTGTCTCTTAACAAGTTTATATTCTTATTTAGAGTTTATGCACTTAATAGCCACAATTAAGTACCACTTTAAATCCAAAAACTAGATTGAGTACACAATTACTCTATCTCTCGACTTTATTGTTGCTAGTCGTCATATTCTAATCATCCTATGTATCAAACATAATGATGAAAACCACCACCGGTTTCTAATATTGACGAAGTAATACTAGCAAAGTTTATGTTTAATCAAATAAACATTTAACGAAGAAGGTCCCATTAGATGTCCCACAACTAACTTGTTGATTCTTCAATAATTTGGGGTAGTTTCCTTTCTCGTGTCTAACATTTAAGACAATGGAAACTTTATCGGTCGGGATTGATAGGTTTAGTATCGTCATTCTCAACAACTTTACCTTTAACATAACCTTGTATCAATTCCATTCTAATTTTACTTCTTTAAGCTCGTCCTCATCTTAACGGTTTAAGAGAATGCTCCCACTCATTTCAATGAGTCTTTACTTAGAGAAGCAAAGGTGATTCTTATAAAGATTACTCTTCAATTCAATCGTTTTAGTCTTAAAACTTTCATTGAAGTGGTTGCGTTATTTTGGTCAATTACGAATTCTGACAAAACTAATTACCAAAACAATTTATCGTTTCAAGGTACTTAATTCATTTAAGTACATGAAAAACAATCCATTGTAAGTAGATGTGTTAGTCTAGAATCAAAAACCTGTTTGATAATGACTAATCTTTAATCTATACTCTTTACAAGAGATCCTTAGCAATGGTTCATATGAGGTTTTAGAAGCAAATTCATATTTGTCTTTAGTTACGATGTTTTAATGGAGATTTGTATCAAAATCGAAATGATATCGTATATGAATTGTGGTAAAGAAATAGAACAATATAAAAAACGGAATAGTGGAAAACTTAACATTTATCGTTTTATTAATACTTGAAAAACAAGTATAGCATTTACATAGTGACCTCTACCCAACTATGATAAATGATTCCAAGACCCAAATTCATATCAACTTAGGCACGGGGTAGCCGATGCAACCTTTATCAATATAACTTGGTGGATTAACCTTTTAATCGATTCTACTTTTAGAACTCTTGGCCGATAAAATTACTCTAATGTTTATCTATAGCCCAAAACACATCAACAAGGGCACGGGGTAGCCGATGCAACCCTTATCAATAACTTTTGTTGAGTTCAATCCAAATTTCTTATAAATGTGTCCATTATCCAAACCCACATCAACTTAGGCACGGGGTAGCCGATTCAACCCTCATCAACATGAATTCGGTGGATAGACATTTATCACCCACTTCCCCTACGTAACAAGGTTTGTACCCCGGGGTAGCCGAGCGCACTCCCTCGCGAAATAGGTTTTCATGGTTTCTACTATTTGGTAAGGCTATGTCTCAATTAATTGTTTTAGCGAGAGGTCATGCCAATTTATTATTTATCACGTTTTAAGTGAACTAAAGCGGTGAACTACGATAATTTTAATTGACACGGTCGATAAACTCGATAAGATAAGAATGCATGTTTTAGTTATGGCGATTTAGCGATGCATGCGACATAAAATAAAATGCAAGCATAAAAATAAATAAATAAATCCTAGTATGGCCTTTCCTAAAAGAAAAACTATTTAACTATTACATATTCGGAAACCAACTCCATTGGTCCCTTGAACTTCGGTTGTGGCACGCATCTCGAGGTAACACCGTCTTTATGTATCGCCATTCTTGAAGAAATCCGTCTTTGGGAACTCCGGAATGAATAAAATTACATAATAAATTACATAATTTCCTATTATACATTTGTAACTAAAATAAAATAAATCTATTAAAATACAAAACGGTGATACGAGATCACAATAAAATTACAACCGAATCGATATTCCCATACATTTCGGGAAATACCAATTAAAAACTAAGGCCATACTAAGTAAAATTACATAATTCAAAATTACATAAATTAAAATTATGACAATCATAAAGAAAATGCAGCATTATGCTAAATCGCCTTTAATTAGCCAATATCGTATATTACTCGGTTTTTACGGATTTGCGTGATTTCAACATTTTATAATCACAAAATACATAAACTCATATTTATGCATAAGTTAATTACCCTAACCTCTTAGGACTCAAAATTTAGTCTTCACTAATAATTTGAGCATAATTAACCCATATTTTATAAGATTGTTCATAAATGGACCAAAAATTACAAAAATAAGCCATAAACTTCAAATGAATCACAAAATTTCAAATAAATTCAAAATTTGAAATTTAAACTCATGAACATTCTGGAAAAATACCATGACACTCATAATGTTCAAAGTCTTAGGTTAAAAATTTCGAAATTTTTCCGGAAAAACAATGTTGCGGTTTATCGGTTTTTAATAAAATAATCATAAAAACATGGAAAATTATATTCATTAACTTTTCAATTTTAGATCTGAAAAATATGATAAAATGCAAAATTAGACGTTTTTCCTAAGTCATAGATTATGTTTGATTAATTTTTCACTAATAATGTCACTATTTATGCTATTTTTCTTCAAAAATCCATAAATCATGCAAAAGGACTTCTTTATAGCCAATTATTTTACACACATCTTGTAAAATTGCATGTGACAACATATTAATTTTCTATGACCAGATTCGAAATTTAACTCATATTAACCTATTTTTCACCTAAATCCGAATTTAATAATGAAAAATTCATTTTTCGAGCATAACAAGTCCAAAAATTATGAAAATTTACAGGTTATCTCAAAATAATATATGTGACAAGATATCCAAAAATCATTGGAAAATTCGAAGTATAGCTAATTTTGGACCAAAAATGACATTTTTACTCATAAAATCACATTTAAATGCCATTATTGTAAATTATGAACAATAAAAATCCGAAAAATTAACCAAAATATCCTAAAACATTTTAGGACAAGAAATATTAACATGCATGAATTAATTCCGTGATATTTCATAATAACACAAATTTTACAAGTTTTATTTGTTATTCTTATAACTCGGAAAAACTTTTAACCGATTTGCATGCAAACAACCTTGGCTCTGATACAGATTGAAGGAAATGTAGATCTATATACATACCAACATACTCATATATGTCGAAATAAATTTCTCATAAAATTAAATGTGGATTTTATGCATGCAAACAATATGAAAAATAGAGGAGAAATCATGTCCTTACATTGATGATTTCGGTTTAATGGGCACAAGAGAGATCACCTTTCTCTCTTTTTCTTGAGCTTTCCTTTAATGGAAGAGACAAGATCCAAGTGTAGGATCTCTCCTTAGGAATTATACCCAAAGCTAACTCTTAATAAGATCAATATTATATGAACTAGTATAATGTTAATCTTGTGAAAAATTTGAACCAAAAAAGGTTGGTTCTTGGCTCCTAAAACCGGGTAGGAGAAGAGGGATTATAGAGGATTTTCTCTTTTTAAAAACTCTTATTTTTGAGATGAATGAATAATAATTCACATGACATTGTCAAAGTGAATAATAGGCAAAATAAGAAAAAATCACTAGGATTTTGTCTTCCCCAAAACCGGTGGGAGTGGAGGGAAAAGGAGAGCCAATGCATGCCCATGGTTACCTTCACAAGAATATGTAGGTGTGCATGGCTAGCAATAGGTTTTCATAATTATGTTTTCCATTAACATAATCAAACAATTTTTAGTCTAATTCTCCTCCTTATTTCGGCACAAAAGGATAACATGGATTCCATATTATTTTTGTCAATTGTCAATATGTCACATGTCAAATGTAACATAAAATTGTTATGTATTTTTAACATATTAAAAATCAACGTATTATTAAAAATACGTCACATACAAAAATCGACTTAGTAATTCATAATTACTTGTACCAAAATATTTTACCAATTTATAAATCGCATTTATAATAATTTATTCAAATTCAATTGTTTCCTTAAACAATAATTTCATCTGAGTAATTATACAATTCGATTACTCAGACCGTATCTCATTTTAATGAGATACGTAAATATTACATCCAAAATCGTCCGTCAATTTTTCAAGTAATTTAATTAACTCGTAACGTTATACGATTAATTAAATAATCAATTAAGAGTGTTGCCCTATAGGTATGACCTAGGGGGTCAACTGATCACCACCGTCACACGACAGTAATGTCAAACTCTAGTCAGCCAATCATTACCGATATATGTTGACCAGTTGACAGTATAAAAACTTCCCAATGGTATTCTTTAAAATGAGATTTTAATATTGATATTTAAATCATATGATCGCACTATTGTTGAGGACACATTTCCCAACAATTAATTCTATTGCTTCCTTGTTTAATGAAACAAAGGATAATGAAGAGTTAAGTGGGAGTTCAAGGAAGAGTATCCTTATAACTAAAAGGAGTAGTGAGAAGTTTAAAAGGAAAGTAAGGAAAGGCAATGAACCCAAGTTTATAATTGGAAAGGAAGTGGCTAGTGGGACTACCACTACCAAGCCGAAGAAGGGTGCCCAACCATTCGAAATGTGTCATTATTGTCATGACCTAGGCCATTGGAAATGCAATTGCCCCAAGTATTTGGGAGATATTAAAACTGGACTCATCTCTCCAGACTCCAGTTGGTAATATTTCTTCTGAAATCTTTGTTATCGATATAAATCTTACTTCCACCTCAACATGGGTATTAGATACCGGATGTCGTTCTCACCTTTGTAATCATTTACAGGGGCTTAGAGACGTGGAAAAGCTAAACAAGGGTGATGTAGATCTCCGACTTGGAAATGGAGCTAGGGTAGCCGCCACTTCAAGAGGGACTTATGTACTTGTTTTAGCTAATGGCTTTGAGTTGGACTTACATAATTGTTATTTTGTACCTTCTTTATCTAAGAACATCATTTTCGTTGCCATGTTAGACATGGAGGGTTTTTATTTTGCTATTAAGAACAAAAACTTTTCTAGAAATGACTTGGTCATAGGCCAAGCCACTTTAATTAATGACATTTATGTTCTTGAAACTTCTAGGTCAAGCAAAGATATTTATAACATACAATCAAAAAGACTCAAAACAAGTGACCCAAATGAATCATACATTTGGCATTGTCGATTAGGTCACATAAATGAAAAACACATTAAAAGACTAGTGTCGACTGGTGTAATTAAATCATTTGATTTCCAATCATTCGGTATATGCGAATCATGTCTTCTAGGGAAAATGACTCGTAATCCTTTTAGTTGTAAAGGCACATGAGCAAGTGATTTATTGGGTCTAATACATACCGATGTATGTGGACCAATGACTATCACCGCTAGAGGAAATTATGACTACTTCGTCACTTTTACCGATGACTTAAGTAGATATGGGTATGTCTACTTAATCAAGTTTAAAAGTGAAGTTTTCATTAAATTCAAGGAATTTCAAAACGAAGTAGAGAACCAATTGAACAAAAAGATTAAAGCACTTCGATCCGATCGTGGTGGTGAATATCTTAGTAATGAATTTGATTCACACTTAAAGGGATGTGGCATTGTGTCATAACTCACTCCACCTGGTACGCCACAACTAAATCGTGTTGCCGAGAGGAGAAATCGAACCTTACTTGATATGGTTCGATCTATGATGAGTCATTCTAATTTACCTGATTCCTTTTGGATATTTTTTATACATTCGGCTTTTCACTCACTCAATCGTAGCCCAACTAAAGCAACCGAGAAGACTCCATATGAGATGTGGAAAGGGAAGGTCCCTAATTTCTCTTACCTTAAGATATGGGGTTGTGATGCTCATGTCAAAGTTAAGACTGACAATAAGCTAGCCCCAAGATCTCAAAAGTGTACATTTCTAGGTTATCGAAGGGAAACATATGGCTTTTACTTCTACGTCCGTCACGAGAACAAAGTGTTTGTGGCTCGTAAGGTTGTCTTCTTAGAAATTGAGTTTATTTCTAGAAGACAGAGTGGGAGAAAATTTGAACTTGATGAAGTTCAAGAGCGACAAACGGAAGAGAGGACGCAAGAAGATGTTCCTTCCTCGTCTAACCCGAACGTTGTTCTTTCCGAACCTAGGAGGTCAGGGAGAGTCAGTCGCCAACCTGTTAGATATATAGGTATTATCGAGGAAGATGGCAACTTAGACGTGTTACTTTTAGAAAGTGACGAACCTGCAACCTACAAAGCCGCAATCTTTAGTCCAAATTCAACTTTATGGCAAGAAGCCATACAATCCGGAATAAATTCTATGCATGAAAATCAAGTTTGGGACTTGGTTGATTTGCCTAAAGGTGTAAAACCTCTCCAATGCAAATAGATCTTTAAGATATAGAATGGCATAGAAGGGCATGATGATGTCTACAAAGCAAGGTTAGTGGCGAAAGGTTTCACCCAAATTCATGGTTTACACTATGATGAAATGTTTGCTCCCGTGGCCATGCTTAGATCTATTCGGATTATGTTAGCGATTGCCACATTTCATGATTATGAAATATAGTAAATGGATGTCAAAACCGCCTTCCTAAATGGGTATTTAGAGGAGGAAGTATACATGTTGCAACCAGAGGGTTTTGTAAATTTGAAAAATCCTAACAAGGTATGCAAGCTTAAGCGATCCAATTATGGTCTTAAGCAAGCATCATGAAGTTGGAATCATCGTTTCAATCATGTGATAAAAGAGAATGGTTTCACCCGAAGTGTCGAGGAACCATGTTTATACATAACATTCAGTGGGAGCAATGTCGTCTTCCTTATCTTGTATGTGGATGACATACTACTCATTGGAAATGATGTATCTATGCTTACCCCTGTCAAAGGGTGGTTAGGAAATCATTTCTAGATGAAAGATTTAGGAGAATCACAATGCATATTGGTTATCCAAATCTATAGAGATAGATCGAAAAGGATAAAGGCATTAAGTCAAGAATCTTATGTTGAAAAGATTCTTCGACGTTTCATCATGGAAAAATCCAAAAGGGGTTTGATTCTAATGGGTAGTGGAATTACCTTGAGCAAGTCTCAGTCACCCACTGAGCCTGAAGATGTTGAACGCATGAAATTGATCCTTTATGCTTCCGCTGTTGGATCAATCATATATGCCATGATATGCACTCGTCCCGATGTTTCATATGCTTTAAGCATGACAAGTAGATATCAAGCCAAACCAGGTGAAAGTCACTAGGTAGCCGTCAAGAATATCCTTAAGTACATGAGAAGGACTAAGGATTTATTCTTGGTGTTTGGAGGTGTAACCGATTAAGTGTGAAGGGTTACACCGACTCGAGCTTCCAAACTGACAGGGATGATTTGAAGTCCCAGGCTGGCTTTGTTTTTATGATCAATGGTGGTGTCATTAGTTGGAGAAGTTTCGAAGAACCAGTTATTGCGGATTCTACAACGGAAGCTGAGTACAATGCAGCATCTGAAGCTGCCAAGAAAGTTGTATGGATTAGGCAATTCTAAGAAGGACTAAGGGTAGTCCCTTCCACCAAATATCCTATCACACTTTATTGTGATAATAGAGCGGCCATCTTTCAAGCTAAAGAATCCAAGTCTAGCAAAGTCTAGAGATGTACCCAGAAAATTTCATATGATTAGGGATTACATTGAAAGGAAGGAAATAGATATTTGTAAGGTTGGGACAGATGATAATATTGCTGATCCTCTAAGCAAGATTCTGCCGCAGGCTACGCATGACCGACATGTAGCTTCCATGGGTCTTAAGCATATGCCTAATTTGTATTAGATTATGAGATATGAAGTAATAATATTATATTGATTATTCATGTATGATACTCGCATTTATCGTTTGAGTTTTATTTTAAACTCTTTTATGTTTATTTTATTACTTTGTTTTATCCAAATAGGTTGTTGAGAAAATATTGAACCCTATTAAAGTGAACTGGATTAGCATAGTAATTGCCCCTAGTTACTTATATGAGGTGACGTCTCTAAGTGACTAGAGTGTGACTCGATTGATAACAAGTTTAAGTGCCATAGGGTCATAAGAGATGACTAGTCGATCACATAGACAGACTGTAAGAGACACTTTGCCGGGCAGTGACCGCTTATAGAGTTTTGGTAATTCATATAGCATGGTCGTGGCGAGAGCTACTATAGTATTCTTTTGAGTCAATTCTTTGACTAAAGACTATTCGCCAAATTGGCACAGTTTCTGAGTGACTTTAAATTATGCTCTACGATTTTCGTAAATGAGGTCAAATGGGCATCTTTTGGGTCATGATGAGCTGTGGCTAAACAAAGGGAATAGTGCGATAGGAATTGTCCACCCCCTTGTCAGGGTTATTTAATAATCTTTGGGCCACTAGAGGAGTAGTGAACTGAAAATGCATGGCCACGCTCAGAAGGTATCTGCGGTAGATAATTCCGGTCAGATAGTTAATCTCCATATCGAGGAAACCACTCTTGATATGATCACATGCAAGTACGACCTGCAAGACAACTTGCATTGAGTGGGAGATTGTAATAGGACAAGAGAAGTGATGACGCACACTTGTCTCGGACAAGTGGGAGATTGTTGGAGTATGTATCCTCAACAATTGTGCGATCACATTATTAAAACTCATGATTAGAATACATTAATGGATGATTCATTTATATAATTCAACTGGTCAACATTAATCGGTAATGATCGGCTGGCTAGAGTTTGACATTACTGTCGGTTGACGGTGGTGATCAGTTGATCCCTTAAGGTCACACCTAAAGGACGATTCCCTTAATAGATAAATTAATTAATGTATATTGATACAGATGAATTAATTCTTTAAAATTGAACAGTTTACGAGTGAGAATATATATCTTATTGTAATTCGATTAAATAAGATTCGTTTTAGTAATTAAAATGTTAGATTACAAAAAATTTGTTTATGAAACAATTAAGAGAGATTGGTTAATTATAATTAGAAAGGGTTGTAGATTATATTAACATAACCCATTGTATATACTTGTAATTATGAATTACTAGTTAAGTTGTCAAGTGTAATTTATTTATTTAAGTAATTATATTTAAATTGTTAAATATTCATTAGATTGTATAAATAACATGGTAGGTGTCTAACAACATACCATATTACACAATGTGTGACATAAGACAATTGACAAAAATAAAATGGAAATCCATTTTATATAATGGACTATTTTTTATGGGTTGTTAGTGGTAGATTATGTTTTGTTATTTTATTTTAAATAGACCATAATCATAATCCTACTTGACTAGCCTTCACCCTAATAGACTTGTATAAGAGAAAAAGGAAAAGTGAAAAGGCCATGCATTGGCTCCTTTGGAGCATGCTACCTGGCCAGTCCCTCTATTATGAGGACTTGTTATTTTTATTTTTCTTTTGTCTTTCTCTAATATTCTCTATATTCTCTCTAAAGAAAGAAACTCTCTAAAATAAGTTTTAGAATAAAATTGTTCTAGATTTAATATTCTTATAAGTTTACTAAGGTAGTAATATTGATAATAATAGATTATATTTTAAGGTTAACTACTAAGATAATCTAGTTAATTAATTAGTAGTTTTAAGGGGAAGTCTTGGTGCAATTGAAAGGTGGTTCTCACACTATTGAGACTAAGGGGATCATCCATTTACATTGAGCTCAAGAACAAGTATAGAAAGGTGTTCTTACTTGTGCCCTAATCCAATTTCCGCAATGTAAGGAGCATTCTTCTTAATCTTTGATTTATTATTGTTATGTATGTACTAGATCAACATCTAATTAAAAGAGTAATTTAAATCAAAATTAAAGGATTTTAATTTGAGGGTTAATGAATCCTTTCAGCCACTAAATACCTCAATTGAAGACCGGCAACCGTTTGGTATTATGTGGATTATGCTCTACCATAATCATTGGTTCTGGTTGCATTTGAGAGTGCCATCCGAGAGTCTTCCTATGCCACCACTTTACCCCGCTTGGTTGACGTACCGAGATCGTAGTGTCGCACATCTGGATGAGTTATATGAAAGGAACATTGAAAACAGGGAGGCTTACATGGGATCGACACCGAGAAGACGTCATAGAAGGCTAAATGACTCCAATGGTGATACTGTGACAGTCTTGTCACTCGGCAGTTTATGAGGTTTCGTTTACCTTGTTTATTCTAATTGATTATAACAATATTCCATTAAATATGTATTTAACTAAGTTGTCTTTTAATTTTATTACCGCATTTATCGATAAACAAATATTTTCCATTTCTGAAACATTTTAAGTTCATTTTAAACATTATAACGGTTTGAAGTTAAAAAATATAACCGTTATAATTTCAAAAATATAACCGTTATAAATTCAAAAATCTTACCATTATAATTTCAAAAATGTTACCGTTATAATTTCAAAAATGTTACCGTTATCATACTTCTTATAAATATCCCTTACTCTATCCATTCCAATAACAACAACCTATCTTATTCCCTATTATAAATCCCGATTTCTCAATCAAATCCATTCACAAGAACCGAAACAATACCAAAATGGCTACAAATGCTCAACAAATCAGTGTGTACCAACGAAATATAGACTCCGTCATTTTGGATTTACCAAAGTTATTAGGTCGTCTTGAATTAGTCATCTCAAGTGCCACTGTATGATACTTAATTGAAAATGACCCAATTGGCAGGCTTTGTCAAATCTTAGTAGGGAACTGGATAATGTACTAACTCCTCCAGTTAATGATGATATTGTGTCTGCAACAACATTACAATCAAAGATGTGGGAGTATCGCGGGTTGTGAAGTGATGTCATAGAATATTTTATACGCATACTGACCGTGCTCGATTATGCAACATTATCTGATTTATGTGCTGGTACAGTGTTCAACCTCCGCAACGAGAAACTCAACATCATTGATATCCATGATCAATATGTTGCTAGTAAACCCGAAGAAATTGAGGCTGAAGACGATTTAGAAGATCTCGAATCCTCAACTTCATCAGCAAAAGATAATTAAGTTGTATTTTAATTTCCGTCACTTACGTTGTAATTAAGTTGTATTTTAAATTTATGTCGTGCGACCTATGTAATGTATTCGCTTAACTATGTTTTAATTAAGTAGTATTTTAAGTCTCATCTTTTCACTTAGTCATGGATCGATAAATTGACTACTAAAATTAATATAAAAAGTGATACAATTTACATAAAAACCATAAAATATCCATACAAATAAATAAAAAAAAATAATAATAAAAAAAAATAAAATAAAAGTGATACTAAACTACTCAACATCCTCGTCATCGTAGTACATACACAACTCCAAAAACAACCTCTCTAGATGATATCTCTCCATCTGCTCAGTGGTTTCATGGTAGACGGTCCTAAAATGACGACTAAGAGCTAGGGCGACCTACGGCTCCTCATAAAGAGGGACTGAATGAAACTCGACCTGTGTGAGGAGGGATAGAAGAATGGGTGATAAATCTTCGAGTACCACCTCATGTGCCCATCAATAATTTTGAATGGCATTAATACTGGAACTGACCGATGCCGCAGTGCTATGTTTGATGTGTTGATCCCCTACGTCCCATCGGGCTCTTCCCCGAACTCAATCCTATAATTGTCCTTCGCCAGACGGATTCGGCATCAGAAACAGGATTGTCTGACGATACCCAAACTGACGCATGCACCGATCAGGCTGGTATGGCTCTACTATATAAAGAAATTTAATAAAACCCGAGTAAAGTGACACCCTACAAGGGACATGGGGACGGTTCCCATAGGGACACCATCACACATGCTCCGCCCTAAGCTCTTATGAACTCTGCCGATGCATCTCTAAGAGATGAAGATCACCCTTAAACCGAGGCATGCGGGACCAAGCCTCGACTAGAGGTTTGTCCTCAAGATAGACTCCAACTCTGGGTCGGAATTGAGGGAAGTACTCGTATATCCAAGCCTGGAGAAACGGTTGACATTCACTAACTCAACAGTCTCTTAGCGCGATGCTATCCCTAGTTTTTGGTACAAGTAAGCCAAACAACTGGCACCCCAAGCGTACGAATCAACCCGATCAAGGTTATCAAGCAAGGGCAACAACTGAGCATTCACCCTATCACCACTCTATTCCATGAACAAAGTATGTCCCAATAAAATCAAGAGATATGCCAGGAACGAGGCTGCTCGTTTCCTTCCTTAATAACATCTACAATACCCGGATATTTAGAGAATGATAAAGGAACCTTGGGATGCGTGAGAGGACTCTTAGGCTTAACAAAAGCTACTCATGTACAGTGGTGATATGTGATTAGTTTATAACATTTTACTTCCCGTTTCTCATGGATTTTGCTTTCTATAGCACGTTTCTAGCTCACTATCGCTCGTGTTTTGCCCTTCATTTCATGTATATCGATATTATGACTCCCCGTACTCCTTTGTAGAGGATTGGCCTGGGAAAAGGCAAGACAGAATGAAGATCGAGTGAAGAAGCTAACTCCTGTTAGATTGAGAAGAAAAGGAGTGAAAAACCTGAAGAATCATGTTCTGCAGGCAGACCGGCAGCCGGTCCAGCCACTGGCAGAACACCCCCACCTGCTATCACTAGGAAAAGAGGAAAAATATTAAGAAGTATGCTCTGCCGGCAGAGCACAACAACCCCTTGAACTGAAGAAAGAAGAAGAAGAAAAAAAGCAAGAATTGATTGGTCTCGCTACCGGTGCACGCACCGATAGCCGGCCAGCCGGTAGAAGACGCACGATGGAAGAAATTGGAGTATAGAAGAGTGTGTTCTGCTGGCAGGCCGGTCCACTTGCAGAACACGCACGCTAGTTAAATTTCCAAGTTTGAGTTCCAAATTGCAAAGGGCGCGCTACCGGTAGGCAGACCGGTAGCCGGTCCACTGGCATAGAGCAACATCTGCGAGAAATGGGCCTTACTTCCTCATTTCCTCTAATCCAATGAAATACTATAAATACCTCTTACCTAATCAATTGTACACACAACCCTAGATCTGAAAACTTTCCTTTAATTTATGCAATCTTTCCTTAATAAAGTACTAATCTTTCCCTAATCAATATCAATTCACTACTACAAATCCAGGCAACTACAACGCCCCTTTAACAACGCTTATCCATGAAAATCACCATAAGACGTTGCAGAACGGATGGCGCGAATTTTACTAAAATTAATTACAACGGTTATGGTTCCATAACCATTGTTATAGGTTTTAACAACGGGTCAAACATGCACAACCGTTGTTAATAATTTGGCGCAAAATTGGCGCAAAGTTAGTAAAAAGTAATTACAACGGCTATTTATAAACCCGTTGTTAATACTTTTTAACAACGGTTTACTATGGACCCGTTGTTAATATATTCTGTAATGACAACGGGTTTTTGTTTAACAACCGTTGTCAATACTTTCCATACTATAAACAACACAAACACAGATCAGCTACAACCACAAAACACAAACCTAACACAAACACAAACATACACAAACACAAACACGAACACAAACACAAACACAAACACAAACACAAACACACTTTATCATCGTCTCTTTCTCTCTTCCTCATCGTCGCTTTATCATCTCGCCATCACTATTGGTTTCATCGTCTCTTACTTTCTCTAATTATCAGGTAATTATGCATGATTTAATTTAGGTTTTGTCATCTCAGTCATTATTTTCTTTCTCTAATTATTTCATTTGCATGTGTTTTTATCGATCATTATGTTCTTTCTCTAAGTATTATTCTCTTAATTAGTTTTGTCATTGTTGTTTTTCTGCGTTTATTAGCTCGTAAAACAAATTAAATAAAATAAAATAAAGAAGGAGCAAGATGATAGAGAGGAATGCATGATAAACTTAATTAATTAATTATTATATATATATATATATATATATATATATATATATATATATATATATATATATATATATATAAATACATAAATACATAAATACATAAATTAAAAAACGAATTACATTGATAAAAATGCAATTCTTAGATATGCATAGAGAGTCTCATTCTCTTCTATGATATCCATCCTCTCCTCCTTAGCTATTTGGAGGTGTCGTCCAGCAGTTGCTATATCGTCATATTGCTGCAACAACTTCTGCTCTGTCAAGCCATTTTTTTGGCGTCCTTGAGTGCGGTCCAAGCGTCCTCAAGGTAGCTCCTGTACCTGTTCTCGATGTCCAGCAACCGGTGGATGAAACTCCTGTTGTGCTCGGTCATAGTGTGTCTTACGGATGGTATCATTCATTGTTGATGAAGTTTGGAGTTTGTTTGAAAGATTTAGGGTTTGGAGTTTGTTTTAGCAGTTAGGGTTTGGAGATATATAGTGAGATAATGGAATGGTGGTTAAGATAATGCATGTATTTATACTAAGTAATGTGTCTTTTGAGTTGTTTTTTAATTAATATATGTTTAGGAAGTTGTGCCATCATATCTCTGCTTCAAATCTTATAACCCTTCTCATTCCATGTATTGTTCATTCATATGCAGGGATTGACAGTAATAATGCATGCATCGAAATTATAACGGGCCACCGTAATAATGCATGCATCTAGTAATATTTAATTTAATTTTTTTTTTAAAATAAACAACAACGGTTATTTAAAAAAAAACCGTTGTCTTTAGTTATAACAACGGTTTTATATACTGTAACCGTTGTTATAACTTTCGCACCAAAATTTAGTCACCCTTTCCAAAACGGTTTTTTCTACTTTAAACCGTTGTTAATACTTTTCACAACGGGTTTCTTAGAAAAACCAACCGTTGTTAAAACCTACTACAACGGACGCCTTAACAATGTCCGCTTTTTTATATAACAACGGTTAAAAACCGTTGTTATAGCCTGTATCTGTAGTAGTGATTACTTAGTAAGATTAGCTTAGTAGTAGTTATTATAAATTGTTTACATTTGGTTATTGGTTGTATTTGGGAAATATTGAAGGATTTTCATCATTAATTCAATCAAAGCAACCATCTTTCCTTATTCTTCGTACATTTCTCTTCTTAATTACTTTGTTTTATCAATTTTTTACATTTCAAGTTGTCTTTTATCATTGTTGGAATTCATACCATGTCTTCTATTTTGATTACTTGTCTTTCTCCATTTATTTGTATGAATGGTTTGAATATGTGTGAGTAGAAATCCTCCTAGGGTTTTGGGGGAGTCTAAATGGAATAAATGGGTATGATTGGTTGATTATTATTTGGGTTTTTGATGAGTTGTTTATCCTTCTTATCCATGCACACAAGGTGTTTGATGAATTATGTGAGTGAAAGCACATGCCTTTCTTCATTATTGCTTAATTCCCCTATGAATGAAAGTTTATGGTGGGTCTTGTTGTATGTTTAGGAGAAGTGTTGATGCTTAATGAAAGTTAGGGGTCACCTTTAGGAAAGTCAAGTCATTGATTGTTCTACGTAGGATAAATCCTTGCCATTGACCCCTTAAATCATTATCTTTGCCCTTAAACCATTTAGATGAACCCAAAAGCAATAGTCTTTTAATCAATCGTATGCACTTCATCTCAATCACTTGCTTTAGTTTAAATCTAGTAGTTTAAATTTGAATCAACTTCTTTCGTTTTTCCGACTAGACTAGACTCGCATTTAAACTAAGTAGTAACCCCTCCATCCTTGTGGTTCGACCCCGATTTATACTACTAAATTGGGTTATTAATTTTGTTGGTGATAAGAGACTATGACACCCTACTTCTCTACCCATCAAATGGCGCCGTTTCCGGGGATGGCGTTTGGTTATATTTAGTTTATTAAGAGTCTTTGCTTTAGTTTTATCTCACTTGTTAGTTTGTTTTAGTAGCTGTGTGCTTCATCGTAGAGTGAGTGATTTCTTGCCCTCCCCTAGTGTGTAAAGACACTAGGAGACTAACGGTTTGTCGAGTGCATGCCTAGAAGGAACCATCAAGCTCTACTCTTCAATTCCGACCCCGAATGGCTTTTTAGGACCTTGAGGACAAGGACCCTTGATACAGTTCGGAACCTTCCTCAAGCAAACATAGACCAACCAAACCTACACACCCTACCAATCATTGACACCGCAACCCCACTTCAACCAAACAACACAATTGAGATCCCTATAGAAAATCTCTTTCACAACTTTCAACTTCCAATTCCACCTCAATCACCACCCCCTCAAATACCAAACCCACCGCCACAAATGGCTCTAAGAGATCACAACTGGCCTAACCATAATGATTCATGTAACCCTATTAATTTTGGCACTTTGGCTCCCAACAACATTGAGATGCATCCCACCCAAGTTGGGTTGATCGAGAAGGATTTGTTCGGGGGGCATATTGAAGAAGATGCTCACGTTCACCTACGAAAGTTCAAGAGGAAGGTCTCAATGATGAAGAAGAACGGGGTGTCCGAGGACACTCTAAGGATGATGTTGTTCCCATTCTCTTTGACGGGTAAGGCGGACCGGTGGTTGAATATTCACCCTCCGGATACATTCACAACATAGGACGCTTTAGCTAAGGCGTTCATGGCCAAGTACTATCCGTCATCCAAGACCGCCATGCTTCGTAATGAAATTCATACTTTCCAACAAGAAGATGGGGAATCCTTGGGTGAGCTTGAGATAGATATCAAGACCTTATTGCTAGTTGTCCTCACCATGGGATCCCGGAGTGGTACATCACCCAAACCTTCCTTCAAACATTGTTGCCTAGAACTAAAGAAATGGTAAATGCCTCCGTGAAGGGAGGATTTGATCATTTAAGTGATGAGGAAGGCACGACACTAATCAAGAAGATGGTAGATTCGGAAACCAATTATGGATCAAGGGGAAATGTTTAGGAGAAATGGCAAATACCCTAAGGAGAGCTCTTCTAGTTCAAATGCTGAGACAAATGCTAAGCTTGATCTTCTCACCAAGGAACTTGAGATATTGCAAAGGAACCAAGTTCATCAAGCCGCCACCTCACATGGTCCACCCATGGAAGAGGTAGCTCAATTTTCGCCTTGTGAGCTATGTGGGGGAAATGACCACACTTTTGACATGTGTGCCAACAACTACAATGGGGGGTATGAGGAGAATGTCCAAGATGTTAATACCTTTCAATGCTATAACAACATATCAAGACCACCAAGACCACCCTACAACAATCCCAATGTCTACAACCCAAACACCAACTTCTATCATCCGGGTTTGAGGAACCACCCAAACTTTAGCTACAAGAGTACCAATGTTCAAAACGCACAACATCTTCAACCCCAAGCCCCAAATAATCCATCCGGATTTTCTCAACCAAGGGGTGGATACGCCAACCAAAGAAATAATTCCGGAAATCAAAACCAATGGCCCAACAACAATCAAAACCAAAATTATGGGAACCAACCTCAAGGTTACCAAGATTTTGGAGGCAATAAAAACAACCAAGGGTTCTATCAAGGGAACCAAGTGAATCAAGCTAACCAAGGATTTGGGCAAGGGTATGCTCAAGGGTTTCAAGATCAAGGTCAAGGACCAAACTTCAACAACAATGGTCCTAGAGGTAATTTTCAAGGGGGACAAAACAACAACAACCAAGGTCCCAACAGTCAGTACGACTATGGGTTCCTTTTACCCATAGCCAACCAACCTTATCAAGAACCCCAAAGTGAACCCTCCCAAAATGAACTTTTAAAGATGGTGAATAACATGCAAGTGCAACATAGCCAAGACATGGCTAATTTCATAAAGGCAAGTCAACAAAAACAAGCAAACTTAAGGGCTACTTTCCTTAAAGATATGAGGGAAATGGAATCAAGGATGGCCTCTCATGCTTTGGCTAACCCTCAAAGGCCACCCGGTGGTCTAGTAGCCCAATGACAAAGTTCCAAGGACGCCTCCAATAGCCATCATGCTCATGCGGTAGTTTTGAGGAGCGGGGTAGAACTTGAGGACTCCTACAAAGATCTTGAGGTAGAAGTTGAAGAGGATCCCAAGAGAAAGAGGAAGGAAATGAATGGTGGAAAGGAAAGCCCACCCTTGACACCGTCGGCTAGATTGAGTGAGGCAAAGAAAGGGAAGAAAGCTTGTGAAGAGTTTTAAAGTGGGGGAATTCAAGTGGAAACGGATGTTGATGGATATGTGGAAGACCTGCCTTATGAGGAAGAAGCTATTGAAGAAGTGCCTTTGCAACACACCAAAAAGGTAACAAAGAGTTCGATTCCTCCAAAGGTACCTTCCAATTCTCAACTTGTGTCTCATATTTCTTATCCCTCAAGAGCCATAAAGAGTAGGGAAAACTTCAAGTATGCCAAGTTTTGTGACATGCTTGAGAAACTTGAAGTCACCTTACCCTTTACGGAAGTGATTTTGAACATGCCAACTTACTCAAAATTTTTGAAAGATATCTTGACTAATGTAGATACTATTATCTTCTTAGACTCCAACAAACGCACGATGATTATCAGACTATAACAGGCTTAGGAATCACAACGTTTGATCGACAGTTTGTGTACAACTTTACGTTGGAAAACATAAAATGATTTCGAAAATAAAACATTTCAAAACTTTTCAAAAGTACCTGGAGTGTTTAATGCATGACGACGGGGTCGCAATAACACTAACTAGAGTCAAAACCGACACCGGACCAAAAACCGACTCAAAATTCAAATCCCGACTCTAACAACGAGTCAAACACAAAAAACAAAACCATTCAAATGCTTCTATGTTAAGATTGCCTGGAATCTTACATAGTCAAGTACCAAACATGTTCATCCAAATACCAGGATAGAACAAATCATGATTGCACTTGTGTGAAAGCGACAAGACACCTCGAAGACGTGCTACATGGCTCACGCCTCTTTGAGCAGCCCAGGTGGCCACGTCACTCAAAAACCACACAACCACTCATTTTCCTATAAATACCTCTCAAATGCAACCATTTGAGAGTGATGCGAGCGTCCGCCCGCTCATTTCTGCCTTAAAATTCTCGACTCGACTTCCTAAGTCACAATCTGACACGTGTTTACGACCTACCAATCGTAAACACAAGCCTTACACATTGTTGGGTGCCGTCATCGTGAATTAAACCACTTGACCGACCATCTCGACCACTACACCATCACTAAACTTAACAAATTACTCTTTTTACTTAACAAAACGGTTTTAAACCGAGTTTCCTGACCAAACGAGTTGATACACTTACGTCAATTTCTCGACATAAGCCTAGCATGTAAATATGAGGGTGTAAAAATCTTCTTTTATCATGTTCTCTTTTGTTTTATGACTATAACATGCTAAATCATGGATAACATGGTCCAAAACATGGGAAGAATGAGCCAAAACCAGACTTTTGGTTGAGGCAGAGTCTACTTACGTAGCAGATAGGCTCGCGCCTAAAGGACCCTGCCCAGCCTTAAGTCCAAACCGTGTTTGGTCTCTTCATCTCTTTATTTTCATACTTTTAAACGGTTTTTACCATTTCAAGTATTTTCAAACCATTTTTACAAGCATTAACCATAAAACATTTTTCATCCTTGGTTCCTAATACCATGACGGTTTAATTCGTGTTTCGGTGATAATATTTAGCTAATTACATTTAAAAGGTATTTTAAAGCCTTTTATTTCATTTATTTACATTTTGAAGGGTATTTTAAAGCCTTTTATAATTTCTTTACATTTCCAAAATAAATGTATTAGTCACCAATACATGTCATCCTTGGTTCCATATACCATGTCGGATTTTAACCCGAGTACGATGATGAATATTGACTAATTATATTCAAATGAACTTAAACCAGTTAGTTCATAATCATTTTCAAAACTATTCATGTCAAGCTTGCAAAGTCGAACCCGACATCGAATATTGTCAAAATAATGATGATTATTCAAGTTTCGTTCATCAAATCAATACAAAAGTGGTCTAAACGGCCTTTTCAAAACAAAACGGGTTCAAATACCCATTTTTCAACACGTTTTAAAAACGTTTTTCAATGGTCAGAACACGTCTTCCGTCGTTGACTGACCCGCGCCTAAACATGCCACTTCTTTTTCTATTTTTCAAACCAGGGGGGACCCTCTTGCATCGCCAACAGGCTCACGCCTCTTCTGGCTGCCTGATACAGGGTCTGTTCCCTTTCCAGCACTAGGCTAAGACGATCCCGACTTCGTTTAACCTGAATACAGGACGGATCAGATGACTAACTTGCTCATTCAAACAACGTATTTGCAAAGTGCCCTACTGAGACAAATGGATCACGTTATGCACCCTAAACCTAATTTCGTAAATGGATGTTTAACTTCCGTCTTGCATGCAAATCAAAATTAAATACAACTTGACATCTTATACTTGATACTTGGATTAAATCAACCGACTTAGAAGGCTCTCACATGTTAGGTTTAAACTATTGGATGCGCATTCATGTATTTAAACCGTTTTATCAACTTTTGCATTCAACCAACCAAGATCGATCAGTAGAGGCCGCGACCGCGGGCGGGATTTGGTGTCTGATTAAAGGGCTTCCCAATACGTACCTTCACCTCTTACTCAGGAACATTGGATAGTGGTCGACTTTATCCAGGGCGTACGAGAGTCATTCTAGAGATACGATGCTAAAGAGGGACGATTCCTTATCTTTAGTACCTATGTGAAACCCTACTTTGGGCTTCGTTTGACCGAGGTATAAAGTGGATTCGAACGGGTTCCAAGCATCCCATAAATGCTTGGTGGCGACTCCGAACATCTCTAATCATTTCGAGACCCTTGCCAAGACGAAACCGACCGATCTAAAACGATCCGGTCGAAATCATTTTTGCGCCGCCGAGCGTGGCTCTTAAAAGACCGCTATACGCCCGACAGATCGGCTCAGCGTGTAGGTGGGCCATGTACACTTGTGTCTTTGTTATCCCTAGATGGTGAGACTCGAACGAGGTCTTGGTTGGAATGCATTAATTGATATTACGGTCATGGTCGACTTCCTTGTCCGGGCCCATAACCTAACCCTTTTCGACCAATTGGCTCGTCTCGTCGGCGTGAGTTTTCTCATCCCCGCGTTTTGAATCCCGATTGTGTCAAGCATACCGTTGACGTTACGCATTTCTATTTTGTCAAAGAGCTTTCATCACCTTCGAGCACGAGGCTAGGGCACCCTCCTTACACATTTTGTTTGGATTGGGATCCCTCTCGCAAATCGGGGTTTGATTGCTGGGTGTGTAACTCACCCTTTTAAGCCAAAACCCGTGTCAACATTATGCATAATATAATGAAACTGCGAGTGCTTATGTGCTATGTGATCATAAGTCCGTCCGTGTCACTTTAAAACTTTCAAAAACACCCTTTCACGCCGTTATAATGGCCATTTCAAACCTCGGACTTTCGCCGACCGTTGCTTTTCAACACGCCTTTCTAGGCCGTCGTAATGACGATTTTCAAACCTAGTTTTTATAACCATTTCAACACGCCTTTCTAGGCCGTCGTAATGACGATTTTTAAACGCGGTTTTTATATCCATTTTAACACGCCTTTCTAGGCCGTCGTAATGACGATTTTCAAACCCGGTTTCTACAACCATTTCAACACGCCTTTCTAGGCCGTCCTAATGACGATTTTCAAACTCGGTTTTTTACAACCACTTCTAAACACCTTTTTACGACGTTATAATCGCCGCGTCTAGACACGGATTTTAACCCGTCTCGCGCCAACAATGGCTCTTTAAAAACCTGAGAAAGGCACACACCCCTTTCTCGAAACACTTTCGAGATCCCGAGGACCATGCACCGTCCCCGAGACCTTTTCAAACATTTCAAACTCGATTTTCAAAACATATAGTTTTGAATTTCAAAAACTGTCTTGGGAAACAGTACATTTTTTTCCGAGCCGACTTAAACTCAAACCGTCTTTTGCAAACAAACTTAAGATAAACCTTTCAACAGACCGACTTACGGAGATCCCTATTTTTCGGAAGCCGTCCAAAAAGCGACAAACAAATCTTTTTGGAAATCTCTATATTCGAAAACTTCAGTCCACCATTCCAATTCTGCCTCGTGTCTATCGAGTCAGAGAAAACGTACTTATGGGTCTTTACTTATGAAACGTCTCACCACGAGACTCGTCCAACGGCGTCACACCACTACGTTGGACGCGAGTCAAAGTTCGGTCAACACCGTCACGTTATAAATCGAGTCACCACCGAGGTACCACACACGGTCACCCTCGTCTTGTTGAGTCTGATCTTTGTTCCGTCCTTTGTGTTGTCTGCGTTCAGTCTTCGAACCATGTAGGATTGAGTTGTAATGAGAGCCGTTTTTCTGCCTCAGAACCATGGCCCCGTCTTCGGCTTCATCCAATAACAACAACGACAACAGAGATGTCATAACTGCTCAGCTAGCCAGCCTACTCACTGCTCTTAAGGTCACCCTGGACCGTGTCGAGACCCGTATCGACACCCTGGAAAACAAGGAAACTGGAGAACACAACACTCCGCCCTTGACTGAAACCGAGAAGAGGCTCAAACTCCTGGAAGACCAACTCCTAGCCGGGGGTAACAATATCCACCTTGAAAACAATCGAAGATTTGAACCCGTTGAGGATTAACTACCTGACAACTTTACCCTGACCGATGTGCCCAAATTCAAGGGAGTGGAGGACCCACTCAATCAACTACATGGCCATAAAAGGGGTCAAACAGGAGCTTTTCACCAGGATCTTCCATCATCCTTGGAACCGATCCGGCGCCAATGGTACTACTCCCTCGACCCGAAGAACCTCGCTACCTGAGATGAGGTTGCAGTTGAATTTGCTAAGCAATATGCCGACAATGTCGAGATCCAAGCTAATACCCGTACTCTTGAGGTCCTAACCCAAAATGATAAGGAGGGATTCACCGAATTCTTAACCCGATGGAGGAGACTAAGCACTCAGTTGGTCAGCAAGCCGAGTGAGTAAAATTTGGCGGAAAAGATTGTCAACAATCTCCGCCCGGTGTATGCCAACTTACTGAGGTACCAAAACATCAGGACGTTCCAGGATCTTCAAATCCTTGGAACCCGCATTGAAGACGACCTCCGAAAGGGTGTCCTAGCCAAAACCACTGGTAGAGGCTACCAGGGATCCACATCTACTGGATCTCACCCTTATAGCCAAACGAACAAGTTGACGAGGCCAACCTCCTCGAGCCGACCGCCAAGAGAGCTGAGCGTCCTAAAAAAGTGTTCACCAACATAGGGTCAACTTATGCAAGCGCCCTGAAAAGGCTTATGGACCAAGGGAAGTTAAAACCGATCCGACCCACCCCGGATCCATCTGAGGCTAAAAAATCCCGCTTCTGGAACCCTAATGCCTACTGCCAATACCACCAAGGGAAAGGTCATGTCACGGAAACCTGTTTCAAGCTTAAACACGTCATTTAGGACATGATCGAGAAAGGGGAATTACCTTTACCCCCAACGACTAAACCAAAAAACAAGATGAACCCTTTGGGAATCCATGCTATCTCCGATGATGAGCCTATCTTGGACTGCTCACACTTCATCTCACCAATTGATGACGAGGTGAATGCCTTGGAGAAGGATGCCTCGGACGGGGTATTTGTGTTCAGTGCCGCAACTATGCTTGCCATGTTCCAACAAGTTGAGGAAGCTATAGCCAGTCTCTCCGAAAGGATTACTCGACTGGACGATGCCTACCGACGATTAATTTTCAATCCTCCAACACCACGCCCGAGGGAGAGTCCCCCAAACGCCCAAAACTACCATCACCAGGAAGGATTGCTCCCGCGACCATTCTGGCATACACCACACAATAATTACCCCCACAATAATCAACCTCACAAAAATTACCCTCACAAAAATTTCCCTGACAAAAACTGCCCACCGAGGAATACCCCTCTGAGGTACCCTGGATATCCCGAAATCAATGGTATCTAGAGGGATGATGCTGAGGATATCTATATGGTCGCGGGAAAAGAGAAACAGGCAAAAGAGATCGGTCATCTTACCCGGTCTGGATGCCCCTATCAAAACCCAACAATCATTCCAACTACGAATGACCAAACTATCCCAGATGTGGACTCTCAACCGAAGGCTCTCGAGAATTCGATCCTCAAATAACTGCAGAAAGCAAAAGCCGAAATCTCAATTTGCCAACTGATCGCCACATCGTTCAAGCATCGGCAAGCTCTACTACAAGCCTTGGGAAAACTGACTGTGCCCTCTACCTCCTCCCCCAAAGAAGTAGTAGCACACATGACAAGGGATGTCCCCGACTTGAGCAACCCGGTCATCTTCTCTGATGAAGATATCCCGCCCTTCGGAGCCAACCATAACCTGGCCCTGTACATCACCGTGCAGTGCCTCAAAAAGAATGTGCCTATGGTTCTTGTGGATGACGGATCCGCGGTAAATGTCATTCCCCTCAAAACAGCTCAAAACCTGGGTATCAAGGAAACTGGTTTAGTCCCAACCAATCAAGGAGTACGCGCTTATGACGACACTCGTCGCAAGGCTTATCACTATAACCGTTGCAACCGGACCACTGGAAAGGCAAACCGGTTTTCAGGTACTCGACATCGACGACTCCTTCAACATGCTTCTGGGACGTCCCTGGATCCACGCCGTCAAGGCAGTTACCTCCACCCTTCATCAAAAAATCAGGGTCCCCTTTAACGGGAAAACGATCACGATTCCTGCTTCCCCGATCAAAGC
Organism: Silene latifolia; assembly: GCF_048544455.1. Classification (NCBI taxonomy): domain Eukaryota; kingdom Viridiplantae; phylum Streptophyta; class Magnoliopsida; order Caryophyllales; family Caryophyllaceae; genus Silene; species Silene latifolia. Next base: position 10,818,136 of record NW_027413123.1, read on the forward strand.
CGTCATGAAAAAGGGAATAGCCTCCCAAACCATCGAGGAGGACGACAACGATATGTGGGATTTCAAGCTGTGAATGCCCTAACTGATGAATCAGCACCCTCTAATTGTGACCCGTTTGCCAACCTGACAGTCAACCGCATTCTGATGTGCTAGGGTTATTTCCCGTGTTTACCCCTCAATCCGCTAAAGAGCACCTTACCTCCCTTGAAACAGGCTAAGGTCCCCAATATCCCCTTCGGGCTGGGCTATGAACCTTCCAATGAAGATATCCAGGAGATGAACCTCCTAATTTGGAAGCGCAAGAAGCACGGAGTTATCCTCCGTCTCTATCATCTGACCCTCAATGGATACTTTGTCCCCGGGGAGATTCTGAGCTCTACCACGGCTTCTTGGAGCCGATCTATGACTCTGTGGCCAAGGTCAGGTACCCGGGTGTATAAGTCTTCCAGGACTGCTACTTCATCCCCAACAACACCGAAGCTGCATCAACCGAGTCAAAGTCGTCCCCATGCCTCGACGGGCAAGCTGTCACTTTCCTCTTTGGGGAAGATAACATTAAGCGCCTCGACTATGAGGACTTCATCAACATTGCTCTAAGGGACAACCAGTTCGACCCCACCACCTTGATCTCCGATACTGACCCACAGAAGGCTACATAAGGCTGGAGGAAAACTGTCAAGTAGACCGATCGCCAAGGCCGGGTTCTCAAGATCACAACTGGAGAAGGCCCTATGTTCAAAGAGGGAAGTGAAGAAGGATCTGAGACTTACTCAGAGTCAGAGTCTGTCTTAGCTCCTAGCACTCCTGATGTCCCAGTCAAGGTCCCATTCCCACTTTTTCATCACAAGCTTGTGGCTGCTTCAGAGGCTGAGTCAACTAGGGTCGTCCCCACTCCCATGGAAGTGACAACCTGGAGCTTGTTCCAGGGGCCACCTCCTCTGCTGTGTCACCTCTGACTGACCATGAGATATCTGTCCTGTCCGAGCTTTTCGCTCGAGTCAACTTAATGAACGCTAAGTTTGCTTATGACTCGTCTAAATTTAACTGCAATGCAATTCTGAATGACTATGAGGAATTTGATTTGAGTGACTACCCACCTCACTTAGCTAAAGAACTTGACAAACAGGAAACCAGGACCCCCATCATTAAGGAGACCGAACCTATTAACGTAGGAACCGACAACACACCACAAGAACTTAGGATAGGGACAACCCTTGACCCCTCGGAAAGACGACAATTGATTGACCTCCTACACAAATACAAGGACGTATTCGCCTGGTCCTACAGAGATATGCCTAGGATTGACAGAGAAATGGCCGAGCACCGGATACCCATTAAGCCCGGAGCTAAACCCGAAAAGCAAAAGTTGCGCCGGATGCGCCCTGAATGGGCCCTGAAAATCAAAGAAGAAGTGGATAAACAGTTCAAGGCTGGGTTTATCAAAGTATATGAATACTCTGACTGGGTGGCTAACATCGTTCATGTACTTAAGAAAGTCGGAAGAAATCGGGTTTGCGTCGACTTCAGGGATCTGAACAAAGCAAGTCCAAAGGACGATTTCCCTCTGCCACATGTTGACATTCTGGTGGACAATACCGCTGAGCAAGCCCTCCTATCATTCATGGACGGGTATACCGGGTACAACTAGATCAAAATGGCTGAGGAAGACATGCACAAGACTGCTTTCACTACACAGTGGTGTACATATTGCTATACGGTCATGCCTTTCGGTCTCATCAATGCCGGAGCAACCTATCAAAGAACCGCTACCACTCTCCTACATGATATGATGCACAAGGAGTTAGAGGTATATGTCGATGATATGATTGTCAAGTCAAGGGAACGGGACGGCTACATCAATGCCCTCCGGAATTCTTCGCTCGTCTGCGGAAATATAACATGAGACTAAACCCTGAGAAATGTGCATTTGGAGTTACCTCCGAAAAACTCTTGGGACGTGTCGTCAGTAAAAGAGGCATTAGGATTGATCCAACCAAAATCAAAGCCCTTCAACAAATGCCTCGGCCTGAGAACGAGAAGCAGATTCGGGGATTTCTCGGTCATGTTCAATACATCAGCCGCTTTATAGCCAAACTCACCATGATTTGTGAACCAATATTCAAGAATCTTCGGGCCTCCGATCACACCGATTGGGACGACGACTGTCAAAAGGCCTTCCACATGGTAAAGGAAATCCTATCCAAGCCTCCTGATACGTGCATATTATATAGTCTTTTTAGCCTATTTCAGCACGTATTTCTATGCATTTTTGTACTGTTTATATAGTATTATGCCCCGAATTTGCTAGTTTGGTTCGTTTTGTCCATTTTGTAGAAATGAATGCGAAAGTAGTGGAATCGTACCCTTTTCTGTCCTTTTTGCAGGCATTTAGAGGAGACGGGATTTTCTAGAGTGAGATACTGCATTGGAATGTGTGAAGGCACGGATTACGAAGCAGTCGGGCATGGACTTGAGCTGAATTGAAGACAGAAGACTCGATCGAGTAGTTTACCACTCGATCGAGTGGTTGTTATGGTCCCAGTTGGTCGATCGAGTAGTTTTCTACTCGATCCAAAGGTGCTGAAAAGAGAGTTACTCGATCGAGTAACTATTCTACTCGATCGAGTAGATTGTCCTGAGTTTTGCTCGATCGAGTGGTTTTATTCCACTCGATCGAGTGGTTTCTGCTGTCATGGGCTTTAATTAGCCCGTGAGTTGTTTTATTTCGATAAACTTAGTTATTTTCCAATTTAAGCACGCATTAGCTAGGTTATTAGCATCAGAATTCATTCACTACGTAGCTTTTATCTAATTTTCAAGACTACGTCACTTTTCTCCTTTCTCTGTAACCTTGTTCTCGGGATTGTTTTGCTCGGATTTTGTGTTCTCTACGCCGGATTCACACGATTGTAATCCCTTTCTCTTTTCTTAATAATAATAATTTAATTCTTCGTTTAGTCATATTTAATTTCTGCCCTAATTTACTTTTATGCATTTTATTTGTTATTTCATCATGTTTATTGTAAATTCATTGTTGATTGTTAGTTTTGATATTATTAGCGATATGAGTAGCTAAACTTCTTTCATGTTGGGATTAGGGGAGCTACGGTAGAAATGTGACGATGAAGTAAATAGGTTAGATGATTTAATTGTGAGATTCTGTCACCATAGCAATTTAATTGTATTTTACCGACTTAGTTGAGTGCACGCTTCTGAGTCATCCCTTTAATCTGGCTAAAATTAATCCTAGATCGAAAGATTGGACTAAATAGGCCTACTATGAACAGTAGACTACCCTGACGAGGATGGAAGTTAAGTTAGTGGTATTTTAGGATAGAAAGTGGACCGAAAGGACCTTTCCATATCCGTCTCACATTAATCTATCTAAGTTGTTTACAGTTGAGTCACTGGACTACCGTAGTGAACCGAAATCCTGACATGACCCTTCTCTATTTGATAGTTTAAAACTATTTCCTTGCTTTTACTGCTCTTTTCTCTACTTCTCTTCCTATAAACCTTTAGTTTAGAAAACAATTCAAACAACCCCCCCATTTGTGACCAAATAGACGGACTTTTACAGATATCTTGCCTCCCTCAGGAGATCGACCTGACTTCCCTAGCTATATAGTTAGTTTAGTTAGTTTATTTTTGATAGGTACACGACAGACGTATCACCTCCTGTCCTCATGCCACCTCAACAAGGGATCCCCTTATCCCTATACCTGACTGTCACCGACACAGCCATGGGAGCGATGCTAGCACAAACAGTCGACGGCGAAGAACGAACCATCTACTACATCAGCAAGAAGTTCATTGAGTATGAGACGAGGTACGCCCAACTGGAAGAGATATTCCTTAACCTAGTATGGTCAACAAAGAAACTGCGACATTACATGCTCAGCTACACGGTTCACATCTATTCTAAGATGGACCCGGTCAAATACATCTTCCAAAAACCCGTACTAAATGGAAGGCTGTCTAGATGAACACTCATGCTGTCCGAGTTTGATCTCAATTTCGTACCCCTCAAGGTTATCAAAGGAAGGGCGATCGCCGATTTCCTGGCGGAGAATCTCGTCAATGAGGATCCAACGACAGACACATGGTCACTTCCTGACGAGGACATCCTTTGTGCCGACACCGACGCATGGACCTATATTCGATGGTGCATCTAATCCGAGAGACTTCGGCGTAGGAATCCTTCTGATATCGCCAGAGGGAGAACATGTTCCGATCTCGGTCAAACTAGACTTCGCCGTCACCACCAATGCCGCCGAATATAAAGCATGCCTCATCGGCCTACAAGAAACCATAACACTTAGCATCAAGAGACTGAGGGTCCACAGTGATTTCTCACTCATCATCAATCAGGTGTCTGGATCATGGAAAATCCGAAGTGACAGCTTAGCTCCCTACCGAGCGGAAATCAATCAAGATGGTGAGTTCTTCGACCAAGTCGACTATTTCCACTTGCTACGTGAGGAAAATCAATTTGCTGATGCCCTGGCAAAACTTGCCGCGCTCGTCAACATACCTGACGACATGACATCGATGCTCCTATGTGTCGAGAGAAGGAGCGAGCCAGCTCACATTTGCGCCATCAACAACGCCGAGGAAAACCATGATGAACCCTGGTACCAAGCCATACTCAACTACAAAACCAAAAATGAATTCCCTCCTAACTCTGATCCAAGAGAACAAAGAGCCATCCGTTTACTTGCATCACAATTCGTGATAAACCAAGACCAATTATACAAAAGAACACCCCAAGGGATTATCCTCCTTTGCATTGACCATCACAAAGCACAAAAAGTCATGGGAGAGGTTCACAACGGAGAATGTAGCTCTCCCATGAGCGCAATGATGCTGACCCGAAAGATCATGCGGTTAGGCTACTACTGGACCATCATGGAAGCCGAATGCCGTAACTACGTCAAACATTGCCATAATTGCCAAATCTTCGCTAACATACAACACATACCACCATCCCTTTTATACACCATGACATCACCCTGGCCTTTCTCGACCTGGGGCATCGACATCATCGAGAAAGTGAACCTGATAGGCACCAAAGGGCATTGCTTCGTCCTTGTAGCCATCGACTATTTGTTGGGGTTGGTGTCCTTAACAGTTAGTGCAAGGACTTACAAACCTCTAAAAGGATCAAAGGGCATACTTTGGTATTATTATCAGTTGATCCACGTTTATCAATAACGGTTGGCTTGCTAGATAAGTTTGACGTTATTGTCATACAGATGGCGGTGATCAACTGGTCCCTAAAAGTCACACCTATAGGATACGTTCGAGAGATGTGACGGTATGAAAATACAGTCATGTAGATGCCAAATTTGACTAACCAGTTAGTCCGAGTTATTTGACTAGTAATTAGTCAAATATGTGATGTTGAGATATTATATTTAATACGGATTAAATATCATGGGCTAAAGCGAATTAACTTGATTAATTCGTAAAATTAAATATAAAACGATTTATATTTAATTAAATGTATATTGAATATAATTATACAATCTTTGTTTTTGTCGGACACGAATTAATAATTCAGCTAACCCGTATTATTAGCTGATGCCTTAATTTCCGATAACCGATAACAGTTTATAATCAAACCGCGTCATATACATTTAGTCATTTGGGTATGGACTACGAGTCAAAAATGAAGAGGAAATGGAAAAGCCCATTTCCTCCCCATGGACTCGGTTTGACCGAGATTAGGAGAACAAAAGGAGAGCTCCTCCTCTTGTTTAACCTAATCATCATTAGTGAAAGACAATTAGGGTTTCGAAGAGCATTCTTCTCTGTAGAAACCGAGATCTCACATCTCAAGCAAACTCACATCAGTTCTCCCAATATTGCAAGGCAATCGGAGAACACGTTCTAGCACAAGGGCATATCTCGGACAAGGTCTTGGGTGCAACAATTAGGAGGGAATCTCATTTGATTTCTGTTCTTTACGCCGCACTATAAGGACCCGAGGTTGATTCTAATTCCTTATCGTTTCTATATTGTATTTATGTTTTATGACGATATTCGCATGTTAAATTTACGTTATAGTCCTAAATTTAAAGGGTAGTATACGGATATTTACCTACAAGTGGTATCAGAGCGAGGCCACGTGAATTTTTCCATGTGTTTTTCATAAAACTATCTTGAAACGATTTTTGTTTTGTCTAAAAATCCGTGCGGCAGCAGTTATTCTCTCGGCAGAAATTTTTTTTCTGTTATTGCTGCGTTTTTGTTGCATTGGGAACCGTGTCCTGTTTACACGATTGCTCTTGTTGTTGTTTTGTCTCAAAAACCGTACCGTGACATGTTTTACACGGGTTATTTTCGTTTTGATTTTATGCATATTGTTATTTTACACGATCATTATAACAATATGTTAATGTCTAGCATTTTGGAGATTTGTTTTCAATCAGTTTTGATCAAAATAGCGTTTGTTTTGTCTCGCCAAAACTGTTTCCCGAGGGTTTAAAGTTTTCAGAGGTTTTTGCACTCGATCGACCAAGTTTTTAATCGATCGAGTGGTTTTTCTGACAAGTTTTTGCTCGATCGAGTCCTTGTTGTACTCGATCGACCACCTTTAAAACCCCCCGCTCGATCGAGGAGTCCTCGTACTCGATCGAGCAAGATGTCTTGATATAAGTCCTCGATCGACCACCAGTTCTGTCGATCGAGTACCTCCTGATTAGCATACCTCTCGATCGACTTGCAGTTCAGTCGATCGAGCCCTGTGTGTTCCTCGATCGAGCACCTGTGTCCCTGGATCGAGGGATTTTGTTTTAACAGCTTTGAAAATTTATTCCTTTTGCTTTAAATTTTCTTTTGGCCATAATATGTACTTTATACGGATATTGTACACTCGCTATGATTGTGAAACGGTTCACCACGTACCATTAAGTTATTTTAAAGCGTATTTAAAGTAACGGACTGTATTTGATTAAAATTAAATTGATAGAAGCGGTTTTATCACATGAATTTTAATCATTAAAAGGTGGTTTGGATAAATTTAACATAATTACGGAATTATGTCACGAATGAATTTGTTTTTAGTTGATGCATTTTTATTTATCGTTAATTATGAATGTTTTTGAATGCCTTTTATTACGTATTTATTTATTTATTTTGCAAACGGTTGTAACTTAGTGTGGCCTTAGTAGAACGTGTTACCGTAATGATGGAACACGGTCTTGGTTGTATTTTGAGATCTCGTATCTCCGTTTTGGATTTTTCACTTGTAATTACAGTTTTAATTAGAATGTAAATAGGTTTATTTTTGTAATTTTAATTGTAATTTTTTGAGAAGACCAAAGACGGAGACCAGATGCTCACTCCCGCTAACTGGATCAAGATGGAACAACAAGACAAGCTTCTTGGGTCCAACGGTGGATTCCAAAGTTGTATTTTGTTCTTTTTATTAGGATAGGCCACACTAGGAAATTTTATTTACGTATTGCATTCAATTATTTATTTATCGTAACGATAGTATGCATCATATTCCGCCTAAAAACCAAACCACCTAATAATTGCATGAAAACTGACACATATAGAGGTCACGAGTTAGTTTTCATTGACATTCGTATGTCACACGTTTTTTTAAGCCATCATCCAAATAAATTCATTCACGACAAACGCTAGTTATTCGTTCACTTAAAATGAATTATAATTTTGTTGATGGGATCTTCCTCGTATAAACAAAAATTGAGAACGGTCTTTATAGGTCAAACTCCAATGAGTCCCTTCTTCGTCGGTAGGCATAATATGACCCCTTCTACGTCGGGTAAGTTGGAACCGATTGACCTATTTTATCTCAACACTATGGTCACTCGTACGATCCTGTGACTATGGTGGACTATAGATAGGATTTACGGAAATCTATCGACCAAGAGTTCTTCCGGAAGAATTAGCTAAACAGTTGGCTTATCAATTTACAGAAATTGAGTCTTGGGATCACTTGTATCTTTCTTGAGGGAGATCAATTATGCAAGTGCGAGAGTCTACATGTTTAAAATGAATTTTAAAATAGACTTAAATCACCTCGATGAGTTGCTTATTTCGTTTTTGTTTTTCTTTCTTTTTCAGTGTAGATCACGTTTTTAAACTGCTAAACTACAAATGGCTGGTTCTACGATAACCCAATGCCAAGTGCCACATTGGACCGTGAGTCCTGGCTTAGGATCTTCATGAATCCGATGAATCAGTCTACTCGATCGAAGAATGATGGATCCAACTTCGCGGACCGGGAGGCGGCATTACGGAATGCTCTGCTGCGCTGGCGACGGGAAGCTCAAATATCTATTAGAGCCCATCCCGGCAAACCCAGGTCCCACGGCTAGAGCTGCTGAAATCACCAAGTTTAATGATTTCTGTATGGAAGCGGGTGCGATTAAAAACGTACTCATTTTTGCAATGGAACCCAATTTGCATAAACGCTTCATAGCCCATGGTGCAAACAAGATTTTCACCACGCTCACCAAGGAATTCTCGAAAGCACCGAGAATCGTGACTTATGAGCATACCACTCGCTTCTTTGATGCGAGACTCCAGAAGGGCCAACCGGTTAGCCCACACATTCTCAGCATGATTGAGAATGTCGAGAAACCGGAGACCTTTAATCGTAACATCAGCGAGAACATTGTTATCGACCGCATACTTCACTCACTCCACGATGGTTATTCGCAATTTAGAGCGAATTACTATATGAATGATTTGAAGAAAACTCCCCATGAACTGCACTCCCTTCTCGTACAGACCGAGAAGGACATGAAGTCCAGTGGGAGCATGAAACAGGATGTTCTCATTGTATCAAATAAAGGAAAGGGTAAGGGCAAAGCTCGGCAAACCTAGCGTGAGGTAAGGCGAAGTTCAAGAAGTCGGGCTCAGGTAAGAGTGGTCCTGGTGAGTCGAGTAACTCATCAGGCGTGACAAAGAGCAAGAATGAAAACATGGAATGCCATCATTGCCACAAGACTGGGCATTGGAGACGCACATGTCCTGTTTATCATGAGGACTTAAAGGCAGGTCGTGTTAAACCTGTTGGTATGTCTTCCTCTTCTTCTACTTTTATTCATATGATTGAGATTAACCACGCAAGTTACGGAACTTGGGTACTTGATACTGGTTGTGGTTCTCATCTGTGTAATCATGTGCAGGGGCTCCGAAACATCGAACCCCTCGTAAAGGGTGAGGTGGACCTGCGTGTTGGGAATGGAGCAAGAGTAGCTGCCATCTCCAAGGGGACATATGTGATCCAGCTTCCTAGCGGATTCGAGTTGTCATTAAATGACTGTTATTATGTTCCTAGTCTTTCGAAAAACATTATTTCAGTTTCTGCACTTGATAAACTTGGTTTTTCATTTGTAATAGAAAATAATTCTTGCATTTTCTCATTACACGATATGATTTCTGACAAGGCGAGTCTCCATGAACGGAATTTATGTTTTAGATCGGACACGGAAATATTACACGTAATGAATAAAAAGTTAAAGGTTGGTGACAAAGATCAAACGTATCTATGGCACTGCCGTATGGGACACATTAATGAGAAACGCGTAAAACAGCTCATCAAACATGGAGCTATCTCGGCCTTTGATTTTCAATCATTTGGCACGTGTGAATCATGTCTTATCGGCAAGATGACTCGTATATCCTTCAAAGGTGTTGGAATGCGCGCTGCTGACCTATTAGGACTCATACACACGGATGTATGTGGCCCTATGTCAATCACCGCACGAGAAGGCTATAGGTATTTCATCACTTTCACGGACGATTTGAGTAGATATGGCTATGTCTACTTAATGAAGCACAAAAGTGAATCCTTTGAGAAATTCAAGGAATACCAAAATAGGGTACAGAACCTATTAGGTAGAAAGATTAAAACACTACGTTCAGATCGTGGTGGCGAGTATCTTTCTCACGAGTTTGATCAACACCTCAAAGACTGTGGGATTGCCTTACAGTTAACTCCACCTGGAACACCTCAATTGAATGGTGTGTCCGAACGGAGAAATCGAACACTACTTGATATGGTTCGATCCATGATGAGTCACACAGTTTTACTCGATTCATTATGGGGTTATGCTCTTTTGTCGGCCGCTCTAATACTTAATCAAGTCCGTCTAAAGTGTTGACAAGACTCCATATGAACTATGGAAGGAACGGTCCCTAACTTGTCCTTTATACGGGTTTGGGGGTGCGAGGCTTATGTCAAGTGGAGACCTGAAGATAAGCTCGACCCGCGATCGGTCAAGACATACTTTATAGGTTATCCTAAAGGAACACGTGGTCATTACTTTTATTCGCCAACCGAACAACGCGTTTTTGTTGCGGCTAGTGCGACATTCTTAGAGAAGGAATTTCTCGAGAATGCAAAGAGTGATAGAACCTTCGACCTGTCGGAGATTCCGGAACCAAACACCGAGCAACCATTGGAGGAACCTGTTCCTTCAATCCCGCCTATGTGAATATTTCGAGGAACCTAGAAGGTCGGGAAGAGTCTCTATTCCTCCGCATGAGATACATTGGTATGGTCGAGGAACATGACATAGATGACGTTCTACTCTTAACGAGTAGTGAACCCGCAACCTATAAAGGTGCCATGACTAGTTCGGACTCAAAGCTATGGCTTGAGGCCATGCAATCCGAGATGGACTCCATGTATGAGAACAACGTATGGGATCTTGTTGACTTTCCTGCTAAGGTTCGTCCCCTTCAATGCAAATGGCTTTACAAGATAAAGCATTTTGTGGAAGGTCAACAAGATATCTACAAAGCACGACTAGTTGCTAAAGGTTTCACCCAAGTGCCAGGTTTGCACTACGATGAGATTTTTGCACCCGTAGTCATGCTGCGTTCCATTCGGATTATCTTAGCGATTGCCGCTTTTCATGACTATGAAATTTGGCAAATGGACGTGAAAACCGCCTTCTTAAACGGTTTTTTGGAGGAAGAGTTGTACATGGTACAACCCGAAGGTTTCATCGATCCAAAACATCCTAAGAAAGTATGCAAACTTAAGCGTTCCATTTATGGACTTAAGCAAGCATCAAGGAGTTGGAATCATCGCTTCGACCAAGTGATAAAAGAAAATGGATTTACTCGATCTGTCGAGGAACCATGTTTATATATCAAGTCGAGTGGGAGCAAGATTGTCTTCCTAATATTGTATGTCGATGACATACTCCTGATTGGGAATGACATACCTCTCTTAACTTCGGTGAAAGTATGGTTGAAAAACCATTTCCAGATGAAAGATCTGGGAGAGGCACAAAGAATTCTAGGCATCCGTATCTATCGAGATAGATCACGTCGGATGTTATCTCTCGATCGGGAGTCTTACATAGACAAAGTCCTAGAGAGATTTAGCATGACTAACTCCAAGAAGGGGTTTCTTCCTATGGCTCCAGGGGTGCATTTGAGCAAGTCTCGGGCACGGAGACACCGGAAGAGAAAGAGCGCATGACACGGATTCCTTATGCTTCGGCTATAGGATCAATCATGTATGCCATGATATGCACACGTCCAGACGTGGCATATGCATTGAGTATGACAAGTCGATTCCAACAGCAACCAGGTGAACCACATTGGTTGGCTGTCAAGAACATTCTTAAGTACCTCCGGAGGACTAAAGATTGGGCATTGACTTATGGAGGCGAACAAAAGCTATGCGCAACCAGGTTATGCAGATGCTAGCTTCCAAACGGATCGAGATGACTCGAAATCTCAGCCTGGATTCGTTTTTACTCTTAATGGCGCTATGATCATTTGGAAGAGTTCGAAACAAATCATTAAAGAGATTCTACGACCGAGTCCGAGTACTATGCCGCGTACGAAGCTACAAAGGAAGCGATATGGATGCGTCAATTCTTACATGGGCTATCAGTAGTGCCTAGTTCGAATGACCCGATCACCATCTATTGCGACAATAGTGGTGCCATCTTCCAAGCTAAGGAGCCAAAGTCTAGCAACAAGTCTAGACATGTACAACGGAAAGCTCATCTAATCAGGGATTACGTGGAGCAAAAACGAGTGAGTGATAGAAAAGATTGCTACGAGATGATAACATAGCAGATCCTCTCACTAAAGCATTACGACAAGATAAGCATGAAGGGCATGTTAATTCCATGGGAATTAAACGTGTTCCTAAGTTGTAGTACTCTTTTATGGATCAGATTCATCCTCTCTTGTACTCTATACGACATCATCGTTTTGATATTTTATATATATTTTTTGTTTTTCATGTGGAATTGTACGACAATTTTGAACACCACAAAGTGAACTGAACAAACATCATATCTTTTTCAGTCCTTAATTGCCCACATGAGCTGATAACTCTGGCAATTATTTTGTGACGTTGGTTGATGGTGGGTTCAACGAGCCATAAGTCAACAGGTTGACTGACCAATCACAGAGGCGATTTATACGGATATTTCGTAGGACACAATTGTGACATCGACGTGGAGTCCTAAATGTTTTATAACATTCGTTGCTCGGTCGTGGATAGGACCTCCATGGTGATCCTAAGAGTCGATTCTTTTGACTATCGACTGTCTCTTGAGACTAAGGCAGATTTTGGGTGACTTTGGTTTCTTTCTCACGGTCATCCGTAACAGGGGGCCAAGTAGATTTTTTTCTGGGTCATTTCATGCTGTGCTTAGATCGGAAGGAGTTCGAGTTGAAGGAAATATTCAGCCTTTATCGGTACTTGATATTTCTCGGGGCCACTCGAGGAGTCAGAATCGAAATGCATGGCCATGCTCGGATACGGATTCGTTTTATCGGTTAAGTTACTCTCTAGTCGGGGAAACCACTCTAGATACGGATCGATTGTAAAATACGACCTTTGTGGATCCAGATCTGCAAATTGTTTTACATTGAGTGGGAGAAATTTTAAATGAATATGAGAATCGGTTATCGCACATACACTTGTACGGACAAGTGGGAGTTTGTTGGAGCTTGTGTCCTCCAGTTAGTGCGGATAACGTCATTGCACATGCACTTGTACGGACAAGTGGGAGCTTGTTGGGGTTGGTGTCCTTAACAGTTAGTGCAAGGACTTACAAACCTCTAAAAGGATCAAAGGGCATACTTTGGTATTATTATCAGTTGATCCACGTTTATCAATAACGGTTGGCTTGCTAGATAAGTTTGACGTTATTGTCATACGGATGGCGGTGATCAATTGGTCCCTAAAAGTCACACCTATAGGATACGTTCGAGAGATGTGACGGTATGAAAATACAGTCATGTAGATGCCAAATTTGACTAACCAGTTAGTCCGAGTTATTTGACTAGTAATTAGTCAAATATGTGATGTTGAGATATTATATTTAATACGGATTAAATATCATGGGCTAAGGCGAATTAACTGATTAATTCGTAAAATTAAATATAAACGATTTATATTTAATTAAATGTATATTGAATATAATTATACAATCTTTGTTTTTGTCGGACACGAATTAATAATTCAGCTAACCCGTATTATTAGCTGATGCCTTAATTTCCGATAACCGATAACAGTTTATAATCAAACCGCGTCATATACATTTAGTCATTTGGGTATGGACTACGAGTCAAAAATGAAGAGGAAATGGAAAAGCCCATTTCCTCCCCATGGACTCGGTTTGACCGAGATTAGGAGAACAAAAGGAGAGCTCCTCCTCTTGTTTAACCTAATCATCATTAGTGAAAGACAATTAGGGTTTCGAAGAGCATTCTTCTCTGTAGAAACCGAGATCTCACATCTCAAGCAAACTCACATCAGTTCTCCCAATATTGCAAGGCAATCGGAGAACACGTTCTAGCACAAGGGCATATCTCGGACAAGGTCTTGGGTGCAACAATTAGGAGGGAATCTCATTTGATTTCTGTTCTTTACGCCGCACTATAAGGACCCGAGGTTGATTCTAATTCCTTATCGTTTCTATATTGTATTTATGTTTTATGACGATATTCGCATGTTAAATTTACGTTATAGTCCTAAATTTAAAGGGTAGTATACGGATATTTACCTACACTATTTCACCAAATGGGTGGAAGCACGGTCCTATGCAGTCTTGACCGCCAAAAAAGTGGCCAAGTTCATCCAAAACAACATCATCTGCAGATATGGGGTACCCCATGAAATCATCAGCGATCAAGGCTCTCACTTCCGAGTAGAAACACAAGCCTTACTGGACAAATACAAGATCAAATGACATCGATCATCCCCCTACCGTCCCCAAACCAACGGAGCGGTGGAGGCAGCAAACAAAACTCTTGTCACCATTATCAAGAAAATGCAAGACAACTACCGCGATTGGCCGAGCAAACTCCCATTCGCACTCTGGGGATACCGAACCTCCATTCGAACACCTACATGCGCCACACCCTTCTACCTAGCATACGGTATGGAGGCGGTTCAACCGGTAGAGTTAAAGGTCCCATCTCTACTCATCCTACTGGAGAGTCAAGTTCCTAAGGCGGAATGGACCCGTCGAAGGTACAAAAAACTCACACTTATGGACGAGCGACGACTCAACGCCTTGCACAACGTCCAGCTATACCGACGACGTATACAACGGGCATTCAACAAGAAGGTTAACCCAAGAACATCAAGGAAGGCGACTGTTGGCCTTGCCAACCTCTCGATACTTCAAGTCAACAACCTCGTCCTTACGAGATTCGGACCTCTCCTCCAAGGTTGGAGCCCTTGACCACTTGACATAAGCGGGAGTCATGCATGTCGTGGCAACGGGGTGCGGTACCTCCCAAAGCGGCCGAGTGGCCCACCATATTTCGAAGACCTCCACAAGCTCGGAGTTCCGGAAAACATTCTCTTGAACAAGGGTATCTTGAGTGGGCGCCTTTTGTTGACGCCCCATTGGCCTCATTAGCCTTTCGGGATAAATGAAGGAAGCAACCTTCAAACCCACCACCATCAAAGAACGAGGACTAGCACCCAAAGCGGAAACTCCGTGAAGGACCTCGAGTGCCACCATGGCACTACCCAACGGATATGAGGACCACCCTCCTCCGCCAATCTCGTGGCCCAATAGGCCTCGGTGGAAGCATAACTATCCGAGTATAAATTCTTCCTCATGGTAAGGTGACGGAAAGAATAAGAGGAAGAATCAACCGGAGGCTCTACATACCTTAGCCTCTCCAACAGCCACACTTGGAGGATCCTTGAAGATCCAAACGAGGGAGCTTCCCCACAAGAGCCCTTCTTGTCTAAAGCTTGGATGATCTAGCCAACCACCAACCATGATGGATATCTACCGTGTTCCATTTGCTCAACAACATGCACGAGGGTCATGCTACCATAGAATTTTGGCCCCTCCTTCTTCAAAGCATCAACAAAAAGGTATACATGGACAAGGCAAAAGGCAAGAGCCCTTCTCCTAGCCACCTCAGAAACATTGGCATCCAATCGGTTTGAGAAAATGTTGATAAGAGCCAACATATCCACACCATGAGGAGCAAGGAGGAAATTGACTTGGCTCGTTGACAAACCCAACATCGAACGAAACTTCTCCTTATAACACAACTGGGTCGGAGGAAGCACCGAAACACAACCCGGCAAACCACCAATGGCACCGACTTCTTCGGCAAGAGGACAAATTTCGCCTTTCGGGAAAACGAAAACATGATGTTTGGAATCCCAAAACCGAGAGCATGCTTCAAGAAATGAGGGTTGCACCTTGACTTAACGAAGCACCAACAATTGACCAACTTCCATGCAAACGAGTTGATACTTTTCGGGAGGCGACAAATCTCGGCACCATTGTCGCAACGCATTCTCAAAGGCATCCATGAATATTTTTGGAGGAAGAAGAAAGGTTTTGTAGAGATGTTTTTCGTGTTTCGGATGATGAAACAATGAAGCACAAACATCCCTATTTATACAAAACAATCAGCGCCTTTTTTCCGAAAAAAGGGGAGGCTGATTTTTATCGCTAACCTGCTCGTGCCTCTTTGGGCCTGTTCTCAGGATTCCCACCTTGAATTGTCCTTTTCAAGTTGTGTTTTCTCCTGACACCTCAAACCTCCCGCCGGAATGCTCGCGCCTCTTCGGGACGGTGGTAGGCACAAAACTAGGTGTCGTAAAATACTAGAATTAGCGTACCAAATTAACAATTTATAAGCCAAACTATACTCTAGACTACTCTAAATGATAAAGTAATATAGTGCAAGTAAGGGTCGAACCCAAGAGAAGGTCTTTTAAGCCAAGTACTTGAATTGTAAACTATTGATTACTAATGACAAAGCTATAGACAAACAATGGTTATTCACAATGGCAAACAATAGAGAGACATAAAAAGGGGGGTTTTTGAGTTGATTTGCAACATGAAACAAAGTGAAATTTGCAATCTTAGTCTAACAAGCAATATAACAAACACTTGGTGAGTAAGATGATTCAATAATTAAGAGAACTTGGTGCAATCCTCCCTTAGTAACCAACAATGGTAAAGCTTGACTCTTTTATAATTCTCCTCCTAATTTCTACCCAATACTATCACCTCAAGATGTTGATACATGCAAATTAAACCATCTACACATATCCTTCAAGCTTAAACAACAAATCATTAAACCATGACAAGAGACTAAGCATGAGCATTAAGAATTCAACCAAAAGATGAAGCTAGGATCAATTCCTCATAAGATTAAACCATACAAATGAGCAAAACACATGAACTTTCTTATTTGTTGCATGAATCCTTTAAACCAAATCAACAAACAACAAACTTGCTTCAACAATCCCAACTAAATTAAACCATTTCATTAGGATTTGCAATAATCAAGTAAATAACATGCAAGGATGGCCAACCCAAACAATCAATTACTCAACATAAGAAATAAAGCACAAGAAAAGTTCATTAGATAAATAAGAGGAGATTAAAAGAGTCTTACAAAACCAAAGTTGGAAACTTTGGATGAATTACACCAAGATGGGAAGGATTTAGCCTTCCATAGTCTTCAAAACCCAAAGAAATAAAGAAAGATTACAACTTTGCATCCAAATAGTCTTCTAAATTATTACAAGATTAAACCCTAAGAATGAGATTAGAAGAGATGATATGATGGTAGGTGATAATCCCAGGTCTTCAAACTTCTCGGGTATATATAGGGCTTCACGAAAACCTAGAAAGATTTCCACTTAAGAAGCCCACAAACGAGATTAGAAAAACCCCATAAGCAGAGTGCGCTTGCAGTGCGCAAATCTTGTTCCAGCCTGCGCAATATTGCGCACTGCGCACTGTTTTGCAGCAGTCGCGACCGGCTCGCATTTTGGGATTTCTATTTGCCACGAGCTAGACCTCTTCAACTGCCTTCATTTCTTCTAGTCTTCATTCCTACTTCTCCCAACTTGTTTCCGGGTTACAAGTGATCTTCTTGTGCCTTATCTTGACCTTTGAAAGGTGCTCTATTGCCGCTCGGGTTCCATGCATAAGGATTATGTGCTCAACCGAGTAAAAATGCACAAGTTACCACCATATAACCAATTGCCGATTGTTAGGAAAAGTGAACCAAAAGACCCATATTAAAAGACACGAGGGTGATAAAATCACCCTCTTAGACCGACACAAAACAATGCTATCAAACTCCCCCACACTTAGACTTTTGCTAGTCCCGAGCAAAACCCGGAACAAGCAACCGCAAAGCCTACAAAAGGGTGTGGGAGGGAATGATCACTCTTCCCTTTCCTCTTCCTTCTTATACCTCCCTCAAAACACAACCACCGATTAAAAAGAAAAAGACTTGACTCAAAGTTTTTGCACACACTCTTCACTCACTCACCCTCCTTATTTCTCCCTCAAACAAGACACGACACACCACCAACGCCGACTCATCACGCAACTCCACCCTTCTTATATCACCAACAAGAGATGGCCACTCTCACCTTATCCCAAGGTGGAAGCAAAGTGGCCTAAGCAACTCCTAAAACATCCTAATTCACCACTTATATCACCCCCTTATCACTCCAAACTAAGTATGATCATGCTACTTGGTTGGCCACACTCCGAAGCAAATCAACAACCAAAGTAGCCAAAACAAAAATCCACCGATTTGGGACAAGTTTTGTGACTCAAAAAGAAATTAAATCCTAATCTAGCCTCCTTCCAAGACCCTCCTTATCACTCCCTTCTTATCCCTCCATCTTTTTGGTGTTACAATTTTCAATTTTTCAATTTTTTTTTTTTTTTTTTTTTTTTTTTGTGAAAATCCCTCATTTTGCCTAAGGTGCCCTTTCGGGTTTTCACCTTAGCTTTTTCCTTTCCTCTCATCGGTGGCTCGCAACTCATTTCTTCATTTTGCCCGGAATGCCCTTTCGGGTTTTCATCCCGTCCTCGGCCACCTTCCCAATCTTGCCTAGGCGCCAACCCTTGTGGGTTTTCACCTAGCCGGGATTTTCGTTTTTTTTTTTTTTTTTTTTTGCATTTGCATTTGCATTTGCATTTGCATTTGACTTGAAAAACAATTTACATATGTTACAATTCTCACTCCCCCACACTTAAATTTCACATTGTCCTCAATGTGAGGGAGTGCCAATTTCTTCAAAAATTTAGTTGGAGGGGCCCGAGCCTTCGCCTTGCTCATATGCCCCCCGATTCTTTCTTCTTCTTTCTCTTCTTTCTCTTTCTTGTTGGGCCCTTATGTAGGCCGCATTGACTTGAGCTTCATTGATAGTGGGTTGGTAGGTTGAGTCATTGGGGTGAAGAGTCATGCCGAAAAGGCCTTTAATAAGGCCAAAGGAGTCTTCATGGGCTTTGGCGTCGTAGTAGGAGTCGTCAAGGTATTGGTGGTGCCTTTCGTTTTGCACCCCAAATTGTTGACTCACTTCTTCCCGCCACTTGTTTTGTTCTTGCCACATGGCTTGATTTTCCGCCCAAGCTTTGGCACATTGTTGTTGCCATGCAAGAGACTCCTCTTGCCTCTTGGCAATGTCTTCAAGGATTTTCTTTTGGGCCAATTCGGCCTCATCTCCTAACCGTTTATGCTCTTCAAATGATTTTCGAAATTGATCAAAACTCTCCAATCTTGGTGCTTGTTGTTGTTGCCAAGAATGGGAGCTCTCAACCCGCCCACTAATCGCTTCCAACGTCCCCCGGGTGTCCTCAAAGTACTTAAACATTCGGTGTTGCCAAGGTGGTAAAGGTGGACTTGAGGAACCTCCGGCCTCAAACATAGGAGTGTCTTGAGGCGGATGGGAGGATGAAGGAATATGTGGGGTCGCATGGAAGCCCCCCTCAATAATCTCAACTTCTCTTTCTTCTTCTTGTTGGGGATCATGGGAAAATTCAACGGCTCTCCTCTTCCGAATTTTTGGTGGGGGTGGGTTTGGGAGATTGCCCTCCGGGGGACAAAAGAAATCCCGGGCACGTGGTCCACTCGGGAGGGGGCCATTCAAAGGGAGCTTCATGTATTGCACTTTCCCCTCCCCTAACCAATGACAACTCCATGGAACCGTATCCATTGGAAGAATCATGTGAGTCTCTATCAACCCCGCTTCATTGTATAGGTGATTCCCCCACACTTGAGGTTGCTCTTCCGGAATATCCCCAACCAAACTAGCCACAAAAAGAGTGACCAAACCTCCACAATTAATACTTCCTTTCTTCTCACGTTGCTTGGCCGCACCAACCAGAAATAGCCTTGCCCAATCCGGCACTCCCTCCCCCTCGGGCAACATTGCCCACAAACACTCACGGACTCCATCATTGAGTTTGGTAGGTTCCCCCATCGTAAAGAAAAAACATGAAATCATCCGAGTAAGAATCCGGATGGGGGGATTTGTGATTGAGGAGATTTTGTCATTGTTTGTCCGGGGAGTTTTTCTTGTGAGCCCAAACCAAGAATCGTCCAAGGCCGTACCCGGTAAGTTTAAGGAGGAGGGTGGTTTGGTGATTCTCAAAATTTCCCTTGCCCGCTCAAAGGTTAAGGTATGCCAAGTTCGGTTCAACCTAAAGTTCACCCGTTCATTCCCTCTTTCCCCCGTGATTTCGATGGTTGAGAGGAATTCTAAGGTGTAGGCGGGGTAGGTACGAAGTTGAAGGTTAATGTACTTCTCTAACCCCACCTTGGTGAGGAAGGCAAGGGTGTGGTCGTAAATACCCAAATCCCTCAAGGTTTCCGGGTGAAGAAATTTGGAGATCGGTAGGGGCTTACTCTCAAGGAACCTAAAGTGAGTCTTAAGGTTGTTTGGTAACCCTTCATCCCCCTTAAAAGGTTTGGGTGGTGCATTTGGTGGAGGTTGGTTGGATGAGTCACCCTTCTTCTTAGATTTTCCCTTGCCAAGACCAAAAACCATCTTGTTCTCTTTTAAATTTGCAAAAACAGCCACTTAAAAAAAACCAAAAATCTGAAAATTTTTCTAAGGGGCAATTCAACAAACACCTTGTGAGCACTAGCACAAAATGGTGTAGCTAAGGTAATTTTGTTGAATATTTTCCTTCCCTAACAGAAAATGATTGCCAACAATCCCCAAACAAGTAATTACAAGCAAGAAATCAACTCAACTACTCAAAGGAAATCGAATTGAAAAAAATTAAGACAAGGATAGTGAAGAAAGTTGTTATACCTTCCCGAAAATCCTCAATCTTGCTTGAATACGGAAGAATGTTGCATAAAAACCCCTTTATAACCCAGAAATCCACTTGAACAAGCTTCAAATCAACCCGGAAAAATTCTAGGGTTTGGGAGATTGGGGGATTTTTGTCAGAAAATTGGAGTTTTAAAGGTGTTTTTGATTCCAAGGATGAATTTGGTGAAGAAATTGGTGATGGGATGTAGGTTTGTTGTTGATATGGAGTGATTTGGTTGGACTTGGAGTGAATGAGATGGTGAATGTTGGGGTTTGTCGAAAAAAACTTTGGTAAGAAATGAGGGTTGAACACGGGATAAGAAAAGATAAAGAACCGCGATGACAGACCTGCGCAGGCTGCGCAGGCTGCGCAATCACTGTTCATGCCTGCGCAAAATTGCGCACCTGCGCAAGCCATATGCGCAGGCTGCGCTGCCCTTCGCAGTTTCGTGCTCAGCTCTTTTAATTGTGAAAACTCAAATTTAGCTCATTTTTCTCTTCTTTTACCCTTGATCTCTTCTTCAAAGCTTCTTCCAATCATTTTTTTCTATTGAACCCGACTCTCATCTCCTCTTGGGCACGCCTTCCAAGAGGGTTCTTGCCAATCACTACATCACTTAACAAAACTCAAGTGCCTTTTTACATGTCAAATGCAAATGGAATGACTTTAAATGAAATTGCGGAATGTAATTGCGGAATTAAATTGCGGAATTAAATTGCGGAATTTAAACTACGCTAGGAAAGCAATTAAATTGGGATAGAATATTTACAAATTTGCCGTTATTTAATGTCGATGGCTTGACTTAGTCAATGTTGGAGAATCAATCTTTGTAAATTGGATCTTCTAAAAGAAGATCCTCTTCGCCTTGTAGCTCGATTCCTTTGTAGTAATTCTTCAACCTTTGCCCATTTACCTTTATCACTTTTCCCGAGGTCGGGTCTTCCACTTCCACCGCTCCGTGTGGAAAGACCTTCTTGACTTTGTAAGGTCCATACCACTTTGACCTTAACTTGCCGGGAAAATTCTTGAGGCGACTTTGAAAAACCAACACATCTTCTCCCTCTTTGAAAACTCTTCTTGTGACCATCTTGTCATGCCAAGACCGAGCCTTTTCCTTGTAGATGCTAGCATTGTCATAGGCATTGTGCCTAAGCTCTTCCAATTCTTGTATTTGAAGCTTTCGGTGCAATCCCGCCTCATCGATATTTTGATTAAAAGCTTTGATTGCCCAATATGCTTTGTGCTCCACTTCTACGGGAAGGTGGCATCCCTTCCCATAAATTAGCCTATATGGGGACATGTCGATTGGGGTCTTATAGGCCGTTCTATAAGCCCAAAGAGCATCTTCAAGCCTCTTGCTCCAATCCTTTCGGTCGGGATTGACCGTTCTTCCCAAGATGTGTTTAACCTCCCGGTTAGAGACTTCCGCTTGGCCATTTGTTTGGGGGTGATATGCCGTAGAAACTTTGTGAAGCACACCATATTTTTGAAGCAAGGTTGAGATCACCTTGTTGCAAAAATGAGTCCCCCTATCACTCACAATGGCTTTTGGGAAGCCGAATCTTGAAAATATATTGCTTTTGACAAATGCTTGCACCGTCTTGGCATCATCACATTTTGTGGGAATGGCTTCCACCCACTTAGACACGTAGTCGACCGCCAAGAGGATGTAGATGTATCCATAGGAGTTAGGGAATGGCCCCATGAAGTCTATTCCCCAAACATCAAAAATTTCCAAGTAGAGCATCGGTTGTTGGGGCATTTCGTTCCTACGTGATATGTTGCCAAAACGTTGGCATCTATCACAAGTAGTAACGAAAATATGAGCATCTTTAAACAACTTGGGCCAATAGAAACCGCACTCAAGGATTTTACGTGCCGTTCTATGAGGCCCAAAGTGACCCCCACAAGCGTACTCATGGCAATGCTTTAGGATGGATGGGATTTCTACATCCGGCACACAACGGCGGATGACTTGGTCTTGGCACATTTTCCACAAATATGGCTCATCCCATATATAGAATCTAGAATCGGACTTGATCTTGTTTCTTTGACTAGATGAAAGTGAGGTGGGAAACTTCTTGGTGACCATGTAATTGACAAGGTTGGCATACCAAGGCTCAACGGCCTTCATGGAATAAAGGGATTCATGTGGTAAGCTACCGTCAACTACCCCCATAGTCTTCACGAGATCTTCATTGATGTGAAGCCTACTCAAATGGTCGGCCACCACATTAGCACTCCCTTGCTTGTCCTTGATCTCTATGTCAAACTCGCTCAACAAAAGCACCCATCTCATGAGTCTTGCCTTGGTGTCTTTCTTGTCCACAAGTTACCTTATAGACTTATGATCGGTATAGATGATGACCTTTGCACCCAAGAGATAAGCCCGGAATTTTTCAATGGCATACACCACCGCTAAAAATTCCTTTTCCGTGACGGTGTAGTTCCGTTGAGCGTCATTCAAGAGTGAAGAAGCATATTGGATCACATATGAAGCTTTCTCATCTTTTTGTCCCAACACGGCTCCAATGGCAAAATCGCTTGCATCGGTCATGATCTCAAAAGGCCGATCCCACTTGGGTGCTTGAATGATTGGGGCCGATACAAGTCTTTCCTTCAACAAGTCAAATGCTTCCCTACAATGATCATCAAACACGAACTCCACATCCTTGTGCAAAAGATTGCACAAGGGGTTAGCTATTTTGGAGAAATCCTTAATAAACCTTTGATAAAAACCCGCGTGTCCCAAGAACGATCTCACGTCTCGAGTATTAGATGGATACGGTAAGGTTTTAATCACATCCACCTTTGCCATATCCACCTCAATCCCTCTTTTCGACACTATGTGTCCTAGCACGATTCCACTACTCACCATTAAGTGACACTTTTCAGAATTTAAAACAAGGTGAGAGTCTATGCACCGTGATAGGACCATAGCGAGATGGTCTAGACACGAGTCAAATGAGTCTCCATGAATGGTGAAGTCATCCATGAAGACTTCCAAAATACGCTCCACATAGTCCGAGAAAATGCTCATCATGCACCGTTGGAAAGTGCCGGGGGCATTGCATAATCCAAAGGGCATGCGGCGGTAAGCATAAGTACCGAATGGGCAAGTAAAGGTTGTTTTGGATTGATCCTCCGGGTGAATGGGGATTTGAAAATACCCGGAATATCCATCCAAAAAACAATAGTATTCTTTTCCACCTAACCTCTCTAGCATTTGATCTAGAAAGGGTAGGGGGAAATGGTCCTTCCAAGTGACTTGGTTGAGGCGGCGATAATCAATACACACCCTCCATCCCGTTTGCAAACGGGTGGGGATCAATGCCCCTTGAGTGTTTTTGACTACCGTCACCCCTCCCTTCTTTGGCACAACTTGAGTAGGACTTACCCATTGGGAGTCACTAATTGGAAAGATAATACCCATTTGAAGAAGTTTGATAACTTCTTCTTTGACAACTTCCATCATAGGTGGATTAAGCCTCCGTTGTGGTTGCCGGACGGGTTTTGCATCCTTCTCCAATCGAATTTTGTGCATGCAAGTGCTCGGGCTTATCCCCTTGATATCCGCGATGCTCCATCCAAATGCTTCTTTATACTTTTTCAAAACATCCACCAACCTCCTCTCTTGATCACCCTCAAGTTGGTTGGAAATTATGAGGGGTAGAGTTTCATTGGCCCCAAGAAAGATGTATTTCAAATTGTCGGGGAGTGGTTTGAGAGTGGGGGTGGGTGGTTTGATGATGGATGGAAGGGGTCTCTCAAGGGAAGCCTCTAAAGAAAGAAATTTGGATGGATTGTCATAGGAATAGGAGGAAAAACACGACTTAGTGGGGTGGGAAATTGCGCAGGCTGCGCATGGGGGTTGCGCAGGCTGCGCAGGATTGCGCAGGCTGCGCATTGGGCATGCGCAGGCTGCGCCTCTGCTCGACATTTCTTCCTCAATTTCTTGCACTTCTTTTTCTTTGATTGATTCTTCCAATGGTTCTTCCTTTTCCAATGCTTCTATACTTTCCTGCACATCATGAGACAACAAAAACCGCAACCCTTCCTTTTCGACATTGTTAGTGAGGGCCACTTCAAGTGGGTCCCTATGACCAATTTGGTAAACTCGACTTGCCAAGTTCTCAATTTTGTCAATAAAGTAGCAACAACTCAAATCATCGGTCTTTTTCATCGTCTCATACACATTATATTTCAAAACTTTCCCTTCAAATTCCATGGTTAAGGTTCCATCATACATGTCAAGCTTGGTTTTGGAGGTTCTCATAAAAGGCCTCCCTAGCAAGAGGGGTGTAGCCTTAGAGTCCGGTTCCATATCCAAAACATAAAAATCGGCCGGGAACATGAACTTATCAACTTCTACCAACACATCCTCTACAAGGCCCTTGGGGTGAATTGTGGAACGATCCGCCAATTGTATCACAACATTGGTCCTAGATAAGGGAGGCAATTCTAAGGTCTCATAAATGGAATAAGGCATGACATTAATGGAGGACCCCGAGTCTAGCATAGCTCTAGCAAAAGCTTTGCCTCCAATTGAGCACGGTATAGTTAGCATGCCCGAGTCATCACACTTTTTGGGAAGATTTTGTTTGAAAATGGCTGAGACATGCCTACTAACCGTGACCCTTTCTACTCCTTTCCTTGGCTTCCGTTTAGGGGTGCAAAGTTCTTTGAGAAACTTTGCATACCTAGGAACGGTTTTGATGATAGTAAAAAGAGGGATGTTGACCTCACATTTCCTAAAAGTTTCATAAAGATCGGTGTCTTTATCAAACTTCTTGGGATTTGTGAGGGCACTAGGAAATGGTACCTCCGCTTCATATTCCTTTTCAATCTCTTGGAGTCAATCCTTTGTGTTGGTGCTTCCTTCCTTTCCTTTGTCAATGCTCAAAGGACTCCTCTCTTTTTCCTCATTAGCTTTTGAAGATGATCCTTTCCCTTGTTCAACCACAAGTTCCTCTTCAATTTGATCTTCAACCTCAATAACCCTTTCTTGTGACTTGCCCCTTCTCTTCTTCTTGGGAGGGGATTCTAAAGTTCTCCCCTTTCTCAATGTCATGGCACTAGCATTCTCTCTAGGAGGAAATGTAGTGGAGGGAATAGAAGTTGAGGTCCTTTGATTTTTCTTGGCAAGTTCTTGGGCAATTTGGCCAAGTTGGACTTCTAGGTTGGCAACCTTGGCATCACTAACATTCTTATCGGCATCAATCTTGTCAAGCCTCTTGTTTGTTTTGACTTGCTCTTGCAAAATGTTTTTAAGCAAGTCTTGAACACTTGGTTCCTTTTGAGAATTGTTGTTACCTTGATTGCCAAATTGGGATGATTGACCTTGGTTTTGGTTTCTACTTTGGTTGTTGAAATTCCCATTCCTATTTCCTTGAGAGTTTGAACCTTGACCTTGTCGGGAATTTTGGTCCCTCAAGTGGTTGAATTGACCATTCACAAAACTCTTTGAGGTGTCACCACCCCAACCAAGTCTAGGATTGTCTCTACTCCCAACATTGTAAGTATTGCCACTAGGGTCATAATTGTAGTATCCTCCCCCTTGAGGATTTCTAGCATTGTAATTCCCATACCCCATTGCACTTACATTCTCCTTGCTTATTCCTTGCTCTTCCATGATGGGACAAGCTTCCATTGGGTGTGGCCCTTGACAAAAATTACACTCCACATTAGATCCTTGTGCTCCTCCTTGATTGTTCCCCACTAGTTGAGCAACCATTTTTGTGAGATCATCCACGGTTTTCTCAAGCTTGTGGGTAGAAGGAGAAGGTGTCTCAATGAAGTTAAGATTCTTTGACCCTCGGGTTCTTCCATAGTTCCTTGTGCTAGCGGCCAACCTTTCTATGATCTCATTTGCCTCCGCCACGGAATAGTTGTCAACTCCACCACCCGTAGCGGAATTAACCATGATTTGGTATTGTTGTGTAAGACCATCACAAAAGTTGACCAAAAGGTCATCACCACTAAGGCCATGGTAAGGACATTGAGCAACTAATTTCTTGAATCTCTCCCAATACTCATATAAGCTCTCACTTGCATCTTGCTCCGGAGAAGTGATGGCTTTCTTTGCATGGTTATGTCTTGAGTCGGGGTAGTATTTCTCAAGAAAAGCCGCTTTCATGTCCTTCCAAGTACGGATTGTACCCGGTTGAAGGTAAAACAACCAATCTTTTGCCGCATCTTGAAGTGAAAATGGGAAAGCTCTCAACTTAAATTGATCTTCCGTGACACCATTTGGAATGGCACCCTCACACATCATATGGAATTCGGAAAGATGGCGATTTGGGTCATCTCCCGCATGTCCATGAAACTTTGGGAGGTTGTGAATGAAATAGCCCTTCAATTCAAAGTTGGCATTAGCCCCCATGGGTGGGTAGGCTATGCAAAGAGGTTGTGTGTCATAATTCCTTGCCCGGAGCTCCCTAATAGTTCTAGTATCATTCGCCATTGAAGGGTATTCCACTTCAATTGGCTCTACGTCAATAGGATCTTCTTCAATAGGGGCTTCTAAAGGTGGTTCTTCTACTCTATGCTCTCTTTGGGCTCTTCGGTACCAAGGGTTAGTGAAGAGCCAAGAATAGGCCCCAAAAGCGTCTTCTTCCACGGGAGTTGATTCACCGTGTTGTGGGGAACCAAACATAAACCTTCGCACTAAGCAAACAAATTAGAACTTCCTATTACTTCTAACAACAAGAGGAGTGATAAAACAACTAAACATAAATTCACAAACTCAAGTTCTAGCTATGTTGCCCTTCCCCGGCAACGGCGCCAAAATTTGGTAGGCACAAAACTAGGTGTCGTAAAATACTAGAATTAGCGTACCAAATTAACAATTTATAAGCCAAACTATACTCTAGACTACTCTAAATGATAAAGTAATATAGTGCAAGTAAGGGTCGAACCTAAGAGAAGGTCTTTTAAGCCAAGTACTTGAATTGTAAACTATTGATTACTAATGACAAAGCTATAGACAAACAATGGTTATTCACAATGGCAAACAATAGAGAGACATAAAAAGGGGGGTTTTTGAGTTGATTTGCAACATGAAACAAAGTGAAATTTGCAATCTTAGTCTAACAAGCAATATAACAAACACTTGGTGAGTAAGATGATTCAATAATTAAGAGAACTTGGTGCAATCCTCCCTTAGTAACCAACAATGGTAAAGCTTGACTCTTTTATAATTCTCCTCCTAATTTCTACCCAATACTATCACCTCAAGATGTTGATACATGCAAATTAAACCATCTACACATATCCTTCAAGCTTAAACAACAAATCATTAAACCATGACAAGAGACTAAGCATGAGCATTAAGAATTCAACCAAAAGATGAAGCTAGGATCAATTCCTCATAAGATTAAACCATACAAATGAGCAAAACACATGAACTTTCCTATTTGTTGCATGAATCCTTTAAACCAAATCAACAAACAACAAACTTGCTTCAACAATCCCAACTAAATTAAACCATTTCATTAGGATTTGCAATAATCAAGTAAATAACATGCAAGGATGGCCAACCCAAACAATCAATTACTCAACATAAGAAATAAAGCACAAGAAAAGTTCATTAGATAAATAAGAGGAGATTAAAAGAGTCTTACAAAACCAAAGTTGGAAACTTTGGATGAATTACACCAAGATGGGAAGGATTTAGCCTTCCATAGTCTTCAAAACCCAAAGAAATAAAGAAAGATTACAACTTTGCATCCAAATAGTCTTCTAAATTATTACAAGATTAAACCCTAAGAATGAGATTAGAAGAGATGATATGATGGTAGGTGATAATCCCAGGTCTTCAAACTTCTCGGGTATATATAGGGCTTCACGAAAACCTAGAAAGATTTCCACTTAAGAAGCCCACAAACGAGATTAGAAAAACCCGCAAAGCGTAGCTGCAGCAGTCGCGCAGTCGCGCAAATATTGTTCCGACTGCGCAATATTGCGCACTGCGACTTTTTTGTTTGTGAGGTCGCGACCGGCTCGCATTTTGGGATTTCTATTTGCCACGAGCTAGACCTCTTCAATTGCCTTCATTTCTTCTAGTCTTCATTCCTACTTCTCCCAACTTGTTTCCGGGTTACAAGTGATCTTCTTGTGCCTTATCTTGACCTTTGAAAGGTGCTCTATTGCCGCTCGGGTTCCATGCATAAGGATTATGTGCTCAACCGAGTAAAAATGCACAAGTTACCACCATATAACCAATTGCCGATTGTTAGGAAAAGTGAACCAAAAGACCCATATTAAAAGACACGAGGGTGATAAAATCACCCTCTTAGACCGACACAAAACAATGCTATCAGACGGTCCAGGACGTTTTGTGTTTTCTCACATTTCCTTGTTTTCGCGTTTTACGAAATCCGACACGGTTCCCATGACGCAGCTTTAAACATACAGATTTTTCTTTCTTTTTTTAAGGGGGAAGGGCTAGTCGCCCCGATCCACAACGGATCGTTTCCATGTCAATCAAAATTCCGAAATTGTTTTCGCTTTTTCGCTCTTTTCCCAACAAAAATAAAAATAAAATTGATAACACGACATCAGTTTTCCTCAAAATTTCAAGCATTCACAATTCCGAGTCTTGATCTCACAAAAATCAAAAACCAAATACACTCGCCAAAATCGATTTTTAAATTCACCCCTGACGGTTCGAGTTTGAATTTTTTCGAATCACAAATCAATTTCAACAATTTCAATGCAATTTATTTCAAGACACGAGTTAATTGCTCCATTTTCAAATCATTTTTTTTAGAAGTCCAAACGTGATGACTTGTCGCGGAAGTTTCAAAATATCATTTCAAATTTCAAATTTCAATTTTAAGTTTGAGTCATCGTGGTTAATTTTTGTTTTCAATCAAATGCTTGTTACGTGTTCACGTTTATGCATACGTGCTACCTGTTGCCTGTTTTCTACAATAACGACGCAGGAACTGGTGCGAAGCAAAAAGGGAACTAACAACCGACAGCGCTCCTCCGAAACACAACACAAAAAAAGCCAAAAATCACAAATTAACCACAATCGAAAAACACATATATATACAAACCGCCTCATGCAAAATACATCGACACACGTTTGATACAAACAACTGACCATACAAACAGGAGCTAGTACAAACATCTATCATACAGATACGGGCCCCTCACGAACCTCAGCGGCTCTCTCAGCCCTAACGGCCTCCTCGGAGGGTCCCTCCTCCTCAGAAGCATCCTCTACGGTCACGTCAGGCGCACTAGCTGGAGTACTAACTGGCCCGGTCCGGAACAGGTCCTCCAAGGTCGCGGCAATGGACCCGACAGGTCCCGAGCACTCTCCTGCAATCAAAGAACGTCAGCCGAAATTTCGGCATTACGACGGCTTAAACGGACTAATCCAAAAAAAACCTGCAAAGCAGAACAAATGCAATCCCGCCCAAAGCCCAACCAAACAAAACAATCAACAAAAAAAAAAGCAAAAAAGAGGACTCGCCCTTCTTTTCAAGCAAAATGCGAGTCAAACAACGAATACCAAAAAACGGCACCCCAAGACCCACACAAGGTCCGCCAATAACCCAAAATACGTTCCCGATGCAATGGGGTATTTTCTACAACTCAAAGAGGCAATTTCTACGCCGATTTGAGCACAAACAGGTCAAAATTTCAAAATACGACCACAACGAGGCAACGTGATTTTACCACGTCTCAAAGCGACCTAAACTACCAATAAGGTCCATGTCAAAGCAAACTGACTCAATTTAAGCCTAAACAGACGCTTATTGTGTCAGACATAAGACCGTCACAAATGGCGAAAATTCCAATTTTGCCCACAATACCCAACAAAGGTCCAAAATGGCAAACACGGTCTTCTCCGACTACAATACAACCTAATGGGGCACACAACTTAAACAAATAAACTTGACATTGTGAAATGAGATGGTTTCTTCGCCTCACTCGCGTTTTTCGAGCATGGAGAACAGAAACGGGGACCAAAATGCAAACTAAAAGCACCCTTATACTCCTAAAAAGGTTTCTAACCTAATACAATCATCAATTTCACTCGAAATTGGCTCAATAAAAAACGCCTAATTAGATTTTCAAGGGTATATGATGTTGCCCTAATTCAATCAATGAAAAGACCAGCAAATTCAAATGGATTCAAGAGGAACTACGTACCTTGAGATGACATGTTGATAATGGCAAGAAAATGAGCAAAGAAGCAAGGTCGACAATGGTGGTTTTCGCCTGTTTGTCGCACGTTTGGAGAAGACGAAGTGAGAATGAGGAGCTTCCCATTCTCACGTCTTTTACAGAAAAAAAGGGAAGCTCCCTTCCCTCGCCAAGGTGCTCTCGCCTCAATGAGGCTTCCTCCTTGCTTTTCCAGCGGAATTTTGGGCTTTGCCCCAATTTCCCTACCTAAACTATCAAACTTCAACAAAGGCGACCAAAACCGCCGTTTCATTCTCACTTCAAAAATAATAGTGAAAATTTAAAATTCACTATTTCTCCAAATTTCAAACGACGGCAGTTAAAACCGTCTTTCAAAAAATAATAGTGAAAATTTAAATTCACTATTCCTTCAAAATTCAAACAAACGGCGATTAAATTCGCCATTTCGTTTCAAAAAATAATAGTGAAAATTCAAATTCACTATTCCTTCAAAATTCAAACAAACGGCGATTAAAACCGCCATTTTATTTAAAAAAAAAATAATAGTGAAAATTTAAAATTCACTATTCCTTCAAATTTCAAACAAACGGCGATTAAAACCGCCATTTCACTTCAAAAAATAATAGTGGAAATTCAAATTCACTCTTTCTTCAAATTTCAAATGACGGCGATTAAAACCGCCATTTCATTTCAAACAACAATAGTGAAAATTCAAATTTACTATTTCTTCAAATGTCAA
Organism: Silene latifolia; assembly: GCF_048544455.1. Taxonomy (NCBI): domain Eukaryota; kingdom Viridiplantae; phylum Streptophyta; class Magnoliopsida; order Caryophyllales; family Caryophyllaceae; genus Silene; species Silene latifolia. The sequence continues at coordinate 10,849,618 of NW_027413123.1, forward strand.
CGGTGGCAACATAAACCGTCACTTCAAAAACATTAATAGTGAAATTCAAAATTAGCTATTCCCACGGCGGCGTCACAAGCCCCATCTGTTAAAAACAAGCAGGTAGCACGATCCAAACCCGCTATCCCCTCAAACATTCAATACAAACACCGAAATTCCCCAACAGGATGTCGGGGGCTTCCTCGCAAAGCCCGCTATTTCAAAACAAGCCCATCCAACACAGCTATTTCCACTGTCGGTCAATCGACCCTTCATTATGGCTGGCGAGCCTTACAACGCACAGCGGTTGGCAAGCCCCTTCATATACGCACAATGGCTGACGAGCCTTACAACGCGCAACGGCTTGCGAGCCCTTTCATATACGCACAATGGCTGGCGAGCCTTACAACGCGCAGCGGCTATCGAGCCCCTTCATATACGCACAATGGTTGGCGAGCCTTACAACGCGTAGTGGCTGGCGAGCCCCTTCATACACGAACAATAGATGACGAGCCTTTGTCCGCACACAATACAAATCGAGGACATATCCCGAAGATGCCTCGGGTACGACTCCTCCACACAGCTGGCGAGCCTTTGTCCGCAAACAAGACACAACTCAAGGACATATCCCAAAGATGCCTCAGCTATGACTCCTTCTTACGGCTGGCAAGCCTTTATACGTAGTCTAACGGACATTAAACGACCCGCACGGACAGTCGACAGACACTAAACTGTTCCCGAAGAAAGGTCCTTGGCTCGTACCTTCGAGTCGCCTTGGCGTCGCCTTTCCCGACGGCAGGTCCTTGGTTCGAATCCTTTTGAGCTGCCTCGACGTCGCTTGGGTCTCCAGGTTGTAATCTTCGATTGACCTGAGGGCTCTACTTTGACTTTCGCCCTGTCCAAGACTCAGTCAAAGTGGGGGCTCTATAGATACCCAGTATCTGATGAGACCCCAACAAACGACCGATGATTATCGGATTACATGTTTAGAAATCGCAACGTTTGATCGACAGTTTGTGTACAACTTTACATCGGAAAACTTAAAACGATTTCAAAACTATTCAAAAGTACCTGGAGTGTTTAATGCGTGACAACGGGGTCGCAATGACACTAACTAGAGTCAAAACCAACACCGGACCAAAAATCGACTCAAAATTCAAATCCCGACTCCAACAACGAGTCAAACCGAGTCAAACACAAAAAACAAAACCATTCAAATGCTTCTATATTAAGATTTCCCGGAATCTTACATAGTCAAGTACCAAACATGTTCATCCAAATCCTAGGATAGAACAAATCATGATTGCACTTGAGTGAAAGTGACAAGACACCTCGAAGACGTGCTACATGGCTCGCGCCTCTTTGAGCAGCCCAGGTGGCCACATCGCTCAAAACTCACACAACCACTCATTTTCCTATAAATACCCCTCAAATGAAACCATTTGAGAGTGACGCGAGCGTCCGCCCCCTCTTTTCTCCCTTAAAATTCTCGACGCGACTTTCTAAGTCACAATCCGACACGTGTTTATGACCTACCAATCGTAAACATAAGCCTTACACATTGTTTGGTACCGTTATCGTGCATTAAACCACTTGACCGACCATCTCGACCTACTACACCATCCCTAAACTTAACAAAACACTCTTTTTACTTACCAAAACGATTTTAAACCGAGTTTTCCGACCAAACGAGTTGATACACTTACGTCGATTTCTCGCCATAAGCCTAGCATGTAAGTATGAGGGTGTAAAAATCTTCTTTTATCATGTTCTCATTTGTTTTATGACTATAACATGCTAAATCATGCATAACATGGTCCAAAACATGGGAAGAATGAGCCAAAATCGGACTTTTGGTTGAGGCAGAGGCTACTTACGTAGCAGATAGGCTCGCGCCTACATGACCCTGCCCAGCCTTAATTCCAAACCGTGTTTGGTCTCTTCATCTCTTTATTTTCATATTTGTAAACGGTTTTTACCATTTCAAGTACTTTGAAACCATTTTTACAAGCATTAACCATAAAACATTTTTCACCCTTGGTTCCTAATACCATGATGGTTTAATCCGTGTTTCGGTGATAATATTTGGTTAATTACATTTAAAAGGTATTTTAAAGCCTTTTATTTCATTTATTTATAAATTGAAGGGTATTTTAAAGCCTTTCATCATTTCTTTACATTTCCAAAATAAATGTATTAGTCACTAATACAAAGTCATCCTTGGTTCCATATACCATGTCGAATTTTAACCCGAGTACGATGATGAATATTGACTAATTATATTCAAATGAACTTAAAACAATTAGTTCATAATCATTTTCAAAACTATTCATGTCAAACTTGCAAAGTCGAACCCGACATCGAATATTGTCAAAACAATGACGATTATTCAAGTCTCGTTCTTCAAATCAATACAAAAGTTGTCTAAACGGCCTTTTTAAAACAAAACGGGTTCAAATACCCATTTTCAACATGTTTTATAAACGTTTTTCAATGGTCAGAACACGTCTTCCATCGTTGACTGACCCGCGCCTAAACAGGCCACTCATTTTTCTATTTTTCAAACCAGGGGGGACCCTCTTGCATCGCCAACAGGCTCACGCCTCTTCGGGCTGCCTGATGCAGGGTCTGTTCCCTTTCCAGCACTAGTCTAGGACGATCCCGACTTCGGTTAACTCGAATACAAGACGGATCAAATGACTAACTTACTCATTCAAACACCGTATTTGCAAAATGCCCTAGTAAGACAAATGGATCACGTTATGCACCCTAAACCTAATTTGGTAAATGGATGTTTAATTTCTGTCTTGCATGCAAATCAACATTAAATCCAACTTAACATCTTATACTTGATACTTGGATTAAATCAACCGACTTAGAAGGCTCTCACATGTTAGGTTTAAACTATTGGATGCGCATTCATGCATTTAAACCGTTTTATCAACTTTTGCATTCAACCAACCAAGATCGATCAGTAGAGGCCGCTACCGCGGGTGGGATTGGGTGTCTGATTAAAGGGCTTCCCAATACGTACCGTCACCTCTTACTCAGAAACTTTGGATAGTGGACGACCTTATACAGGGCGTACGAGACTCATTCTAGAGATAGGATGCTAAAGAGGGACGATTCCTTATCTTTAGTACCTATGTCAAACCCTGCTTTGTGCTTCGTTTGACCGGGGTATAAAGTGGATTCGAACGAGTTCCAAGCATCCCACAAATGCTTGGTGGTGACTCCGAACATCTTTAATCGTTTCGAGACCTTTGCCGAGACGAACGAAAGCATTTTTACGCCGCTGAGCGTGGCTTTCAAAAGACCGCTATACGCCCGACGGATCGGGTCGGCGTGTAGGTGGGCCATGTACACAACTAAGAAGAGGGTCTTGGGTGACCAAGAGATAGTGGAAATGGAAGAGGCATGTAGTGCTCATATCCTTAACAAGATGCCCACTAAACATGGTGACCTGGGAAGCTTTTGAATCCCATGTGTAGTTGGTGGTGTTCCTATATCTGGAACTCTTTGTGACTTTGGAGCAAGTGTGAGTGTAATTCCCTTAAAAGTTGGAAAGAGGTAGTTAAAAGTGAAGTTTTGAAATTAATTGAGGCCGTGATTATCTATCAAATAACGGATAGCAAATGGGTGAGTCCGGTTCACGTGGTACCCAAGAAGGGAGGGGTGACCATGGTTGAGCACGAAGACGGTACTCACCTACCCACTAGACCGGTGACGAAATGGCGAATGTGTATCGACTATAGGAAACTTAATGCCGCCACCCTTAAAGACCATTTCCCAATCCCCTTTATAGACCAAATGCTCGAGAGGCTTGCGAGACATGCATATATTGCTTTCTAGATGGTTACTCCGGGTTCTTCCAAATCCCCATTCACCCAGAGGACCAAGAAAAAACAACCTTCACATGTCCCATAGGAGTCTATGCATATTGTAGAATGCCATTCGGGCTTTACAATACGCCCGGCACCTTCAAAAGGTGCACGATGGCAATCTTTTCGGACTTTCTAGAGAAAAGCATGGAGGTTTTCATGGACGATTTTAGCGTCCATGGGGACTCATTTGATCATGGTCTTGTGAATTTGACAAATGTGTTGAAGAGATGTGAGGAGCACAACCTTGTCCTAAATTGGGAATAATGCCATTTTATGGTAGAGGAGGGGGTTGTACTCGGTCACGTTTGTTGGAGTTAGTGTCCTCCACAATAGTGCGTTTACATAATAAATCTCATTAAAGGAATATCATCAGGATATTTAATTAGTTGATCCTCGTCAGTTGATTAACATAAATCGATAACGGTTGGCTGACTAAAGTTTGACGTTATTGTCGTGAGACAACGGTGATCAACTGACCCCTTTCGGTCACACCTATAGGAACAAACCTCAATTGATAACTAATTAGTTGTATGAAATACAATTTATTTAGTCCCTTGATTTATAGACAAAAAGGTTAGTCGACTAGTTTAGAGAGATTTCGAGTTGCGAACTCGAGGCACGACAGTTATTATTTAATTATGCGATAATGGAATAATAAGTTTTGGGAGACGGATTTTTAGTTAATTAATTGTTAATTCACTAAAATTATACTAATTAATTAATGTGATTAATATTAGTACGTAAAAGAATATGTGTAGCGGTACACGTATATTTACGGAGTGATTTGGATGAAATTAATCGCGAAGCATTTAAACATAAAACGATGTTTAAATAAAATTTACACGTATTTGTGCGACAAATATAAGAACCAAAATGGACCCGTAAATGGGACATTGGGCCGTGTAAATGGAGTGTAGTGGATGGTTATAATCATTTTACTTTGCTTGTTATTCTTCCATATTATTGTCATATGATCATTGAGCATGTGATAAAGATTGGACAAAAATTATAACAAGTTGACTCCCTCACCTCACCCGCCACTTTCCCCCTTTATACACTCCAATTGTTGTTCATTTTTACACTACTTCACTTGTGCATTTTGCTTGTGAACAAAGTTGGTACATCTCTCTAAAACTAATAATATCATTTACTAAGTTGTTAGTAAACAAAATAATTACTAAGATTGTTAGTAATATTACATATATTATCAAGGGTATATCTTATCAAATATCTAGTTCATATTTGTAGGATATTGGGTATTTGTTCTTGAGTGCACATTTTTAGGAAATCTTCTCTTTGAAGATTTGGTGAGGAGGATCATTATTTTGTTTTAAGCTCAAGAACAATCAAGATAGAAGATCTTGAGTGTGCCCTTTTTACCATCATAATCAATGTAAGGAAATTATTTTTCCTTAATCTTTAATTTTATGCTTTTATATTTGCATGCATATTACATAGATCACTAAATTAACATATTATGAGATAATTTGTTACTAAATAGAGACTCTAATTAGGATCTATGATCTTTCAAGCGGTATCAGAGCTAGGCTTGTAATTTGCATGTTGATTTTAAGCATATTAATAAATTATGAGATAATTTTTATAAACTCAAAAATTGTGTTAGAAGAGGTTTTAGCACGAAAATTTTTGGGCATTCATATCTACAGATCTCATAAGGTTTGTGGTAAAATTTGGTGATTTTTGTAGTTATTTTGCTATTTGTAATGATTTTTTGGTAGAAAACCGAGTCAAAATGTCGTATTTTGGTTAAGAGTTAACTAAAAATAGTTAAAAGTTGATTCGGGTCATGAAATGTTTATGGTGTTTCATGCATATTTTCTAAAGTTTGTATGTAAAATTTCGAAGGTTGGTTTGAAGTTTTGCATGTTTATTGATTTTATGAGATAAAAGTAGATAAAAGTGAAATAAATTAATCATATACTCGAAAAATTTGTTCCTGCCCTTGATAAATTTATGTACATTTAAAAATATTATTTAAAACTTAAAAATAAAATTTAAAACATGATTTCACCTTGTTTTAATGTTTAAATGTTTTAGTGGTTAAAAACCAATAAATATCGATCTTTTTTTTAATAAAATTTATCTGCAATTTTTGGCTAATTTTTCTAACATTTTGGTGTTCTTGGGAGTGTTCCAGAATACTCAAAATTTTTGTTTCAGTTTTTGGGTAATTTTTCAATTATTTTGGATTTATTACTTAAAAATTATGATTTTACCGATTAAATTAGCAAAATAGCACCAAATCAAACTAAATATTCATCAGTAAATTAGTGAGGACTAATTTTGAGGTCCAAAACAGTTTGGACAATTATTTTGGACTTAAATGAGATTTAAGAGTTAATTATTGATTTTTACAAGTTAAAAATCGATTAAATCCACAAAACCGAGATGGATACTAACGATTGATAGATAGGACGATTTTGGCATCATTTTACAGTATTTTTAAGCATATTTATTTAAGTTGAATGAACGATTGTCATTTATTTAAAGTATTTATTTTATTGTACCTAATATGGCCTAGTTTATTTTAATCGTTATTACCCGAAATGAATGGGAATAACGATTTGTTTGTAATTAAATACGATCTCGTATCATCGGTTTGTAATTAATTAATAGTTTTATTTATTTTATTAATTAATGTATAATAGGAATAGCTATGTAGTTCAATTGTAATACTTTTTTTTACCGGCGTTTCCAAAAGACGGATTACATCGAGATGGAGTCTATTTTGGAAGGTGTTCCAAATCCCACAAGAAGGAGCCACTTTTGGAATGAAGAGGCAAGGAACCAAGGAGTTGATTTCCGATATGTAATACTCTAGTTTTTATTAACTAGGTGGCCATACTGGGATTTATTCATATGCTTGCCTGCTTTTATTTTCGTGCATGCCAAAATCGCCATTCACATACAATTTTATTTTCACATTTGTCAATTCACGTCATTTACATTCACCGACTTAGTTCACTTATAGGGAATTTATGATTAAATTGACAAGATCTCTCACATAACTAAAATTGAGATTAGCCTTACCAATTAGTAACACCTATGAATCCCTTGTTCATTAGAGGCACGCTCGCCCAAGCGGGGTGTTCTCTTTTTACCTCGGGTAAGTAGGGTGGTAAATGGTTATCACGCGCCAAAGTTGGTTGGACTCAACGGGGTATAAGACGGTCTTGTATGCCGGGGCTAGTAGATGAATTTAAGGAAATTCGTCAACCAAGAGTTCTAGAGGTAGAATTAGTCAACCGTTGACTTACCGAATTTACACGATTATGGGATGTTTCGCCCAAGCGATGCTCATTTTTGTTTAATATTTGGGTCTTGGAATCATTTATATAATTTAGTGGGAGATCATTATATAAATGCTAAAACTTGTTAAACATGTTTTCACAAGTAATTTTAAAACAATGAATGTTAATATTTCCTTATTTGTTGTAGCATTTTAATTCGCAATGACAACTTCTTCAACTCCATCGACTACTTCACTAGGAAAAATTTCATGGCTAATGTCCGTAATGGACAAATGTATCATAAAAGATGACGGTAGTAACTTTCTTGAATGGGAATCCAACATCAAAAGCGCCTCGTTGTCCGACAACGTGCTCACTTAATTAACCGATGCTTCTCCCATCGAGCCCGGTCCAAGGGCTACATCGGCGGTGCGGACCGCCTATGATGACCATGTGAGGATGTCGAATGATATCAAGAATGTGTTGATATGGTCGATGTCCCCAAAGCTTAAGCTTTCATGCATTTCTTTAAATGCGTACGAGATATTCACTCGTATGATTACTATGTTTTCACAAACAGCTAAAGTCCGTCAATACGATGCGGCGGCACGCTTATTTGAAGCTAAGCTTGAGAGGGGCCAAAAGGTTGGTCCCCATGTGCTAAAAATGGTCGAATATGTCGACATCCTAGAGCGTCTAGGGTGTAAAATTCCTAAGACTCTTGTGGTGGATCGTATCCTCCACTCACTTCCCACAAAGTTTGCCCACTTTAGGGTGAACTACAACATGAATGGCATGGATAATAGTTATCATGAAATTCATGCACTCCTCACCCAAGCGGAGAGGGATATGGAAGCTAGTGGGAGTGACAAAGGGGATGTTTTAACCATGAAGTTAAAGAACATGTCCCATGGAGTTAAGAAAGGAAAGGGGAAAGAAAAAGTCCCAATTCAAGGAATCGTCAAAGAAACAAGACAAGGGAAAGGGGAAGGCCGTTGAGAATGGCAATCCCTTCGAAAAAGGTGTCAAACTCTCCGAGGCCGAATGTTTCCATTGTAATGGGAAGGGGCATTATAGGAGGAGTTGTCCCAAATACTTGGAGGATCTCAAGGAAGGGCGTGTGATGCCTATTGGTATGATTTCCTCTCTCTATGTGATAGACGTTAATTATGCTTGCACTTCCACTTGGGTACTTGATACCGGATATGGCTCTCACCTTTGTAATCATTTACAGGGTTTAAGGGATGTGCGAGCACTAGCAAAAGGTGATGTGGATTTCCGCATGGGCAATGGAGCTAGAGTAGCGGCCGTTTCCGTGGGGACCTATGTGCTCACTTTAGCTAGTGGTCTAGAGTTGTATTTAAATAAGTGTTATTTTGTATCAACTTTAACCAAGAACATCATCTCCATTTCCACGTTAGATGCGGAAGGCTTTTGTTTTATGATTAAGGACAATAGTTGTACTTTTTCATTAAATGATGCAGTTTATGGCAAGGCCATTTCAACTGGAGGCATTTATGTTTTAAATGATGTTAATGACATTTATCATGTGGAAAATAAAAAGCTCAAAATGGGTGATCCAAACGAATCCTACCTTTGGCATTGTCGTTTAGGCCATATAAACGAAAGACGCATTAAGAGACTTGCTTTATCAAAAGTGCTCAGACCATTTGGTTTCGAATCTTATGGTATATGTGAGTCTTGCCTTTTAGGCAAGATGACTCGTGCACCTTTTGCAGGAAAAGGGACACGAGCTAGTGAGGTTTTGGCTCTCATAAATACGGATGTGTGTGGACCATTAACCATCACCGCTAGAGGAGGTTTTCACTACTTAATTACTTTTACAGATGACTTAAGTAGATATGGGTATGTCTACTTAATGAAGAACAAGAGTGAAGCTTTTGACAAGTTCAAAGAGTTTCAAAATGAAGTAGAGAACCAATTGGATAAAAAGATCAAGACCCTACGATCCGATCGTGGTGGTGAATATCTAAATACTGAATTTGATTCACACCTCAAAGATTGTGGTATAGCATGACAATAGATTCCTCCTGGCACAACACAACTAAATGGTGTGGCCGAAAGGAGAAACCGAACTTTATTAGACATGGTTCGGTCTATGATGAGTCTAACTGAGCTTCCTAGTTTGTTTTGGGGGTTTTCCGTCTTGTCTGCAATATTTTCACTAAATCGAAGCCCGATCAAAGCGGCCGATAGAACTCTATAATGAGATATGGACAGGGAAAGTCCCTCATTTGTCATTCATGCGTATTTGGGGTTACGAAGCGTATGTCGATATCAAGTCTGACAATAAGCTTGCACCCAGGTCTGACAAATGTCTTTTTGTAGGATATCCAAGGGAAACACGTGCCTATTACTTCTACAATAAACACGAGAACAAAGTGTTTGTGGCTCATGATGCTGTCTTTCTAGAAAAGGAGTTTATTTCTAGGAGACAGAGTGGGAGAAAATTTGAACTTGACGAAGTTCAAGAGCCACAAACCGAGAATGAGGTAGAGGAGAACGTGGAGGATAGCATTCCCTCTTCCTCTGAAACTGTAATTGTTCTAGAAAGTCAAGTAGGATTTCTCATCCACTTGACCGCTACCTTGGTAACATTGAAGAGGATGGTGTTTTATTACTTTTGGAGACTGACGAACCCACCACCTACAAATCGGCCATGTCTAGTCCCGACTCCTCGCTTTGGCTAGAAGCCATGCGGTCTGAAATGGATTCGATGTACGAGAACCAAGTATGGGACTTGATGGATTTACCTGAGGGAGTGCGACCCCTTCAGTGTAAATGGATATATAAAATTAAGCTCGGCGTGGACAACCATGTAGATGTTTACAAAGCTAGATTGGTGGTAAAAGGTTTCACCCAAGTTCATGGTCTACACTATGACGAAACCTTTGCTCCAGTCGTTATGCTTCAGTCTATTAGGATAATCTTAGCGGTTGCCGCATTTCATGATTATGACATTTGGCAAATTGATGTCAAAACCGCCTTCTTGAATGGGATTCTAGAAGAAGAGGTTTACACGATACACCCTGAAGGTTTTGTGGATACATCTAACCCTAAGAAGGTGTGTAATCTCGAGAAGTCCATATATGGTATTAAGCAAGCATCTCGGAGTTGGAACCATCTCTTTGATCATGTTATTAAACAATACGGTTTCACTAGAAGTTTGGAAGAACCGTGTTTATACATGAAGTTTAGTGGGAGTAAGATTGCATTCCTTATCCTATATGTGGATGAAATATTGCTCATCGGGAATGATATTCCATCGCTCACTTTCGTAAGGAGTGGCTAGGGAAACACTTCCAGATGAAGGACTTGGGAGAGGCACAACGAATCTTAGGTATCCGGATCTATAAGGATAGGTCCAAAAGGATACTAGCATTGAGTCAAGAAGCTTATATTGATAAAGTTCTTGACCAGTTCAATATGAAAGACTCCAAGAGAGGATTTCTACCTATGGGCCAAGGGATTACTTTGAGCAAGTCACAATCTCCCTCTACTCCTAAGGAGATTGAACACATGAAGACCGTCTCTTATGCTTCCGATGTTGGGTCTATCATGTATGCTATGATTTGTACTCATCCCGACGTTACGTATGCCTTGAGCATGACAAGTCGTTATCAAGCCAAGCCTGGTGAGAGTCACTTGATAGCCGTAAAGAACATCCTTAAGTACTTGAGAAGGACTAAGGATTCGTTTTTAGTTTTTGGAGGAGAAACTGAGTTGCGTGTAAGAGGTTACACGGACGAAAGTTTCCAAACCGATCGGGATGATATGAAATCCCAATCCGGCTATGTGTTTATGCTAAATAGAGGAGCTGTTTGCTGGAAGAGGTTCAAGCAAAGCGTTACCGCGAATTCTAAAACAGAGGCTGCGTACCTTGCAACATCTGAGGCTGCAAAGGAAGCTATTTGAATTAGGCAATTCATAGAGGGACTAGGAGTAGTCCATTCCGCCGAATATCCGATCACTCTATATTGTGACAACAGTGGAGCTATTTTTCAAGCCAAAGAGCCGAAGTCTAGCAACAAATCTAGACACATTGAAAGGAAATACCATGTAATTAGAGATTATGTGGAAAGGAAGAAAATTGACATTTTTAAGGTTGAGACAGACGAGAATATTGTTGATCCTTTAACCAAGCCTTTATCAAAAGCTAAACATGATGGTCATGTCATCGCAATGTGATTGAGACGAGTACCGGATTTTTTTTAGATTATGGATATGTAATAATTCGATAGTGTATCTCTTATTATATATATATATATATATATATATATATATATATATATATATATATATATATATATATATATATATATATATATATATATATATATATATATATATATATATATATGATAATCACATTCATTGTTTTTGTATTCCTTTTTTAATCTTTTATTTAGTGTGACTAAAGTTTTAATACCTTGTTTATCTAAATAAGTGGTGGAGACAATGTTGAACACTATTCAAGTGAATAACATGAACATTGTATTTTCTCCCTAGTCACTTAATGAGGTGACGTCTCGGAGTGACTAGATGGTAAGTCGATTGATGGTTGTTCAACACCATGAGGTCATACGTGATGACTGGTCGATTACATAGGCAAAGTGTGTGACACTTTGCCGGAAAGTGACCATTTAGAGAGTCCCTTAGTTCTATTATAGACGCATGGTCGTGGCAGGGATCTCTAAGATGTTCCTATGAGTCGATTCTTTTGACTGGAGACTATTATCTGAGCAAGTGCAGTTTCCGAGTGACTTTGGTTTTTGTTCTAGGTCGTGCCGTGAAAGGAGGCCAAAGGGCATTTACTAGGTCATGGTGATCTGTAGAATGCAATAGGATAGATAGGGCATACAGGAATTGTCCACCCACGTTGGTTAAGTATATCTCAAGGCCACTCGAGGAGTTAATGACTACAAATGCGTGGCCACGCTCGGCAGTAATCTGTGGGAGTTTTTTCCGGTCAGGCAATCACACTCCCGATCAAGAAAACCACTCGCGATATGTTCATGTGCAAGTGCGACCTAAAAGACATCTTGCATTGAGTGGGAGATTAAAACAGACAAGAGAATTGGTAGCGTACACCTTGTGTCGGACAAGTGGGAGATTGTTGGAGTTAGTGTCCTCCACAATAGTGCGTTTACATAATAAATTTCATTAAAGGAATATCATCAGGATATTTAATTATTTAATCCTCGTTAGTTGATTAACGTAAATCGATAATAGTTGGCTGACTAGAGTTTGACGTTATTGTCGTGAGACGGCGGTGATCAACTACCCCCTTTCGGTCACACCTATAGGAATGAACACCAATTGATAACTAATTAAGAGTATGATATACAATTTATTTATTCCCCTGATTTATAGACTAAAAGGTTAGTCGACTATTTTTGAGGGATTTCGATTTGCGAACACGAGGCACGACAATTATTATTTAATTATGCGATAATTGAATAATAAATTTTGGGAGACGAATTTTTAGGTAATTAATTGTTAATTCACTAAAATTGTACTAATTGATTAATGTGATTAATATTAGTACGTAAAATAATATGTGTAGCGGTACACGTATATTTACGGAGTGATTTGGACGAAATTAATCGAGAAGCATTTAAACATAAAACGATGTTTAAATAAAATTTACACGTATTTGTGCGGCAAATATAAGAATCAAAATGGACCCGTAAATGGGACATTGGACCTTGTAAATGGAGTGTAGTGGATGATTATAATCATTTTACTTTGCTTGTTATTCTTCCATAATATTGTCATATGATCATTGAGCATGTGATAAAGATTCGACAAAAATTATAACAAGTTGACTCCCTCACTCCACCCGCCACTTACCCCCATTATACACTCCAATTGTTGTTCATTTTTATACTACTTCACTTGTGCATTTTTCATGTGAACAAAGTTGGTACATCTCTCTAAAACTAATAATATCATTTACTAAGTTGTTAGTAAACAAAATAATTACTAAGATTTTTAGTAATATTACATATATTATCAAGGGTATATCTTATCAAATGTCTAGTTAATATTTGTAGGATATTGGGTATTTGTTCTTGGGTGCACATTGTTAGGAGATCTTCTCTTTGAAGATTTGGTGAGGAGGATCATCCTTTTGTTTTAAGCTCAAGAACAATCAAGATAGAAGATCTTGATTGTGCCCTTTTTACCATCATAATCAATGTAAGGAAATTATTTTTCCTTAATCTTTAATTTTATACTTTTATATTTGTATGCATGTTACACAGATCACTAAATTATCATATTATGAGATAATTTGTTACTAATTAGAGAGTCTAATTAGGATCTATGAGCTTTCAACGTTGTCTCAAGAAGGGTTATTGAGGTTGATGGTGCTAAGGTTGCCGTGATAGAGAACTTGTCACCTCCTTCCAATGTGAAGGGAGTGAGGAGTTTTCTAGGCCACGCCGGATTCTATAGGCGTTTCATTAAGGACTTTTCAAAAATAGCAAAGCCATTGACTTCATTACTCCTCAAGGATGTTCCTTTTGTATTTGATGAACCTTATCTTGAGTCTTTCAATAGGTTGAAGGAAGCATTGGTCACGGCCCAATAATTCGAGCACCGGATTGGAATCTCCCTTTCGAGATCATGTGCGATGCATTGGATTTTGCGGTGGGCGCGTTATTAGGCCAAGTGGTTGACAGGAAACATCATGTCATATACTATACTAGCAAGACCCTTGACCAAACGCAATGCAACTATTCAACAACCGAAAAGGAGATTTTGGCCATTGTGCATGGCGTTGAAAAGTTTCGGCAATATCTAGTTGGCTCTAAGGTGGTGGTTTACTTTGATCACACTGCCTTAAGACAACTAATGGTAAAGAAAGATGCAAAGCCTCGACTCTTGAGATGGGTTTTACTACTCCAAGAGTTCGATTTGGAGATTAAGGATAAGGTCGGGTCGGAAAATGTTGTTGCCGACCACCTATCAAGATTGACCATTGAAGACCATGGGATTCAAGATAATAGTGCACCAATCAATGAATGGCTAAGAGAAGATAGCCTAATGGAAGTTAGCACCAAGCCTCCTTGGTTTGCGGATCTTGCAAATTACCTTGTGAATGGATTCATACCGGGTGAGATGGAACCAAGGGAAAGGAGAAAATTGAGACATGATGCAAAGAGGTACTTTTGGAATGACCCCCACTTGTTTCGCTAGTGTGAGGATGGAATGTTACGAAGATGTGTTTTTAGAGAGGAGGGTTTAGAGATCGTTGACCAAGTTCACAATTCCGCTTATGGGGGACATTTGGCAACCTCAAGAACTATTGCCAAGATCCTCCAAGGGGGATTCTGTTGGAATATCTGTCCTCCGACAATAAGGTGATCACAATTGTCGATCATTTTGATCACATGTTTAAATCTCATTTTAAGAATACATAAGGGATGATTCATTTTATAGTCAACTGATCAATATTAATCAGTAACGATTGGCTTGCTAGAGTTTGACGTTACTGTCGTGGGACGGTGGTGGTTAGTTGATCCCTTAAGGTCACACCTAAAGGATGATGCCCTTATCTGTAAAGTTGATTAATTGTATGACGATACAAGTTGATCAATTCCTTAAAATTGAATAATTCATTTGTGAGAGAAAATATTGATATCTTATTGTAATGGGATTAAATAAGATTTATTTTAGTAATTGAAATGTCTTGTTACTAAAATTGTTTATTGTTCGAGAAAAAATAGAGATAAAAATGAATGATTAATTATAATTACAAAATGTTGCGAATTATAATTATATGACCCATTTTATTGATGTGATCAAGTATCACTAGTCAATTTGTTGTATGTAACTTAATTAATTCATGAAATGATATTTATGTGATAAATATGCATCAAATTAATTAATAACATGTAACATACTACATATGACATATTGTGTGACAAGTGACAAATTGACAAAATAATATGGAGGTCCATTTTATCTCATATGACCGAAATATTGGAGGTAGTATGGGTGAGTGGGTGTTTTGTTTAATGGATAAATAAAACACTATGATTACCTATAATGTAGGGTAGTCTTACACCTACTTTACTTAATACGAACAAAAGTAAAAGAAAAGACCATGCATTGTCCTCATGATACACCCTCCACCGGTTTTGTAAGGGAAGAAGAGAGAATTTTAGTCTCTCAAATTTTCACTTGTATTCATACACATGCAAAAGTTATCCTCTATCTCATATTCATCCTTTTCTTCATCATAACATGAGATTTTTGATTCAAATTATTCAAAAAGATTACTAAAATTATTAATGTAATATATGAGTGTTAGTAATCAATTTTAAGGTAAACTACTAAACTAATATCTAGCTAATATTATTTAGTGGGGATAAGGGATAATCTTGGGTGCAATCAAGAGGAGTGGCTTATACACTTGAGGTCTTTGGAGGATCATCCTAATATATGGAAAGCTCAAGAACAAATGAGGTAGGAGACTTCATTTGTGCCCATTTGGCCGAAATATTCATATGGTATGAAACGATTTTTCCTTACTCTTATTCTAGTTTTGCATGCATAAGATCTTTAAGTTATTATGACTAAAACTTTAAACCAAAAATATGTGATATTTAAAATATGTTTTCCAACAATTGGTATCATTGCAAGATCGGGTTAGTTTTTCCAAGTTAATTTAATTAACATATAAAACTTGTTATTTTGGATTTATGAAAATAAATCATGAAATAATTTTGCATGTTAAAAGTTTCTGGTCCTAAGTGATTTTTAGGACATTTTGGTTTATTTATGGATTTTTATTGTTCATTTATATAATATTGGCGTTAAAATGTGATTTTTATGATAAAAATTTCATTTTTGGACGAAAATTAGCGAAACTTCGCAGTTTTCAGTGATTTTTGGATATGTTTTCATATATATTATTTTCTGATGGCCTGTAAATTTTCATGATAAAATGAGTTGTTATGCTCGAAATATGGATTTTTCATTTTAAAATCGTATTTAAATGGGAAAATAGGTTAATATGAGTTATATTTCGAATCTGGTCATGGAAATTTGGTTTGTTGTCACATGCAATTTTACAAGATGTGTGTAAAATATTTGGCTATAATGAAGTATTTATGCATGATTTATGAATTTTTGATGAAAAATCACATAATTAGTGACTTTAATTTGTAAAAACGCTAAAACATACTTGATGACTAAGGAAAAACATCAAATGTTGCATTTTATCATATATTTCATATCTAAAAATGAAAAGTTGGTAAAAATAATTTTTCTCATATTTTTATGGTCATAATTGTTAAAATCGATAAACCGCAACATTGTTTTTCTCGATAAATTTTCGAAATTTTTAATCTAAGTTTTGAACATTATGAGTGTCATGGTATTTTTTCCAGAATGTTCATGAGTTTAAATTTCAAATTTTGAAATTATTTGAAATTATTATGATTTAATTTGAAGTTTATGACATAATTTTGTATTTTAGGTCCATTCATGAACAATATTATGAAATCTAGGTTAATTATTGTCAAATGTTAGTGGAGACTAATTTTGAGTCCTAAGATGGTTAGGGTAATTAACTTGTACTTAAATATGAATTTATGTAATTATTGTGATTTGAAAATGTTAAATCACGCAAATCCGTAAAAAACCAATTAATATACGATATTGGCTCTTAAAAGGCGATTTAGCATAAAATCTAGCATGTTCATACATATTATAATGATGCATTTTATTTATGATTGTCATATTTTAATTTTATGTAATTTTTGAATTATGTAATTTTACTTAGTATGGTCTTAGTTTTAATTGATATTACCTGAAATGTATGAGAATATCGATTCGGTTGTAATTTATTGTGATCTCGTATCACCGGTTTGTAATTTAATAGATTTATTTTTATTTTTAATTACAAATGTATAATAGGAAATTATGTAATTCATTATGTAATTTAATTATTCCGGAGTTCCTTGAAGACGGTGCCATTCAAAAAGGCGATCCATCAAAGAAAGTATTGCCTTGAAATGCGTGCCAAGACCGAAGTTCAAGGGACCAAAGGAGATGGTCTCCGAATTTGTAATAGTTTATTAGATTTACTATTTTAGGAAGGCCATACTAGGATTTTATTTTTATGCTTTGCATTTTGTCAACTACAATTATCGTAGTTCACCGCTTTAGTTCACTTAAAACGTGATAGATAATAAATTGGCATGACCTCTCGCTAAAATAAATAATTGAGACTTAGCCTTACCAAAAAGTAGAAACCATGAAAACCTATTTCGTGAGGGAATGCACTCGGCCTTACCGGGGTACAAACCTTGCTACGTAGGGGAAGTGGGTGATAAATGTCTATCCACCGAATTTATGTTAATAAAGGGTATTTCGGCACACCGTGCCCTAAGTTGATATGAATTTGGATCATGGACACATTTATTCGAAATTTGGGTTGAACTCAACGAAAGTATTCACGACGATTTCCGGATGTGTTTCGGGCTAGAGATAAATATTAATGTAATTTTATCGACCAAGAGTTCTAAAAGTAGAATCGTTTAAAGAGTTAATCCACCGAGTTATGTTAATAAAGGGTATTTTGGCACACCATGCCCCAAGTTAATATGAATT